>NW_025726236.1:0-658750 GCF_021461395.2 Schistocerca americana | reverse complement strand
TTCAGGGCCTCCTAACGACGATGGAACACTCAATTCGCGTCGAGATCCAATACATCGTCCTCCGGCTGACTTGTCTCCTAGAGGATATTGCTGCTTTGGGCACCATATGATCCGTCTCCTGTGATTCTAGATTTTCGTATCCGACGCGATACTGATAGTTAATTGTAACTTTCAGGGAATCCTAATGTCGATGGAACACTCCAATGGCGTCGAGATTCAATACAGCGGCCTCCAGCCGACTTGTCTCCAAGTGTGTATTGCTGCCTCGGGCACCTTGTGGTCGTTCTCCTGTGAGTCTAGATTTACGAATCCGACGCATAACTGGTAGTTAATTGTAACGTTCAGGGTCTCCTAATGACGATGGAACACTCATATTACGTCGACATTCAATATATCGTCCTGCAGCCGACTTGTATCCAAGGGGATATTGCTGCCTCTGGCACCTTATGGTCGTTCTCCTGTGAGTCTAGATTTTCGAATCCGACGCAAAACTGAGGGTTAATTCTAACGTTCAGGGCCTCCTAATGACGATGGAACACTCAAATTGTTATGTGATTCAATACATCGTCCTCCAGCCGACTTGTCTTCAAGGGGATATTGCTGCCTTGGGTACCATACGATCCGTCTCTTGTGAGTCGAGATTTTCGAATCCGACGCGAAACTGATAGTTAGTTGTAACGTTCAGGGCCTCCTAATGACCATGGAACACGCAAATTGCGTCGAGATTCAATACATCGTCCTCCAGGCGACTTGTCTCCAAGGGTCTATTGCTGCCTCGGGCACCTTATGATCGTTCTCCTCTGAGCGTACATTTTCGAATCCGACGCAAAACTGATAGTTAATTGTATCGTTACGGTCCTCCTAATGACGATGGAACACTCAAATTGCGTCGAGATTCAATACATCGTATTCCAGCCGACTTGTCTCCAAGGGTGTACTGCTGCTGCTGGCATCTTATGGTCGTGCTCCTGTGAGTCTAGACTTTCGAATCCGACGCAAAACTGATAGTTAATTGTAACGTTCAGGGCCTCCTAATGACGATGGAACAATCAAATTGCTTCGAGATTCAATACATCGTCCTCCAGGCGACTTGTCTCCAAGGGTCTATTGCTGCCTTGGGCACCTTATGATCGTTCTCCTCTGACTCTACATCTTCGAATACGACTCATAACTGATAGTTAATTGTAACGTTCAGGATCTCCTAATGACGATGGACCACTCACATTACGTCGAGATTCAATATATCGTCCTCCAGTTGACTTGTCTCCAAGGGGATATTGCTGCCAGGGCACCTTATGGTCGTTCTCCTGTGAGTCTAGATTATCGAATCCGACGCAAAACTGTTAGTTAATTGTAACGTTCAGGGCCTCCAAATGACGATGGAACACTCAAATTACGTCGAGCTTCAATATATCGTCCTCCAGCCGACTTGTCTCTAAGGGGATATTGCTGCCTCGGGAACCTTATGGTCCGTCCCCTGTGAGATACGATTTTCGAATCCGACGCTAAACTGATGGTTAATTGTATTGTTTATGGCCTCCTAATGACGATGCAACACTCAAATTGCGTCGAGATTCAATACATCGTCCTCCAGCCGATTTGTCTCCAAGGGTCTATTGCTGCCTGTGGCACCTAATGGTCGTTCTCCTGTGAGTCTAGATTTTCGAATCCGACGCAAAACTGATAAATAATAGTAACGTTCAGGGCCTCCTAATGACGATGGAACACTCAATTCGCGTCGAGATCCAATACATCGCCCTCCCTCTGACTTGTCTCCTAGGGGATATTGCTGCGTCGGGCGCCATATGATCCGTCTCCTGTGAGTCTAGATTTTCGAATCCGACGCGATACTGATAGTTAATTGTAACTTTCAGGGAATCCTAATGTCGATGGAACACTCAAATTGCTTCGAGATTCAATACATCGGCCTCCAGCTGACTTGTCTCCAAGGGTCTATTGCTGCTTCGGGCACCTTGTGGTTGTTCTCCAGCGAGTCTAGATTTTCGAATCCGGCGTATAACAGTTAGTTAATTGTAACTTTCAGGGCCTCCTAATGTCGATGGAACACTCAAATTGCGTTAAGAATAAGTACATCGGCCTCCAGCCGACTTGTCTCCAAGGGTCTATTGCTGCCTCGGGCACCTTGTGGTCGTTCTCCTGTGAGTCTAGATTGTCGAATCCGACGCAAACCTGATAGTTAATTACAACGTTCAGGGCCTCCTAATGACGATGGAACACTCAAATTGCGTCGAGATTCAATACATAGTCCTCCAGACGGCTTGTCTCTAAGGGGATATTGCTGCCTCGGGCACCATATAGTCCGTCTCCTGTGAGTCTAGATTTTCGAATCCGACGCGAAACTGATAGTTAATTGTAACGTTTAGGGCCTCCTAATGACGATGGAACACTCAAATTGCGTCGAGATTCAATACATCGTCCTTCAGCCGACTTGTCTCCAAGGGTCTATTGCTGCCTCGGTGCCCTTATGGTCGTTCTCCTGTGAGTCTAGATTTTCGAATCCGACGCAAAACAGATAGTTAATGTCGATGCAACACTAAAATTACGTCGATACATCGTCCTCCAGCCGATTTGTCTCCAAGGGGATATTGCTGCCTCGGGCACCATATGGTCCGTCTCCTGTGAGTGTAGATTTTCGAATCCGACGTGAAACTGATAGTTAATTGTAACGTTCACGGCTCCTAATGACGATGGAACACTGAAATTGCGTCGAGATTCAATACATCGTCCTCCAGCCGACTTGTCTCCAAGGGTCTATTGCTGTCTCTGCACCTTATGGTCGTGCGCCTGTGAGTCTAGATTTTCGAATCCGACGAAAAAATGATAGTTAATTGTAACGTTCAGGGCCTCCTGATGACGATGGATCACTCATATTGCGTCGGGATTCAATACATCGTCCTCCAGCCGACTTGTCTCCAAGGGGATATTGCTGCCTCGGGTAACATATTGTCCGTCTCCTGTGAGTCTAGATTTTCGAATCCGACGCGAAATTGATAGTTAATTGTGACGTTTAGGGCCTCCTAATGACGATGGAACACCCAACTTGCGTCGCGATTCAATTCATCGTCCTCCAGCCGACTTGTTTCCAAGGGTCTATTATTGCCTCGGGCGCCTTTTTGTCGTTCTCCTGTGAATCTACATTATCGAATCCGACGCCAAACTGATAATTAATTGTAACGTTCAGGGCCTCCTAATGACGGTGGAACACTCAAATTGCATCGAGATTCAATACATCGTCCTCCAGCCGACTTGTCTCCAAGGGTCTATTGCTGCCTCTGGCACCTTATGGTCGTGCTCCTGTGAGTCTAGATTTTCGAATCGGACGCGAAGCTGATGGTTAATTGTAACGTTCAGGACCTACTAATGACGATGGAATACTCAAATTGCGTCGCGATTCTGTACATCGACCTCCAGCCGACTTGTCTCCAAGGGTCTATTGTTGCCTCGGGCGCCTTTTGGTCGTTCTCCTGTGGGTCTAGATTATGGAATCCGACGCAAAACTGATAGTTAATTGTAACGTTCACGGCCTCCTAATGACGATGGAACACTCAAATTGCGTCGAGATTCAATACATCGTCCACCAGCCGACTTGTATCCAAGGGGATACTGCAGCCTCGGGAACCTTATGGTCCGTCTCCTGTGAGAATAGATTTTCGAATCCGACGCGAAATTGATTGTTAATTGTAACGTTCAGGACCACCTAATGACGATGGAATACTCAAATTGCGTCGCGATTCTATACATCGTCCTCCAGCCGATTTGTCTCCAAGGGTTTATTGCTGCCTGTGCCACCTAATGGTCGTTCTCCTGTGAGTCTAGATTTTCGAATCCGACGAAAAAATGATAGTTAATTGTAACGTTCAGGGCCTCCTAATGACGATGGATCACTCATATTGCGTCGGGATTCAATACATCGTCCTCCAGCCGACTTGTCTCCTAGGGAATATTGCTGCCTCGGGCAACATATTGTCCGTCTCCTGTGGGTCTAGATTTTCGAATCCGACGCCAAATTGATTGTTAATTGTAACGTTCAGGGCCTCCTAATGGCGATGGAACACTCTAATTGCGTCGAGATTGAATACATCGTCCTTCAGCCGACTTCTCTCCTTGGGCCTATTGCTGCCTTGTGCACCTTATGGTCGGTCTCCTGTGACTCTCGATTTTCGAATCCGACGCAAAACGGATAGTTAATTGTAACGTTCAGGGACTCCTAATGACGATGGAACACACAAATTGCGTCGAGAATCAATACATCGTCCTCCAGCCTACTTGTCTCCAAGGGCTATTGCTGCCTCGGGCACCTTGTGTTCGTTCTCCTGTGAGTCTAGATTTACGAATCCGAAGCACAACTGATAGTTAATTGTAACGTTCAGGGACTAATAATGACGATGGAACACTCAAATTACGTCGAGATTCAATATATCTTCCTCCAGCCGACATGTCTCCAAGGGTATACTGCTGCCTCTGGCATCTTATGATCGTGCTTCTGTGAGTCTAGACTTTCGAATCCGACTCGAAACTGATAGTTAATTGTAACGTTCAGGGCCTCCTAATGACGATGGAACACACAAATTGCGTCGAGAATCAATACATCGTCCTCCAGCCTACTTGTCTCCAAGGGTCTATTGCTGCCTCGGTCACCTTATTGTCGTTCTCCTGTGAGTCTAGATTGTCGAATCCGACGCAAACCTGATAGTTAATTATAACGTTCAGGGCCTCCTAATGACGATGGAACACTCAAATTGCGTCGAGATTCAATACATCGTCCTCCAGACGACTTGTCTCTAAGGGGATATTGCTGCCTCGGGCACCATATAGTCCGTCTCCTGTGAGTCTAGATTTTCGAATCCGACGCGAAACTGATAGTTAATTGTAACGTTTAGGGCCTCCTAATGACGATGGAACACTCAAATTGCGTCGAGATTCAATACATCGGCCTCCAGCTGACTTGTCTCCAAGGGTCTATTGCTGCTTCGGGCACCTTGTGCTTGTTCTCCAGCGAGTCTAGATTTTCGAATCCGGCGTATAACAGTTAGTTAATTGTAACTTTCAGGGCCTCCTAATGTCGATGGAACACTCAATTTGCGTTAAGAATCAGTACATCGGCCTCCAGCCGACTTGTCTCCAAGGGTCTATTGCTGCCTCGGGCACCTTGTGGTCGTTCTCCTGTGAGTCTAGATTTACGAATCCGAAGCATAACTGATAGTTAATTGTAACGTTCAGGGCCTCCTAATGACGATGGAACACTCAAATTGCGTCGAGAATCAATACATCGCCCTTCAGCCGACTTGTCTCCAAGGGTCTATTGCTGCCTCGGTGCCCTTATGGTCGTTCTCCTGTGAGTCTAGATTTTCGAATCCGACGCAAAACAGATAGTTAATGTCGATGCAACACTAAAATTACGTCGATACATCGTCCTCCAGCCGACTTGTCTCCAAGGGTCTAGTGCTGCCTCGGGCACCTTATGGTCGTTCTCCTGTGACTCTAGATTCACGAGTCCGTCGCAAAACTGATAGTTAATTGTAACGTTCAGGGCCTCCTGATGACGATGGATCACTCATATTGCGTCGGGATTCAATACATCGTCCTCCAGCCGACTTGTCTCCAAGGGGATATTGCTGCCTCGGGTAACATATTGTCCGTCTCCTGTGAGTCTAGATTTTCGAATCCGACGCGAAATTGATAGTTAATTGTGACGTTTAGGGCCTCCTAATGACGATGGAACACCCAACTTGCGTCGCGATTCAATTCATCGTCCTCCAGCCGACTTGTTTCCAAGGGTCTATTATTGCCTCGGGCGCCTTTTTGTCGTTCTCCTGTGAATCTACATTATCGAATCCGACGCCAAACTGATAATTAATTGTAACGTTCAGGGCCTCCTAATGACGGTGGAACACTCAAATTGCATCGAGATTCAATACATCGTCCTCCAGCCGACTTGTCTCCAAGGGTCTATTGCTGCCTCTGGCACCTTATGGTCGTGCTCCTGTGAGTCTAGATTTTCGAATCGGACGCGAAGCTGATGGTTAATTGTAACGTTCAGGACCTACTAATGACGATGGAATACTCAAATTGCGTCGCGATTCTGTACATCGACCTCCAGCCGACTTGTCTCCAAGGGTCTATTGTTGCCTCGGGCGCCTTTTGGTCGTTCTCCTGTGGGTCTAGATTATGGAATCCGACGCAAAACTGATAGTTAATTGTAACGTTCACGGCCTCCTAATGACGATGGAACACTCAAATTGCGTCGAGATTCAATACATCGTCCACCAGCCGACTTGTATCCAAGGGGATACTGCAGCCTCGGGAACCTTATGGTCCGTCTCCTGTGAGAATAGATTTTCGAATCCGACGCGAAATTGATTGTTAATTGTAACGTTCAGGACCACCTAATGACGATGGAATACTCAAATTGCGTCGCGATTCTATACATCGTCCTCCAGCCGATTTGTCTCCAAGGGTTTATTGCTGCCTGTGCCACCTAATGGTCGTTCTCCTGTGAGTCTAGATTTTCGAATCCGACGAAAAAATGATAGTTAATTGTAACGTTCAGGGCCTCCTAATGACGATGGATCACTCATATTGCGTCGGGATTCAATACATCGTCCTCCAGCCGACTTGTCTCCTAGGGAATATTGCTGCCTCGGGCAACATATTGTCCGTCTCCTGTGGGTCTAGATTTTCGAATCCGACGCCAAATTGATTGTTAATTGTAACGTTCAGGGCCTCCTAATGGCGATGGAACACTCTAATTGCGTCGAGATTGAATACATCGTCCTTCAGCCGACTTCTCTCCTTGGGCCTATTGCTGCCTTGTGCACCTTATGGTCGGTCTCCTGTGACTCTCGATTTTCGAATCCGACGCAAAACGGATAGTTAATTGTAACGTTCAGGGACTCCTAATGACGATGGAACACACAAATTGCGTCGAGAATCAATACATCGTCCTCCAGCCTACTTGTCTCCAAGGGCTATTGCTGCCTCGGGCACCTTGTGTTCGTTCTCCTGTGAGTCTAGATTTACGAATCCGAAGCACAACTGATAGTTAATTGTAACGTTCAGGGACTAATAATGACGATGGAACACTCAAATTACGTCGAGATTCAATATATCTTCCTCCAGCCGACATGTCTCCAAGGGTATACTGCTGCCTCTGGCATCTTATGATCGTGCTTCTGTGAGTCTAGACTTTCGAATCCGACTCGAAACTGATAGTTAATTGTAACGTTCAGGGCCTCCTAATGACGATGGAACACACAAATTGCGTCGAGAATCAATACATCGTCCTCCAGCCTACTTGTCTCCAAGGGTCTATTGCTGCCTCGGTCACCTTATTGTCGTTCTCCTGTGAGTCTAGATTGTCGAATCCGACGCAAACCTGATAGTTAATTATAACGTTCAGGGCCTCCTAATGACGATGGAACACTCAAATTGCGTCGAGATTCAATACATCGTCCTCCAGACGACTTGTCTCTAAGGGGATATTGCTGCCTCGGGCACCATATAGTCCGTCTCCTGTGAGTCTAGATTTTCGAATCCGACGCGAAACTGATAGTTAATTGTAACGTTTAGGGCCTCCTAATGACGATGGAACACTCAAATTGCGTCGAGATTCAATACATCGGCCTCCAGCTGACTTGTCTCCAAGGGTCTATTGCTGCTTCGGGCACCTTGTGCTTGTTCTCCAGCGAGTCTAGATTTTCGAATCCGGCGTATAACAGTTAGTTAATTGTAACTTTCAGGGCCTCCTAATGTCGATGGAACACTCAATTTGCGTTAAGAATCAGTACATCGGCCTCCAGCCGACTTGTCTCCAAGGGTCTATTGCTGCCTCGGGCACCTTGTGGTCGTTCTCCTGTGAGTCTAGATTTACGAATCCGAAGCATAACTGATAGTTAATTGTAACGTTCAGGGCCTCCTAATGACGATGGAACACTCAAATTGCGTCGAGAATCAATACATCGCCCTTCAGCCGACTTGTCTCCAAGGGTCTATTGCTGCCTCGGTGCCCTTATGGTCGTTCTCCTGTGAGTCTAGATTTTCGAATCCGACGCAAAACAGATAGTTAATGTCGATGCAACACTAAAATTACGTCGATACATCGTCCTCCAGCCGACTTGTCTCCAAGGGGATATTGCTGCCTCGGGCACCATATGGTCCGTCTCCTGTGAGTGTAGATTTTCGAATCCGACGTGAAACTGATAGTTAATTGTAACGTTCAGGGCCTCATAATGACGAAGAAACACTCAAATTGCGTCGCGATTCAATACATCGTCTTCCAGGCGACTTGTTTCCAAGGGTCTATTGTTGCCTCGGGCGCCATTTGGTCGTTCTCCTGTAGGTTTAGATTGTCGAATCCGACGCAAAACTGATAGTTAATTGTAACGTTCACGGCTCCTAATGACGATGGAACACTGAAATTGCGTCGAGATTCAATACATCGTCCTCCAGCCGACTTGTCTCCAAGGGTCTATTGCTGCCTCTGCACCTTATGGTCGTGCGCCTGTGAGTCTAGATTTTCGAATCCGACGGGAAACTGATGGTTAATTGTATCGTTCAGGACCTCCTAATGACGATGGAATACACAAATTGCGTCACGATTCAATACATTGTCCTCCAGCCGACTTGTCTCCAAGGGTCTATTGTTGTCTTGGCCGCCGTTTGGTTGTTCTCCTGTGAGTCTAGATTATGGAATCCGACGGAAAACTGATAGTTAATTTTAACGTTCAGGGCCTCTTAATGACGATGGAACACTCAAATTGGGTCGCGATTCAATACATCGTCCTCCAGCCGATTTGTCTCCAAGGGTTTATTGCTGCCTGTGGCACCTAATGGTCGATCTCCTGTGAGTCTAGATTTTCGAATCCGACGAAAAAATGATAGTTAATTGTAACGTTCAGGGCCTCCTGATGACGATGGATCACTCATATTGCGTGGGGATTCAATACATCGTCCTCCAGCCGACTTGTCTCCAAGGGTCTATTGCTGCCTCGGGTAACATATTGTCCGTCTCCTGTGAGTCTAGATTTTCGAATCCGACGCGAAATTGATAGTTAATTGTGACGTTTAGGGCCTCCTAATGACGATGGAACACCCAACTTGCGTCGCGATTCAATTCATCGTCCTCCAGCCGACTTCTTTCCAAGGGTCTATTATTGCCTCGGGCGCCTTTTTGTCGTTCTCTTGTGAATCTAGATTATCGAATCCGACGCCAAACTGATAATTAATTGTAACGTTCAGGGCCTCCTAATGACGGTGGAACACTCAAATTGCATCGAGATTCAATACATCGTCCTCCAGCCGACTTGTCTCCAAGGGTCTATTGCTGCCTCTGCACCTTATGGTCGTGCGCCTGTGAGTCTAGATTTCCGAATCCGACGCGAAATTGATTGTTAATTGTAACGTTCAGGACCTCCTAATGACGATGGAATACTCAAATTGCGTCGCGATTCTATACATCGTCCTCCAGCCGATTTGTCTCCAAGGGTTTATTGCTGCCTGTGCCACCTAATGGTCGTTCTCCTGTGAGTCTAGATTTTCGAATCCGACGAAAAAATGATAGTTAATTGTAACGTTCAGGGCCTCCTAATGACGATGGATCACTCATATTGCGTCGGGATTCAATACATCGTCCTCCAGCCGACTTGTCTCCTAGGGAATATTGCTGCCTCGGGCAACATATTGTCCGTCTCCTGTGGGTCTAGATTTTCGAATCCGACGTCAAATTGATTGTTAATTGTAACGTTCAGGGCCTCCTAATGGCGATGGAACACTCTAATTGCGTCGAGATTGAATACATCGTCCTTCAGCCGACTTGTCTCCTTGGGTCTATTGCTGCCTTGTGCACCTTATGGTCGGTCTCCTGTGACTCTCGATTTTCGAATCCGACGCAAAACGGATAGTTAATTGTAACGTTCAGGGACTCCTAATGACGATGGAACACACAAATTGCGTCGAGAATCAATACATCGTCCTCCAGCCTACTTGTCTCCAAGGGCTATTGCTGCCTCGGGCACCTTGTGTTCGTTCTCCTGTGAGTCTAGATTTACGAATCCGAAGCATAACTGATAGTTAATTGTAACGTTCAGGGACTCCTAATGACGATGGAACACTCAAATTACGTCGAGATTCAATATATCTTCCTCCAGCCGACATGTCTCCAAGGGTATACTGCTGCCTCTGGCATCTTATGATCGTGCTTCTGTGAGTCTAGACTTTCGAATCCGACTCGAAACTGATAGTTAATTGTAACGTTCAGGGCCTCCTAATGACGATGGAACACTCAAATTGCGTCGAGATCCAATACATCGTCCTCCAGCCGACTTGTCTCTAAGGGGATATTACTGCCTCGGGCACAATATAGTCCGTCTCCTCTGAGTCTAGATTTTCGAATCCGACGCGAAACTGATAGTTAATTGTAACGTTCAGGGCTTCCTAATGACGACGGAACACTCAAATTGCGTCGAGAATTAATACATCGCCCTTCAGCCGACTTGTCTCCAAGGGTCTATTGCTGCCTCGGTCACCTTATTGTCATTCTCCTGTGAGTCTAGATTGTCGAATCCGACGCAAACCTGATAGTTAATTATAACGTTCAGGGCCTCCTAATGACGATGGAACACTCAAATTGCGTCGAGATTCAATACATCGTCCTCCAGACGACTTGTCTCTAAGGGGATATTGCTGCCTCGGGCACCATATAGTCCGTCTCCTGTGAGTCTAGATTTTCGAATCCGACGCGAAACTGATAGTTAATTGTAACGTTTAGGGCCTCCTAATGACGATGGAACACTCAAATTGCGTCGAGATTCAATACATCGGCCTCCAGCTGACTTGTCTCCAAGGGTCTATTGCTGCTTCGGGCACCTTGTGGTTGTTCTCCAGCGAGTCTAGATTTTCGAATCCGGCGTATAACAGTTAGTTAATTGTAACTTTCAGGGCCTCCTAATGTCGATGGAACACTCAAATTGCGTTAAGAATCAGTACATTGGCCTCCAGCCGACTTGTCTCCAAGGGTCTATTGCTGCCTCGGGCACCTTGTGGTCGTTCTCCTGTGAGTCTAGATTTACGAATCCGAAGCATAACTGATAGTTAATTGTAACGTTCAGGGCCTCCTAATGACGATGGAACACTCAAATTGCGTCGAGAATCAATACATCGCCCTTCAGCCGACTTGTCTCCAAGGGTCTATTGCTGCCTCGGGCACTTTATGGTCGTTCTCGTGTGAGTCTAGATTTTTGAATCCGACGCAAAACTGATAGTTAATTATAACGTTCAGGGCCACCTAATGACGTTGGGTCACTCAAATTGCGTCGCGATTCAATACATCGCCCTTCAGCCGACTTGTCTCCAAGGGTCTATTGCTGCCTTGGGCACCTTATTGTCGTTCTCCTGTGAGTCTAGATTGTCGAATCCGACGCAAACCTGATAGTTAATTATAACGTTCAGGGCCTCCTAATGACGATGGAACACTGAAATTGCGTCGAGATTCAATACATCGTCCTCCAGCCGACTTGTCTCCAAGGGTCTATTGCTGTCTCTGCACCTTATGGTCGTGCGCCTGTGAGTCTAGATTTTCGAATCCGACGAAAAAATGATAGTTAATTGTAACGTTCAGGGCCTCCTGATGACGATGGATCACTCATATTGCGTCGGGATTCAATACATCGTCCTCCAGCCGACTTGTCTCCAAGGGGATATTGCTGCCTCGGGTAACATATTGTCCGTCTCCTGTGAGTCTAGATTTTCGAATCCGACGCGAAATTGATAGTTAATTGTGACATTTAGGGCCTCCTAATGACGATGGAACACCCAACTTGCGTCGCGATTCAATTCATCGTCCTCCAGCCGACTTGTTTCCAAGGGTCTATTATTGCCTCGGGCGCCTTTTTGTCGTTCTCCTGTGAATCTACATTATCGAATCCGACGCCAAACTGATAATTAATTGTAACGTTCAGGGCCTCCTAATGACGGTGGAACACTCAAATTGCATCGAGATTCAATACATCGTCCTCCAGCCGACTTGTCTCCAAGGGTCTATTGCTGCCTCTGGCACCTTATGGTCGTGCTCCTGTGAGTCTAGATTTTCGAATCGGACGCGAAGCTGATGGTTAATTGTAACGTTCAGGACCTACTAATGACGATGGAATACTCAAATTGCGTCGCGATTCTATACATCGACCTCCAGCCGACTTGTCTCCAAGGGTCTATTGTTGCCTCGGGCGCCTTTTGGTCGTTCTCCTGTGGGTCTAGATTATGGAATCCGACGCAAAACTGATAGTTAATTGTAACGTTCACGGCCTCCTAATGACGATGGAACACTCAAATTGCGTCGAGATTCAATACATCGTCCACCAGCCGACTTGTATCCAAGGGGATACTGCAGCCTCGGGAACCTTATGGTCCGTCTCCTGTGAGAATAGATTTTCGAATCCGACGCGAAATTGATTGTTAATTGTAACGTTCAGGACCTCCTAATGACGATGGAATACTCAAATTGCGTCGCGATTCTATACATCGTCCTCCAGCCGATTTGTCTCCAAGGGTTTATTGCTGCCTGTGCCACCTAATGGTCGTTCTCCTGTGAGTCTAGATCTTCGAATCCGACGAAAAAATGATAGTTAATTGTAACGTTCAGGGCCTCCTAATGACGATGGATCACTCATATTGCGTCGGGATTCAATACATCGTCCTCCAGCCGACTTGTCTCCTAGGGAATATTGCTGCCTCGGGCAACATATTGTCCGTCTCCTGTGGGTCTAGATTTTCGAATCCGACGTCAAATTGATTGTTAATTGTAACGTTCAGGGCCTCCTAATGGCGATGGAACACTCTAATTGCGTCGAGATTGAATACATCGTCCTTCAGCCGACTTGTCTCCTTGGGTCTATTGCTGCCTTGTGCACCTTATGGTCGGTCTCCTGTGACTCTCGATTTTCGAATCCGACGCAAAACGGATAGTTAATTGTAACGTTCAGGGACTCCTAATGACGATGGAACACACAAATTGCGTCGAGAATCAATACATCGTCCTCCAGCCTACTTGTCTCCAAGGGCTATTGCTGCCTCGGGCACCTTGTGTTCGTTCTCCTGTGAGTCTAGATTTACGAATCCGAAGCATAACTGATAGTTAATTGTAACGTTCAGGGACTCCTAATGACGATGGAACACTCAAATTACGTCGAGATTCAATATATCTTCCTCCAGCCGACATGTCTCCAAGGGTATACTGCTGCCTCTGGCATCTTATGATCGTGCTTCTGTGAGTCTAGACTTTCGAATCCGACTCGAAACTGATAGTTAATTGTAACGTTCAGGGCCTCCTAATGACGATGGATCACTCATATTGCGTCGAGATCCAATACATCGTCCTCCAGACGACTTGTCTCTAAGGGGATATTGCTGCCTCGGGCACCATATAGTCCGTCTCCTGTGAGTCTAGATTTTCGAATCCGACGCGAAACTGATAGTTAATTGTAACGTTTAGGGCCTCCTAATGACGATGGAACACTCAAATTGCGTCGAGATTCAATACATCGGCCTCCAGCTGACTTGTCTCCAAGGGTCTATTGCTGCTTCGGGCACCTTGTGGTTGTTCTCCAGCGAGTCTAGATTTTCGAATCCGGCGTATAACAGTTAGTTAATTGTAACTTTCAGGGCCTCCTAATGTCGATGGAACACTCAAATTGCGTTAAGAATCAGTACATTGGCCTCCAGCCGAATTGTCTCCAAGGGTCTATTGCTGCCTCGGGCACATTGTGGTCGTTCTCCTGTGAGTCTAGATTTACGAATCCGAAGCATAACTGATAGTTAATTGTAACGTTCAGGGCCTCCTAATGACGATGGAACACTCAAATTGCGTCGAGAATCAATACATCGCCCTTCAGCCGACTTGTCTCCAAGGGTCTATTGCTGCCTCGGGCACTTTATGGTCGTTCTCGTGTGAGTCTAGATTTTTGAATCCGACGCAAAACTGATAGTTAATTATAACGTTCAGGGCCACCTAATGACGTTGGGTCACTCAAATTGCGTCGCGATTCAATACATCGCCCTTCAGCCGACTTGTCTCCAAGGGTCTATTGCTGCCTTGGGCACCTTATTGTCGTTCTCCTGTGAGTCTAGATTGTCGAATCCGACGCAAACCTGATAGTTAATTATAACGTTCAGGGCCTCCTAATGACGATGGAACACTGAAATTGCGTCGAGATTCAATACATCGTCCTCCAGCCGACTTGTCTCCAAGGGTCTATTGCTGTCTCTGCACCTTATGGTCGTGCGCCTGTGAGTCTAGATTTTCGAATCCGACGAAAAAATGATAGTTAATTGTAACGTTCAGGGCCTCCTGATGACGATGGATCACTCATATTGCGTCGGGATTCAATACATCGTCCTCCAGCCGACTTGTCTCCAAGGGGATATTGCTGCCTCGGGTAACATATTGTCCGTCTCCTGTGAGTCTAGATTTTCGAATCCGACGCGAAATTGATAGTTAATTGTGACATTTAGGGCCTCCTAATGACGATGGAACACCCAACTTGCGTCGCGATTCAATTCATCGTCCTCCAGCCGACTTGTTTCCAAGGGTCTATTATTGCCTCGGGCGCCTTTTTGTCGTTCTCCTGTGAATCTACATTATCGAATCCGACGCCAAACTGATAATTAATTGTAACGTTCAGGGCCTCCTAATGACGGTGGAACACTCAAATTGCATCGAGATTCAATACATCGTCCTCCAGCCGACTTGTCTCCAAGGGTCTATTGCTGCCTCTGGCACCTTATGGTCGTGCTCCTGTGAGTCTAGATTTTCGAATCGGACGCGAAGCTGATGGTTAATTGTAACGTTCAGGACCTACTAATGACGATGGAATACTCAAATTGCGTCGCGATTCTATACATCGACCTCCAGCCGACTTGTCTCCAAGGGTCTATTGTTGCCTCGGGCGCCTTTTGGTCGTTCTCCTGTGGGTCTAGATTATGGAATCCGACGCAAAACTGATAGTTAATTGTAACGTTCACGGCCTCCTAATGACGATGGAACACTCAAATTGCGTCGAGATTCAATACATCGTCCACCAGCCGACTTGTATCCAAGGGGATACTGCAGCCTCGGGAACCTTATGGTCCGTCTCCTGTGAGAATAGATTTTCGAATCCGACGCGAAATTGATTGTTAATTGTAACGTTCAGGACCTCCTAATGACGATGGAATACTCAAATTGCGTCGCGATTCTATACATCGTCCTCCAGCCGATTTGTCTCCAAGGGTTTATTGCTGCCTGTGCCACCTAATGGTCGTTCTCCTGTGAGTCTAGATTTTCGAATCCGACGCAAACCTGATAGTTAATTATAACGTTCAGGGCCTCCTAATGACGATGGAACACTCAAATTGCGTCGAGAATCAATACATCGGCCTCCAGCTGACTTGTCTCCAAGGGTCTATTGCTGCTTCGGGCACCTTGTGGTTGTTCTCCAGCGAGTCTAGATTTTCGAATCCGGCGTATAACAGTTAGTTAATTGTAACTTTCAGGGCCTCCTAATGTCGATGGAACACTCAAATTGCGTTAAGAATCAGTACATCGGCCTCCAGCCGACTTGTCTCCAAGGGTCTATTGCTGCCTCGGGCACCTTGTGGTCGTTCTCCTGTGAGTCTAGATTTACGAATCCGAAGCATAACTGATAGTTAATTGTATCGTTCAGGGCCTCCTAATGACGATGGAACACTCAAATTGCGCCGAGAATCAATACATCGCCCTTTAGCCGACTTGTCTCCAAGGGTCTATTGCTGCCTCGGGCACTTTATGGTCGTTCTCGTGTGAGTCTAGATTTTTGAATCCGACGCAAAACTGATAGTTAATTATAACGTTCAGGGCCACCTAATGACGTTGGGTCACTCAAATTGCGTCGCGATTCAATACATCGCCCTTCAGCCGACTTGTCTCCAAGGGTCTAATGCTGCCTTGGGCACCTTATTGTCGTTCTCCTGTGAGTCTAGATTGTCGAATCCGACGCAAACCTGATAGTTAATCATAGCGTTCAGGGCCTCTTAATGACGATGGAACACTCAAATTGCGTCGAGATTCAATACATAGTCCTCCAGACGGCTTGTCTCTAAGGGGATATTGCTGCCTCGGGCACCATATAGTCCGTCTCCTGTGAGTCTAGATTTTCGAATCCGACGCGAAACTGATAGTTAATTGTAACGTTTAGGGCCTCCTAATGACGATGGAACACTCAAATTGCGTCGAGATTCAATACATCGTCCTTCAGCCGACTTGTCTCCAAGGGTCTATTGCTGCCTCGGTGCCCTTATGGTCGTTCTCCTGTGAGTCTAGATTTTCGAATCCGACGCAAAACAGATAGTTAATGTCGATGCAACACTAAAATTACGTCGATACATCGTCCTCCAGCCGACTTGTCTCCAAGGGGATGTTGCTGCCTCGGGCACCATATGGTCCGTCTCCTGTGAGTGTAGATTTTCGAATCCGACGTGAAACTGATAGTTAATTGTAACGTTCAGGGCCTCATAATGACGAAGGAACACTCAAATTGCGTCGCGATTCAATACATCGTCTTCCAGGCGACTTGTTTCCAAGGGTCTATTGTTGCCTCGGGCGCCATTTGGTCGTTCTCCTGTAGGTTTAGATTGTCGAATCCGACGCAAAACTGATAGTTAATTGTAACGTTCACGGCTCCTAATGACGATGGAACACTGAAATTGCGTCGAGATTCAATACATCGTCCTCCAGCCGACTTGTCTCCAAGGGTCTATTGCTGCCTCTGCACCTTATGGTCGTGCGCCTGTGAGTCTAGATTTTCGAATCCGACGCGAAACTGATGGTTAATTGTATCGTTCAGGACCTCCTAATGACGATGGAATACACAAATTGCGTCACGATTCAATACATTGTCCTCCAGCCGACTTGTCTCCAAGGGTCTATTGTTGTCTTGGCCGCCGTTTGGTTGTTCTCCTGTGAGTCTAGATTATGGAATCCGACGGAAAACTGATAGTTAATTTTAACGTTCAGGGCCTCCTAATGACGATGGAACACTCAAATTGGGTCGCGATTCAATACATCGTCCTCCAGCCGATTTGTCTCCAAGGGTTTATTGCTGCCTGTGGCACCTAATGGTCGATCTCCTGTGAGTCTAGATTTTCGAATCCGACGAAAAAATGATAGTTAATTGTAACGTTCAGGGCCTCCTGATGACGATGGATCACTCATTTTGCGTCGGGATTCAATACATCGTCCTCCAGCCGACTTGTCTCCAAGGGGATATTGCTGCCTCGGGTAACATATTGTCCGTCTCCTGTGAGTCTAGATTTTCGAATCCGACGCGAAATTGATAGTTAATTGTGACGTCTAGGGCCTCCTAATGACGATGGAACACCCAACTTGCGTCGCGATTCAATTCATCGTCCTCCAGCCGACTTGTTTCCAAGGGTCTATTATTGCCTCGGGCGCCTTTTTGTCGTTCTCCTGTGAATCTAGATTATCGAATCCGACGCCAAACTGATAATTAATTGTAACGTTCAGGGCCTCCTAATGACGGTGGAACACTCAAATTGCATCGAGATTCAATACATCGTCCTCCAGCCGACTTGTCTCCAAGGGTCTATTGCTGCCTCTGCACCTTATGGTCGTGCGCCTGTGAGTCTAGATTTCCGAATCCGACGCGAAATTGATTGTTAATTGTAACGTTCAGGACTTCCTGATGACGATGGAATACTCAAATTGCGTCGCGATTCTATACATCGTCCTCCAGCCGATTTGTCTCCAAGGGTTTATTGCTGCCTGTGCCACCTAATGGTCGTTCTCCTGTGAGTCTAGATTTTCGAATCCGACGAAAAAATGATAGTTAATTGTAACGTTCAAGGCCTCCTAATGACGATGGATCACTCATATTGCGTCGGGATTCAATACATCGTCCTCCAGCCGACTTGTCTCCTAGGGAATATTGCTGCCTCGGGCAACATATTGTCCGTCTCCTGTGGGTCTAGATTTTCGAATCCGACGCCAAATTGATTGTTAATTGTAACGTTCAGGGCCTCCTAATGGCGATGGAACACTCTACTTGCGTCGAGATTGAATACATCGTCCTTCAGCCGACTTGTCTCCTTGGGTCTATTGCTGCCTTGTGCACCTTATGGTCGGTCTCCTGTGACTCTCGATTTTCGAATCCGACGCAAAACGGATAGTTAATTGTAACGTTCAGGGACTCCTAATGACGATGGAACACACAAATTGCGTCGAGAATCAATACATCGTCCTCCAGCCTACTTGTCTCCAAGGGCTATTGCTGCCTCGGGCACCTTGTGTTCGTTCTCCTGTGAGTCTAGATTTACGAATCCGAAGCATAACTGATAGTTAATTGTAACGTTCAGGGACTCCTAATGACGATGGAACACTCAAATTACGTCGAGATTCAATATATCTTCCTCCAGCCGACATGTCTCCAAGGGTATACTGCTGCCTCTGGCATCTTATGATCGTGCTTCTGTGAGTCTAGACTTTCGAATCCGACTCGAAACTGATAGTTAATTGTAACGTTCAGGGCCTCCTAATGACGATGGAACACTCAAATTGCGTCGAGATCCAATACATCGTCCTCCAGCCGACTTGTCTCTAAGGGGATATTACTGCCTCGGGCACAATATAGTCCGTCTCCTCTGAGTCTAGATTTTCGAATCCGACGCGAAACTGATAGTTAATTGTAACGTTCAGGGCTTCCTAATGACGATGGAACACTCAAATTGCGTCGAGAATTAATACATCGCCCTTCAGCCGACTTGTCTCCAAGGGTCTATTGCTGCCTCGGTCACCTTATTGTCGTTCTCCTGTGAGTCTAGATTGTCGAATCCGACGCAAACCTGATAGTTAATCATAACGTTCAGGGCCTCCTAATGACGATGGAACACTCAAATTGCGTCGAGATTCAATACATCGTCCTCCAGACGACTTGTCTCTAAGGGGATATTGCTGCCTCGGGCACCATATAGTCCGTCTCCTGTGAGTCTAGATTTTCGAATCCGACGCGAAACTGATAGTTAATTGTAACGTTTAGGGCCTCCTAATGACGATGGAACACTCAAATTGCGTCGAGATTCAATACATCGGCCTCCAGCTGACTTGTCTCCAAGGGTCTATTGCTGCTTCGGGCACCTTGTGGTTGTTCTCCAGCGAGTCTAGATTTTCGAATCCGGCGTATAACAGTTAGTTAATTGTAACTTTCAGGGCCTCCTAATGTCGATGGAACACTCAAATTGCGTTAAGAATCAGTACATCGGCCTCCAGCCGACTTGTCTCCAAGGGTCTATTGCTGCCTCGGGCACCTTGTGGTCGTTCTCCTGTGAGTCTAGATTTACGAATCCGAAGCATAACTGATAGTTAATTGTAACGTTCAGGGCCTCCTAATGACGGTGGAAAACTCAAATTCCGTCGAGAATCAATACATCGCCCTTCAGCCGACTTGTCTCCAAGGGTCTATTGCTGCCTCGGGCACTTTATGGTCGTTCTCGTGTGAGTCTAGATTTTTGAATCCGACGCAAAACTGATAGTTAATTATAACGTTCAGGGCCACCTAATGACGTTGGGTCACTCAAATTGCGTCGCGATTCAATACATCGCCCTTCAGCCGACTTGTCTCCAAGGGTCTATTGCTGCCTTGGGCACCTTATTGTCGTTCTCCTGTGAGTCTAGATTGTCGAATCCGACGCAAACCTGATAGTTAATTATAACGTTCAGGGCCTCCTAATGACGATGGAACACTCAAATTGCGTCGAGATTCAATACATAGTCCTCCAGACGGCTTGTCTCTAAGGGGATATTGCTGCCTCGGGCACCATATAGTCCGTCTCCTGTGAGTCTAGATTTTCGAATCCGACGCGAAACTGATAGTTAATTGTAACGTTTAGGGCCTCCTAAAGACGATGGAACACTCAAATTGCGTCGAGATTCAATACATCGTCCTTCAGCCGACTTGTCTCCAAGGGTCTATTGCTGCCTCGGTGCCCTTATGGTCGTTCTCCCGTGAGTCTAGATTTTCGAATCCGACGCAAAACAGATAGTTAATGTCGATGCAACACTAAAATTACGTCGATACATCGTCCTCCAGCCGACTTGTCTCCAAGGGGATATTGCTGCCTCGCGCACCATATGGTCCGTCTCCTGTGAGTGTAGATTTTCGAATCCGGCGTGAAACTGATAGTTAATTGTAACGTTCAGGGCCTCATAATGACGAAGGAACACTCAAATTGCGTCGCGATTTAATACATCGTCTTCCAGGCGACTTGTTTCCAAGGGTCTATTTTTGCCTCGGGCGCCATTTGGTCGTTCTCCTGTAGGTCTAGATTGTCGAATCCGACGCAAAACTGATAGTTAATTGTAACGTTCACGGCTCCTAATGACGATGGAACACTGAAATTGCGTCGAGATTCAATACATCGTCCTCCAGCCGACTTGTCTCCAAGGGTCTATTGCTGCCTCTGCACCTTATGGTCGTGCGCCTGTGAGTCTAGATTTTCGAATCCGAAGCGAAACTGATGGTTAATTGTATCGTTCAGGACCTCCTAATGACGATGGAATACACAAATTGCGTCACGATTCAATACATTGTCCTCCAGCCGACTTGTCTCCAAGGGTCTATTGTTGTCTTGGCCGCCGTTTGGTTGTTCTCCTGTGAGTCTAGATTATGGAATCCGACGGAAAACTGATAGTTAATTTTAACGTTCATGGCCTCCTAATGACGATGGAACACTCAAATTGGGTCGCGATTCAATACATCGTCCTCCAGCCGATTTGTCTCCAAGGGTTTATTGCTGCCTGTGGCACCTAATGGTCGATCTCCTGTGAGTCTAGATTTTCGAATCCGACGAAAAAATGATAGTTAATTGTAACGTTCAGGGCCTCCTGATGACGATGGATCACTCATATTGCGTCGGGATTCAATACATCGTCCTCCAGCCGACTTGTCTCCAAGGGGATATTGCTGCCTCGGGTAACATATTGTCCGTCTCCTGTGAGTCTAGATTTTCGAATCCGACGCGAAATTGATAGTTAATTGTGACGTTTAGGGCCTCCTAATGACGATGGAACACCCAACTTGCGTCGCGATTCAATTCATCGTCCTCCAGCCGACTTGTTTCCAAGGGTCTATTATTGCCTCGGGCGCCTTTTTGTCGTTCTCCTGTGAATCTAGATTATCGAATCCGACGCCAAACTGATAATTAATTGTAACGTTCAGGGCCTCCTAATGACGGTGGAACACTCAAATTGCATCGAGATTCAATACATCGTCCTCCAGCCGACTTGTCTCCAAGGGTCTATTGCTGCCTCTGGCACCTTATGGTCGTGCTCCTGTGAGTCTAGATTTTCGAATCGGACGCGAAGCTGATGGTTAATTGTAACGTTCAGGACCTACTAATGACGATGGAATACTCAAATTGCGTCGCGATTCTATACATCGTCCTCCAGCCGACTTGTCTCCAAAGGTCTATTGTTGCCTCGGGCGCCTTTTGGTCGTTCTCCTGTGGGTCTAGATTATGGAATCCGACGCAAAACTGATACCTAATTGTAACGTTCACGGCCTCCTAATGACGATGGAACACTCAAATTGCGTCGAGATTCAATACATCGTCCACCAGCCGACTTGTATCCAAGGGGATACTGCAGCCTCGGGAACCTTATGTTCCGTCTCCTGTGAGAATAGATTATCGAATCCGACGCGAAATTGATTGTTAATTGTAACGTTCAGGACCTCCTAATGACGATGGAATACTCAAATTGCGTCGCGATTCTATACATCGTCCTCCAGCCGATTTGTCTCCAAGGGTTTATTGCTGCCTGTGCCACCTAATGGTCGTTCTCCTGTGAGTCTAGATTTTCGAATCCGACGAAAAAATGATAGTTAATTGTAACGTTCATTGCCTCCTAATGACGATGGATCACTCATATTGCGTCGGGATTCAATACATCGTCCTCCAGCCGACTTGTCTCCTAGGGAATATTGCTGCCTCGGGCAACATATTGTCCGTCTCCTGTGGGTCTAGATTTTCGAATCCGACGCCAAATTGATTGTTAATTGTAACGTTCAGGGCCGCCTAATGGCGATGGAACACTCTAATTGCGTCGAGATTGAATACATCGTCCTTCAGCCGACTTGTCTCCTTGGGTCTATTGCTGCCTTGTGCACCTTATGGTCGGTCTCCTGTGACTCTCGATTTTCGAATCCGACGCAAAACGGATAGTTAATTGTAACGTTCAGGGACTCCTAATGACGATGGAACACACAAATTGCGTCGAGAATCAACACATCGTCCTCCAGCCTACTTGTCTCCAAGGGCTATTGCTGCCTCGGGCACCTTGTGTTCGTTCTCCTGTGAGTCTAGATTTACGAATCCGAAGCATAACTGATAGTTAATTGTAACGTTCAGGGACTCCTAATGACGATGGAACACTCAAATTACGTCGAGATTCAATATATCTTCCTCCAGCCGACATGTCTCCAAGGGTATACTGCTGCCTCTGGCATCTTATGATCGTGCTTCTGTGAGTCTAGACTTTCGAATCCGACTCGAAACTGATAGTTAATTGTAACGTTCAGGGCCTCCTAATGACGATGGAACACTCAAATTGCGTCGAGATCCAATACATCGTCCTCCAGCCGACTTGTCTCTAAGGGGATATTACTGCCTCGGGCACCATATAGTCCGTCTCCTGTGAGTCTAGATTTTCGAATCCGACGCGAAACTGATAGTTAATTGTAACGTTTAGGGCCTCCTAATGACGATGGAACACTCAAATTGCGTCGAGATTCAATACATCGTCCTTCAGCCGACTTGTCTCCAAGGGTCTATTGCTGCCTCGGTGACCTTATGGTCGTTCTCCTGTGAGTCTAGATTTTCGAATCCGACGCAAAACAGATAGTTAATGTCGATGCAACACAAAAATTACGTCGATACATCGTCCTCCAGCCGACTTGTCTCCAAGGGGATATTGCTGCCTCGGGCACCATATGGTCCGTCTCCTGTGAGTGTAGATTTTCGAATCCGACGTGAAACTGATAGTTAATTGTAACGTTCCGCGCCTCATAATGACGCAGGAACACTCAAATTGCGTCGCGATTCAATACATCGTCTTCCAGGCGACTTGTTTCCAAGGTTCTATTGTTGCCTCGGGCGCCATTTGGTCGTTCTCCTGTAGGTCTAGATTATCGAATCCGACGCAAAACTGATAGTTAATTGTAACGTTCACGGCTCCTAATGACGATGGAACACTGAAATTGCGTCGAGATTCAATACATCGTCCTCCAGCCGACTTGTCTCCAAGGGTCTATTGCTGCCTCTGCACCTTATGGTCGTGCTCCTGTGAGTCTAGATTTTCGAATCCGACGCGAAACTGATGGTTAATTGTAACGTTCAGGTCCTCCTAATGACGATGGAATACTCAAATTGCGTCACGATTCAATACATTGTCCTCCAGCCGACTTGTCTCCAAGGGTCTATTGTTACCTCGGCCGCCGTTTGGTCGTTCTCCTGTGAGTCTAGATTATGGAATCCGACGGAAAACTGATAGTTAATTTTAACGTTCAGGGCCTCCTAATGACGATGGAACACTCAAATTGGTTCGCGATTCAATACATCGTCCTCCAGCCGATTTGTCTCCAAGGGTTTATTGCTGCCTGTGGCACCTAATGGTCGTTCTCCTGTGAGTCTAGATTTTCGAATCCGACGAAAAAATGATAGTTAATTGTAACGTTCAGGGCCTCCTGATGACGATGGATCACTCATAGTGCGTCGGGATTCAATACATCGTCCTCCAGCCGACTTGTCTCCAAGGGGATATTGCTGCCTCGGGTAACATATTGTCCGTCTCCTGTGAGTCTAGATTTTCGAATCCGACGCGAAATTGATAGTTAATTGTGACGTTTAGGGCCTCCTAATGACGATGGAACACTCAACTTGCGTCGCGATTCAATTCATCGTCCTCCAGCCGACTTGTTTCCAAGGGTCTATTATTGCCTCGGGCGCCTTTTGGTCGTTCTCCTGTGAATCTAGATTATCGAATCCGACGCAAAACTGATAATTAATTGTAACGTTCAGGGCCCCTAATGACGGTGGAACACTCAAATTGCGTCGAGATTCAATACATCGTCCACCAGCCGACTTGTATCCAAGGGGATACTGCAGCCTCGGGAACCTTATGGTCCGTCTCCTGTGAGAATAAATTTTCGAATCCGACGCAAAACTGATGGTTAATTGAAATGTTTAGGGCCTCCTAATGACGATGGAACACTCAAATTGCGTCGCGATTCAATACATCGTCCTCCAGCCGATTTGTATCCAAGGGTTTATTGCTGCCTGTGGCACCTAAAGATCGTTCTCCTGTGAGTCTAGATTTTCGAATACGACGAAAAAATGATAGTTAATTGCAACGTTCAGGGCCTCCTAATGACGATATATCACTCATATTGCGTCGGGATTCAATACATCGTCCTCCAGCCGACTTGTCTCCAAGGGGATATTGCTGCCTCGGGCAACATATTGTCCGTCTCCTGTGAGTCTAGATTTTCGAATCCGACGCGAAATTGATTGTTAATTGTAATGTTCAGGGCCTCCTAATGACGATGGAACACTCCAATTGCGTCGAGATTCAATACATCGTCCTTCAGTCGACTTGTCTCCAAGGGTATATTGCTGCCTTGTGCACCTTATGGTCGGTCTCCTGTGGGTCTAGATTTTCGAATCCGACGCAAAAAGGATAGTTAATTGTAACGTTCAGGGCCTCCTAATGACGATGGAACACTCAAATTGCGTCGAGAATCAATACATCGTCCTCCAGCCGACTTGTCTCCAAGGGTCTATTGCTGCCTCGGCACCTTAAGATCGTTCTCCTGTGAGTCTGGATTATCAAATCCGACGCAGAACTGATAATTAATTGTAACGTTCAGGGCCTCCTAATGACGATGGAACACTCAAATTGCGTCGCGATTCAATACATCGTCCTCCAGCCGACTTGTCTCCAAGGGTTTATTGTTGCCTCGGGTGCCTTTTTGTCGTCCTCCAGTGAGTCTAGATATTCGAATCCGACGCATAACTGATAGTTAATTGTAACGTTCAGGGCCTCCTAATGACGATGGAACACTCAAATTGCGTCGAGGTTCAATACATCGTCCTCCAGCCGACATGTCTCCAAGGGGATATTGCTGCCTCGGGCAACATATTGTCCGTGTCCTGTGAGTCTAGATTTTCGAATCCGACGCGAAATTGATTGTTAATTGTAACGTTCAGGGCCTCCTAATGACGATGGAACTGTCCAATTGCGTCGAGATTCAATACATCGTCCTCCAGCCGACTTGTCTAAAAGGGTCTATTGCTGCCTCTGGCACATAATGGTCGTGCTCCTGTGAGTCTAGATTTTCGAATCCGACGCGAAACTGATAGTTAATTGTAAGGTTCAGGGCCTCCTAATGCCGATGGAACACTCAAATTGCGTCGACATTCAATACATCGTCCTCCAGCCGACTTGTCTCCAAGGGTCTATTGCTGCCTCGGGCACCTTATGGTCGTTCTCCTGTGAGTCTAGATTTTCGAATCCGACGCAAAAATGATAGTTAATTGTAACGTTTAGGGCCTCCTAATGACGATGGATTACTCAAATTGCTTCGAAATTCAATACATCGGCCTCCAGCCGACTTGTCTCCAATGGTCTATTGCTGCCTCGGGCACCTTATGGTCGTTCTCTTTTAAGTCTAGATTTTCGAATCCGACGCAAAAATGATAGTGAATTGTAACGTACAGGGCCTAATAATGACGGTGGAACACTCAAATTGCGTCAAGAATCAATACATCGGTTTCCAGCCGACTTGTCTCCAAGGGTCTATTGCTGCCTCGGGCACCTTATGGTCGTTCTCCTGTGAGTCTAGATTTTCGAGTCCGACGCAAAAATGATAGTTAATTGTAACGTTCAGGGCCTCCTAATGCCGATGGAACACTCAAATTGCGTCGAGATTCAATACATCGGCCTCCAGCCGACTTGTCTCCAAGGGTCTATTGCTGCCTCGGGCACCTTATGGTCGTACTTCTGTGAGTCTAGATTTTCGAATCCGACGCAGAAATGATAGTTAATTGTAACGTTCAGGGCCTTGTAATGACGATGGAACACTCAAATTGCGTCGAGATTCAATACATCTTCCTCCAGCCGTCTTGTCTCCAAGGGTCTATTGCTGTCTCGGGGACCACATGGTCCTTCTCCTGTGATTCTAGATTTTCGAATCCGACGCAAAAATGATAGTTAATTGTAACGTTTAGGGCCGCCAAATGACGATGGAACACTCAAATTGCGTCGAGATTCTTTACATCGGCCTCCAGCCGACTTGTCTCCAAGGGTCTAATGCTGCCTCGGGCACCTTATGGTCGTTCTCTTGTAAGTCTAGATATTCGAATCCGACGCAAAAATGATAGTTAATTGTAACGTTCAAGACTCCTAAAGACGATGGAAAACTCAAATTGCGTCGAGATTCAACACATCGTCCTCCAGCCGACTTGTCTCCAAGGGTCTATTGCTGCCTCGGGCACCTTATGGTCGTTCTCCTGTGAGTCTAGATTTTCGAATCCGACGCAAAAATGATAGTTAATTGTAATGTTTAGGGCCTCCTAATGACGATGGAACACTCAAATTGCGTCGAGATTCAATACATCGGCCTCCAGCCGACTTGTCTCCAAGGGTCTATTGCTGCCTCGGCACCTTAAGATCGTTCTCCTGTGAGTCTGGATTATCAAATCCGACGCAGAACTGATAATTAATTGTAACGTTCAGGGCCTCCTAATGACGATGGAACACTCAAATTGCGTCGCGATTCAATACATCGTCCTCCAGCCGACTTGTCTCCAAGGGTTTATTGTTGCCTCGGGTGCCTTTTTGTCGTCCTCCAGTGAGTCTAGATATTCGAATCCGACGCATAACTGATAGTTAATTGTAACGTTCAGGGCCTCCTAATGACGATGGAACACTCAAATTGCGTCGAGGTTCAATACATCGTCCTCCAGCCGACATGTCTCCAAGGGGATATTGCTGCCTCGGGCAACATATTGTCCGTGTCCTGTGAGTCTAGATTTTCGAATCCGACGCGAAATTGATTGTTAATTGTAACGTTCAGGGCCTCCTAATGACGATGGAACTGTCCAATTGCGTCGAGATTCAATACATCGTCCTCCAGCCGACTTGTCTAAAAGGGTCTATTGCTGCCTCTGGCACATAATGGTCGTGCTCCTGTGAGTCTAGATTTTCGAATCCGACGCGAAACTGATAGTTAATTGTAAGGTTCAGGGCCTCCTAATGCCGATGGAACACTCAAATTGCGTCGACATTCAATACATCGTCCTCCAGCCGACTTGTCTCCAAGGGTCTATTGCTGCCTCGGGCACCTTATGGTCGTTCTCCTGTGAGTCTAGATTTTCGAATCCGACGCAAAAATGATAGTTAATTGTAACGTTTAGGGCCTCCTAATGACGATGGATTACTCAAATTGCTTCGAAATTCAATACATCGGCCTCCAGCCGACTTGTCTCCAATGGTCTATTGCTGCCTCGGGCACCTTATGGTCGTTCTCTTTTAAGTCTAGATTTTCGAATCCGACGCAAAAATGATAGTGAATTGTAACGTACAGGGCCTAGGCCTAATAATGACGGTGGAACACTCAAATTGCGTCAAGAATCAATACATCGGTTTCCAGCCGACTTGTCTCCAAGGGTCTATTGCTGCCTCGGGCACCTTATGGTCGTTCTCCTGTGAGTCTAGATTTTCGAGTCCGACGCAAAAATGATAGTTAATTGTAACGTTCAGGGCCTCCTAATGCCGATGGAACACTCAAATTGCGTCGAGATTCAATACATCGGCCTCCAGCCGACTTGTCTCCAAGGGTCTATTGCTGCCTCGGGCACCTTATGGTCGTACTTCTGTGAGTCTAGATTTTCGAATCCGACGCAGAAATGATAGTTAATTGTAACGTTCAGGGCCTTGTAATGACGATGGAACACTCAAATTGCGTCGAGATTCAATACATCTTCCTCCAGCCGTCTTGTCTCCAAGGGTCTATTGCTGTCTCGGGGACCACATGGTCCTTCTCCTGTGATTCTAGATTTTCGAATCCGACGCAAAAATGATAGTTAATTGTAACGTTTAGGGCCGCCAAATGACGATGGAACACTCAAATTGCGTCGAGATTCTTTACATCGGCCTCCAGCCGACTTGTCTCCAAGGGTCTAATGCTGCCTCGGGCACCTTATGGTCGTTCTCTTGTAAGTCTAGATATTCGAATCCGACGCAAAAATGATAGTTAATTGTAACGTTCAAGACTCCTAAAGACGATGGAAAACTCAAATTGCGTCGAGATTCAACACATCGTCCTCCAGCCGACTTGTCTCCAAGGGTCTATTGCTGCCTCGGGCACCTTATGGTCGTTCTCCTGTGAGTCTAGATTTTCGAATCCGACGCAAAAATGATAGTTAATTGTAATGTTTAGGGCCTCCTAATGACGATGGAACACTCAAATTGCGTCGAGATTCAATACATCGGCCTCCAGCCGACTTGTCTCCAAGGGTCTATTGCTGCCTCGGGCACTTTATGGTCGTTCTCCTGTGAGTCTAGATTTTCGAATCCGACGCAAAACTCATAGTTAATTGTAACGTTCAGAGAATCCTAATGACGATGGAACACTCAAATTGCGTCAAGAATCAATACATCGGTTTCCAGCCGACTTGTCTCCAAGGGTCTATTGCTGCCTCGGGCACCTTATGGTCGTTCTCCTGTGAGTCTAGATTTTCGAATCCGACGCATAAAAGATAGTTAATTGTAACGTTCAGGGCCTTTTAATGATGATGGAACACTCACATTGCGTCGAGATTCAATAATCGTCCTCCAGCCGACTTGTCTCCAAGGGTCTGTTTCTGCCACGGGCACCTTATGGTCGTTCTCCTGTGAGTCTAGATTTTCGAATCCGACGCAAAACTCATAGTTAATTGTAACGTTCAGAGCCTCCTAATGACGATGGAACACTCAAATTGCGTCAAGAATCAATACATCGGTTTCCAGCCGACTTGTCTCCAAGGGTCTAATGCTGCCTCGGGCACCTTATGGTCGTTCTCCTGTGAGTTTAGATTATCGAATCCGACGCAAAAATGATAGTTAATTGTAACGTTCAGGGCGACCTAATGACGATGGAACACTCAAATTGCGTCGATATTCAATACATCGGCCTCCAGTCGATTTGTCTCCAAGGGGTATATTGCTGTCTCGAGCACAGTATGAACTTCTCCTGTGAGTAGATTTTCGAATCCGACGCGAAACTGATAGTTAATTGTAAGGTTTAGGGCCTCCTAATGACGATGGAACACTCAAATTGCGTCGAGATTCAATACAGCGGCCTCCAGCCGACTTGTATCCAAGGGGATATTGCAGTCTCGTGCACCATATCATCCTTCTCCTGTTAGTAGATTTTCGAATCCGACGCTAAAATGATAGTTAACTGTAACGTTCAGGGCCTCCTAACGCCGATGGAACACTCAAATTGCGTCGAGATTCAATACATCGGTCTCCAGCCGACTTGTCTCCAAGGGTCTGTTGCTGCCTCGGGCACCTTATGGTCGTTCGCCTGTGAGTTTAGATTATCGAATCCGACGAAAAAATGATAGTCAATTGTAACGTTTAGGGCATCCTAATGACGATGGGACACTCAAATTGCGTCGAGATTCAATACATCGTCCTCCAGCCGACTTGTCTCCAAGGGTCTAATGCTGCCTCTTGTATGTCTAGATTTTCGAATCCGACGCAAAAATGATAGTGAATTGTAACGTACAGGGCCTCCTAGTGACGATGGAACACTCAAATTGCGTCAAGAATCAATACATCGGTGTCCCGCCGACTTGTCTCCAAGGGTCTATTGCTGCCTCGGGCACCTTATGGTCGTTCTCCTGTGAGTCTAGATTTTCGAATCCGACGCAAAAATGATAGTTAATTGTAACGTTCAGGGCCTTGTAATGACGATGGAACACTCAAATTGCGTCGAGATTCAATACATCTTCCTCCAGCCGACTTGTCTCCAAGGGTCTATTGCTGCCTCCGGGACCACATGGTCCTTCTCCTGTGATTCTAGATTTTCGAATCCGATGCAAAAATGATAGTTAATTGTAACGTTTAGGGCCTCCAAATGACGATGGAACACTCAAATTGCGTCGAGATTCAATACATCGGCCTCCAGCCGACTTGTCTCCAAGGGTCTAATGCTGCCTCGGGCACCTTATGGTCGTTCTCTTGTAAGTCTAGATATTCGAATCCGACGCAAAAATGATAGTTAATTGTAACGTTGAGGACTCCTAAAGACGATGGAACACTCAAATTGCGTCGAGATTCAACACATCGTCCTCCAGCCGACTTGTCTCCAAGGGTCTATTGCTGCCTCGGGCACCTAATGGTCGTTCTCCTGTGAGTCTTGATTTTCGAATCCGACGCGAAACTGATAGTTAATTGTAACGTTCAGGGCCTTGTAATGACGATGGAACACTCAAATTGCGTCGAGATTCAATACATCGGCCTCCAGCCGACTTGTCTCCAAGGGTCTGTTGCTGCCTCGGGCACCTTATGGTCGTTCTCCTGTGAGTTTAGATTATCGAATCCGACGCAAGAATGATAGTTAATGGTAACGTTTAGGGCCTCCTAATGACGATGGGACACTCAAATTTCGTCGAGATTCAATACATCGTCCTCCAGCCGACTTGTCTCCAAGGGTCTAATGCTGCCTCGGTCACCTTATGGTCGTTCTCTTGTAAGTCTAGATTTTCGAATCCGACGCAAAAATGATAGTTAATTGTAACGTTCAGGGCCTCCTAATGACGATGGAACTCTCAAATTGCGTCGAGATTCAATACATCGTCCTCCAGCCGACTTGTCTCCAAGGGTCAATTGCTGCCTCGGGCACCTTATGGTCGTTCTCCTGAGTGTTTAGATTATCGAATCCGACGAAAAACTGATAGTTAATTGTAACATTCAGGGCCTCCTAATGACGATGGAACACTCATTTTGCGTCGCGATCCAATACATCGTCCTCCAACCGACTTGTCTCCCAGGGTCAATTGCTGCCACGGGCACCTTGTGATCGTTCTGCTGTGAGTCTAGATTTTCGAACCCGACGCAAAACTGATTGTTAATTGTAACGTTCATTGCCACCTAATGACGATGGAACTTTCAAATTGAGTCGAGATTCAATACATCGACCTTTAGCCGACTTGTCTCCAAGGGGATATTGCTGCCTCGGGCTCCATGTGGTCCGTCTTATGTGAGCGTAGATTTTCGAATCCGACGCGAAACTGATAGTTAATTGTAACGTTCAGGGCCTCGTAATGACGATGGAACACTCAAATTGCGTCGAGATTCAATACATCGTCCTCCAGCCGACTTGTCTCCAAGGGTCTATTGCTGCCTCGGGCACCTTGTGATCGTTCTGCTGTGAGTCTAGATTTTCGAACCCGACGCAAAACTGATAGTTAATTGTAACGTTCAGGGCCTCGTAATGACGATGGAACACTCAAATTGCGTCGAGATTCAATACATCGGCCTCCAGCCGACTTGTCTCCAAGGGTCTAATGCTGCCTCGGGCACCTTGTGGTCGTTCTCTTGTAAGTCTAGATTTTCGAATCCGACGCAAAAATGATAGTTAATTGTAACGTTCAGGGACTCCTAAAGACGATGGAACACTCAAATTGCGTCGAGATTCAATACATCGTCCTCCAGCCGACTTGTCTCCAAGGGTCTATTGCTGCCTCGGGCACCTTATGGTCGTTCTCCTGTGAGTCTAGATTTTCGAATCCGACGCGAAACTGATAGTTAATTGTAAGGTTCAGGGCCTCCTAATGCCGATGGAACACTCAAATTGCGTCGAGATTCAATACAACGTCCTCCCGCCGACTTGTCTCCTAGGGACTATTGCCGCCTCGGGCACTTTATGGTCGTTCTCCTGTGATTCTAGATTTTCGAACCCGACGCAAAACTGATTGTTAATTGTAACGTTCAGGGCCACCTAATGACGATAGAACACTCAAATTGAGTCGAGATTCAATACATCGACCTTTAGCCGACTTGTCTCCAAGGGGATATTGCTGCCTCGGGCTCCATGTGGTCCGTCTTATGTGAGCGTAGATTTTCGAATCCGACGCGAAACTGATAGTTAATTGTAACGTTCAGGGCCTCGTAATGACGATGGAACACTCAAATTGCGTCGAGATTCAATACATCGACCTCCAGCCGACTTGTCTCCAAGGGTCTGTTGCTGCCTCGGGCACCTTATGGTCGTTCTCCTGTGAGTTCAGATTATCGAATCCGACGCAAAAATGATAGTTAATTGTAATGTTTAGAGCCTCCTAATGACGATGGGACACTCAAATTGCGTCGAGATTCAATACATCGTCCTCCAGAAGACTTGTCTCCAAGGGGATATTGCTGCCTCGGGCACAACATGATCCGTCTCCTGTGAGTCTAGATTTTCGAATCCGACGCAAAAATGATAGTTAATTGTAACGTTTAGGGCCTCCAAATGACGATGGAACCCTCAAATTGCGTCGAGATTCAATACATCGGCCTCGAGCCGACTTGTCTCCAAGGGTCTAATGCTGCCTCTCGCACCTTATGGTCGTTCTCTTGTAAGTCTAGATATTCGAATCCGACGCAAAAATGATAGTTAATTGTAACGTTCAGGACTCCTAATGACGATGGAACTTTCAAATTGAGTCGAGATTCAATACATCGACCTTTAGCCGACTTGTCTCCAAGGGGATATTGCTGCCTCGGGCTCCATGTGGTCCGTCTTATGTGAGCGTAGATTTTCGAATCCGACGCGAAACTGATAGTTAATTGTAACGTTCAGGGCCTCGTAATGACGATGGAACACTCAAATTGCGTCGAGATTCAATACATCGGCCTCCAGCCGACTTGTCTCCAAGGGTCTATTGCTGCCTCGGGCACCTTATGGTCGTTCTCCTGTGAGTCTAGATTTTCGAATCCGACGCAAAAATGATAGTAAATTGTAACGTTCAGGGCCTTGTAATGACGATGGAACACTCAAATTGCGTCGAGATTCAATACATCTTCCTCCTGCCGACTTGTCTCCAAGGGTCTATTGCTGCCTCGGGGACCACATGGTCCTTCTCCTGTGATTCTAGATTTTCGAATCCGACGCAAAAATGATAGTTAATTGTAACGTTTAGCGCCTCCAATTGACGATGGAACACTCAAATTGCGTCGAGATTCAATACATCGGCCTCCAGCCGACTTGTCTCCAAGGGTCTAATGCTGCCTCGGGCACCTTGTGGTCGTTCTCTTGTAAGTCTAGATTTTCGAATCCGACGCAAAAATGATAGTTAATTGTAACGTTCAGGTACTCCTAAAGACGATGGAACACTCAAATTGCGTCGAGATTCAATACAACGTCCTCCAGCCGACTTGTCTCCTAGGGACTATTGCTGCCTCGGGCACTTTATGGTCGTTCTCCTGTGATTCTAGATTTTCGAACCCGACGCAAAACTGATTGTTAATTGTAACGTTCAGGGCCACCTAATGACGATAGGACACTCAAATTGAGTCGAGATTCAATACATCGACCTTTAGCCGACTTGTCTCCAAGGGGATATTGCTGCCTCGGGCTCCATGTGGTCCGTCTTATGTGAGCGTAGATTTTCGAATCCGACGCGAAACTGATAGTTAATTGTAACGTTCAGGGCCTCGTAATGACGACGGAACACTCAAATTGCGTCGAGATTCAATACATCGACCTCCAGCCGACTTGTCTCCAAGGGTCTGTTGCTGCCTCGGGCACCTTATGGTCGTTCTCCTGTGAGTTCACATTATCGAATCCGACGCAAAAATGATAGTTAATTGTAATGTTTAGAGCCTCCTAATGACGATGGGACACTCAAATTGCGTCGAGATTCAATACATCGTCCTCCAGCCGACTTGTCTCCAAGGGGATATTGCTGTCTCGGGCACAATAAGATCCTTCTCCTGTGAGTCTAGATTTTCGAATCCGACGCAAAAATGATAGTTAATTGTAACGTTTAGGGCCTCCAAATGACGATGGAACACTCAAATTGCGTCGAGATTCAATACATCGGCCTCCAGCCGACTTGTCTCCAAGGGTCTAATGCTGCCTCTCGCACCTTATGGTCGTTCTCTTGTAAGTCTAGATATTCGAATCCGACGCAAAAATGATAGTTAATTGTAACGTTCAGGACTCCTAAAGACGATGGAACACTCAAATTGCGTCGAGATTCAACACATCGTCCTCCAGCCGACTTGTCTCCAAGGGGTTATTTCTGCCTCGGGCACCTAATGGTCGTTCTCCTGTGAGTCTTGATTTTCGAATCCGACGCGAAACTGATAGTTAATTGTAACGTTCAGGGCCTTGTAATGACGATGGAACACTCAAATTGCGTCGAGATTCAATACATCGGCCTCCAGCCGACTTGTCTCCAAGGGTCTGTTGCTGCCTCGGGCACCTTATGGTCGTTCTCCTGTGAGTTTAGATTATCGAATCCGACGCAAGAATGATAGTTAATGGTAACGTTTAGGGCCTCCTAATGACGATGGGACACTCAAATTTCGTCGAGATTCAATACATCGTCCTCGAGCCGACTTGTCTCCAAGGCTCTAATGCTGCCTCGGGCACCTTATGGTCGTTCTCTTGTAAGTCTAGATTTTCGAATCCGACGCAAAAATGATAGTTAATTGTAACGTTCAGGGCCTCCCAATGACGATGGAACTCTCAAATTCCGTCGAGATTCAATACATCGTCCTCCAGCCGACTTGTCTCCAAGGGTCAATTGCTGCCTCGGGCTAATTATGGTCGTTCTCCTGTGAGTTTAGATTATCGAATCCGACGAAAAACTGATATTTAATTGTGACATTCAGGGCCTCCTAATGACGATGGAACACTCATTTTGCGTCGCGATCCAATACATCGTCCTCCAACCGACTTGTCTCCAAGGGTCAATTGCTGCCACGGGCACCTTGTGATCGTTCTGCTGTGAGTCTAGATTTTCGAACCCGACGCAAAACTGATTGTTAATTGTAACGTTCATTGCCACCTAATGACGATGGAACACTCATATTGAGTCGAGATTCAATACATCGACCTTTAGCCGACTTGCCTCCAAGGGGATATTGCTGCCTCGGGCTCCATGTGGTCCGTCTTATGTGAGCGTAGATTTTCGAATCCGACGCGAAACTGATAGTTAATTGTAACGTTCAGGGCCTCGTAATGACGATGGAACACTCAAATTGCGTCGAAATTCAATACATCGTCCTCCAGCCGACTTGTCTCCAAGGATCTATTGCTGCCTCGGGGACCACATGGTCCTTCTCCTGTGATTCTAGATTTTCGAATCCGACGCAAAAATGATAGTTAATTGTAACGTTTAGGGCCTCCAATTGACGATGGAACACTCAAATTGCGTCGAGATTCAATACATCGGCCTCCAGCCGACTTGTCTCCAAGGGTCTATTGCTGCCTCGGGCACCTTATGGTCGTTCTCCTGTGAGTCTAGATTTTCGAATCCGACGCGAAACTGATAGTTAATTGTAAGGTTCAGGGCCTCCTAATGCCGATGGAACACTCAAATTGCGTCGAGATTCAATACAACGTCCTCCAGCCGACTTGTCTCCTAGGGACTATTGCTGCCTCGGGCACCTTATGGTCGTTCTCCTGTGATTCTAGATTTTCGAACCCGACGCAAAACTGATTGTTAATTGTAACGTTCAGGGCCACCTAATGACGATAGAACACTCAAATTGAGTCGAGATTCAATACATCGACCTTTAGCCGACTTGTCTCCAAGGGGATATTGCTGCCTCGGGCTCCATGTGGTCCGTCTTATGTGAGCGTAGATTTTCGAATCCGACGCGAAACTGATAGTTAATTGTAACGTTCAGGGCCTCGTAATGACGATGAAACACTCAGATTGCGTCGAGATTCAATACATCGACCTCCAGCCGACTTGTCTCCAAGGGTCTGTTGCTGCCACGGGCACCTTATGGTCGTTCTCCTGTGAGTTTAGATTATCGAATCCGACGCAAAAATGATAGTTAATTGTAATGTTTAGAGCCTCCTAATGACGATGGGACACTCAAATTGCGTCGAGATTCAATACATCGTCCTCCAGCCGACTTGTCTCCAAGGGGATATTGCTGTCTCAGGGCACAATATGATCCTTCTCCTGTGAGTCTAGATTTTCGAATCCGACGCAAAAATGATAGTTAATTGTAACGTTCAGGGACTCCTAAAGACGATGGAACACTCAAATTGCGTCGAGATTCAATACATCGTCCTCCAGCCGACTTGTCTCCAAGGGTCTATTGCTGCCTCGGGCACCTTATGGTCGTTCTCCTGTGAGTCTAGATTTTCGAACCCGACGCGAAACTGATAGTTAATTGTAAGGTTCAGGGCCTCCTAATGCCGATGGAACACTCAAATTGCGTCGAGATTCAATACATCGTCCTCCAGCCGACTTGTCTCCTAGGGTCTATTGCTGCCTCGGGCACTTTGTGGTCGTTCTCCTGTAAGCCTAGATTTTCGAATCCGACGCAAAAATGATAGTTAATTGTAACGTTTAGGGCCTCCTAATGACGATGGAACACTCAAATTGCGTCGAGATTCAATACATCGGCCTCCAGCCGACTTGTCTCTAAGGGTCTATTGCTGCCTCGGGCACCTTATGGTCGTTCTCCTGTGAGTTTAGATTATCGAATCCGACGCATAAATGATAGTTAATTGTAACGTTCAGGGCCTCCTAATGCCGATGGAACACTCAAATTGCGTCGAGATTCAATACATCGTCCTCCAGCCGACTTGTCTTCAATGGTCTATTGCTGCCTCGGGCACCTTATGGTCGTTCACCTGTCAGTCTAGATTTTCGTATCCGACGCAAAAATGATAGTTAATTGTAACGGTCAAGGCCTTGTAATGACGATGGAACACTCAAATTGCGTCGAGATTCAATACATCGGCCTCCAGCCGACTTGTCTCCTAGGGTCTAATGCTGCCTCGGGCACCTTATGGTCGTTCTCGTGTAAGTCTAGATTTTCGAATCCGACGCAAAAATGATAGTTAATTGTAACGTTTAGGGCCTCCTAATGACGATGGAACACTCAAATTGCGTCGAGATTCATTACATCGGCCTCCAGCCGACTTCTCTCCAAGGGTCTATTGCTGCCTCGGGCACCTTACGGTCGTTCTCCTGTGAGTCTAGATATTCGAATCCGACGCAAAAATGATAGTTAATTGTAACGTTCAGGGCCTTGTAATGACGATGGAACACTCAAATTGTGTCGAGATTCAATACATCGGCCTCCAGCCGACTTGTCTCCAAGGGTCTGTTGCTGCCTCGGGCACCTTATGGTCGTTCTCCTGTGAGTTTAGATTATCGAATCCGACGCAAGAATGATAGTTAATTGTAACGTTTAGGGCCTCCTAATGACGATGGGACACTCAAATTGCGTCGAGATTCAATACATCGTCCTCCAGCCGACTTGTCTCCAAGGGGATATTGCTGTCTCGGGCACAATATGATCCTTTTCCTGTGAGTCTAGATTTTCGAATCCGACGCAAAAATGATAGTTAATTGTAACGTTCATGGCCTCCTAATGCCGATGGAACACTCAAATTGTGTCGAGATTCAATACATCGTCCTCCAGCCGACTTGTCTCCAAGGGGATATTGCTGTCTCGGGCACAATATGATCCTTCTCCTGTGAGTCTAGATTTTCGAATCCGACGCAAAAATGATAGTTAATTGTAACGTTCAGGGCCTCCTAATGACGATGGAACACTCAAATTGCGTCGAGATTCAATACATCGTCCTCCAGCCGACTTGACTCCAAGGGTCTATTGCTGCCTCGGGCACCTTATGGTCGTTCTCCTGTCAGTCTAGATTTTCGAATTCGACGCAAAAATGATAGTTAATTGTAACGTTCAAGGCCTTGTAATGACGATGGAACACTCAAATTGCGTCGAGATTCAATACATCGGCCTCCAGCCGACTTGTCTCCAAGGGTCTGTTGCTGCCTCGGGCACCTTATGGTCGTTCTCCTGTGAGTTTAGATTATCGAATCCCACGCAAAAATGATAGTTAATTGTAGCGTTTAGGGCCTCCTAATGACGATGGGACACTCAAATTGCGTCGAGATCCAATACATCGTCCTCCAGCCGACTTGTCTCCAAGGGTCAAATGCTGCCTCGGGCACCTTATGGTCCTTCTCTTGTAAGTCTAGATTTTCGAATCCGACGAAAAAGGATAGTTAATTGTAACGTTCAGGGCCTCCTAATGACAATGGAACTCTCATATTGCGTCGAGATTCAATACATCGTCCTCCAGCCGACTTGTCTCCGAGGGTCTATTGCTGCCTCGGGCACCTTATGGTCGTTCTCCTGTGAGTCTAGATTTTCGAATCCGACGCAAAAATGATACTTAATCGTAACGTTCAGGGCCTTGTAATGACGATGGAACACTCAAATTGCGTCGAGATTCAATACATCGGCATCCAGCCGACTTGTCTCCAAGGGTCTGTTGCTGCCTCGGGCACCTTATGGTCGTTCTCCTATGAGTTTAGATTATCGAATCCGAGGCAAGAATGATAGTTAATTGTAACGTTTAGGGCCACCTAATGACGATGGGACACTCAAATTGCGTCGAGATTCAATACATCGTCCTCCAGCCTACTTGTCTCCAAGGGGATATCGCTGTCTCGGGCACAATATGATCCTTCTCCTGTGAGTCTAGATTTTCGAATCCGACGCAAAAATAATAGTTAATTGTAACGTTCAGGGCCTCCTAATGCCGATGGAGCACTCAAATTGCGTCGAGATTCAATACATCGTCCTCCAGCCGACTTGTCTCCAAGGGGATATTGCTGTCTCGGGCAAAATATGATCCTTCTCCTGTGAGTCTAGATTTTCGAATCCGACGCAAAAATGATAGTTAATTGTAACATTCAGGGACTCCTAATGTGATGGAACACTCAAATTGCGTCGAGATTCAATACATCGTCCTCCAGCCGACTTGTCTCCTAGGGTCTATTGCTGCCTCGGGCACTTTGTGGTCGTTCTCCTGTAAGTCTAGATTTTCGAATCCGACGCAAAAATGATAGTTAATTGTAACGTTTAGGGCCTCCTAATGACGATGGAACACTCAAATTGCGTCGAGATTCAATACATCGGCCTCCAGCCGACTTGTCTCTAAGGGTCTAATGCTGCCTCGGGCACCTTATCGTCGTTCTCCTGTGAGTTTAGATTATCGAATCCGACGCAAAAATGATAGTTAATTGTAACATTCAGGGACTCCTAATGTGATGGAACACTCAAATTGCGTCGAGATTCAATACATCGTCCTCCAGCCGACTTGTCTCCTAGGGTCTATTGCTGCCTCGGGCACTTTGTGGTCGTTCCCCTGTCAGTCTAGATTTTCGAATCCGACGCAAAAATGATAGTTAATTGTAACGTTCAAGGCCTTTTAATGACGATGGAACACTCAAATTGCGTCGAGATTCAATACATCGGCCTCCAGCCGACTTGTCTCCAAGGGTCTGTTGCTGCCTCGGGCACCTTATGGTCGTTCTCCTGTGAGTTTAGATTATCGAATCCGACGCAAGAATGATAGTTAATTGTAACGTTTAGGGCCTCCTAATGCCGATGGAACACTCAAATTGCGTCGAGATTCAATACATCGTCCTCCAGCCGACTTGTCTCCTAGGGTCTATTGCTGCTTCGGGCACTTTGTGGTCGTTCTCCTGTAAGCCTAGATTTTCGAATCCGACGCAAAAATGATAGTTAATTGTAACGTTTAGGGCCTCCTAATGACGATGGAACACTCAAATTGCGTCGAGATTCAATACATCGGCCTCCAGCCGACTTGTCTCTAAGGGTCTATTGCTGCCTCGGGCACCTTATGGTCGTTCTCCTGTGAGTTTAGATTATCGAATCCGACGCATAAATGATAGTTAATTGTAACGTTCAGGGCCTCCTAATGCCGATGGAACACTCAAATTGCGTCGAGATTCAATACATCGTCCTCCAGCCGACTTGTCTTCAATGGTCTATTGCTGCCTCGGGCACCTTATGGTCGTTCTCCTGTCAGTCTAGATTTTCGAATCCGACGCAAAAATGATAGTTAATTGTAACGGTCAAGGCCTTGTAATGACGATGGAACACTCAAATTGCGTCGAGATTCAATACATCGGCCTCCAGCCGACTTGTCTCCAAGGGTCTGTTGCTGCCTCGGGCACCTTATGGTCGTTCTCCTGTGAGTTTAGATTATCGAATCCGACGCAAAAGTGATAGTTAATTGTAGCGTTTAGGGCCTCCTAATGACGATGGGACACTCAAATTGCGTCGAGATCCAATACATCGTCCTCCAGCCGACTTGTCTCCAAGGGTCTAATGCTGCCTCGGGCACCTTATGGTCGTTCTCTTGTAAGTCTAGATTTTCGAATCCGACGAAAAAGGATAGTTAATTGTAACGTTCAGGGCCTCCTAATGACAATGGAACTCTCAAATTGCGTCGAGATTCAATACATCGTCCTCCAGCCGACTTGTCTCCGAGGGTCTATTGCTGCCTCGGGCACCTTACGGTCGTTCTCCTGTGAGTCTAGATTTTCGAATCCGACGCAAAAATGATAGGTAATTGTAACGTTCAGGGCCCTCTAATGACGATGGAATACTCAAATTGCGTCGAGATTCAATACATCGGCCTCCAGCCGACTTGTCTCCAAGGGGATATCGCTGCCTCGGGCACCACATGGTCCTTCTCCGGTGATTCTACGTTTTCGAATCCGACGCAAAACTGCTAGTTAATTGTAACGTTCAGGGCCTCCTAAACACGATGGAACACTCAAATTGCGTCGAGATTCAATACATCGGCCTCCAGCCGACTTGTCTCCAAGGGTCTAATGCTGCCTCGGGCACCTTATGGTCGTTCTCTTGTAAGTCTAGATTTTCGAATCCGACGCAAAAATGATAGTGAATAGTAACGTTCAGCGCCTCCTGATGACGATAGAACTCTCAAATTGCGTCGACATTCAATACATCGTCCTCCAGCTGAATTGTCTCCAAGGGAATATTGCTGCCTCGGCACCAAATGGTCCGTCTCCCGTGAGTCTGGACTTCCGAATCCGACGCAAAAATGTTACTTAATTGTAACGTTCGGGGCCTTCTAATGACGATGGAACATTCAAATTGCGTCGAGATTCAATACATCGACCTCCAGCCGACTTGTCTCCAAGGGTCTATTGCTGCCTCGGGCACCTTATGGTCGTTCTCCTGTGAGTCTAGATTTTCGAATCCGACGCTAAAATGATACTTAACTGTAACGTTCAGGGCCTCCTTATGCCGATGGAACACTCAAATTGCGTCGAGATTCAATACAACGTCCTCCAGCCGACTTGTCTCCTAGGGTCTATTGCTGCCTCGGGCACCTTATGGTCGTTCTCGTGTAAGTCTAGATTTTCGAATCCGACGCAAAAATGATAGTTAATTGTAACGTTTAGGGCCTCCTAATGTCGATGGAACACTCAAATTGCGTCGAGATTCATTACATCGGCCTCCAGCCGACTTCTCTCCAAGGGTCTATTGCTGCCTCGGGCACCTTACGGTCGTTCTCCTGTGAGTCTAGATATTCGAATCCGACGCAAGAATGATAGTTAATTGTAACGTTTAGGGCCTCCTAATGACGATGGGACACTCAAATTGCGTCGAGATTCAATACATCGTCCTCCAGCCGACTTGTCTCCAAGGGGATATTGCTGTCTCGGGCACAATATGATCCTTCTCCTGTGAGTCTAGATTTTCGAATCCGACGCAAAAATGATAGTTAATTGTAACGTTCATGGCCTCCTAATGCCGATGGAACACTCAAATTGCGTCGAGATTCAATACATCGTCCTCCAGCCGACTTGTCTCCAAGGGGATATTGCTGTCTCGGGCACAATATGATCCTTCTCCTGTGAGTCTAGATTTTCGAATCCGACGCAAAAATGATAGTTAATTGTAACGTTCAGGGCCTCCTAATGACGATGGAACACTCAAATTACGTCGAGATTCAATACATCGTCCTCCAGCCGACTTGTCACTTAGGGTCTATTGCTGCCTCGGGCACTTTGTGGTCGTTCTCCTGTAAGTCTAGATTTTCGAATCCGACGCAATAATGATAGTTAATTGTAACGTTTAGGGCCTCCTAATGACGATGGAACACTCAAATTGCGTCGAGATTCAATACATCGGCCTCCAGCCGACTTGTCTCTAAGGGTCTATTGCTGCCTCGGGCACCTTATGGTCGTTCTCCTGAGAGTTTAGATTATCGAATCCGACGCAAAAATGATAGTTAATTGTAACGTTCAGGGCCTCCTAATGCCGATGGAACACTCAAATTGCGTCGAGATTCAATACATCGTCCTCCAGCCGACCTGACTCCAAGGGTCTATTGCTGCCTCGGGCACCTTATGGTCGTTCTCCTGTCAGTCTAGATTTTCGAATTCGACGCAAAAATGATAGTTAATTGTAACGTTCAAGGCCTTGTAATGACGATGGAACACTCAAATTGCGTCGAGATTCAATACATCGGCCTCCAGCCGACTTGTCTCCAAGGGTCTGTTGCTGCCTCGGGCACCTTATGGTCGTTCTCCTGTGAGTTTAGATTATCGAATCCCACGCAAAAATGATAGTTAATTGTAGCGTTTAGGGCCTCCTATTGACGATGGGACACTCAAATTGCGTCGAGATCCAATACATCGTCCTCCAGCCGACTTGTCTCCAAGGGTCTAATGCTGCCTCGGGCACCTTATGGTCCTTCTCTTGTAAGTCTAGATTTTCGAATCCGACGAAAAAGGATAGTTAATTGTAACGTTCAGGGCCTCCTAATGACAATGGAACTCTCAAATTGCGTCGAGATTCAATACATCGTCCTCCAGCCGACTTGTCTCCGAGGGTCTATTGCTGCCTCGGGCACCTTATGGTCGTTCTCCTGTGAGTCTAGATTTTCGAATCCGACGCAAAAATGATACTTAATTGTAACGTTCAGGGCCTTGTAATGACGATGGAACACTCAAATTGCGTCGAGATTCAATACATCGGCATCCAGCCGACTTGTCTCCAAGGGTCTCTTGCTGCCTCGGGCACCTTATGGTCGTTCTCCTATGAGTTTAGATTATCGAATCCGACGCAAGAATGATAGTTAATTGTAACGTTTAGGGCCACCTAATGACGATGGGACACTCAAATTGCGTCGAGATTCAATACATCGTCCTCCAGCCGACTTGTCTCCAAGGGGATATTGCTGTCTCGGGCACAATATGATCCTTCTCCTGTGAGTCTAGATTTTCGAATCCGACGCAAAAATAATAGTTAATTGTAACGTTCAGGGCCTCCTAATGCCGATGGAGCACTCAAATTGCGTCGAGATTCAATACATCGTCCTCCAGCCGACTTGTCTCCAATGGGATATTGCTGTCTCGGGCAAAATATGATCCTTCTCCTGTGAGTCTAGATTTTCGAATCCGACGCAAAAATGATAGTTAATTGTAACATTCAGGGACTCCTAATGTGATGGAACACTCAAATTGCGTCGAGATTCAATACATCGTCCTCCAGCCGACTTGTCTCCTAGGGTCTATTGCTGCCTCGCGCACTTTGTGGTCGTTCTCCTGTAAGTCTAGATTTTCAAATCCGACGCAAAAATGATAGTTAATTGTAACGTTTAGGGCCTCCTAATGACGATGGAACACTCAAATTGCGTCGAGATTCAATACATCGGCCTCCAGCCGACTTGTCTCTAAGGGTCTAATTCTGCCTCGGGCACCGTATCGTCGTTCTCCTGTGAGTTTAGATTATCGAATCCGACGCAAAAATGATAGTTAATTGTAACGTTCAGGGCCTCCTAATGCCGATGGAACACTCAAATTGCGTCGAGATTCAATACATCGTCCTCCAGCCGACTTGTCTCCAAGGGTCTATTGCTGCCTCGAGCACCTTATGGTCGTTCCCCTGTGAGTCTAGATTTTCGAATCCGACGCAAAAATGATAGTTAATTGTAACGTTCAAGGCCTTTTAATGACGATGGAACACTCAAATTGCGTCGAGATTCAATACATCGGCCTCCAGCCGACTTGTCTCCAAGGGTCTGTTGCTGCCTCGGGCACCTTATGGTCGTTCTCCTGTGAGTTTAGATTATCGAATCCGACGCAAGAATGATAGTTAATTGTAACGTTTAGGGCCTCCTAATGACGATGGGACACTCAAATTGCGTCGAGATTCAATACATCGTCCTCCAGCCGACTTGTCTCCAAGGGGATATTGCTGTCTCGGGCACAATATGATCCTTCTCCTGTGAGTCTAGATTTTCGAATCCGACGCAAAAATGATAGTTAATTGTAACGTTCAGGGCCTCCTAATGACGATGGAACACTCAAATTGCGTCGAGATTCAATACATCGTCCTCCAGCCGACTTGTCACTTAGGGTCTATTGCTGCCTCGGGCACTTTGTGGTCGTTCTCCTGTAAGTCTAGATTTTCGAATCCGACGCAAAAATGATAGTTAATTGTAACGTTTAGGGCCTCCTCATGACGATGGAACACTGAAATTGCGTCGAGATTCAATACATCGTCCTCCAGCCGACTTGTCTCCAAGGGGATATTGCTGTCTCGGGCACAATATGATCCTTCTCCTGTGAGTCTAGATTTTCGAATCCGACGCAAAAATAATAGTTAATTGTAACGTTCAGGGCCTCCTAATGCCGATGGAGCACTCAAATTGCGTCGAGATTCAATACATCGTCCTCCAGCCGACTTGTCTCCAAGGGGATATTGCTGTCTCGGGCAAAATATGATCCTTCTCCTGTGAGTCTAGATTTTCGAATCCGACGCAAAAATGATAGTTAATTGTAACATTCAGGGACTCCTAATGTGATGGAACACTCAAATTGCGTCGAGATTCAATACATCGTCCTCCAGCCGACTTGTCTCCTTGGGTCTATTGCTGCCTCGGGCACTTTGTGGTCGTTCTCCTGTAAGTCTAGATTTTCGAATCCGACGCAAAAATGATAGTTAATTGTAACGTTCAGGGCCTTGTAATGACGATGGAACACTCAAATTGCGTCGAGATTCAATACATCGGCCTCCAGCCGACTTGTCTCTAAGGGTCTAATGCTGCATCGGGCACCTTATCGTCGTTCTCCTGTGAGTTTAGATTATCGAATCCGACGCAAAAATGATAGTTAATTGTAACGTTCAGGGCCTCCTAATGCCGATGGAACACTCAAATTGCGTCGAGATTCAATACATCGTCCTCCAGCCGACTTGTCTCCAAGGGTCTATTGCTGCCTCGGGCACCTTATGGTCGTTCCCCTGTCAGTCTAGATTTTCGAATCCGACGCAAAAATGATAGTTAATTGTAACGTTCAAGGCCTTTTAATGACGATGGAACACTCAAATTGCGTAGAGATTCAATACATCGGCCTCCAGCCGACTTGTCTCCAAGGGTCTGTTGCTGCCTCTGGCACCTTATGGTCAATCTCCTGTGAGTTTAGATTATCGAATCCGACGCAAAAATGTTAGTTAATTGTAGCGTTTAGGGCCTCCTAATGACGATGGGACACTCAAATTGCGTCGAGATCCAATACATCGTCCTCCAGCCGACTTGTCTCCAAGGGTCTAATGCTGCCTCGGGCACCTTATGGTCGTTCTCTTGTAAGTCTAGATTTTCGAATCCCACGAAAAAGGATAGTTAATTGTAACGTTCAAGGCCTCCTAATGACAATGGAACTCTCAAATTGCGTCGAGATTCAATACATCGTCCTCCAACCGACTTTTCTCCGAGGGTCTATTGCTGCCTCGGGCACCTTATGGTCGTTCTCCTGTGAGTCTAGATTTTCGAATCCGACGCAAAAATGATAGTTAATTGTAACGTTCAGGGCCTTCTAATGATGATGTAACACTCAAATTGCGTCGAGATTCAATACATCGGCCTCCAGCCGACTTGTCTCCAAGGGGATATCGCTGCCTCGGGCCTCACATGGTCCGTCTCCGGTGATTCTACGTTTTCGAATCCGACGCAAAAATGATAGTTAATTGTAACGTTCAGGGCCTCCTATTGCCGATGGAACACTCAAATTGCGTCGAGATTCAATACATCGACCTCCAGCCGACTTGTCTCCAAGGGGATATTGCTGCATCGGGCACCTTGTGGTCGTTCTCCTGTGAGTTTAGATTTTCGAATCCGACGAAAAACTAATAGTTAATTGTAACATTCAGGGCCTCCTAATGACGATGGAACACTCATTTTGCGTCGAGAGTCAATACATCTTCCTCCAGCCGACTTGTCTACAAGGGGATATTGCTGCCTCGGGCTCCATGTGGTCCGTCTCCTGTGAGTCTAGATTTTCGAATCCGACGCAAAAATGATACTTAATTGTAACGTTCAGGGCCTTGTAATGACGATGGAACACTCAAATTGCGTCGAGATTCAATACATCGGCATCCAGCCGACTTGTCTCCAAGGGTCTCTTGCTGCCTCGGGCACCTTATGGTCGTTCTCCTATGAGTTTAGATTATCGAATCCGACGCAAGAATGATAGTTAATTGTAACGTTTAGGGCCACCTAATGACGATGGGACACTCAAATTGCGTCGAGATTCAATACATCGTCCTCCAGCCGACTTGTCTCCAAGGGGATATTGCTGTCTCGGGCACAATATGATCCTTCTCCTGTGAGTCTAGATTTTCGAATCCGACGCAAAAATAATAGTTAATTGTAACGTTCAGGGCCTCCTGATGCCGATGGAGCACTCAAATTGCGTCGAGATTCAATACATCGTCCTCCAGCCGACTTGTCTCCAATGGGATATTGCTGTCTCGGGCAAAATATGATCCTTCTCCTGTGAGTCTAGATTTTCGAATCCGACGCAAAAATGATAGTTAATTGTAACATTCAGGGACTCCTAATGTGATGGAACACTCAAATTGCGTCGAGATTCAATACATCGTCCTCCAGCCGACTTGTCTCCTAGGGTCTATTGCTGCCTCGCGCACTTTGTGGTCGTTCTCCTGTAAGTCTAGATTTTCAAATCCGACGCAAAAATGATAGTTAATTGTAACGTTTAGGGCCTCCTAATGACGATGGAACACTCAAATTGCGTCGAGATTCAATACATCGGCCTCCAGCCGACTTGTCTCTAAGGGTCTAATTCTGCCTCGGGCACCGTATCGTCGTTCTCCTGTGAGTTTAGATTATCGAATCCGACGCAAAAATGATAGTTAATTGTAACGTTCAGGGCCTCCTAATGCCGATGGAACACTCAAATTGCGTCGAGATTCAATACATCGTCCTCCAGCCGACTTGTCTCCAAGGGTCTATTGCTGCCTCGAGCACCTTATGGTCGTTCCCCTGTGAGTCTAGATTTTCGAATCCGACGCAAAAATGATAGTTAATTGTAACGTTCAAGGCCTTTTAATGACGATGGAACACTCAAATTGCGTCGAGATTCAATACATCGGCCTCCAGCCGACTTGTCTCCAAGGGTCTGTTGCTGCCTCGGGCACCTTATGGTCGTTCTCCTGTGAGTTTAGATTATCGAATCCGACGCAAGAATGATAGTTAATTGTAACGTTTAGGGCCTCCTAATGACGATGGGACACTCAAATTGCGTCGAGATTCAATACATCGTCCTCCAGCCGACTTGTCTCCAAGGGGATATTGCTGTCTCGGGCACAATATGATCCTTCTCCTGTGAGTCTAGATTTTCGAATCCGACGCAAAAATGATAGTTAATTGTAACGTTCAGGGCCTCCTAATGACGATGGAACACTCAAATTGCGTCGAGATTCAATACATCGTCCTCCAGCCGACTTGTCACTTAGGGTCTATTGCTGCCTCGGGCACTTTGTGGTCGTTCTCCTGTAAGTCTAGATTTTCGAATCCGACGCAAAAATGATAGTTAATTGTAACGTTTAGGGCCTCCTCATGACGATGGAACACTGAAATTGCGTCGAGATTCAATACATCGGCCTCCAGCCGACTTGTCTCTAAGGGTCTATTGCTGCCTCGGGCACCTTATGGTCGTTCTCCTGTGAGTTTAGATTATCGAATCCGACGCAAAAATGATAGTTAATTGTAACGTTCAGGGCCTCCTAATGCCGATGGAACACTCAAATTGCGTCGAGATTCAATACATCGTCCTCCAGCCGACTTGACTCCAAGGGTCTATTGCTGCCTCGGGCACCTTATGGTCGTTCTCCTGTCAGTCTAGATTTTCGAATTCGACGCAAAAATGATAGTTAATTGTAACGTTCAAGGCCTTGTAATGACGATGGAACACTCAAATTGCGTCGAGATTCAATACATCGGCCTCCAGCCGACTTGTCTCCAAGGGTCTGTTGCTGCCTCGGGCACCTTATGGTCGTTCTCCTGTGAGTTTAGATTATCGAATCCCACGCAAAATTGATAGTTAATTGTAGCGTTTAGGGCCTCCTAATGACGATGGGACACTCAAATTGCGTCGAGATTCAATACATCGTCCTCCAGCCGACTTGTCTCCAAGGGGATATTGCTGTCTCGGGCACAATATGATCCTTCTCCTGTGAGTCTAGATTTTCGAATCCGACGCAAAAATAATAGTTAATTGTAACGTTCAGGGCCTCCTAATGCCGATGGAGCACTCAAATTGCGTCGAGATTCAATACATCGTCCTCCAGCCGACTTGTCTCCAAGGGGATATTGCTGTCTCGGGCAAAATATGATCCTTCTCCTGTGAGTCTAGATTTTCGAATCCGACGCAAAAATGATAGTTAATTGTAACATTCAGGGACTCCTAATGTGATGGAACACTCAAATTGCGTCGAGATTCAATACATCGTCCTCCAGCCGACTTGTCTCCTAGGGTCTATTGCTGCCTCGGGCACTTTGTGGTCGTTCTCCTGTAAGTCTAGATTTTCGAATCCGACGCAAAAATGATAGTTAATTGTAACGTTCAGGGCCTTGTAATGACGATGGAACACTCAAATTGCGTCGAGATTCAATACATCGGCCTCCAGCCGACTTGTCTCTAAGGGTCTAATGCTGCATCGGGCACCTTATCGTCGTTCTCCTGTGAGTTTAGATTATCGAATCCGACGCAAAAATGATAGTTAATTGTAACGTTCAGGGCCTCCTAATGCCGATGGAACACTCAAATTGCGTCGAGATTCAATACATCGTCCTCCAGCCGACTTGTCTCCAAGGGTCTATTGCTGCCTCGGGCACCTTATGGTCGTTCCCCTGTCAGTCTAGATTTTCGAATCCGACGCAAAAATGATAGTTAATTGTAACGTTCAAGGCCTTTTAATGACGATGGAACACTCAAATTGCGTAGAGATTCAATACATCGGCCTCCAGCCGACTTGTCTCCAAGGGTCTGTTGCTGCCTCTGGCACCTTATGGTCAATCTCCTGTGAGTTTAGATTATCGAATCCGACGCAAAAATGTTAGTTAATTGTAGCGTTTAGGGCCTCCTAATGACGATGGGACACTCAAATTGCGTCGAGATCCAATACATCGTCCTCCAGCCGACTTGTCTCCAAGGGTCTAATGCTGCCTCGGGCACCTTATGGTCGTTCTCTTGTAAGTCTAGATTTTCGAATCCCACGAAAAAGGATAGTTAATTGTAACGTTCAAGGCCTCCTAATGACAATGGAACTCTCAAATTGCGTCGAGATTCAATACATCGTCCTCCAACCGACTTTTCTCCGAGGGTCTATTGCTGCCTCGGGCACCTTATGGTCGTTCTCCTGTGAGTCTAGATTTTCGAATCCGACGCAAAAATGATAGTTAATTGTAACGTTCAGGGCCTTCTAATGACGATGGAACACTCAAATTGCGTCGAGATTCAATACATCGTCCTCCAGCCGACTTGTCTCCAAGAGGATATCGCTGCCTCGGGCACCACATGGTCCTTCTCCGGTGATTCTACGTTTTTGAATCCGACGCAAAACTGCTAGTTAATTGTAACGTTCAGGGCCTCCTAAAGACGATGGAACACTCAAATTGCGTCAAGATTCAATACATCGGCCTCCAGCCGACTTGTCTCCAAGGGTCTAATGCTGCCTCGGGCACCTTATGGTCGTTCTCTTGTAAGTCTAGATTTTCGAATCCGACGCAAAAACGATAGTGAATAGTAACGTTCAGCGCCTCCTGATGACGATAGAACTCTCAAATTGCGTCGACATTCAATACATCGTCCTCCAGCTGAATTGTCTCCAAGGGAATATTGCTGCCTCGGCACCAAATGGTCCATCTCCCGTGAGTCTGGACTTCCGAATCCGACGCAAAAATGTTACTTAATTGTAACGTTCGGGGCCTTCTAATGACGATGGAACATTCAAATTGCGTCGAGATTCAATACATCGACCTCCAGCCGACTTGTCTCCAAGGGTCTATTGCTGCCTCGAGCACCTTATGGTCGTTCTATTGTGAGTCTAGATTTTCGAATCCGACGCTAAAATGATGCTTAACTGTAACGTTCAGGGCCTCCTAATGCCGATGGAACACTCAAATTGCGTCGAGATTCAATATATCGGCCTCCAGCCGACTTGTCTCCAAGGGTCTGTTGCTGCCTCGGGCACCTTATGGTCGTTCTCCTGTGAGTTTAGATTATCGAATTCGACGCAAAAATGATAGTTAATTGTAACGTTTAGGGCCTCCTAATGACGAAGGGACACTCAAATTGCGTCGAGATCCAATACATCGTCCTCCAGCCGACTTGTCTCCAAGGGTCTAATGCTGCCTCGGGCACCTTATGCTCGTTCTCTTGTAAGTCTAGATTTTCGAATCCGACGCAAAAATGATTTTTATTGTAATGTTCAGGGCCTCCAAATGACGATGGAACTCTCAAATTGCGTCGAGATTCAATACATCGTCTTCCAGCCGGCTTGTCTCCAAGGGTCTATTGCTGCCTCGGGCACCTTATGCTCGTTCTCCTGTGAGTCTAGATTTGCGAATCCGTCGCAAAAATGATAGTTAATTGTAACGTTCAGGGCCTTCTAATGGCGATGGAACACTCAAATTGCGTCGAGATTCAATACATCGGCCTCCAGCCGACTTGTCTCCAAGGGGATATCGCTGCCTCGGGCACCACATGGTCCGTCTCCGGTGATTCTACGTTTTCGAATCCGACGCAAAACTCATAGTTAATTGTAACGTTCAGGGCCTCCTATTGGAAATGGAACACTCAAATTGCGTCGAGATTCAATACATCGACCTCCAGCCGACTTGTCTCCGAGGGGATATTGCTGCATCGGGCACCTTATGGTCGTTCTCCTGTGAGTTTAGATTTTCGAATTCGACGAAAAACTGATAGTTAATTGTAACATTCAGGGCCTCCTAATGACGATGGAACACTCATTTTGCGTCGAGAGTCAATACATCTTCCTCCAGCCGACTTGTCTACAAGGGTTTATTGCTGCCTCGGGCTCCATGTGGTCTGTCTCCTGTGACTCTAGATTTTCAAATCCGACACAAAAATGATAGTTAATTGTAACGTTCAGGGCCTTCTAAAGACGATGGAACACTCAAATAGCGTCGAGATTCAATACATCGTCCTCCAGCCGACTTGTCTCCAAGGGAATATCGCTGCCTCGGGCACGACTTTGTCCTTCTCCGGTGATTCTACGTTTTCGAATCCGACGCAAAACTGCTAGTTATTTGTAACGTTCAGGGCCTCCTAAAGACGATGGAACACTCAATTTGCGTCGAGATTCAATACATCGGCCTCCAGCCGACTTGTCTCCAAGGGTCTGTTGCTGCCTCGGGCACCTTATGGTCGTTCTCCTGTGAGTTTAGATTATCGAATCCGACGCAAAAATGATAGTTCATTGAAACGTTTAGGGCCTCCTAATGACGATGGGACACTCAAATTGCGTCGAGATTCAATACATCGGCCTGCAGCCGACTTGCCTCCAAGGGTCTGTTGCTGCCCCGGGCACGTTATGGTCGTTCTCCTGTGAGTTTAGATTATCGAATTCGACGCAAAAATGATACTTAATTGTAACGATTATGGCCTCCTAATGACGATGGGACACTCAAATTGCGTCGAGATTCAATACATCGTCCTCCAGCCGACTTGTCTCCAAGGGTCTAATGCAGCCTCGGGCACCTTATGGTCGTTCTCTTGTAAGTCTAGATTTTCGAATCCGACGCAAAAATGATAGTGAATAGTAACGTTCAGCGGCTCCTGATGACGATAGAACTCTCAAATTGCGTCGACATTCAATACATCGTCCTCCAGCTGAATTGTCTCCAAGGGAATATTGCTGCCTCGGCACCAAATGGTCCGTCTCCCGTGAGTCTGGACTTCCGAATCCGACGCAAAAATGTTACTTAATTGTAACGTTCAGGGCCTTCTAATGACGATGGAACATTCAAATTGCGTCGAGATTCAATACATCGACCTCCAGCCGACTTGTCTCCAAGGGTCTATTGCTGCCTCGGGCACCTTATGGTCGTTCTCCTGTGAGTCTAGATTTTCGAATCCGACGCTAAAATGATACTTAACTGTAACGTTCAGGGCCTCCTAATGCCAATGGAACACTCAAATTGCGTCGAGATTCAATACAACGTCCTCCAGCCGACTTGTCTCCTAGGGTCAATTGCTGCCTCGGGCTCCATATGGTCGTTCTCGTGTAAGTCTAGATTTTCGAATCCGACGCAAAAATGATAGTTAATTGTAACGTTTAGGGCCTCCTAATGACGATGGAACACTCAAATTGCGTCGAGATTCAATACATCGGCCTCCAGCCGACTTGTCTCCAAGGGTCTATTGCTGCCTCGGGCAGCTTACGGTCGTTCTCCTGTGAGTCTAGATATTCGAATCCGACGGAAAAATGATAGTTAATTGTAACGGTCAGGGCCTTGTAATGACGATGGAACACTCAAAATGCGTCGAGATTCAATACATCGGCCTCCAGCCGACTTGTCTCCAAGGGTCTGTTGCTGCCTCGGGCACCTTATGGTCGTTCTCCTATGAGTTTAGATTATCGAATCGGACGCAAGAATGATAGTTAATTGTAACGTTTAGGGCCTCCTAATGACGATGGGACACTCAAATTGCGTCGAGATTCAATACATCGTCCTCCAGCCGACTTGTCTCCAAGGCGATATTGCTGTCTCGGGCACAATATGATCCTTCTCCTGTGAGTCTAGATTTTCGAATCCGACGCAAAAATGATAGTTGATTGTAACGTTCAGGGCCTCCTAATGCCGATGGAAAACTCAAATTGCGTCGAGATTCAATACATCTTCCTCCAGCCGACTTGTCTCCAAGGGTCTATTGCTGCCTCGGGCACCTTATGGTCGTTCTCCTGTCAGTCTAGATTTTCGAATCCGACGCAAAAATGATAGTTAATTGTAACGTTCAGGGCCTTGTAATGACGATGGAACACTCAAATTGCGTCGAGATTCAACACATCGGCCTCCAGCCGACTTGTCTCCAAGGGTCTGTTGCTGCCTCGGGCACCCTATGGTCGTTCTCCTGTGAGTTTAGATTATCGAATCCGACGCAAAAATGATAGTTAATTGTAACGTTCAGGGCCTTCTAATGGCGATGGAACACTCAAATTGCGTCGAGATTCAATACATCGGCCTCCAGCCGACTTGTCTCCAAGGGGATATCGCTGCCTCGGGCACCACATGGTCCGTCTCCGGTGATTCTACGTTTTCGAATCCGACGCAAAACTCATAGTTAATTGTAACGTTCAGGGCCTCCTATTGGAAATGGAACACTCCAATTGCGTCGAGATTCAATACATCGACCTCCAGCCGACTTGTCTCCAAGGGGATATTGCTGCATCGGGCACCTTATGGTCGTTCTCCTGTGAGTTTAGATTTTCGAATCCGACGAAAAACTGATAGTTAATTGTAACATTCAGGGCCTCCTAATGACGATGGAACACTCATTTTGCGTCGAGAGTCAATACATCTTCCTCCAGCCGACTTGTCTACAAGAAGATATTGCGGCCTCGGGCTCCATGTGGTCCGTCTCCTGTGATTCTAGATTTTCAAATCCGACGCAAAAATGATAGTTAATTGTAACGTTCAGGGCCTTCTAAAGACGATGGAACACTCACATTGCGTCGAGATTCAATACATCGGCATCCAGCCGACTTGTCTCCAAGGATCTCTTGCTGCCTCGGGCACCTTATGGTCGTTCTCCTGTGAGTCTAGATTTTCGAATCCGACGCAAAAATGATAGTTAATTGTAACGTTCAGGGCCTTCTAATGACGATGGAACACTCAAATTGCGTCGAGATTCAATACATCGTCCTCCAGCCGACTTGTCTCCAAGGAGATATCGCTGCCTCGGGCACCACTTTGTCCTTCTCCGGTGATTCTACGTTTTCGAATCCGACGCAAAACTGCTAGTTAATTGTAACGATCAGGGCCTCCTAAAGACGATGGAACACTCAATTTGCGTCGAGATTCAATATATCGGAGTCCAGCCGACTTGTCTCCAAGGGTCTGTTGCTGCCTCGGGCACCTTATGGTCGTTCTCCTCTGAGTTTAGATTATCGAATCCGACGCAAAAATGATAGTTCATTGAAACGTTTAGGGCCTCCTAATGACGATGGGACACTCAAATTGCGTTGAGATTCAACACATCGTCCTCCAGCCGACTTGTCTCCAAGGGTCTAATGCTGCCTCGGGCACCTAATGGTCGTTCTCTTGTAAGTCTAGATTTTCGAATCCGACGCAAAAATGATAGTGAATAGTAACGTTCAGCGCCTCCTGATGACGGTATGACTCTCAAATTGCGTCGACATTCAATACACCGTCCTCCAGCTGATTTGTCTCCAAGGGGATATTGCTGCCTCGGGCACCAAATGGTCCGTCTCCTGTGGGTCTGGATTTTCGAATCCGACGCAAAAATGATAGTTAATTGTAACGTTCAGGGCCTTCTAATGACTATGGAACACTCAAATTTCGTTGAGATTCAATACATCGTCCTCCAGCCGACTTGTCTCCTAGGGGATATCGCTGCCTCGGTCTCCACATGGTCCTTCTCCGGTGATTCTACGTTTTCGAATCCGACGCAAAACTGCTAGTTAATTGTAACGTTCAGGGCCTCCTAAAGGCGATGGAACACTTAAATTGCGTCGAGATTCAATACATCGGCCTCCAGCCGACTTGTCTCTAAGGTTCTGCTGCTGCCTCGGGCACCTTATGGTCGTTCTCCTGTGAGTCTAGATTTTCGAATCCGACGCTAAAATGATAGTTAATTGTAACGTTCAGGGCCTTCTAATGACTATGGAACACTCAAATTTCGTTGAGATTCAATACATCGGCCTCCAGCCGACTTGTCTCCAAGGGGATATCGCTGCCTCGGGCACCACATGGTCCGTCTCCGGTGATTCTACGTTTTCGAATCCGACGCAAAAATGATAGTTAATTGTAACGTTCAGGGCCTCCTAATGACGATGGAACACTCACTTTGCGTCGAGAGTCAATACATCTTCCTCCAGCCGACTTGTCTCCAAGGGTCTATTGGTGCCTCGGGCACCTTATGGTCGTTCTCCTGTGAGTCTAGATTTTCGAATCCGTCGCAAAAATGATAGTCAATTGTAACGTTCAGGGCCTTCTAATGACTATGGAACACTCAAATTTCGTTGAGATTCAATACATCGTCCTCCAGCCGAATTGTCTCCAAGGGGATATCGCTGCCTCGGTCTCCACATGGTCCTTCTCCGGTGATTCTACGTTTTCGAATCCGACGCAAAACTGCTAGTTAATTGTAACGTTTAGGGCCACCTAATGACGATGGGACACTCAAATTGCGTCGAGATTCGATTCATCGTCCTCCAGCCGACTTGTCTCCAAGGGTCTAATGCTGCCTCGGGTAGCTTACGGTCGTTCTCTTGTAAGTCTAGATTTTCGAATCCGACGCAAAAATGATAGTTAATTGTAACGTTCAGGGCCTCCTAATGACGATGGTACTCTCAAATTGCGTCGAGATTCAATACATCTTCCTCCAGCCGACTTGTCTCCAAGGGTCTATTGGTGCCTCGGGCACCTTATGGTCGTTCTCCTGTGAGTCTAGATTTTCGAATCCGACGCAAAAATGATAGTTAATTGTAACATTCAGGGCCTCCTAATGACGATGGAACACTCATTTTGCGTCGAGAGTCAATACATCTTCCTCCAGCCGACTCGGGCACCTTATGGTCGTTCTCCTGTGAGTCTAGATTTTCGAATTCGACGCAAAAATGATAGTTAATTGTAACGTTCAGGGCCTTCTAATGACGATGGAACACTCAAATTGCGTCAAGATTCAATACATCGTCCTCCAGCCGACTTGTCTCCAAGGGGATATCGCTGCCTCGGGCACCACATGGTCCTATTCCGGTGATTCTACGATTTCGAATCCGACGCAAGACTGCTAGTTAATTGTAACGTTCAGGGCCTCCTAAAGACGATGGAACACTCAAATTGCGTCGAGATTCAATACATCGTCCTCCAGCCGACTTGTCTCCAAGGGTCTAATGCTGCCTCGGGCACCTTACGGTCGTTCTCTTGTAAGTCTATATTTTTTAATCCGACGCAAAAATGATAGTTAATTGTAACGTTCAGGGCCTTCTAATGACGATGGAACACTCAAATTGCGGCGAGATTCAATACATCGGCCTCCAGCCGACTTGTCTCCAAGGGAATATCGCTGCCTCGGGCACCTTATGGTCGTTCTCCTGTGAGTGTTGATTTTCGAATCCGACGCAAAAATGATAGTTAATTGTAACGTTCAGGGCCTCCTAATGCCGATGGAACACTCAAATTGCGTCGAGATTCAATACATCGGACTCCAGCCGACTTGTCTCCAAGGGTCTATTGCTGCCTCGGGCACCTTATGGTCGTTCTCCTGTGAGTCTAGATTTTCGAATCCGACGCAAAAATGATAGTTAATTGTAACGTTTAGGGCCTCCTAATGACGATGGAACACTCAAATTGCGTCGAGATTCAATACATCGGCCTCCAGCCGACTTGTCTCCCAGGGTCTAATGCTGCCTCGGGCACCTTATGGTCGTTCTCCTGTGAGTCTAGATTTCCGAATCCGACGCAAAAATGATAGTTAATTGTAACGTTCAGGGACTCCTAAAGACGATGGAACACTCAAATTGTGTCGAGATTCAATACATCGTCCTCCAGCCGACTTGTCTCCAATGGGATATTGCTGCTTCGGGCACCAAATGGTCCATCTGTGTGAGTCTAGATTTTCGAATCCGACGAAAAACTGATAGTTAATTGTAACATTCAGGGCCTCCTAATGACGATGGAACACTCAAATTGCGTCGCGATCCAATACATCGTCCTCCAGCCGACTTGTCTCCAAGGGTCTAATGCTGCCTCGGGCACCTTATGGTCGTTCTCCTGTGAGTCTAGATTTTCGAATCCGACGCAAATTTCATAGTTAATTGTATGGTTCAGGGACTCCTAAAGACGGTGGAACACTCAAATTGCGTCAAGAATCAATACATCGGTTTCCAGCCGACTTGTCTCCAAGGGTCTATTGCTGCCTCGGGCACCTTATGGTCGTTCTCCTGTGAGTCTAGATTTTCGAATCCGACGCAAAAATGATAGTTAATTGTAACGTTCAGGGCCTTCTAATGACGATGGAACACTCAAATTGCGTCAAGATTCAATACATCGTCCTCCAGCCGACTTGTCTCCAAGGGGATATCGCTGCCTCGGGCACCACATGGTCCTATTCCGGTGATTCTACGATTTCGAATCCGACGCAAGACTGCTAGTTAATTGTAACGTTCAGGGCCTTCTAATGACGATGGAACACTCAAATTGCGGCGAGATTCAATACATCGGCCTCCAGCCGACTTGTCTCCAAGGGAATATCGCTGCCTCGGGCACCTTATGGTCGTTCTCCTGTGAGTGTTGATTTTCGAATGCGACGCAAAAATGATAGTTAATTGTAACGTTCAGGGCCTCCTAATGCCGATGGAACACTCAAATTGCGTCGAGATTCAATACATCGTCCTCCAGCCGACTTGTCTCCAAGGGTCTAATGCTGCCTCGGGCACCTTATGGTCGTTCTCCTGTGAGTCTAGATTTTCGAATCCGACGCAAATTTCATAGTTAATTGTATGGTTCAGGGACTCCTAAAGACGGTGGAACACTCAAATTGCGTCAAGAATCAATACATCGGTTTCCAGCCGACTTGTCTCCAAGGGTCTATTGCTGCCTCGGGCACCTTATGGACGTTCTCCTGTGAGTCTAGATTTTCGAATCCGACGCATAAATGATAGTTACTTGTAACGTTCAGGGCCTTGTAATGACGATGGAACACTCAAATTGCGTCGAGATTCAATACATCGGCCTCCAGCCGACTTGTTTCCAAGGGGATATCGCTGCCTCGGGCACCACATGGTCCTTCTCCTGTGAGTCTAGATTTTCGATTCCGACGCGAAACTGATAGTTAATTGTAAGGTTCAGGGCCTCCTAATGCCGATGGAACACTCAAATTGCGTCGAGATTCAATACATCGTCCTCCAGCCGACTTGTCTCCAAGGGTCTATTGCTGCCTCGGGCACCTTATGGTCGTTCTCCTGTGAGTCTAGATTTTCGAATCCGACGCAAAAATGATAGTTAATTGTAACGTTTAGGGCCTCCTAATGACGATGGAACACTCAAATTGCATCGAGATTCAATACATCGGCCTCCAGCCGACTTCTCTCCAAGGGTTTATTGCTGCCTCGGACATCTTATGGTCGTTCTCCTGTGAGTCTAGATTTTCGAATCCGACGCAAAATTCATAGTTAATTGAAACGTTCAGGGCCTCCTAATGACAATGGCACACTCAAATTGCGTCAAGAATCAATTCATCGGTTTCCATCCGACTTGTCTCCAAGGGTCCATTGCTGCATCGGGCACCTTATGGTCGTTCTCCTGTGAGTCTAAATTTTCGAATCCGACGCATATATGATAGTTATTTGTAACGTTCAGGGCCTTGTAATGACGATGGAACACTCAAATTGCGTCGAGATTCAATACATCGGCCTCCAGCCGACTTGTCTCCAAGGGGATATCGCTGCCTCGGGCACCACATGGTCCTTCTCCTGTGAGTCTAGATTTTCGAATCCGACGCAAAAATGATTGTGAATTGTAACGTTCAGGGCCTCCTAATGACGATGGAACACTCAAATTGCGTCAAGAATTAATACATCGGTTTCCAGCAGACTTGTCTCCAAGGGTCTATTGCTGCCTCGGGCACCTTAAGGTCGTTCTCCTGTGAGGCTAAATTTTCGAATCCGACGCATAAATGATAGCAATTGTAACGTTCAGGGACTCCTAAAGACGATGGAACACTCAAATTGCGTCGAGAGTCAATACATCGACCTCCAGTCGACTTGTATCCAAGGGGTTATTGCAGTCTCGGGCACAATTTGATCCTTCTCCTGTGAGTCTAGATTTTCGAATCCGACGCATAAATGATAGTTAATTGTAACGTTCAGGGCCTCCTAATGACGATGGAACACTCAAATTGCGTCGCGATCCAATACATCGTCCTCCAGCCGACTTGTCTCCAAGGGTCTAATGCTGCCTCGGGCACCTTATGGTCGTTCTCCTGTGAGTCTAGATTTTCGAATCCGACGCAAATTTCATAGTTAATTGTAACGTTCAGGGACTCCTATAGACGGTGGAACACTCAAATTGCGTCAAGAATCAATACATCGGTTTCCAGCCGACTTGTCTTTAAGGGTCTATTGCTGCCACGGGCACCTTATGGTCGTTCTCCTGTGAGGCTAGGTTTTCGAATCCGACATATAAATGATAGTTAATTGTAACGTTCAGGGACTCCTAAAGACGATGGAACACTCAAATTGCGTCGAGATTCAATACATCGTCCTCCAGCCGACTTGTCTCCAAGGGGATATTGCTGCCTCGGGCTCCATGTGGTCCGTCTCCTGTGAGTCTAGATTTTCGAATCCGACGCGAACTGATAGTTAATTGTAAGCTTCAGGGCCTCCTAATGCCGATGGAACACTCAAATTGCGTCGAGATTCAATACATCGTGCTCCAGCCGACTTGTCTCCAAGGGTCTATTGCTGCCTCGCGCACCTTATGGTCGTTCTCCTGTGAGTCTAGATTTTCGAATCCGACGCAAAAAAGATAGTGAATTGTAACGTTTAGGGCCTCCTAATGACGATGGACCACAGAAATTGCGTCGAGATTCAATATATCGGCCTCCAGCCGACTTGTCTCCAAGGGTCTATTGCTGCCTCGGGCACCTTAAGGTCGTTCTCCTGTGAGTCTAGATTTTCGAATCCGACGCATAAATGATAGTTAATTGTAACGTTCAGGGACTCCTAAAGACGATGCAACACTCAAATTGCGTCGAGAGTCAATACATCGACCTCCAGTCGACTTGTATCCAAGGGGATATTGCAGTCTCGGGCACAATTTGATCCTTCTCCTGTGAGTCTAGATTTTCGAATCCGACGCAAAAATGATAGTGAATTGTAACGTTCAGCGCCTCCTAATTACGATAGAAGACTCAAATTGCGTCGAGATTCAATACATCGTCCTCCAGCCGATTTGTCTCCAATTGGATATTGCAGCCTCGGGCACCAAATGGTCCTTCTGCTGTGAGTCTAGATTTTCGAATCCGACGAAAAACTGATAGTTAATTGTAACATTCAGGGCCTCCTAATGACGATGGAACACTCAAATTGCGTCGCGATCCAATACATCGTCCTCCAGCCGACTTGTCTCCAAGGGTCTAATGCTGCCTCGGGCACCTTATGGTCGTTCTCCTGTGAGTCTAGATTTTCTAATCCGACTCAAATTTCATAGTTATTTGTAACGTTCAGGGACTCCTAAAGACGATGGAACACTCAAATTGCGTCAAGAAACAATACATCGGTTTCCAGCCGACTTGTCTCCAAGTGTCTATTGCTGCCTCGGGCACCTTATGGTCGTTCTCCTGTGAGTCTAGATTTTCGAATCCGACGCATAAATGATAGTTAATTGTAACGTTCAGGGCCTCCTAAAGACGATGGAACACTCAAATTGCGTCGAGATTCAATACATCGTCCTCCAGCCGACTTGTCTCCAACGGGATATTGCTGCCTCGGGCTCCATGTGGTCCGTCTCCTGTGAGTCTAGATTTTCGAATCCGACGCGAAACTGATAGTTAATTGTAAGGTTCAGGGCCTCCTAATGCCGATGGAACACTCAAATTGCGTCGAGATTCAATACATCGTCCTCCAGCCGACTTGTCTCCAAGGGTCTATTGCTGCCTCGGGAACCTTATGGTCGTTCTCCTGTGAGTCTAGATTTTCGAATCCGACGCAGAAAAGATAGTTAATTGTAACGTTGGGGGCTCCTAATGACGATGGAACACTCAAATTGCGTCGAGATTCAATACATCGGCCTCCAGCCGACTTGTCTCCAAGGGTCTATTGCTGCCTCGGGCACCTTATGGTCGTTCTCCTATGAGTCTAGATTTTCGAATACGACACAAAACTCATAGTTAATTATAACGTTCAGGGCCTCCTAACGACGATGGAACACTCAAATTGCGTCAAGAATCAATACATCGGTTTCCAGCCGACTTGTCTAAAAGGGTCTATTGCTGCCTCGGGCACCTTATGGTCGTTCTCCTGTGAGTCTAGATTTTAAAAATCCGACGCATAAATGATAGTTAATTGTAACGTTCAGGGCCTTGTAATGACGATGGAACACTCAAATTGCGTCGAGATTCAATACATCGACCTTCAGCCGACTTGTCTCCAAGGGGATATTGCTGCATCGGGCACCTTATCGTCGTTCTCCTGTGAGTTTAGATTTTCGAATCCGACGAAAAACTGATAGTTAATTGTAACATTCAGGGCCTCCTAATGACGATGGAACACTCATTTTGCGTCACGATCCAATACATTGTCCTCCAACCGACTTGTCTCCAAGGGTCAATAGCTGCCACGGGCACCTTGTGATCGTTCTGCTGTGAGTCTAGATTTTCGAACTAGACGCAAAACTGATTGTTAATTGTATCGTTCAGTTCCACCTAATGACGATGGAACACTCAAATTGAGTCGAGATTCAATACATCGACCTCCAGCCGACTTGTCTCCAAGGGGATATTGCTGCCTTGGGCTCCATGTGGTCCGTGTCCTGTGAGTCTAGATTTTCGAATCCGACGCGAAACTGATAGTTAATTGTAACGTTCAGGGCCTCCTAATGACGATGGAACACTCAAATTGCGTCGAGATTCAATACATCGGCCTCCAGCCGAATTGTCTCCAAGGGGATATTGCTGCCTCGGGCACAATATGATCCTTCTCCTGTGAGTCTAGATTTTCGAATCCGACGCAAAAATGATAGTGAATTGTAACGTTCAGCGCCTCCTAATGACGACAGAAGACTCAAATGGCGTCGAGATTCAATACATCGTCCTCCAGCCGATTAGTCTCCATGGGGATAATGCTGCCTCGGGCACCAAATGGTCCGTCTGCAGTGAGTCTAGATTTTCGAATCCGACGAAAAACTGATAGGTAATTGTATCGTTCAGGGCCTCCTATTGGCGATGGAACACTCAAATTGCGTCGAGATTCAATACATGGACCTCCAGCCGACTTGTCTCCAAGGGTCTATTGCTGCCTCGGGCACCTTATGGTCGTTCTCCTGTGAGTCTAGATTTTCGAATCCGACGCGAAACTGATAGTTAATTGTAACGTTCAGGGCCTCCTAATGACGATGGAACACTCAAATTGCGTCAAGAATTAATACATCGGTTTCCAGCAGACTTGTCTCCAAGGGTCTATTGCTGCCTCGGGCACCTTAAGGTCGTTCTCCTGTGAGGCTAAATTTTCGAATCCGACGCATAAATGATAGTTAATTGTAACGTTGAGGGACTCCTAAAGACGATGGAACACTCAAATTGCGTCGAGAGTCAATACATCGACCTCCAGTCGACTTGTATCCAAGGGGATATTGCAGTCTCGGGCACAATTTGATCCTTCTCCTGTGGGTCTAGATTTTCGTATCCGACGCATAAATGATAGTTAATTCTAACGTTCAGGGCCTCCTAATGACGATGGAACACTCAAATTGCGTCGCGATCCAATACATCGTCCTCCAGCCGACTTGTCTCCAAGGGTCTAATGCTGCCTCGGGCACCTTATGGTCGTTCTCCTGTGAGGCTAGGTGTTCGAATCCGACGCATAAATGATAGTTAATTTTAACGTTCAGGGACTCCTAAAGACGATGGAACACTCAAATTGCGTCGAGATTCAATACATCGTCCTCCAGCCGACTTGTCTCCAAGGGGATATTGCTGCCGCGGGCTCCATGTGGTCCGTCTCCTGTGAGTCTAGATTTTCGAATCCGACGCGAAACTGATAGTTAATTGTAAGCTTCAGGGCCTCCTAATGCCGATGGAACACTCAAATTGCGTCGAGATTCAATACATCGTCCTCCAGCCGACTTGTCTCCAAGGGTCTATTGCTGCCTCGCGCACCTTATGGTCGTTCTCCTGTGAGTCTAGATTTTCGAATCCGACGCAAAAAAGATAGTGAATTGTAACGTTTAGGGCCTCCTAATGACGATGGAACACAGAAATTGCGTCGAGATTCAATACATCGGCCTCCAGCCGACTTGTCTCCAAGGGTCTATTGCTGCCTCGGGCACCTTAAGGTCGTTCTCCTGTGAGTCTAGATTTTCGAATCCGACGCATAAATGATAGTTAATTGTAACGTTCAGGGACTCCTAAAGACGATGGAACACTCAAATTGCGTCGAGAGTCAATACATCGACCTCCAGTCGACTTGTATCCAAGGGGATATTGCAGTCTCGGGCACAATTTGATCCTTCTCCTGTGAGTCTAGATTTTCGAATCCGACGCAAAAATGATAGTGAATTGTAACGTTCAGCGCCTCCTAATTACGATAGAAGACTCAAATTGCGTCGAGATTCAATACATCGTCCTCCAGCCGATTTGTCTCCAAGGGGATATTGCTGCCTCGGGCACCAAATGGTCCTTCTGCTGTGAGTCTAGATTTTCGAATCCGACGAAAAACTGATAGTTAATTGTAACATTCAGGGCCTCCTAATGACGATGGAACACTCAAATTGCGTCGCGATCCAATACATCGTCCTCAAGCCGACTTGTCTCCAAGGGTCTAATGCTGCCTCGGGCACCTTATGGTCGTTCTCCTGTGAGTCTAGATTTTCTAATCCGACTCAAATTTCATAGTTATTTGTATCGTTCAGGGACTCCTAAAGACGATGGAACACTCAAATTGCGTCAAGAAACAATACATCGGTTTCCAGCCGACTTGTCTCCAAGTGTCTATTGCTGCCTCGGGCACCTTATGGTCGTTCTTCTGTGAGTCTAGATTTATCGAATCCGACGCATAAATGATAGTTAATTGTAACGTTCAGGGCCTCCTAAAGACGATGGAACACTCAAATTGCGTCGAGATTCAATACATCGTCCTCCAGCCGACTTGTCTCCAAGGGGATATTGCTGCCTCGGGCTCCATGTGGTCCGTCTCCTGTGAGTCTAGATTTTCGAATCCGACGCGAAACTGATAGTTAATTTTAAGGTTCAGGGCCTCCTAATGCCGATGGAACACTCAAATTGCGTCGAGATTCAATACATCGTCCTCCAGCCGACTTGTCTCCAAGGGTCTATTGCTGCCTCGGGCACCTTATGGTCGTTCTCCTGTGAGTCTAGATTTTCGAATCCGACGCAGAAAAGATAGTTAATTGTAACGTTGGGGGCTCCTAATGACGATGGAACACTCAAATTGCGTCGAGATTCAATACATCGGCCTCCAGCCGACTTGTCTCCAAGGGTCTATTGCTGCCTCGGGCACCTTATGGTCGTTCTCCTATGAGTCTAGATTTTCGAATACGACACAAAACTCATAGTTAATTATAACGTTCAGGGCCTCCTAACGACGATGGAACACTCAAATTGCGTCAAGAATCAATACATCGGTTTCCAGCCGACTTGTCTAAAAGGGTCTATTGCTGCCTCGGGCACCTTATGGTCGTTCTCCTGTGAGTCTAGATTTTCAAATCCGACGCATAAATGATAGTTAATTGTAACGTTCAGGGCCTTGTAATGACGATGGAACACTCAAATTGCGTCGAGATTCAATACATCGACCTTCGGCCGACTTGTCTCCAAGGGGATATTGCTGCATCGGGCACCTTATCGTCGTTCTCCTGTGAGTTTAGATTTTCGAATCCGACGAAAAACTGATAGTTAATTGTAACATTCAGGGCCTCCTAATGACGATGGAACACTCATTTTGCGTCACGATCCAATACATCGTCCTCCAACCGACTTGTCTCCAAGGGTCAATAGCTGCCACGGGCACCTTGTGATCGTTCTGCTGTGAGTCTAGATTTTCGAACTAGACGCAAAACTGATTGTTAATTGTATCGTTCAGTTCCACCTAATGACGATGGAACACTCAAATTGAGTCGAGATTCAATACATCGACCTCCAGCCGACTTGTCTCCAAGGGGATATTGCTGCCTTGGGCTCCATGTGGTCCGTGTCCTGTGAGTCTAGATTTTCGAATCCGACGCGAAACTGATAGTTAATTGTAACGTTCAGGGCCTCCTAATGACGATGGAACACTCAAATTGCGTCGAGATTCAATACATCGGCCTCCAGCCGAATTGTCTCCAAGGGGATATTGCTGCCTCGGGCACAATATGATACTTCTCCTGTGAGTCTACATTTTCGAATCCGACGCAAAAATGATAGTGAATTGTAACGTTCAGCGCCTCCTAATGACGACAGAAGACTCAAATGGCGTCGAGATTCAATACATCGTCCTCCAGCCGATTAGTCTCCATGGGGATAATGCTGCCTCGGGCACCAAATGGTCCGTCTGCAGTGAGTCTAGATTTTCGAATCCGACGAAAAACTGATAGGTAATTGTAACGTTCAGGGCCTCCTATTGGCGATGGAACACTCAAATTGCGTCGAGATTCAATACATCGGCCTCCAGCGGACTTGTCTCCAAGGGGATATTGCTGTCTCGGGCACCATATGATCCTTCTCCTGTGAGTCTAGATTTTCGAATCCGACGAAAAACTGATAGTTAATTGTAACGTTCAGGGCCTCCTATTGGCGATGGAACACTCAAATTGCGTCGAGATTCAATACATCGTCCACCAGCCGATTTGTCTCCAAGGGGATATTGCTGCCTTGGGCACTAAATGGTCCGTCTGCTTTGAGTCTAGATTTTCGAATCCGAAGAAAAACTGATAGTTAATTGTAACATTCAGGGACTCCTAATCACGATGGAACACTCAAATTGCGTCGCGATCCAATTCATCGTCCTCCAGCCGACTTGTCTCCAAGGGTCTATTGCTGCCTCGGGCACCTTATGGACGTTCTCCTGTGAGTTTAGATTATCGAATCCGACGCAAAAATGATAGTTAATTGTAACGTTCAGGGCCTCCTAATGCCGATGGAACACTCAAATTGCGTCGAGATTCAATACATCGACCTCCAGCCGACTTGTCTCCAAGGGTCTATTGCTGCCTCGGGCACCTTATGGTCGTTCTCCTGTGAGTCTAGATTTTCGAATCCGACGCAAAAATGATAGTTAATTGTAACGTTCAGGGCCTTGTAATGACGATGGAACACTCAAATTGCGTCGAGATTCAATACATCGGCCTCCAGCCGACTTGTCTCCAAGGGTCTGTTGCTGCCTCGGGCACCTAATGGTCGTTCTCCTGTGAGTTTAGATTATCGAATCCGACGCAAAAATGATAGTAAACTGTAACGTTTAGGGCCTCCTAATGACGATGGAACACTCAAATTGCGTCGAGATTCAATACATCGGCCTCCAGTCGATTTGTCTCCAAGGGGTATATTGCTGTCTCGAGCACCGTATGAACTTCTCCTGTGAGAAGATTTTCGAATCCGACGCGAAACTGATAGTTAATTGTAAGGTTTAGGGCCTCCTAATGACGATGGAACACTCAAATTGCGTCGAGATTCAATACATCGGCCTCCAGCCGACTTGTATCCAAGGCGATATTGCAGTCTCGTGCACCATATGATCCTTCTCCTGTTAGTAGATTTTCGAATCCGACGCTAATATGATAGTTAACTGTAACGTTCAGGACCTCCTAATGCCGATGGAACACTCAAATTGCGTCGAGATTCAATACATCGGCCTCCAGCCGACTTGTCTCCAAGGGTCTGTTGCTGCATCGGGCACCTTATGGTCGTTCTCTTGTAAGTCTAGATTTTCGAATCCGACGCAAATATGATAGTTAATTGTAAGGTTCAGGGACTCCTAAAGACGATGGAACACTGAAATTGCGTCGAGATTCAATATATCGTCCTCCGGCCGACTTGTCTCGAAGGGTCTATTGCTGCCTCGGGCACCTTATGGTCATTCTCCAGTGAGTCTAGATTTTCGAATCCGACGCATAAATGATAGTTAATTGTAACGTTCAGGGCCTTGTAATGACGATGGAACACTCAAATTCCGTGAAGAATCAATACATCGTCCTCCGGCCGACTTGTCTCCATGGGTCTATTGCTGCCTCGGGCACCTTATGGTCATTCTCCAGTGAGTCTAGATTTTCGAATCCGACGCATAAATGATAGTAAATTGTAACGTTCAGGGACTCCTAAAGACGATGGAACACTAAAATTGCGTCGAGAGTCAATACATCGACCTCCAGTCGACTTGTATCCAAGGGGATATTGCAGTCTCGGGCACAATATGATCCTTCTCCTGTGAGTCTAGATTTTCAAATCCGACGCATAAATGATAGTGAATTGTAACGTTCAGCGCCTCCTAATGACGATAGAAGACTCAAATTGCGTCGAGATTCAATACATCGTCCTCCAGCCGATTTGTCTCCAAGGGGATATTGCTGCCTCGGGCACCAAATGGTCCGTCTGCTGTGAGTCTAGATTTTCGAATCCGACGAAAAACTGATAGCTAATTGTAACATTCAGGGCCTCTTAATGACGATGGAACACTCAAATTGCGTCGCGATCCAATACATCGTCCTCCAGCCGACTTGTCTCAAAGGGTCTAATGCTGCCTCGTGCACCTTATGGTCGTTCTCCTGTGAGTCTAGATTTTCGCATCCGACGCGTAAATGATAGTTAATTGTAACGTTCGGGGACTCCTAAAGACGATGGAACACTCAAATTGCGTCAAGAATCAATACATCGGTTTCCAGCCGACTTGTCTCCAAGGGTCTATTGCTGCCTCTGGCACCGCATGGTCGTTCTCCTGTGAGTCTAGATTTTCGAATCCGACGCATAAATGATAGTTAATTGTAACGTTCAGGGACTCCTAAAGACGATGGAACACTTAAATTGCGTCGAGATTCAATACATTGTCCTCCAGCCGACTTGTCTCCAAGGGGATATTGCTGCCTCGGGCTCCATGTGGTCCGTCTCCTCTGAGTCTAGATTTTCGAATCCGACGCGAAACTGATAGTTAATTGCAAGGTTCGGGGCCACCTAATGCCGATGGAACACTCAAATTGCGCCGAGATTCAATACATCGTTCACCAGACGACTTGTCTCCAAGGGTCTATTGCTGCCTCGGGCACCATACGGTCGTTCTCCTGTGAGTCTAGATTTTCGAGTCCGACGCAAAAATGATAGTTAATTGTAACGTTTAGGGCCTCCTAATGACGATGGAACACTCAAATTGCTTCGAGATTCAATATATCGGCCTCCAGCCGACTTGTCTCCAAGGGTCTATTGCTGCCTCGGGCACCTTATGGTCGTTCTCCTGTGAGTCTAGATTTTCGAATCCGACGCAAAAATGTAGTTAATTGTCACGTTCAGGGCCTTCTAATGACGATGTAACACTCAAATTGCGTCGAGATTCAATACATCGGCCTCCAGCGGACTTGTCTCCAAGGGGATATTGCTGTCTCGGGCAACATATGATCCTTCTCCTGTGAGTCTAGATTTTCGAATCCGACGCAAAAACGATAGTGAATAGTAACGTTCATCGCCTCCTGATGACGATAGAACTCTCAAATTGCGTCGAGATTCAATACATCGGCCTCCAGCCGACTTGTCTCCAAGGGGATATTGCTGTCTCGGGCACCTTATGGTCGTTCTCCTGTGTGTTTAGATTATCGAATCCGACGCAAAAATGATAGTTAATTGTAACGTTTAGGGCCTCCTAATGACGATGGAACACTCAAATTGTGTCGAGATTCAATACATCGGCCTGCAGCCGACTTGTCTCCAAGGGTCTGTTGCTGCCTCGGGCACCTTATGGTCGTTACCTGTGAGTTTAGATTATCGAATCCGACGCAAAAATGATAGTTAATTGTAACGTTTAGTGCCTCCTAGTGACGATGGAACACTCAAATTGCGTCGAATTTAAATGCATCGGCCTCCAGCCGACTTGTCTCCAAGGGTCTGTTGCTGCCTCGGGCACCTTATGGTCGTTCTCCTGTGAGTTTAGATTGTCGAATCCGACGCAAAAATGATAGTTAATTGTAACGTTTAGGGCCTCCTAATGACGATGGGACACTCAAATTGCGTCGAGATTCAATACATCGTCCTCCAGCCGACTTCTTTCCAAGGGTCTAATGCTGCCTCGGGCACCTTATGGTCGTTCTCTTGTAAGTCTAGATTTTCGAATCCGACGCAAAAATGATAGCTAATTGTAACGTTTAGGGACTGCTAAAGACGATGGAACACTCAAATTGCGTCGAGATTCAATACATCGTCCTCCAGCCGACTTGTCTCCAATGGTCTGTTGCTGCGTCGGGCACCTTATGGTCGTTCTCCTGTGAGCCTAGATTTTCGAATCCGACGCGAAACTGATAGTTAATTGTAAGGTTCAGGGCCTCCTAATCCCGATGGAACACTCAAATTGCGTCGAGATTCAATACATCGTCCTCCAGCCGACTTGTCTGCCTCGGGCAGCGTCTCCTGTGAGTCTAGATTTTCGAATCCGACGCATAAATGATAGTTAATTGTAACGTTCAGGGCCTTGTAATGACGATGGAACACTCAAATTGCGTCGAGATTCAATACATCGGCCTCCAGCCGACTTGTGTCCAAGGGGATATCGCTGCCTCGGGCACCACGTGGTCCTTCTCCCGTGAGTCTACATTTTCGAATCCGACGCAAAAATGATAGTGAATTGTAACGTTCAGGGCCTCCTAATGACGATGGAGCACTCAAATTGCGTCAAGAATCAATACATCGGTTTCCAGCCGACTTGTCTCCAAGGGTCTAATGCTGCCTCGGGCACCTTATGATCGTTCTCCTGTGAGTCTAGATTTTCGAATCCGACGCATAAATGATAGTTAATTGTAACGTTCAGGGAATCCTAAAGACGATGGAACACTCAAATTGCGTCGAGAGTCAATACATCGACCACCAGTCGATTTGTATCCAAGGGGATATTGCAGTCTCGGGCACAATATGATCCTTCTCCAGTGAGTCTAGATTTTCGAATCCGACGCAAAAATGATAGTGAATTGTAACGTTCAGCGAGTCCTAATGACGATAGAAGACTCAAATTGCGTCGAGATTCAATACATCGTCCTCCAGCCGATTTGTCTCCAAGGGGATATTGCTGCCTCTGGCACCATATGATCCTTCTCCTGTTAGTAGATTTTCGAATCCGACGCTGAAATGATAGTTAACTGTAACGTTCAGGGCCTTGTAATGACGATGGAAAACTCATATTGCGTCGAGATTCAATACATCGGCCTCCAGCCGACTTGTCTCCAAGTGGATATTGCAGTCTCGTGCAACATATGATCCTTCTCCTGTTAGTAGATTTTCGAATCCGACGCTAAAATGATAGTTAACTGTAACGTTCAGGGCCTCCTAATGCCGATGGGACACTCAAATTGCGTCGAGATTCAATACATCGGCCTCCAGCCGACTTGTCTCCAAGGGTCTGTTGCTGCCTCGGGCACCTTATGGTCGTTCTCCTGTGAGTTTAGATTATCGAATCCGACGCAAAAATGATAGTTCATTGTAACGTTTAGGGCCTCCTAATGACGATGGGACACTCAAATTGTGTCGAGATTCAATATAACGCCCTCCAGCCGACTTGTCTCCAAGGGTCTAATGCTGCCTTGGGCACCTTATGGTCGTTCTCTTGTAAGTCTAGATTTTCGAATCCGACGCAAAAATGATAGTTAATTGTAACGTTCAGGGACTCCTAAAGACGATGGAACACTCAAATTGCGTCGAGATTCAATACATCGTCCTCCAGCCGACTTGCCTCCAAGGGTCTGTTGCTGCCTCGGGCACCTAATGGTCGTTCTCCTAAGAGTTTAGATTATCGAATCCGACGCAAAAATGATAGTAAATTGTAACGTTTAGGGCCTCCTAATGACGATGGAACACTCAAATTGCGTCGATATTCAATACATCGGCCTCCAGTCGATTTGTCTCGAGCACCGTATGAACTTCTCCTGTAAGTAGATTTCCGAATCCGACGCGAAACTGACAGTTAATTGTAAGGTTTAGGGCCTCCTAATGACGATGGAACACTCAAATAGCGTCGAGATTCAATACATCGGCCTCCAGCCGACTTGTATCCAAGGGGATATTGCAGTCTCGTGCACCATATGATCCTACTCCTGTTAGTAGATTTTCGAATACGACGCTAAAATGATAGTTAATTGTAACGTTCAGGGCCTTGTAATGCCGATGGAACACTCAAATTGCGTCGAGATTCAATACATCGGCCTCCAGCCGACTTGTCTCCAAGGGGATTTTGCTGTCTCGGGCACCTTATGGTCTTTCTCCTGTGAGTTTAGATTATCGAATCCGACGCAAAAATGATAGTAAATTGCAACGTTCAGTGCCTCCTAACGCCGATGGAACACTCAAATTGCGTCGAGGTTCACTACATCGTCCTCCAGCCGATTTGTCTCCAAGGGGATATTGCTGCCTCGGGCACCAAAATGGTCCGTCTGCTGTGAGTCTAGATTTTCGAATCCGACGAATAACTGATAGTTATTTGTAACGTTCAGGGCCTCCTAATGACGATGGAACACTCAAATAGCGTCGCGATCCAATACATCGACCTCTAGCCGACTTGTCTCCAAGGGTCTATTGCTGCCTCGGGCACCTTATGGTCGTTCTAATGTGAGTCTAGATTTTCGAATCCGACGCAAAAATGATAGTTAATTGTAACGTTCAGGGCCTTGTAATGACGATGGAACACTCAAATTGCGTCGAGATTCAGTACATCGGCCTCCAACCGACTTGTCTCCAAGGGTCTAATGCTGCCTCGGGCACCTAATGGTCGTTCTCCTGTGAGTTTACATTATCGAATCCGACGCAAAAATGATAGTTAATTGTAACGTTCAGGGCGACCTAATGACGATGGAACACTCAAATTGCGTCGATATTTAATACATCGGCCTCCAGTCGATTTGTCTCCAAGGGGTATGTTGCTGTCTCGAGCACCGTATGAACTTCTCCTGTGAGTAGATTTTCGAATCCGACGCGAAACTAATAGTTAATTGTAAGGTTTAGAGCCTCCTAATGACGATGGAACACTCAAATTGCGTCGAGATTCAATACATCGGCCTCCAGCCGACTTGTATCCAAGGTGATATTGCAGTCTCGTGCACCATATGATCCTCCTCCTGTTAGTAGATTTTCGAATCCGACGCTAAAACGATAGTTAACTGAACGTTCAGGGCCTCCTAATGCCGATGGAACACTCAAATTGCGTCGAGATTCAATACATCGGCCTCCAGCCGACTTGTCTCCAAGGGTCTGTTGCTGCCGCGGGCACCTTATGGTCGTTCTCCTGTGAGTTTAGATTATCGAATCCGACGCAAAAATGATAGTTAATTGAAACGTTTGGGGCCTCCTAATGACCATGGGACACTCAAATTGCGTCGAGATTCAATACATCGTTCTCCAGCCGACTTATCTCCAAGGGTCTAATGCTGCCTCAGGGCACCTTATGGTCGTTCTCTTGTGAGTCTAGATTTTAGAATCCGACGTAAAAATGATAGTTAATTGTAACGTTCAGGAACTGCTAAAGACGATGGAACACTCAAATTGCGTCGAGATTCAATACATCGTCCTCCAGCCGACTTGTCTCCAAGGGTCTATTGCTGCCTCGGGCACCTTATGGTCGTTCTCCTGTGAGTCTAGATTTTCGAATCCGACGCGAAATTGATAGTTAATTGTAAGGTTCAGGGCCTCCTAATGCCGATGGAACACTCAAATTGCGTCGAGATTCAATACATCGTCCTCCAGCCGACATGTCTCAAAGGGTCTATTGCTGCCTCGGGCAGCCTCTCCTGTGGGTCTAGATTTTTGAATCCGACGCATAAAAGATAGTTAATTGTAACGTTCAGGGCCTTGTAATGACGATGAAACACTCAAATTGCGTCGAGATTGAATACATCGGCCTCCAGCCGACTTGTCTCCAAGGGGATATCGCTGCCTCGGGCACCACATGGACCTTCTCCTGTGAGTCTAGATTTTCGAATCCGACGCAAAAATGATAGTGAATTGTAACGTTCAGGGCCTCCTAATGACGATGGAACACTCAAATTGCGTCAAGAATCAATACATCGGTTTCCAGCCGACTTGTCTCCAAGGGTCTATTGCTGCCTCGGGCACCTTATGGTCGTTCTCCTGTGAGTCTAGATTTTCGAATCCAACGCATAAATGATAGTTAATTGTCACGTTCAGGGACTCCTAAAGACGATGGAAAACTCAAATTGCGTCGAGAGTCAATACATCGACCTCCAGTCGACTTGTATCCAAGGGGATATTGCAGTCTCGGGCACAATTTGTTCCCTCTCCTGTGAGTCTAGATTTTCGAATCCGACGCAAAAATGATAGTGAATTGTAACGTTCAGCGCCTCCTAATGACGATAGAAGATTCAAATTGCGTCGAGATTCAATACATCGTCCTCCAGCCGATTTGTCTCCAAGGGGATATTGCTGCCTCGGGCACCATATGATCATTCTCCTGTTAGTAGATTTTCGAATCCGACGCTCAAATGATACTTAACTGTAACGTTCAGGGCCTTGTAATGACGATGGAACACTCAAATTGCGTCGAGATTCAATACATCGGCCTCCAGACGACTTGTCTCCAAGTGGATATTGCAGTCTCGTGCACCATATGATCCTTCTCCTGTTAGTAGATTTTCGAATCCGACGCTAAAATGATAGTTAACTGTAACGTTCAGGGCCTCCTAATGCCGATGGGACACTTAGATTGCGTCGAGATTCAATACATCGGCCTCCAGCCGACTTGTCTCCAAGGGTCTGTTGCTGCCTCGGGCACCTTATGGTCGTTCTCCTGTGAGTTTAGATTATCGAATCCGACGCAAAAATGATAGTTAATTGTAACGTTTAGGGCCTCCTAATGACGATGGGACACTCAAATTGTGTCGAGATTCAATACATCGTCCTCCAGCCGACTTGTCTCCAAGGGTCTAATGCTGCCTCGGGCACCTTATGGTCGTTCTCTTGTAAGTCTAGATTTTCGAATCCGACGCAAAAATGATAGTTAATTGTAACATTCAGGGCCTCTTAATGACGATGGAACACTCAAATTGCGTCGCGATCCAATACATCCTCCTCCAGCCGACTTGTCTCAAAGGGTCTAATGCTGTCTCGGGCACCTTATGGTCGTTCTCCTGTGAGTCTAGTTTTTCGAATCCGACGTATAAATGATAGCTAATTGTAACGTTCAGGGCCTTGTAATGACGATGGAACACTCAAATTGCGTCGAGATTCAATACATCGACCACCAGCGAACTTGTCTCCAAGGGGATATTTCTGTCTCAGGCAACATATGATCCTTCTCCTGTGAGTCTAGATTTTCGAATCCGACGCAAAAATGATAGTGAATAGTAGCGTTCAGCGCCTCCTGATGACGATAGAACTCTCAAATTGCGTCGAGATTCAATACATCGGCCTCCAGCCGACTTGTCTCCAAGGGAATATTGCTGTGTCGGGCACCTTATGGTCGCTCTGCTGTGTGTTTAGGATATCGAATCCGACGCAAAAATGATAGATAATTGTAACGTTTAGGGCCTCCTAATGACGATAGAAGACTCAAATTGCGTCGAGATTCAATACATCGGCCTCCAGCCGACTTGTCTCCAAGGGTCTGTTGCTTCCTCGGGCACCTTATGGTCGTTCTCCTGTGAGTTTAGATTATCGAATCCGACGCAAAAATGATAGTTAATTGTAACGTTCAGGGCCTTGTAATGACGATGGAACACTCAAATTGCGTCGAGATTCAATACATCGGCCTCCAGCCGACTTGTCTCCAAGGGGATATCGCTGTCTCGGGCACCATATGATCCTTCTCCTGTGAGTCTAGAATTTCGAATCCGACGCAAAAATGATAGTGAATAGTAACGTTCAGGGCCTCCTAATGACGATAGAAGACTCAAATTGCGTCGAGATTCAATACATCGTCCTCCAGCCTATTTGTCTCCAAGGGGATATTGCTGCCTCGGGCACCACATGGTCCGTCTGCTGTGAGTCTAGATTTTCGAATCCGACGAAAAACTGATTGTTAATTGTAACGTTCAGGGCCTTCTAATGACGATGGAACTCTCAAATTGCGTCGAGATTCAATACATCGTCCTCCAGCCGACTTGCCTCCAAGGGTCTAATGCTGCCTCGGGCACCTTATGGTCGTTCTCCTGTGAGTTTAGATTTTCGAATCCGACGCAAAAATGATCGTTAATTGTAACGTCAGGGCCTTCTAATGACGATGGAACACTTAAATTGCGTGGAGATTCAATACATCGGCCTCCAGCCGAATTGTCTCCAAGGGTCTGTTGCTGCCTCGGGCACCTTATGGTCGTTCTCCTGTGAGTTTAGATTTTCGAATCCGACGCAAAAATGATAGTTAATTGTAACGTTCAGGGCCTCCTAATGCCGATGGAACACTCAAATTGCGTCGAGATTCAATACATCGGCCTCCAGCCGATTTGTCTCCAAGGGGATATTGCTGTCTCGGGCACCATATGATCCTTCTCCTGTGAGTCTAGATTTTCGAATCCGACGCAAAAATGATAGTTAATTGTAACGTTCAGGGCCTTGTAGTGACGATGGAACACTCAAATTGCGTCGAGATTCAATACATCGACCTCCGGCCGACTTGTCTCCAAGGGTCTAATGCTGCCTCGGGCACCTTTTGGTCGTTCTCCTGTGAGGTTAGATTGTCGAATCCGACGCAAAAATGATAGTTAATTGTAACGTTCAGGGCGTCCTAATGACGATGGAACACTCAAATTGCGTCGATATTCAATACATCGGCCTCCAGTCGATTTGTCTCCAAGGGGTATATTGCTGTCTCGAGCACCGTATGAACATCTCCTGTGAGTAGATTTTCGTATCCGACGCGAAACTGATAGTTAATTGTAAGGTTTATGGCCTCCTAATGACGATGGAACACTCAAATTGCGACAAGAATCAATACATCGGTTTCCAGCCGACTTGTCTCCAAGGGTCTATTGCTGCCTCGGGCACCTTATGGTCGTTCTCCTGTGAGTTTAGATTATCGAATCCGACGCAAAAATGATAGTTAATTGTAACGTTCAGGGCCTCCTAATGACGATAGAAGACTCAAATTGCGTCGAGATTCAATACATCGTCCTCCAGCCGATTTGTCTCCAAGGGGATATTGCTGCCTCGGGCACCAAATGGTCCGTCTGCTGTGAGTCTAGATTTTCGAATCCGACGCTAAAATGATAGTTAACTGTAACGTTCAGGGCCTCCTAATGCCGATGGAACACTCAAATTGCGTCGAGATTCAATACATCGGCCTCCAGCGGACTTGTGTCCAAAGGGATATTGCTGTCTCGGGCACCATATGATCCTTCTCCTGTGAGTCTAGATTTTCGAATCCGACGCAAAAATGATATTTAATTGTAACGTTCAGGGCCTTGTAATGACGATGGAACACTCAAATTGCGTCGAGAATCAATACATCGGCCTCCAGCCGACTTGTCTCCGAGGGTCTCTTGCTGCATTGGGCACCTTATGGTCCTTCTCCTGTGAGTTTAGATTATCGAATCTGACGCAAAAATGATAGTTAATTGTAACGTTTAGGGCCTCCTAATGACGATGGAACACTCAAATTGCGTCGAGATTCAATACATCGGCCTCCAGCCGACTAGTCTCCAAGGGGATATTCCTGCCTCGGGCTCCATGTGGTCCGTCTCCTGTGAGTCTAGATTTTCGAATCCGACGCAAAAATGATAGTGAATTGTAACGTTCAGCGCCTTCTAATGACGATAGAAGACTCAAATTGCGTCGAGATTCAATACATCGTCCTCCAGTCGATTTGTCTCCAAGGCAATATTGCTGCCTCGGGCACCAAATGGTCCGTCTGCTGTGAGTCTAGATTTTCGAATCCGACGAAAAACTGATAGTTACTTGTAACGTTCAGGGCCTCCTGTTGGCGATGGAGCACTCATATTGCGTCGAGATTCAATACATCGACCTCCAGCCGACTTGTCTCCAAGGGTCTATTGCTGCCTCGGACACCTTATGGTCGTTCTCCTGTGAGTCTAGATTTTCGAATCCGACGCAAAAATGATAGTTAATTGTAACGTTCAGGGCCTCCTAATGACGATGGAACACTCAAATTGCGTCAAGACGCAATATATCGGCCTCCAGCCGACTTGTCTCCAAGGGTCTGTTGCTGCCTCGGGCACCTTATGGTCGTTCTCCTGTGAGTTTAGATTATCGAATCCGACGCAAAAATGATAGTTAATTGTAACGTTTAGGGCCTCCTAATGACGATGGAACACTCAAATTGCGTCGAGATTCAATACATCGGCCTCCAGCCGACTTGTCTCCAAGGGTCTGTTGCTGCCTCGGGCACCTTATGGTCGTTCTCCTGTGAGTTTAGATTTTCGAATCCGACGCAAAAATGATAGTTAATTGTAACGTTTAGGGCCTTGTAATGACGATGGGACACTCAAATTGCGTCGAGATTCAATACATCGTCCTCCAGCCGACTTGTCTCCAAGGGTCTAATGCTGCCTCGGGCACCTTATGGTCGTTCTCTTGTAAGTCTAGATTTTCGAATCCGACGCAAAAATGATAGTTAATTGTAACGTTCAGGGCCTCCTATTGGCGATGGAACACTCAAATTGCGTCGAGATTCAATACATCGGCCTCCAGCCGACTTGTCTCCAAGGGTCTGTTGCTGCCTCTGGCACCTTATGGTCGTTCTCCTGTGAGTTTAGATTATCGAATCCGACGCAAAAATGATAGTTAATTGTAACTGTTAGGGCCTCCTAATGACGATGGAACACTCAAATTGCGTCGATATTCAATTCATCGGCCTTCAGTCGATTTGTCTCCAAGGGGTATATTGCTGTCACGAGCACCGTATGAACTTCTCCTGTGAGTAGATTTTCGAATCCGACGCTAAAATGATAGTTAATTGTAACGTTCAGGGCCTTGTAATGACGATGGAACACTCAAATTGCGTCGAGATTCAATATATCGTCCTCCAGGCGACTTGTCTCCAAGGGTCTAATGCTGCCTGGGGCACCTTATGGTCGTTCTCTTGTAAGTCTAGATTTTCGAATCCGACGCAAAAATGATAGTTAATTGTAACGTTCAGGGCCTCCTATTGGCGATGGAACACTCAAATTGCGTCGAGATTCAATACATCGTCCTCCAGCCGACTTGTCTCCAAGGGTCTGTTGCTGCCTCGGGCACCTTATGGTCGTTCTCCTGTGAGTTTAGATTATCGAATCCGACGCAAAAATGATAGTTAACTATAACGTTCAGGGCCTCCTAATGACGATGGAACACACAAATTGCGTCGATATTCAATACATCGGCCTCTAGTCGATTTGTGTCCACGGGGTATATTGCTGTCTCGAGCACGGTATGAACTTCTCCTGTGAGTAGATTTTCGAATCCGACGCAAAAATAATAGTGAATAGTAACGTTCAGCTACTCCTGATGACGATAGAACTCTCAAATTGCGTCGAGATTCAATACATCGTCCTCCAGCCGACTTGTCTCCAAGGGGATATTGCTGTCTCGGGCACCTTATGGTCGTTCTCCTGTGAGTTTAGATTATCGAATCCGACGCAAAAATGATAGTTAATTGTAACGTTCAGGGCCTCCTAATGACGATAGAAGACTCAAATTGCGTCGAGATTCAATACATCGTCCTCCAGCCGATTTGTCTCCAAGGGGATATTGCTGCCTCGGGCACCAAATGGTCCGTCTGCTGTGAGTCTAGATTTTCGAATCCGACGCTAAAATGATAGTTAACTGTAACGTTCAGGGCCTCCTAATGCCGATGGAACACTCAAATTGCGTCGAGATTCAATACATCGGCCTCCAGCGGACTTGTGTCCAAAGGGATATTGCTGTCTCGGGCACCATATGATCCTTCTCCTGTGAGTCTAGATTTTCGAATCCGACGCAAAAATGATATTTAATTGTAACGTTCAGGGCCTTGTAATGACGATGGAACACTCAAATTGCGTCGAGAATCAATTCATCGGCCTCCAGCCGACTTGTCTCCGAGGGTCTCTTGCTGCATTGGGCACCTTATGGTCCTTCTCCTGTGAGTTTAGATTATCGAATCCGACGCAAAAATGATAGTTAATTGTAACGTTTAGGGCCTCCTAATGACGATGGAACACTCAAATTGCGTCGAGATTCAATACATCGGCCTCCAGCCGACTAGTCTCCAAGGGGATATTCCTGCCTCGGGCTCCATGTGGTCCGTCTCCTGTGAGTCTAGATTTTCGAATCCGACGCAAAAATGATAGTGAATTGTAACGTTCAGCGCCTCCTAATGACGATAGAAGACTCAAATTGCGTCGAGATTCAATACATCGTCCTCCAGTCGATTTGTCTCCAAGGCAATATTGCTGCCTCGGGCACCAAATGGTCCGTCTGCTGTGAGTCTAGATTTTCGAATCCGACGAAAAACTGATAGTTACTTGTAACGTTCAGGGCCTCCTATTGGCGATGGAGCACTCATATTGCGTCGAGATTCAATACATCGACCTCCAGCCGACTTGTCTCCAAGGGTCTGTTGCTGCCTCGGGCACCTTGTGGTCGTTCTCCTGTGAGTTTAGATTATCGAATCCGACGCAAAAATGATAGTTAATTGTAACGTTTAGGGCCTCCTAATGACGATGGAACACTCAAATTGCGTCGATATTCAATACATCGGCCTCCAGTCGATTTGTCTCCAAGGGGTATATTGCTGTCTCGAGCACCGTATGAACTTCTCCTGTGAGTAGATTATCGAATCCGACGCAAAAATAATAGTGAATAGTAACGTTCAGCTACTCCTGATGACGATAGAACTCTCAAATTGCGTCGAGATTCAATACATCGTCCTCCAGCCGACTTGTCTCCAAGGGGATATTGCTGTCTCGGGCACCTTATGGTCGTTCTCCTGTGAGTTTAGATTATCGAATCCGACGCAAAAATGATAGTTAATTGTAACGTTCAGGGCCTCCTAATGACGATAGAAGACTCAAATTGCGTCGAGATTCAATACATCGTCCTCCAGCCGATTTGTCTCCAAGGGGATATTGCTGCCTCGGGCACCAAATGGTCCGTCTGCTGTGAGTCTAGATTTTCGAATCCGACGCTAAAATGATAGTTAACTGTAACGTTCAGGGCCTCCTAATGCCGATGGAACACTCAAATTGCGTCGAGATTCAATACATCGGCCTCCAGCGGACTTGTGTCCAAAGGGATATTGCTGTCTCGGGCACCATATGATCCTTCTCCTGTGAGTCTAGATTTTCGAATCCGACGCAAAAATGATATTTAATTGTAACGTTCAGGGCCTTGTAATGAGGATGGAACACTCAAATTGCGTCGAGAACCAATACATCGGCCTCCAGCCGACTTGTCTCCGAGGGTCTCTTGCTGCATTGGGCACCTTATGGTCCTTCTCCTGTGAGTTTAGATTATCGAATCCGACGCAAAAATGATAGTTAATTGTAACGTTTAGGGCCTCCTAATGACGATGGAACACTCAAATTGCGTCGAGATTCAATACATCGGCCTCCAGCCGACTAGTCTCCAAGGGGATATTCCTGCCTCGAGCTCCATGTGTTCCGTCTCCTGTGAGTCTAGATTTTCGAATCCGACGCAAAAATGATAGTGAATTGTAACGTTCAGCGCCTCCTAATGACGATAGAAGACTCAAATTGCGTCGAGATTCAATACATCGTCCTCCAGTCGATTTGTCTCCAAGGCAATATTGCTGCCTCGGGCACCAAATGGTCCGTCTGCTGTGAGTCTAGATTTTCGAATCCGACGAAAAACTGATAGTTACTTGTAACGTTCAGGGCCTCCTATTGGCGATGGAGCACTCATATTGCGTCGAGATTCAATACATCGACCTCCAGCCGACTTGTCTCCAAGGGTCTATTGCTGCCTCGGACACCTTATGGTCGTTCTCCTGTGAGTCTAGTTTATAGAATCCGACGCAAAAATGATAGTTAATTGTAACGTTTAGGGCCTCCTAATGACGATGGAACACTCAAATTGCGTCGAGATTCAATACATCGGCCTCCAGCCGACTTGTCTCCAAGGGTCTGTTGCTGCCTCGGGCACCTTATGGTCGTTCTCCTGTGAGTTTAGATTTTCGAATCCGACGCAAAAATGATAGTTAATTGTAACGTTTACGGCCTTGTAATGACGATGGGACACTCAAATTGCGTCGAGATTCAATACATCGTCCTCCAGCCGACTTGTCTCCAAGGGTCTAATGCTGCCTCGGGCACCTTATGGTCGTTCTCTTGTGAGTTTAGATTATCGAATCCGACGCAAAAATGATAGTTAAATGTAACGTTCAGGGCCTTGTAATGACGATGGAACACTCAAATTGCGTCGAGATTCAATATATCGTCCTCCAGGCGACTTGTCTCCAAGGGTCTAATGCTGCCTGGGGCACCTTATGGTCGTTCTCTTGTAAGTCTAGATTTTCGAATCCGACGCAAAAATGATAGTTAATTGTAACGTTCAGGGCCTCCTATTGGCGATGGAACACTCAAATTGCGTCGAGATTCAATACATCGTCCTCCAGCCGACTTGTCTCCAAGGGTCTGTTGCTGCCTCGGGCACCTTATGGTCGTTCTCCTGTGAGTTTAGATTATCGAATCCGGCGCAAAAATGATAGTTAACTATAACGTTCAGGGCCTCCTAATGACGATGGAACACACAAATTGCGTCGATATTCAATACATCGGCCTCTAGTCGATTTGTGTCCACGGGGTATATTGCTGTCTCGAGCACGGTATGAACTTCTCCTGTGAGTAGATTTTCGAATCCGACGCAAAAATAATAGTGAATAGTAACGTTCAGCTACTCCTGATGACGATAGAACTCTCAAATTGCGTCGAGATTCAATACATCGTCCTCCAGCCGACTTGTCTCCAAGGGGATATTGCTGTCTCGGGCACCTTATGGTCGTTCTCCTGTGAGTTTAGATTATCGAATCCGACGCAAAAATGATAGTTAATTGTAACGTTCAGGGCCTCCTAATGACGATAGAAGACTCAAATTGCGTCGAGATTCAATACATCGTCCTCCAGCCGATTTGTCTCCAAGGGGATATTGCTGCCTCGGGCACCAAATGGTCCGTCTGCTGTGAGTCTAGATTTTCGAATCCGACGCTAAAATGATAGTTAACTGTAACGTTCAGGGCCTCCTAATGCCGATGGAACACTCAAATTGCGTCGAGATTCAATACATCGGCCTCCAGCGGACTTGTGTCCAAAGGGATATTGCTGTCTCGGGCACCATATGATCCTTCTCCTGTGAGTCTAGATTTTCGAATCCGACGCAAAAATGATATTTAATTGTAACGTTCAGGGCCTTGTAATGACGATGGAACACTCAAATTGCGTCGAGAATCAATACATCGGCCTCCAGCCGACTTGTCTCCGAGGGTCTCTTGCTGCATTGGGCACCTTATGGTCCTTCTCCTGTGAGTTTAGATTATCGAATCCGACGCAAAAATGATAGTTAATTGTAACGTTTAGGGCCTCCTAATGACGATGGAACACTCAAATTGCGTCGAGATTCAATACATCGGCCTCCAGCCGACTAGTCTCCAAGGGGATATTCCTGCCTCGGGCTCCATGTGGTCCGTCTCCTGTGAGTCTAGATTTTCGAATCCGACGCAAAAATGATAGTGAATTGTAACGTTCAGCGCCTCCTAATGACGATAGAAGACTCAAATTGCGTCGAGATTCAATACATCGTCCTCCAGTCGATTTGTCTCCAAGGCAATATTGCTGCCTCGGGCACCAAATGGTCCGTCTGCTGTGAGTCTAGATTTTCGAATCCGACGAAAAACTGATAGTTACTTGTAACGTTCAGGGCCTCCTATTGGCGATGGAGCACTCATATTGCGTCGAGATTCAATACATCGACCTCCAGCCGACTTGTCTCCAAGGGTCTAATGCTGCCTCGGGCACCTTATGGTCGTTCTCTTGTAAGTCTAGATTTTCGAATCCGACGCAAAAATGATAGTTAATTGTAACGTTCAGGGCCTCCTATTGGCGATGGAACACTCAAATTGCGTCGAGATTCAATACATCGTCCTCCAGCCGACTTGTCTCCAAGGGTCTGTTGCTGCCTCGGGCACCTTATGGTCGTTCTCCTGTGAGTTTAGATTATCGAATCCGACGCAAAAATGATAGTTAACTATAACGTTCAGGGCCTCCTAATGACGATGGAACACACAAATTACGTCGATATTCAATACATCGGCCTCTAGTCGATTTGTGTCCACGGGGTATATTGCTGTCTCGAGCACGGTATGAACTTCTCCTGTGAGTAGATTTTCAATCCGACGCTAAAATGATATTTAATTGTAACGTTCAGGGCCTTGAAATGACGATGGAACACTTAAATTGCGTCGAGATTCAATACATCGGCCTCCAGCCGACTTGTCTCCAAGGGTCTGTTGCTGCCTCGGGCACCTTATGGTCGTTCTCCTGTGAGTTTAGATTATCGAATCTGACGCAAAAATGATAGTTAATTGTAACGTTTAGAGCCTCCTAATGACGATGGAACACTCAAATTGCGTCGAGATTCAATACTTCGGCCTCCAGCCGACTTGTCTCCAAGGGGATATTGCTGCCTCGGGCTCAATGTGGTCCGTCTCCTGTGAGTCTAGATTTTCGAATCCGACGCGAAACTGATAGTTAATTGTAACGTTCAGGGCCTCCTAATGACGATGGAACACTCAAATAGCGTCGAGATTCAATACATCGGCCTCCAGCCGACTTGTCTCCTAGGGGATATTGCTGTCTCGGGCACAATATGATCCGTCCCCTGTGAGTCTAGATTTTCGAATCCGACGCAAAAATGATAGTGAATTGTAACGTTCAGCGCCTCATAATGACAATAGGAGACTCAAATTGCGTCGAGATTCAATACATCGTCCTCCAGCCGATTTGTCTCCAAGGGGATATTGCTGCCTCGGGCACCAAATGGTCCGTCTGCTGTGAGTCTAGATTTTCGAATCCGACGAAAAACTGATAGTAATTTGTAACATTCAGGGCCTCCTAATGACGATGGAACACTCAAATTGCGTCGCGATCCAATACATCGGCCTCCAGCCGACTTGTCTCCAAGGGTCTGTTGCTGCCTCGGGCACCTTGTGGTCGTTCTCCTGTGAGTTTAGATTATCGAATCCGACGCAAAAATGATAGTTAATTGTAACGTTTAGGGCCTCCTAATGACGATGGAACACTCAAATTGCGTCGATATTCAATACATCGGCCTCCAGTCGATTTGTCTCCAAGGGGTATATTGCTGTCTCGAGCACCGTATGAACTTCTCCTGTGAGTAGATTATCGAATCCGACGCAAAAATAATAGTGAATAGTAACGTTCAGCTACTCCTGATGACGATAGAACTCTCAAATTGCGTCGAGATTCAATACATCGTCCTCCAGCCGACTTGTCTCCAAGGGGATATTGCTGTCTCGGGCACCTTATGGTCGTTCTCCTGTGAGTTTAGATTATCGAATCCGACGCAAAAATGATAGTTAATTGTAACGTTCAGGGCCTCCTAATGACGATAGAAGACTCAAATTGCGTCGAGATTCAATACATCGTCCTCCAGCCGATTTGTCTCCAAGGGGATATTGCTGCCTCGGGCACCAAATGGTCCGTCTGCTGTGAGTCTAGATTTTCGAATCCGACGCTAAAATGATAGTTAACTGTAACGTTCAGGGCCTCCTAATGCCGATGGAACACTCAAATTGCGTCGAGATTCAATACATCGGCCTCCAGCGGACTTGTGTCCAAAGGGATATTGCTGTCTCGGGCACCATATGATCCTTCTCCTGTGAGTCTAGATTTTCGAATCCGACGCAAAAATGATATTTAATTGTAACGTTCAGGGCCTTGTAATGAGGATGGAACACTCAAATTGCGTCGAGAACCAATACATCGGCCTCCAGCCGACTTGTCTCCGAGGGTCTCTTGCTGCATTGGGCACCTTATGGTCCTTCTCCTGTGAGTTTAGATTATCGAATCCGACGCAAAAATGATAGTTAATTGTAACGTTTAGGGCCTCCTAATGACGATGGAACACTCAAATTGCGTCGAGATTCAATACATCGGCCTCCAGCCGACTAGTCTCCAAGGGGATATTCCTGCCTCGAGCTCCATGTGGTCCGTCTCCTGTGAGTCTAGATTTTCGAATCCGACGCAAAAATGATAGTGAATTGTAACGTTCAGCGCCTCCTAATGACGATAGAAGACTCAAATTGCGTCGAGATTCAATACATCGTCCTCCAGTCGATTTGTCTCCAAGGCAATATTGCTGCCTCGGGCACCAAATGGTCCGTCTGCTGTGAGTCTAGATTTTCGAATCCGACGAAAAACTGATAGTTACTTGTAACGTTCAGGGCCTCCTATTGGCGATGGAGCACTCATATTGCGTCGAGATTCAATACATCGACCTCCAGCCGACTTGTCTCCAAGGGTCTATTGCTGCCTCGGACACCTTATGGTCGTTCTCCTGTGAGTCTAGTTTATAGAATCCGACGCAAAAATGATAGTTAATTGTAACGTTTAGGGCCTCCTAATGACGATGGAACACTCAAATTGCGTCGAGATTCAATACATCGGCCTCCAGCCGACTTGTCTCCAAGGGTCTGTTGCTGCCTCGGGCACCTTATGGTCGTTCTCCTGTGAGTTTAGATTTTCGAATCCGACGCAAAAATGATAGTTAATTGTAACGTTTACGGCCTTGTAATGACGATGGGACACTCAAATTGCGTCGAGATTCAATACATCGTCCTCCAGCCGACTTGTCTCCAAGGGTCTAATGCTGCCTCGGGCACCTTATGGTCGTTCTCTTGTGAGTTTAGATTATCGAATCCGACGCAAAAATGATAGTTAATTGTAACTGTTAGGGCCTCCTAATGACGATGGAACACTCAAATTGCGTCGATATTCAATTCATCGGCCTCCAGTCGATTTGTCTCCAAGGGGTATATTGCTGTCACGAGCACCGTATGAACTTCTCCTGTGAGTAGATTTTCGAATCCGACGCTAAAATGATAGTTAATTGTAACGTTCAGGGCCTTGTAATGACGATGGAACACTCAAATTGCGTCGAGATTCAATATATCGTCCTCCAGGCGACTTGTCTCCAAGGGTCTAATGCTGCCTGGGGCACCTTATGGTCGTTCTCTTGTAAGTCTAGATTTTCGAATCCGACGCAAAAATGATAGTTAATTGTAACGTTCAGGGCCTCCTATTGGCGATGGAACACTCAAATTGCGTCGAGATTCAATACATCGTCCTCCAGCCGACTTGTCTCCAAGGGTCTGTTGCTGCCTCGGGCACCTTATGGTCGTTCTCCTGTGAGTTTAGATTATCGAATCCGACGCAAAAATGATAGTTAACTATAACGTTCAGGGCCTCCTAATGACGATGGAACACACAAATTGCGTCGATATTCAATACATCGGCCTCTAGTCGATTTGTGTCCACGGGGTATATTGCTGTCTCGAGCACGGTATGAACTTCTCCTGTGAGTAGATTTTCGAATCCGACGCTAAAATGATATTTAATTGTAACGTTCAGGGCCTTGAAATGACGATGGAACACTTAAATTGCGTCGAGATTCAATACATCGGCCTCCAGCCGACTTGTCTCCAAGGGTCTGTTGCTGCCTCGGGCACCTTATGGTCGTTCTCTTGTAAGTCTAGATTTTCGAATCCGACGCAAAAATGATAGTTAATTGTAACGTTCAGGGCCTCCTATTGGCGATGGAACTCTCAAATTGCGTCGAGATTCAATACATCGGCCTCCAGCCGACTTGCCTCCAAGGCGATATTGCTGTCTCGGGCACCTTATGGTCGTTCTCCTGTGAGTTTAGATTATCAAATCCGACGCAAAAATGATAGTTAATTGTAACGTTCAGGGCCTCCTAATGACGATAGAAGACTCAAATTGCGTCGACATTCAATACATCGTCCTCCAGCCGATTTGTCTCCAAGGGGATATTGCTGCCTCGGGCACCAAATGGTCCGTCTGCTGTGAGTCTAGATTTTCGAATCCGACGCAAAAAGGATAGTTAACTGTAACGTTCAGGGCCTCCTAATGACGATGGAACACTCAAATTGCGTCGAGATTCAATACAGCGGACTTGTCTCCAAAGGGATATTGCTGTTCCGGGCACCATATGATCCTTCACCTGTGAGTAGATTTTCGAATCCGACGCAAAAATGATAGTTCAGCGCCTCCTGATGACGACAGAACTCTCAAATTGCGTCGATATTCAATACATCGGCCTCCAGTCGATTTGTCTCCAAGGGGTATATTGCTGTCTCGAGCACCGTATGAACTTCTCCTGTGAGTAGATTTTCGAATCCGACGCTAAAATGATATTTAATTGTAACGTTCAGGGCCTTGAAATGACGATGGAACACTTAAATTGCGTCGAGATTCAATACATCGGCCTCCAGCCGACTTGTCTCCAAGGGTCTGTTGCTGCCTCGGGCACCTTATGGTCGTTCTCCTGTGAGTTTAGATTATCGAATCTGACGCAAAAATGATAGTTAATTGTAACGTTTAGAGCCTCCTAATGACGATGGAACACTCAAATTGCGTCGAGATTCAATACTTCGGCCTCCAGCCGACTTGTCTCCAAGGGGATATTGCTGCCTCGGGCACCAAATGGTCCGTCTGCTGTGAGTCTAGATTTTCGAATCCGACGAAAAACTGATAGTAATTTGTAACATTCAGGGCCTCCTAATGACGATGGAACACTCAAATTGCGTCGATATTCAATACATCGGCCTCCAGTCGATTTGTCTCCAAGGGGTATATTGCTGTCTCGAGCACCGTATGAACTTCTCCTGTGAGTAGATTTTCGAATCCGACGCAAAAATAATAGTGAATAGTAACGTTCAGCTACTCCTGATGACGATAGAACTCTCAAATTGCGTCGAGATTCAATACATCGTCCTCCAGCCGACTTGTCTCCAAGGGGATATTGCTGTCTCGGGCACCTTATGGTCGTTCTCCTGTGAGTTTAGATTATCGAATCCGACGCAAAAATGATAGGTAATTGTAACGTTCAGGGCCTCCTAATGACGATAGAAGACTCAAATTGCGTCGAGATTCAATACATCGTCCTCCAGCCGATTTGTCTCCAAGGGGATATTGCTGCCTCGGGCACCAAATGGTCCGTCTGCTGTGAGTCTAGATTTTCGAATCCGACGCTAAAATGATAGTTAACTGTAACGTTCAGGGCCTCCTAATGCCGATGGAACACTCAAATTGCGTCGAGATTCAATACATCGGCCTCCAGCGGACTTGTGTCCAAAGGGATATTGCTGTCTCGGGCACCATATGATCCTTCTCCTGTGAGTCTAGATTTTGGAATCCGACGCAAAAATGATATTTAATTGTAACGTTCAGGGCCTTGTAATGACGATGGAACACTCAAATTGCGTCGAGAATCAATACATCGGCCTCCAGCCGACTTGTCTCCGAGGGTCTCTTGCTGCATTGATCACCTTATGGTCCTTCTCCTGTGAGTTTAGATTATCGAATCCGACGCAAAAATGATAGTTAATTGTAACGTTTGGGGCCTCCTAATGACGATGGAACACTCAAATTGCGTCGAGATTCAATACATCGGCCTCCAGCCGACTAGTCTCCAAGGGATATTCCTGCCTCGGGCTCCATGTGGTCCGTCTCCTGTGAGTCTAGATTTTCGAATCCGACGCAAAAATGATAGTGAATTGTAACGTTCAGCGCCTCCTAATGACGATAGAAGACTCAAATTGCGTCGAGATTCAATACATCGTCCTCCAGTCGATTTGTCTCCAAGGCAATATTGCTGCCTCGGGCACCAAATGGTCCGTCTGCTGTGAGTCTAGATTTTCGAATCCGACGAAAAACTGATAGTTACTTGTAACGTTCAGGGCCTCCTATTGGCGATGGAGCACTCATTTTGCGTCGAGATTCAATACATCGACCTCCAGCCGACTTGTCTCCAAGGGTCTATTGCTGCCTCGGACACCTTATGGTCGTTCTCCTGTGAGTCTAGATTTTCGAATCCGACGCAAAAATGATAGTTAATTGTAACGTTCAGGGCCTCCTAATGACGATGGAACACTCAAATTGCGTCAAGACGCAATATATCGGCCTCCAGCCGACTTGTCTCCAAGGGTCTGTTGCTGCCTCGGGCACCTTATGGTCGTTCTCCTGTGAGTTTAGATTATCGAATCCGACGCAAAAATGATAGTTAATTGTAACGTTTAGGGCCTCCTAATGACGATGGAACACTCAAATTGCGTCGAGATTCAATACATCGGCCTCCAGCCAACTTGTCTCCAAGGGTCTGTTGCTGCCTCGGGCACCTTATGGTCGTTCTCCTGTGAGTTTAGATTTTCGAATCCGACGCAAAAATGATAGTTAATTGTAACGTTTAGGGCCTTGTAATGACGATGGGACACTCAAATTGCGTCGAGATTCAATACATCGTCCTCCAGCCGACTTGTCTCCAAGGGTCTATTGCTGCCTCGGGCACCTTATGGTCGTTCTCCTGTGAGTCTAGATTTTCGAATCCGACGCAAAAATGATAGTTAATTGTAACGTTCAGGGCGACCTAATGACGATGGAAGACTCAAATTGCGTCGATATTCAATACATCGGCCTCCAGTCGATTTGTCTCCAAGGGGTATATTGCTGTCTCGAGCACCGTATGAACTTCTCCTGTGTGTAGATTTTCGAATCCGACGCTAAAATGATAGTTAACTGTAACGTTCAGGGCCTCCTAATGCCGCTGGAACACTCAAATTGCGTCGAGATTCAATACATCGGCCTCCAGCCGACTTGTCTCCAAGGGTCCGTTGCTGCTTCGGGCACCTTATGGTCGTTCTCCTGTGAGTTTAGATTAGCGAATCGGACGCAAAAATGATAGTTAATTGTAACGTTCAGGGCCTCCTAATGCCGATGGAACACTCAAATTGCGTCGAGATTCAATACATCGGCCTCCAGCCGACTTGTCTCCAAGGGTCTATTGCTGCCTCGGGCACCTTATAGTCGTTCTCCTGTGAGTTTAGATTATCGAATCCGACGCAAAAATGATAGTTAATTGTAACGTTTAGGGCCTTGTAATGACGATGGAACACTCAAATTGCGTCGAGATTCAATACATCGTCCTCCAGCCGACTTGTCTCCAAGGGTCTGTTGCTGCCTCGGGCACCTTATGGTCGTTCTCCTGTGAGTTTAGATTATCGAATCCAACGCAAAAATGATAGTTAATTGTAACGTTTAGGGCCTCCTAATGACGATGGAACACTCAAATTGCGTCGATATTCAATACATCGGCCACCAGTCGGTTTGTCTCCAAGGGGTATACTGCTGTCTCGAGCACCGTATGAACTTCTCCTGTGAGTAGATTTTCGAATCCGACGCTAAAATGATAGTTAACTGTAACGTTCAGGGCCTCCTAATGCCGATGGAACACTCAAATTGCGTCGAGATTCAATACATCGGCCTCCAGCCGACTTGCCTCCAAGGGTCTGGTGCTGCGTCGGGCACCTTATTGTCGTTCTCCTGTGAGTCTAGATTTTCGAATCCGACGCATAAATGATAGTTAATTGTAACGTTCAGGGACTCCTAAAGACGATGGAACACTCAAATTGCGTCGAGATTCAATACATCGTCCTCCAGCCGACTTGTCTCCATGGGGATATTACTGCCTCCGGCCTCTTATGTTCGCTCTCATGTGAGTCTAGATTTTCGAATCCGACGCGAAACTGATTGTTAATTGTAACGGTCAGGAACTCCTAAAGACGATGGAACACTCAAAATGCGTCGCGATCCAATACATCGTCCTCCAACCGACTTGTCTCCAAGGGTCTATAGCTGCCTCGGGCACCTTATGGTCGTTCTCTTGTAAGTCTAGATTTTCGAATCCGACGCAAAAATGATAGTTAATTGTAACGTTCAGGGCCTCCTAATGACGATGGAATTCTCAAATTGCGTCGAGATTCAATACATCGTCCTCCAGCCGACTTGTCTCAAAGGGTCTAATGCTGCCTGGGGCACCTTATGGTCGTTCTCTTGTATGTCTAGATTTTCGAATCCGACGCAAAAATGATAGTTAATTGTAACGTTCAGGGCCTCCTATTGGCGATGGAACACTCAAATTGCGTCGAGATTCAATACATCGTCCTCCAGCCGACTTGTCTCCAAGGGTCTGTTGCTGCCTCGGGCACCTTATGGTCGTTCTCCTGTGAGTTTAGATTATCGAATCCGACGCAAAAATGATAGTTAACTATAACGTTCAGGGCCTCCTAATGACGATGGAACACACAAATTGCGTCGATATTCAATACATCGGCCTCTAGTCGATTTGTGTCCACGGGGTATATTGCAGTCTCGAGCACCGTATGAACTTCTCCTGTGAGTAGATTTTCGAATCCGACGCTAAAATGATTGTTAATTGTAACGTTCAGGGCCTCCTAATGACGATAGAAGACTCAAATTGCGTCGAGATTCAATACATCGACCTCCAGCCGACTTGTCTCCAAGGGTCTATTGCTGCTTCGGGCACCTTATGGTCGTTCTCCTGTGAGTCTAGATTTTCGAATCCGACGCATAAATGACAGTTAATTGTAACGTTCAGGGACTCCTAAAGACGATGGAACACTCAAATTGCGTCGAGATTCAATACATCGACCTCCAGCCGACTTGTCTCCAAGGGTCAATTGCTGCCTCGGGCACCTTATGGTCGTTCTCCTGTGAGTTTAGATTATCGAATCCAACGCAAAAATGATAGTTAATTGTAACGTTTAGGGCCTTGTAATGACGATGGAACACTCAAATTGCGTCGCGATCCAATACATCGTCCTCCAGCCGACTTGTCTCCAAGGGTCTATTTCTGCCTCGGGCACCTTATGGTCGTTCTCTTGTAAGTCTATATTTTCGAATCCGACGCAAAAATGATAGTGAATTGTAACGTTCAGGGCCCCCTAATGCCGATGGAACACTCAAATTGCGTCGAGATTCAATACATCGGCCTCCAGCCGACTTGTCTCCAAGGGTCTATTGCTGCCTCGGGCACCTTATAGTCGTTCTCCTGTGAGTTTAGATTATCGAATCCGACGCAAAAATGATAGTTAATTGTAACGTTTAGGGCCTTGTAATGACGATGGAACACTCAAATTGCGTCGAGATTCAATACATCGTCCTCCAGCCGACTTGTCTCCAAGGGTCTGTTGCTGCCTCGGGCACCTTATGGTCGTTCTCCTGTGAGTTTAGATTATCGAATCCAACGCAAAAATGATAGTTAATTGTAACGTTTAGGGCCTCCTAATGACGATGGAACACTCAAATTGCGTCGATATTCAATACATCGGCCACCAGTCGGTTTGTCTCCAAGGGGTATACTGCTGTCTCGAGCACCGTATGAACTTCTCCTGTGAGTAGATTTTCGAATCCGACGCTAAAATGATAGTTAACTGTAACGTTCAGGGCCTCCTAATGCCGATGGAACACTCAAATTGCGTCGAGATTCAATACATCGGCCTCCAGCCGACTTGCCTCCAAGGGTCTGGTGCTGCGTCGGGCACCTTATTGTCGTTCTCCTGTGAGTCTAGATTTTCGAATCCGACGCATAAATGATAGTTAATTGTAACGTTCAGGGACTCCTAAAGACGATGGAACACTCAAATTGCGTCGAGATTCAATACATCGTCCTCCAGCCGACTTGTCTCCATGGGGATATTACTGCCTCCGGCCTCTTATGTTCGCTCTCATGTGAGTCTAGATTTTCGAATCCGACGCGAAACTGATTGTTAATTGTAACGTTCAGGGCCTCCTAATGCCGATGGAACACTCAAATTGCAACGAGATTCAATACATGGCCTCCAGCCGAATTGTCTCCAAGGGTCTATTGCTGCCTCGGGCACCTTATGGTCGTTCTCCTGTGAGTCTAGATTTTCGTATCCGACGCAAAAATGATAGTTAATTGTAACGTTCAGGGCCTTGTAATGACGATGGAACACTCAAATTGCGTCAAGAATCAATACATCGGTTTCCAGCCAACTTGTCTCCAAGGGTCTATTGCTGCCTCGGGCACCTTATGGTCGTTCTCCTGTGAGTCTAGATTTTCGAATCCGACGCATAAATGATAGTTAATTGTAACGTTCAGGTACCCCTAAAGACGATGGAACATTCAAATTGCGTCGAGATGCAATACATCGTCCTCCAGCCGACTCGTCTCTATGGGGATATTACTGCCTCAGGCCTCTTATGTTCGCTCTCATGTGAGTCTAGATTTTCGAATCCGACGCGAAACTGATTGTTAATTGTAACGTTCAGGGCCTCCTAATGACGATGGAACTCTCTAATTGCGTCGAGATTCAATACATCGTTCTCCAGCCGACTTGTCTCCAAGGGTCTATTGCTGCCTCTGGCACCTTATGGTCGTTCTCCTGTTAGTAGATTTTCGAATCCGACGCTAAAATGATAGTTAACTGTAACGTTCGGGGCCTCCTAATGCCGATGGAACACTCAAATCGCGTCGAGATTCAATACATCATCTCCCAGCCGACTTGTCTCCATGGGGATATTACTGCCTCAGGCCTCTTATGTTCGCTCTCATGTGAGTCTAGATTTTCGAATCCGACGCGAAACTGATTGTTAATTGTAACGGTCAGGGACTCCTAAAGACGATGGAACACTCAAAATGCGTCGCGATCCAATACATCGTCCTCCAACCGACTTGTCTCCAAGGGTCTATAGCTGCCTCGGGCACCGTATGGTCGTTCCCCTGTGAGTCAACATTTTAGAATCCGACGCAAAAATGATAGTTAAATGTAATGCTCAGGGCCTCTTAATGACGATGGAACACTCAAATTGCGTCGAGAGTCAATACATCTTCCTCCAGCCGACTTGTCTCCAAGGGTCTGTTGCTGCCTCGGCCACCTTATGGTCGTTCTCCTGTGAGTTTAGATTATCGAATCCGACGCAAAAATGATAGTTAATTGTAACGTTTAGGGCCTCCTAATGACGATGGAACACTCAAATTGCGTCGAGATTCAATACATCGTCCTCCAGCCGACTTGCCTCCAAGGGTCTGTTGCTGCCTCGGGCACCTTATGGTCGTTCTCCTGTGAGTTTAGTTTATAGAATCCGACGCAAAAATGATAGTTAATTGTAACGTTCAGGGCCTCCTAATGACGATGGAACACTCAAATTGCCTCCAGATTCAATACATCGGCATTCAGCAGAATTGTTTCCAAGGGTCTATTGCTGCCTCGGGCACCGTATGGTCGTACCCCTGTGAGTCAAGATTTTAGAATCCGACGCAAAACTGATAGTTAAATGTAATGCTCAGGGCCTCTTAATGACGATGGAACACTCAAATTGCGTCGAGAGTCAATACATCTTCCTCCAGCCGACTTGTCTACAAGGGGATATTGCTGCCTCGGGCTCCATGTGGTCCGTCTCCTTTGAGTCTAGATTTTCGAATCCGACGCGAAACTGATAGTTAATTGTAAGGTTCTGGGCCTCCTAATGACGATGGAACACTCAAATTGCGTCGAGATTCAATACATCGGCCTCCAGCCGACTTGTCTCCATGGGAATATTGCTGTCTCGGGCACAATATGATCCTTCTCCTGTGAGTCTAGATTTTCGAATCCGACGCAAAAATGATAGTGAATTGTAACGTTCAGCGCCTCCTAATGACGATAGAAGACTCAAATTGCGTCGAGATTCAATACATCGTCCTCCAGCCGACTTGTCTCCAAGGGTCTATTGCTGCCTCGGGCACCTTATGGTCGTTCTCCTGTGAGTCTAGATTTTCGAATCCGACGCAAAACTCATAGTTAATGTAACGTTCAGAGCCTCCTAATGACGATGGAACTCTCAAATTGCGTCGAGATTCAATACATCGGCCTCCAGCCGACTTGTCTCCAAGGGTCTGTTGCTGCCTCGGGCACCATATGGTCGTTCTCCTGTGAGTCTAGATTTTCGAATCCGACGCAAAAATGATAGTTAATTGTAACGTTGAGGGCCTTGTAATGACGATGGAACACTCAAAATGCGTCGAGAGTCAATACATCGACCTCCAGTCGACTTGTATCCAAGGGGATATGGCAGTCTCGTGCACCATATGATCCTTCTCCTGTTAGTAGATTTTCGACTCCGACGCTAAAATGATAGTTAACTGTAACGTTCAGGGCCTCCTAATGCCGATGGAACACTCAAATTGCGTCGAGATTCAATACATCGGCCTCCAGCCGACTTGTCTCCAAGGGTCTATTGCTGCCTCGGGCACCTTATGGTCGTTCTCCTGTGAGTCTAGATTTTCGAATCCGACGCAAAAATGATAGTTAATTGTAACGTTCAAGGCCTTGTAATGACGATGGAACACTCAAATTGCGTCGAGATTCAATACATCGGCCTCCAGCCGACTTGTCTCCAAGGGTCTGTTGCTGCTTTGGGCACCGTATGGTCGTTCTCCTGTGAGTCTACATTTTCGAATCCGTCGCAAAAATGATAGTTAATTGTAACGTTCAGGGCTTTCTAATGACGATGGAACACTCAAATTGCGTCGAGATTCAATACATCGGCCTCCAGCAGACTTGTCTCCAAGGGGATATCGCTGCATCGGGCACCACATGGTCCGTCTCTGGTGATTCTACGTTTTCGAATCCGACGCAAAACTCATAGTTAATTGTTACGTTCAGGGCCTGCTATTGGCGATGGAACACTCAAATTGCGTCGAGATTCAATACATCGGCCTCCAGCTGACTAGTCTCCAAGGGTCTGTTGGTGCCTCGGGCATCTTATGGTCGTTCTCCTGTGACTTTAGATTTTCGGATCCGACGCAAAAATGATAGTTAATTGTAACGTTTAGGGCTTCCTAATGACGACGGGACACTCAAATTGCGTCGAGATTCAATACATCGTCCTCCAGCCGACTTGTCTCCATGGGGATATTACTGCCTCCGGCCTCTTATGTTCGCTCTCATGTGAGTCTAGATTTTCGAATCCGACGCGAAACTGATTGTTAATTGTAACGTTCAGGGCTTCCTAATGACGATGGAACACTCAAATTGCCCCGAGATTCAATACATCGGCATTCAGCCGATTTGTCTCCAAGGGGATATTGCTGCCTCGGGCACCAAATGGTCCGTCTCCTGTGAGTCTGGTTTTTTGAATCCGACGCGAAACTGATAGTTAATTGTAACGTTCAGGGCCTCCAAATGACGATGGAGCACTCAAATTGCGTCGAGATTCAATACATCGGCCTGCAGCCGACTTGTCTCCATGGGTCTGTTGCTGCCTCGGGCACTTTATGGTCGTTCTCCTGTGAGTTTAGATTATCGAATCCGACGCAAAAATGATAGTTATTTGTAACGTTTAGGGCCTCTAAATGACGATGGAACACTCAAATTGCGAAGAGATTCAATACATCGGCCTCCAGTCGATTTGTCTCCAAGGGGTATATTGCTGTCTCGAGCACCGTATGAACTTCTCCTGTCAGTAGATTTTCGAATCCGACGCGAAACGTATAGTTAATTTAAGGTTTAGGGCCTCCTAATGACGATGGAACACTCAAATTGCGTCGAGATTCAATACATCGTCCTCCAGCCGAGTTGTCTCCAAGGGTCTAATGCTGCCTCGGGCACCTTATGGTCGTTCTCCTGTGTGTTTAGACTATCGAATCCGACGCAAAAATGATAGTTAATTGTAACGTTCAGGGCGACCTAATGACGATGGAACACTCAAATTGCGTCGATATTCAATACATCGGCCTCCAGTCGATTTGTCTCCAAGGGTATATTGCTGTCTCGAGCACCGTATGAACTTCTCCTGTGAGTAGATTTTCGAATCCTACGCGAAACTGATAGTTAATTGTAAGGTTTAGGGCCGCCTAATGACGATGGAACACTCAAATTGCGTCGAGATTCAATACATCGGCCTCCAGCCGACTTGTCTCCAAGGGTCTATTGCTTCCACCGGCTCCTTATGGTCATTCTCCTGTGAGTCTATATTTTCGAATCCGACGCAAAAATGATAGTGAATTGTAACGTTCAGGGCCTCCTAATGCCGATGGAACACTCAAATTGCGTCGAGATTCAATACATCGGCCTCCAGCCGACTTGTCTCCAAGGGTCTATTGCTGCCTCGGGCACCACATGGTCGTTCTCTTGTATGTCTAGATTTTCGAATCCGACGCAAAAATGATAGTGAATTGTAACGTTTAGGGTCTCCTAATGACGATGGAACTCTCAAATTGCGTGGAGATTCAATACATCGGCCTCCAGCCGACTTGTCTCCAAGGGGATATCGCTGCCTCGGGCACCACATGGTCCGTCTCCGGTAAGTCTGGATTTTCGAATCCGACGCAAAAATGATAGTTAATTGTAACGTTCAGGGCCTCCTAATGCCGATGGAACACTCAAATTGCGTCGAGATTCAATACATCGGCCTCCAGCCGACTTGTCTCTAAGGGTCTGTTGCTGCCTCTGGCACCTTATGGTCGTTCTCTTGTAAGTCTAGATTATCGAATCCGACGCAAAAATGATAGTTAATTGTAACGTTTAGGGCCGCCTAATGACGATGGAACACTCAAATTGCGTCGAGATTCAATACATCGGCCTCCAGTCGACTTGTCTCCAAGGTAGTAATGCTGCCTCGGGCACCTTATGGTCGTTCTCTTGTAAGTCTAGATTTTCGAATCCGACGCAAAAATGATAGTTAATTGAAACGTTCAGGGCCTCCTAATGCCGATGGAACTCTCAAATTGTGTCCAGATTCAATACATCGTCCTCCAGCCGACTTGTCTAAAAGGGTCTATTGCTGCCTCGGGCACCTTATGGTCGTTCTCCTGTGAGTCTAGATTTTCGAATCCGACGCAAAAATGATTGTTAATTGTAACGTTCAGGGCCTCCTAATGACGATGGAACTCTCAAATTGCGTCGAGAATCAATACATCGGCCTCCAGCCGACTTGTCTCCAAGGGGATATCGCTGCACTCGGGCACCACATGGTCCGTCTCCGGTGAGTCTAGATTTTCGAATCCGACGAAAAAATGATAGTTAATTGTAACGTTCACTGCCTTGTAATGCCGATGGAACACCCAAATTGCGTCGAGATTCAATACATCGGCCTCCAGCTGACTTGTCTCCAAGGGTCTGTTGCTGCCTCAGGCACCTCATGGTCTTTCTCCTGTGAGTCTAAATTTTCGAATCCGACGCAAAAATGATAGTTAATTGTAACGTTCAGGTCCTTGTAATGACGATGGAACACTCAAATTGCGTCGAGATTCAATACATCGGCTTGCAGCCGACTTGTCTCCAAGGTTCTATTGCTGCCTCGGGCACCACATGGTCCTTCTCCAGCGAGTCTAGATTTTCGAATCCGACGCAAAAATGATAGTGAATTGTAACGTTTAGGGCCTCCTAATGACGATGGAACACTCAAATTGCGTTGAGATTCAATACATCGGCCTGCACCCGACTTGTCTCCAAGGGTCTATTGCTGCCTCGGGCACCACATGGTCCTTCTCCTGTGAGTCTAGATTTTCGAATCCGACGCAAAAATGATAGTTAATTGTAACGTTCAGGGCCTTGTAGTGACGATGGGACACTCAAATTGCGTCGAGATTCAATAAGTCGGCCTGCAGCCGATTTGTCTCTAAGGGTCTGTTGCTGCCTCGGGCACCACATGGTCCTTCTCCTGTGAGTCTAGATTTTCGAATCCGACGCAAAAATGATTGTTAATTGTAACGTTCAGGGCCTCCTAATGACGATGGAACTCTCAAATTGCGTCGAGATTCAATACATCGGCCTCCAGCCGACTTGTCTCCAAGGGGATATCGCTGCCTCGGGCACCACATGGTCCGTCTCCGGTGAGAGTAGATTTTCGAATCCGACGCAAAAATGATAGTGAATTGTAACGTTTAGGGCCTCCTAATGACGATGGAACACTCAAATTGCGTTGAGATTCAATACATCGGCCTGCAGCCGACTTGTCTCCAAGGGTCTATTGCTGCCTCGGGCACCACATGGTCCTTCTCCTGTGAGTCTAGATTTTCGAATCCGACGCAAAAATGATAGTTAATTGTAACGTTCAGGGCCTTGTAGTGACGATGGGACACTCAAATTGCGTCGAGATTCAATACATCGGCCTGCAGCCGATTTGTCTCCAAGGGTCTGTTGCTGCCTCGGGCACCACATGGTCCTTCTCCAGCGAGTCTAGATTTTCGAATCCGACGCAAAAATGATAGTGAATTGTAACGTTCAGGGCCTCCTAATGACGATGGGACACTCATATTGCGTCGAGATTCAATACATCGGCCTCCAGCCGACTTGTCTCCAAGGGTCTATTGCTGCCTCGGGCACCTTATGGTCGTTCTCCTGTGAGTCTAGATTTTCATATCCGACGCAAAAATGATAGTTAATTGTAACGTTCAGGGCCTTGTAATGACGATGGAACACTCAAATTGCGTCAAGATTCACTACATCGGCCTGCAGCCGACTTGTCTGCAAGGGTCTATTGCTGCTTCGGACACCACATGGTCCTTCTCCTGTGAGTCTAGATTTTCGAATCCGACGCAAAAATGATAGTTAATTGCAACGTTTAGGGCCTCCTAATGACGATGGAACACTCAAATTGCGTCGAGATTCAATACATCGGCCTCCAGCCGACTTGTCTCCAAGGGTCTATTGCTTCCTCCGGCTCCTTATGGTCGTTCTCCTGTGAGTCTATATTTTCGAATCCGACGCAAAAATGATAGTGAATTGTAACGTTTAGGGCCTCCTAATGACGATGGAACACTCAAATTGCGTCGAGATTCAATACATCGGCCTCCAGCCGACTTGTGTCCAAGGGTCTGTTGCTGCCTCGGCACCTTATGGTCGTTCTCCTGTGAGTTTAGATTATCGAATCCGACGCAAAAATGATAGTGAATTGTAACGTTCAGCGCCTCCTAATGACGATAGAAGACTCAAATTGCGTCGAGATTCAATACATCGACCTCCAGTCGACTTGTATCCAAGAGGATATTGCAGTCTCCGGCACCTCATGGTCGTTCTCTTGTAAGTCTAGATTTTCGAATCCGACGCAAAAATGATAGTTAATTGTAACGTTCAGGGCCTCCTAATGCCGATGGAACACTCAAATTGCGTCGAGATTCAATACATCGTCCTCCAGCCGACTTGTCTAAAAGGGTCTATTGCTGCCTCGGGCACCTTATGGTCGTTCTCCTGTGAGTCTAGATTTTCGAATCCGACGCAAAAATGATTGTTAATTGTAACGTTCAGGGCCTCCTAATGACGATGGAACTCTCAAATTGCGTCGAGAATCAATACATCGGCCTCCAGCCGACTTGTCTCCAAGGGGATATCGCTGCACTCGGGCACCACATGGTCCGTCTCCGGTGAGTCTAGATTTTCGAATCCGACGAAAAAATGATAGTTAATTGTAACGTTCACTGCCTTGTAATGCCGATGGAACACCCAAATTGCGTCGAGATTCAATACATCGGCCTCCAGCTGACTTGTCTCCAAGGGTCTGTTGCTGCCTCAGGCACCTCATGGTCTTTCTCCTGTGAGTCTAAATTTTCGAATCCGACGCAAAAATGATAGTTAATTGTAACGTTCAGGTCCTTGTAATGACGATGGAACACTCAAATTGCGTCGAGATTCAATACATCGGCTTGCAGCCGACTTGTCTCCAAGGTTCTATTGCTGCCTCGGGCACCACATGGTCCTTCTCCAGCGAGTCTAGATTTTCGAATCCGACGCAAAAATGATAGTGAATTGTAACGTTTAGGGCCTCCTAATGACGATGGAACACTCAAATTGCGTTGAGATTCAATACATCGGCCTGCACCCGACTTGTCTCCAAGGGTCTATTGCTGCCTCGGGCACCACATGGTCCTTCTCCTGTGAGTCTAGATTTTCGAATCCGACGCAAAAATGATAGTTAATTGTAACGTTCAGGGCCTTGTAGTGACGATGGGACACTCAAATTGCGTCGAGATTCAATAAGTCGGCCTGCAGCCGATTTGTCTCTAAGGGTCTGTTGCTGCCTCGGGCACCACATGGTCCTTCTCCTGTGAGTCTAGATTTTCGAATCCGACGCAAAAATGATTGTTAATTGTAACGTTCAGGGCCTCCTAATGACGATGGAACTCTCAAATTGCGTCGAGATTCAATACATCGGCCTCCAGCCGACTTGTCTCCAAGGGGATATCGCTGCCTCGGGCACCACATGGTCCGTCTCCGGTGAGAGTAGATTTTCGAATCCGACGCAAAAATGATAGTGAATTGTAACGTTTAGGGCCTCCTAATGACGATGGAACACTCAAATTGCGTTGAGATTCAATACATCGGCCTGCAGCCGACTTGTCTCCAAGGGTCTATTGCTGCCTCGGGCACCACATGGTCCTTCTCCTGTGAGTCTAGATTTTCGAATCCGACGCAAAAATGATAGTTAATTGTAACGTTCAGGGCCTTGTAGTGACGATGGGACACTCAAATTGCGTCGAGATTCAATACATCGGCCTGCAGCCGATTTGTCTCCAAGGGTCTGTTGCTGCCTCGGGCACCACATGGTCCTTCTCCAGCGAGTCTAGATTTTCGAATCCGACGCAAAAATGATAGTGAATTGTAACGTTCAGGGCCTCCTAATGACGATGGAACACTCATATTGCGTCGAGATTCAATACATCGGCCTCCAGCCGACTTGTCTCCAAGGGTCTATTGCTGCCTCGGGCACCTTATGGTCGTTCTCCTGTGAGTCTAGATTTTCATATCCGACGCAAAAATGATAGTTAATTGTAACGTTCAGGGCCTTGTAATGACGATGGAACACTCAAATTGCGTCAAGATTCACTACATCGGCCTGCAGCCGACTTGTCTGCAAGGGTCTATTGCTGCTTCGGACACCACATGGTCCTTCTCCTGTGAGTCTAGATTTTCGAATCCGACGCAAAAATGATAGTTAATTGCAACGTTTAGGGCCTCCTAATGACGATGGAACACTCAAATTGCGTCGAGATTCAATACATCGGCCTCCAGCCGACTTGTCTCCAAGGGTCTATTGCTTCCTCCGGCTCCTTATGGTCGTTCTCCTGTGAGTCTATATTTTCGAATCCGACGCAAAAATGATAGTGAATTGTAACGTTTAGGGCCTCCTAATGACGATGGAACACTCAAATTGCGTCGAGATTCAATACATCGGCCTCCAGCCGACTTGTGTCCAAGGGTCTGTTGCTGCCTCGGCACCTTATGGTCGTTCTCCTGTGAGTTTAGATTATCGAATCCGACGCAAAAATGATAGTGAATTGTAACGTTCAGCGCCTCCTAATGACGATAGAAGACTCAAATTGCGTCGAGATTCAATACATCGACCTCCAGTCGACTTGTATCCAAGAGGATATTGCAGTCTCCGGCACCTCATGGTCGTTCTCTTGTAAGTCTAGATTTTCGAATCCGACGCAAAAATGATAGTTAATTGTAACGTTCAGGGCCTCCTAATGCCGATGGAACACTCAAATTGCGTCGAGATTCAATACATCGGCCTCCAGCCGACTTGTCTGTAAGGGTCTATTGCTGCCTCGGGCACCTTATGGTCGTTCTCCTGTGAGTCTAGATTTTCGAAACCGACGCAAAAATGGTGGTTAATTGTAACGTTCAGGGCCTTGTAATGACGATGGAACACTCAAATTGCGTCGCGATTCAATACATCGGCCTGCAGCCGACTTGTCTCCAAGGGTCTATTGCTGCCTCGGGCACCACATGGTCCTTCTCCTGTGAGTCTACATTTTCGAACCCGACGCAAAACTGATAGTGAATTGTAACGTTTAGGGCCTCCTAATGACGATGGAACACTCAAATTGCGTCGAGATTCAATACATCGGCCTCCAGCCGACTTGTCTACAACGGTCTGTTGGTGCCTCAGGCAGCTCATGGTCTTTCTCCTGTGAGTCTAAATTTTCGAATCCGACGCAAAAATGATAGTTAATTGTAACGTTCAGGGCCTTGTAATGACGATGGAACACTCAGATTGCGTCGAGATTCAATACATCGCCTGCAGCCGACTTGTCTCCAAGGGTCTATTGCTGCCTCGGGCACCACATGGTCCTTCTCCTGCGAGTCTAGATTTTCGAATCCGACGCAAAAATGATAGTGAATTGTAACGTTTAGGGCCTCCTAATGACGATGGAACACTCACATTGCGTCGAGATTCAATACATCGGCCTGCAGCCGACTAGTCTCCAAGGGTCTATTGCTGCCTCGGGCACCACATGGTCCTTCTCCTGTGAGTCTAGATTTTCGAATCCGACGCAAAAATGATAGTTAATTGTAACGTTCAGGGCCTTGTAGTGACGATGGAACACTCAAATTGCGTCGAGATTCAATACATCGGCCTGCAGCCGACTAGTCTCCAAGGGTCTGTTGCTGCCTCGGGCACCACATGGTCCTTCTCCTGTGAGTCTAGATTTTCGAATCCGACGCAAAAAAGATTGTTAATTGTAACGTTCAGGGCCTCCTAATGACGATGGAACACTCAAATTGCGTCGAGATTCAATACATCGGCCTCCAGCCGACTTGTCTCCAAGGGTCTATTGCTTCCTCCGGCTCCTTATGGTCGTTCTCCTGTGAGTCTATATTTTCGAATCCGACGCAAAAATGATAGTGAATTGTAACGTTCAGGGCCTTGAAATGACGATGGAACACTCAGATTGCGTCGAGATTCAATACATCGGCCTGCAGCCGACTTGTCTCCAAGGGTCTATTGCTGCCTCGGGCACCACATGGTCCTTCACCTGCGAGTCTAGATTTTCGAATCCGACGCAAAAATGATAGTGAATTGTAACGTTTAGGGCCTCCTAATGACGATGGAACACTCACATTGCGTCGAGATTCAATACATCGGCCTCCAGCCGACTTGTCTCCAAGGGTCTATTGCTGCCTCGGGCACCACATGGTCCATCTCCTGTGAGTCTAGATTTTCGAATCCGACGCAAAAATGATAGTTAATTGTAACGTTCAGGGCCTTGTAGTGACGATGGAACACTCAAATTGCGTCGAGATCCAATACATCGGCCACCAGCCGACTTGTCTCCAAGGGTCTGTTGCTGCGTCGGGCACCTTATGGTCATTCTCTGGTATGTCTAGATTATCGATTCCGAAGCAAAAATGATAGTGAATTGTAACGTTTAGGGCCTCCTAATGACGATGGAACTCTCAGATTGCGTCGAGATTCAATACATCGGGCTCCAGCCGACTTGTTTCCAAGGGTCTATTGCTGCCTCGGGCACCACATGGTCCTTCTCCTGTGAGTCTAGATTTTCGAATCCGACGCAAAAATGATAGTTAATTGTAACGTTCAGGGCCTTGTAGTGACGATGGAACACTCAAATTGCGTCGAGATTCAATACATCGGCCTGCAGCCGACTAGTCTCCAAGGGTCTGTTGCTGCCTCGGGCACCACATGGTCCTTCTCCTGTGAGTCTAGATTTTCGAATCCGACGCAAAAATGATTGTTAATTGTAACGTTCAGGGCCTCCTAATGACGATGGAACTCTCAAATTGCGTCGAGATTCAATACCTCGGCCTCCAGCCGACTTGTCTCCAAGGGGATATCGCTGCCTCGGGTACCACATGGTCCGTCTCTGGTGAGTCTAGATTTTCGAATCCGACGCAAAAAGGATAGTTAATTGTAACGTTCAGGGTCTCCTAATGCCGATGGAACACTCATATTGCGTCGAGATTCAATACATCGGACTCCAGCCGACTTGTCTCCAAGGGTCTATTGCTGCCTCGGGCACCTTATGGTCGTTCTCCTGTGAGTCTAGATTTTCGAATCCGACGCAAAAATGATAGTTAATTGTAACCTTCAGGGCCTTGTAATGACGATGGAACACTCAAATTGCGTCAAGATTCAATAAGTCGGCCTGCAGCCGACTTGTCTCCAAGGGTCTATTGCTGCCTCGGGCACCACATGGTCCATCTCCTGTGAGTCTAGATTTTCGAATCCGACGCAAAAATGATTGTTAATTGTAACGTTCAGGGCCTCCTAATGACGATGGAACACTCAAATTGCGTCGAGATTCAATACATCGGCCTCCAGCCGACTTGTCTCCAAGGGTCTATTGCTTCCTCCGGCTCCTTATGGTCGTTCTTCTGTGAGTCTATATTTTCGAATCCGACGCAAAAATGATAGTGAATTGTAACGTTCAGGGCCTTGAAATGACGATGGAACACTCAGATTGCGTCGAGATTCAATACATCGGCCTGCAGCCGACTTGTCTCCAAGGGTCTATTGCTGCCTCGGGCACCACATGGTCCTTCTCCTGCGAGTCTAGATTTTCGAATCCGACGCAAAAATGATAGTGAATTGTAACGTTTAGGGCCTCCTAATGACGATGGAACACTCTTATTGCGTCGAGATTCAATACATCGGCCTCCAGCCGACTTGTCTCCAAGGGTCTATTGCTGCCTCGGGCACCACATGGTCCATCTCCTGTGAGTCTAGATTTTCGAATCCGACGCAAAAATGATAGTTAATTGTAACGTTCAGGGCCTTGTAGTGACGATGGAACACTCAAATTGCGTCGAGATCCAATACATCGGCCTCCAGCCGACTTGTCTCCAAGGGTCTGTTGCTGCGTCGGGCACCTTATGGTCATTCTCTGGTATGTCTAGATTATCGATTCCGAAGCAAAAATGATAGTGAATTGTAACGTTTAGGGCCTCCTAATGACGACGGAACTCTCAGATTGCGTCGAGATTCAATACATCGGGCTCCAGCCGACTTGTCTCCAAGGGTCTATTGCTGCCTCGGGCACCACATGGTCCTTCTCCTGTGAGTCTAGATTTTCGAATCCGACGCAAAAATGATAGTTAATTGTAACGTTCAGGGCCTTGTAGTGACGATGGAACACTCAAATTGCGTCGAGATTCAATACATCGGCCGGCAGCCGACTAGTCTCCAAGGGTCTGTTGCTGCCTCGGGCACCACATGGTCCTTCTCCTGTGAGTCTAGATTTTCGAATCCAACGCAAAAATGATTGTTAATTGTAACGTTCAGGGCCTCCTAATGACGATGGAACTCTCAAATTGCGTCGAGATTCAATACCTCGGCCTCCAGCCGACTTGTCTCCAAGGGGATATCGCTGCCTCGGGTACCACATGGTCCGTCTCTGGTGAGTCTAGATTTTCGAATCCGACGCAAAAATGATAGTTAATTGTAACGTTCAGGGTCTCCTAATGCAGATGGAACACTCATATTGCGTCGAGATTCAATACATCGGACTCCAGCCGACTTGTCTCCAAGGGTCTATTGCTGCCTCGGGCACCTTATGGTCGTTCTCCTGTGAGTCTAGATTTTCGAATCCGACGCAAAAATGATAGTTAATTGTAACCTTCAGGGCCTTGTAATGACGATGGAACACTCAAATTGCGTCAAGATTCAATAAGTCGGCCTGCAGCCGACTTGTCTCCAAGGGTCTATTGCTGCCTCGGGCACCACATGGTCCTTCTCCTGTGAGTCTAGATTTTCGAATCCGACGCAAAAATGATTGTTAATTGTAACGTTCAGGGCCTCCTAATGACGATGGAACACGCAAATTGCGTCGAGATTCAATACATCGGCCTCCAGCCGACTTGTCTCCAAGGGTCTATTGCTTCCTCCGGCTCCTTATGGTCGTTCTCCTGTGAGTCTATATTTTCGAATCCGACGCAAAAATGATAGTGAATTGTAACGTTCAGGGCCTTGAAATGACCATGGAACACTCAGATTGCGTCGAGATTTAATACATCGGCCTGCAGCCGACTTGTCTCCAAGGGTCTATTGCTGCCTCGGGCACCACATGGTCCTTCTCCTGCGAGTCTAGATTTTCGAATCCGACGCAAAAATGATAGTGAATTGTAACGTTTAGGGCCTCCTAATGACGATGGAACACTCACATTGCGTCGAGATTCAATACATCGGCCTGCAGCCGACTAGTCTCCAAGGGTCTATTGCTGCCTCGGGCACCACATGGTCCTTCTCCTGTGAGTCTAGATTTTCGAATCCGACGCAAAAATGATAGTTAATTGTAACGTTAAGGGCCTTGTAGTGACGATGGAACACTCAAATTGCGTCGAGATTCAATACATCGGCCTGCAGCCGACTAGTCTCCAAGGGTCTGTTGCTGCCTCGGGCACCACATGGTCCTTCTCCTGTGAGTCTAGATTTTCGAATCCGACGCAAAAAAGATTGTTAATTGTAACGTTCAGGGCCTCCTAATGACGATGGAACACTCAAATTGCGTCGAGATTCAATACATCGGCCTCCAGCCGACTTGTCTCCAAGGGTCTATTGCTTCCTCCGGCTCCTTATGGTCGTTCTCCTGTGAGTCTATATTTTCGAATCCGACGCAAAAATGATAGTGAATTGTAACGTTCAGGGCCTTGAAATGACGATGGAACACTCAGATTGCGTCGAGATTCAATACATCGGCCTGCAGCCGACTTGTCTCCAAGGGTCTATTGCTGCCTCGGGCACCACATGGTCCTTCACCTGCGAGTCTAGATTTTCGAATCCGACGCAAAAATGATAGTGAATTGTAACGTTTAGGGCCTCCTAATGACGATGGAACACTCACATTGCGTCGAGATTCAATACATCGGCCTCCAGCCGACTTGTCTCCAAGGGTCTATTGCTGCCTCGGGCACCACATGGTCCATCTCCTGTGAGTCTAGATTTTCGAATCCGACGCAAAAATGATAGTTAATTGTAACGTTCAGGGCCTTGTAGTGACGATGGAACACTCAAATTGCGTCGAGATCCAATACATCGGCCACCAGCCGACTTGTCTCCAAGGGTCTGTTGCTGCGTCGGGCACCTTATGGTCATTCTCTGGTATGTCTAGATTATCGATTCCGAAGCAAAAATGATAGTGAATTGTAACGTTTAGGGCCTCCTAATGACGATGGAACTCTCAGATTGCGTCGAGATTCAATACATCGGGCTCCAGCCGACTTGTTTCCAAGGGTCTATTGCTGCCTCGGGCACCACATGGTCCTTCTCCTGTGAGTCTAGATTTTCGAATCCGACGCAAAAATGATAGTTAATTGTAACGTTCAGGGCCTTGTAGTGACGATGGAACACTCAAATTGCGTCGAGATTCAATACATCGGCCTGCAGCCGACTAGTCTCCAAGGGTCTGTTGCTGCCTCGGGCACCACATGGTCCTTCTCCTGTGAGTCTAGATTTTCGAATCCGACGCAAAAATGATTGTTAATTGTAACGTTCAGGGCCTCCTAATGACGATGGAACTCTCAAATTGCGTCGAGATTCAATACCTCGGCCTCCAGCCGACTTGTCTCCAAGGGGATATCGCTGCCTCGGGTACCACATGGTCCGTCTCTGGTGAGTCTAGATTTTCGAATCCGACGCAAAAATGATAGTTAATTGTAACGTTCAGGGTCTCCTAATGCCGATGGAACACTCATATTGCGTCGAGATTCAATACATCGGACTCCAGCCGACTTGTCTCCAAGGGTCTATTGCTGCCTCGGGCACCTTATGGTCGTTCTCCTGTGAGTCTAGATTTTCGAATCCGACGCAAAAATGATAGTTAATTGTAACCTTCAGGGCCTTGTAATGACGATGGAACACTCAAATTGCGTCAAGATTCAATAAGTCGGCCTGCAGCCGACTTGTCTCCAAGGGTCTATTGCTGCCTCGGGCACCACATGGTCCATCTCCTGTGAGTCTAGATTTTCGAATCCGACGCAAAAATGATTGTTAATTGTAACGTTCAGGGCCTCCTAATGACGATGGAACACTCAAATTGCGTCGAGATTCAATACATCGGCCTCCAGCCGACTTGTCTCCAAGGGTCTATTGCTTCCTCCGGCTCCTTATGGTCGTTCTTCTGTGAGTCTATATTTTCGAATCCGACGCAAAATTGATAGTGAATTGTAACGTTCAGGGCCTTGAAATGACGATGGAACACTCAGATTGCGTCGAGATTCAATACATCGGCCTGCAGCCGACTTGTCTCCAAGGGTCTATTGCTGCCTCGGGCACCACATGGTCCTTCTCCTGCGAGTCTAGATTTTCGAATCCGACGCAAAAATGATAGTGAATTGTAACGTTTAGGGCCTCCTAATGACGATGGAACACTCTTATTGCGTCGAGATTCAATACATCGGCCTCCAGCCGACTTGTCTCCAAGGGTCTATTGCTGCCTCGGGCACCACATGGTCCATCTCCTGTGAGTCTAGATTTTCGAATCCGACGCAAAAATGATAGTTAATTGTAACGTTCAGGGCCTTGTAGTGACGATGGAACACTCAAATTGCGTCGAGATCCAATACATCGGCCTCCAGCCGACTTGTCTCCAAGGGTCTGTTGCTGCGTCGGGCACCTTATGGTCATTCTCTGGTATGTCTAGATTATCGATTCCGAAGCAAAAATGATAGTGAATTGTAACGTTTAGGGCCTCCTAATGACGACGGAACTCTCAGATTGCGTCGAGATTCAATACATCGGGCTCCAGCCGACTTGTCTCCAAGGGTCTATTGCTGCCTCGGGCACCACATGGTCCTTCTCCTGTGAGTCTAGATTTTCGAATCCGACGCAAAAATGATAGTTAATTGTAACGTTCAGGGCCTTGTAGTGACGATGGAACACTCAAATTGCGTCGAGATTCAATACATCGGCCTGCAGCCGACTAGTCTCCAAGGGTCTGTTGCTGCCTCGGGCACCACATGGTCCTTCTCCTGTGAGTCTAGATTTTCGAATCCAACGCAAAAATGATTGTTAATTGTAACGTTCAGGGCCTCCTAATGACGATGGAACTCTCAAATTGCGTCGAGATTCAATACCTCGGCCTCCAGCCGACTTGTCTCCAAGGGGATATCGCTGCCTCGGGTACCACATGGTCCGTCTCTGGTGAGTCTAGATTTTCGAATCCGACGCAAAAATGATAGTTAATTGTAACGTTCAGGGTCTCCTAATGCAGATGGAACACTCATATTGCGTCGAGATTCAATACATCGGACTCCAGCCGACTTGTCTCCAAGGGTCTATTGCTGCCTCGGGCACCTTATGGTCGTTCTCCTGTGAGTCTAGATTTTCGAATCCGACGCAAAAATGGTAGTTAATTGTAACCTTCAGGGCCTTGTAATGACGATGGAACACTCAAATTGCGTCAAGATTCAATAAGTCGGCCTGCAGCCGACTTGTCTCCAAGGGTCTATTGCTGCCTCGGGCACCACATGGTCCTTCTCCTGTGAGTCTAGATTTTCGAATCCGACGCAAAAATGATTGTTAATTGTAACGTTCAGGGCCTCCTAATGACGATGGAACACGCAAATTGCGTCGAGATTCAATACATCGGCCTCCAGCCGACTTGTCTCCAAGGGTCTATTGCTTCCTCCGGCTCCTTATGGTCGTTCTCCTGTGAGTCTATATTTTCGAATCCGACGCAAAAATGATAGTGAATTGTAACGTTCAGGGCCTTGAAATGACCATGGAACACTCAGATTGCGTCGAGATTTAATACATCGGCCTGCAGCCGACTTGTCTCCAAGGGTCTATTGCTGCCTCGGGCACCACATGGTCCTTCTCCTGCGAGTCTAGATTTTCGAATCCGACGCAAAAATGATAGTGAATTGTAACGTTTAGGGCCTCCTAATGACGATGGAACACTCACATTGCGTCGAGATTCAATACATCGGCCTCCAGCCGACTTGTCTCCAAGGGTCTATTGCTGCCTCGGGCACCACATGGTCCATCTCCTGTGAGTCTAGATTTTCGAATCCGACGCAAAAATGATAGTTAATTGTAACGTTCAGGGCCTTGTAGTGACGATGGAACACTCAAATTGCGTCGAGATCCAATACATCGGCCTCCAGCCGACTTGTCTTCAAGGGTCTGTTGCTGCGTCGGGCACCTTATGGTCATTCTCTGGTATGTCTAGATTATCGATTCCGAAGCAAAAATGATAGTGAATTGTAACGTTTAGGGCCTCCTAATGACGATGGAACTCTCAGATTGCGTCGAGATTCAATACATCGGGCTCCAGCCGACTTGTCTCCAAGGGTCTATTGCTGCCTCGGGCACCACATGGTCCTTCTCCTGTGAGTCTAGATTTTCGAATCCGACGCAAAAATGATAGTTAATTGTAACGTTCAGGGCCTTGTAGTGACGATGGAACACTCAAATTGCGTCGAGATTCAATACATCGGCCTGCAGCCGACTAGTCTCCAAGGGTCTGTTGCTGCCTCGGGCACCACATGGTCCTTCTCCTGTGAGTCTAGATTTTCGAATACGACGCAAAAATGATTGTTAATTGTAACGTTCAGGGCCTCCTAATGACGATGGAACTCTCAAATTGCGTCGAGATTCAATACCTCGGCCTCCAGCCGACTTGTCTCCAAGGGGATATCGCTGCCTCGGGTACCACATGGTCCGTCTCTGGTGAGTCTAGATTTTCGAATCCGACGCAAAAATGATAGTTAATTGTAACGTTCAGGGTCTCCTAATGCCGATGGAACACTCATATTGCGTCGAGATTCAATACATCGGACTCCAGCCGACTTGTCTCCAAGGGTCTATTGCTGCCTCGGGCACCTTATGGTCGTTCTCCTGTGAGTCTAGATTTTCGAATCCGACGCAAAAATGATAGTTAATTGTAACCTCCAGGGCCTTGTAATGACGATGGAACACTCAAATTGCGTCAAGATTCAATAAGTCGGCCTGCAGCCGACTTGTCTCCAAGGGTCTATTGCTGCCTCGGGCACCACATGGTCCTTCTCCTGCGAGTCTAGATTTTCGAATCCGACGCAAAAATGATAGTGAATTGTATCGTTTAGGGCCTCCTAATGACGATGGAACACTCACATTGCGTCGAGATTCAATACATCGGCCTCCAGCCGACTTGTCTCCAAGGTTCTATTGCTGCCTCGGGCACCACATGGTCCTTCTCCTGTGAGTCTAGATTTTCGAATCCGACGCAAAAATGATAGTTAATTGTAACGTTCACGGCCTTGTAGTGACGATGGAACACTCAAATTGCGTCGAGATCCAATACATCGGCCTCCAGCCGACTTGTCTCCAAGGGTCTGTTGCTGCGTCGGGCACCTTATGGTCATTCTCTGGTATGTCTAGATTATCGATTCCGAAGCAAAAATGATAGTGAATTGTAACGTTTAGGGCCTCCTAATGACGATGGAACTCTCAGATTGCGTCGAGATTCAATACATCGGGCTCCAGCCGACTTGTCTCCAAGGGTCTATTGCTGCCTCGGGCACCACATGGTCCTTCTCCTGTGAGTCTAGATTTTCGAATCCGACGCAAAAATGATAGTTAATTGTAACGTTCAGGGCCTTGTAGTGACGATGGAACACTCAAATTGCGTCGAGATTCAATACATCGGCCTGCAGCCGACTAGTCTCCAAGGGTCTGTTGCTGCCTCGGGCACCACATGGTCCTTCTCCTGTGAGTCTAGATTTTCGAATCCGACGCAAAAATGATTGTTAATTGTAACGTTTAGGGCCTCCTAATGACGGTGGAACACTCAAATTGCGTCGAGATTCAATACATCGGCCTCCAGCCGACTTGTCTCCAAGGGTCTATTGCTTCCTCCAGCTCCTTATGGTCGTTCTCCTGTGAGTCTATATTTTCGAATCCGACGCAAAAATGATAGTGAATTGTAACGTTCAGGGCCTTGTAATGACGATGGAACACTCAGATTGCGTCGAGATTCAATACATCGGCCTGCAGCCGACTTGTCTCCAAGGGTCTATTGCTGCCTCGTTCACCACATGGTCCTTCTCCTGCGAGTCTAGATTTTCGAATCCGACGCAAAAATGATAGTGAATTGTAACGTTTAGGGCCTCCTAATGACGATGGAACACTCACATTGCGTCGAGATTCAATACATCGGCCTCCAGCCGACTTGTCTCCAAGGGTCTATTGCTGCCTCGGGCACCACATGGTCCATCTCCTGTGAGTCTAGATTTTCGAATCCGACGCAAAAATGATAGTTAATTGTAACGTTCAGGGCCTTGTAGTGACGATGGAACACTCAAATTGCGTCGAGATCCAATACATCGGCCTCCAGCCGACTTGTCTCCAAGGGTCTGTTGCTGCGTCGGGCACCTTATGGTCATTCTCTGGTATGTCTAGATTATCGATTCGGAAGCAAAAATGATAGTGAATTGTAACGTTTAGGGCCTCCTAATGACGATGGAACTCTCAGATTGCGTCGAGATTCAATACATCGGGCTCCAGCCGACTTGTCTCCAAGGGTCTATTGCTGCCTCGGGCACCACATGGTCCTTCTCCTGTGAGTCTAGATTTTCGAATCCGACGCAAAAATGATAGTTAATTGTAACGTTCAGGGCCTTGTAGTGACGATGGAACACTCAAATTGCGTCGAGATTCAATACATCGGCCTGCAGCCGACTAGTCTCCAAGGGTCTGTTGCTGCCTCGGGCACCACGCGGTCCTTCTCCTGTGAGTCTAGATTTTCGAATCCGACGCAAAAATGATTGTTAATTGTAACGTTCAGGGCCTCCTAATGACGATGGAACTCTCAAATTGCGTCGAGATTCAATACCTCGGCCTCCAGCCGACTTGTCTCCAAGGGGATATCGCTGCCTCGGGTACCACATGGTCCGTCTCTGGTGAGTCTAGATTTTCGAATCCGACGCAAAAATGATAGTTAATTGTAACGTTCAGGGTCTCCTAATACCGATGGAACACTCATATTGCGTCGAGAATCAATACATCGGACTCCAGCCGACTTGTCTCCAAGGGTCTATTGCTGCCTCGGGCACCTTATGGTCGTTCTCCTGTGAGTCTATATTTTCGAATCCGACGCAAAAATGATAGTTAATTGTAACGTGCAGGGCCTCCTAATGCCGATGGAACACTCAAATTGCGTCGAGATTCAATACATCGGCCTCCAGCCGACTTGTCTCCAAGGGTCTATTGCTGACTCGGGCACCTTATGGTCGATCTCCTGTGAGTCTAGATTTTCGAATCCGACGCAAAAATGATAGTTAATTGTAACGTTCAGGGCCTCCTAATGACGATGGAACACTCAAATTGCGTCGAGATTCAATACATCGGCCTGCAGCCGACTTGTCTCCAAGGGTCTATTGCTGCCTCGGGCACCACATGGTCGTTCTCCTGTGGGTCTAGATTTTCGAACCCGACGCAAAACTGAAAGTGAAATGTAACGTTTAGGGCCTCCTAATGACGATGGAACACTCAAATTGCGTCGAGATTCAATACATCGGCCTCCAGCCGACTTGACCCCAAGGGTCTGTTGCTGCCTCAGGCACCTCATGGTCTTTCTCCTGTGAGTCTAAATTTTCGAATCCGACGCAAAAATGATAGTTAATTGTAACGTTCAAGACCTTGTAATGACGATTGAACACTCAGACTGCGTCGAGATTCAATACATTGGCCTGCAGCCGACTTGTCTCCAAGGGTCTATTGCTGCCTCGGGCACCACATTGTCATTCTCCTGCGAGTCTAGATTTTCGAATCCGACGCAAAAATGATAGTTAATTGTAACGTTCAGGGCCTTGTAGTGACGATGGAACACTCAAATTGCGTCGAGATTCAATACATCGGCCTGCAGCCGACTTGTCTCCAAGGGTCTGTTGCTGCCTCGGGCACCACATGGCCCTTCTCCTGTGAGTCTAGATTTTCGAATCCGACGCAAAACTGATAGTGAATTGTAACGTTTAGGGCCTCCTAATGACGATGGAACACTCAAATTGCGTCGAGATTCAATACATCGGCCTCCAGCCGACTTGTCTCCAAGGGGATATCGCTGCCTCGGGCACCACATGGTCCGTCTCCGGTGAGTCTAGATTTTCGAATCCGACGCAAAAATGATAGTTAATTGTAACGATCAGGGCCTCCTAATGCCGATGGAACACTCAAATTGCGTCGAGATTCAATACATCGGCCACCAGCCGACTTGTCTCCAAGGGTCTATTGCTGCCTCGGGCACCTTATGGTCGTTCTCCTGTGAGTCTAGATTTTCGAATCCGACGCAAAAATGATAGTTAATTGTAACGTTCAGGGCCTTGTAATGAAGATGGAACACTCAAATTGCGTCGAGATTCAATACATCGGCGTGCAGCCGACTTGTCTCCAAGGGTCTATTGCTGCCTCGGGCACCACATGGTCCTTCTCCTGTGAGTCTAGATTTTCGAACCCGACGCAAAACTGATAGTGAATTGTAACGTTTATCGCCTCCTAATGACGATGGAACACTCAAATTGCGTCGAGATTCAATACATCGGCCTGCAGCCGACTTGTCTCCAAGGGTCTATTGCTGCCTCGGGCACCACATGGTCCTTCTCCTGCGAGTCTAGATTTTCGAATCCGACGCAAAAATGATAGTGAATTGTAACGTTTAGGGCCTCCTAATGACGATGGAACACTCAAATTGCGTCGAGATTCAATACATCGGCCTCCAGCCGACTTGTCTCCAAGGGTCTATTGCTGCCTCGGGCACCACATGGTCCTTCTCCTGTGAGTCTAGATTTTCGAATCCGACGCAAAAATGATAGTTAATTGTAACGTTCAGGGCCTTGTAGTGACGATGGAACACTCAAATTGCGTCGAGATTCAATACATCGGCCTCCAGCCGACTTGTCTCCAAGGGTCTATTGCTGACTCGGGCACCTTATGGTCGATCTCCTGTGAGTCTAGATTTTCGAAACCGACGCAAAAATGATAGTTAATTGTAACGTTCAGGGCCTCCTAATGTCGATGGAACATTCAAATTGCGTCGAGATTCAATACATCGGCCTGCAGCCGACTTGTCTCCAAGGGTCTATTGCTGCCTCGGGCACCACATGGTCGTTCTCCCGTGGGTCTAGATTTTCGAACCCGACGCAAAACTGAAAGTGAATTGTAACGTTTAGGGCCTCCTAATGACGATGGAACACTCAAATTGCGTCGAGATTCAATACATCGGCCTCCAGCCGACTTGATCCCAAGGGTCTGTTGCTGCCTCAGGCACCTCATGGTCTTTCTCCTGTGAGTCTAAATTTTCGAATCCGACGCAAAAATGATAGTTAATTGTAACGTTCAAGACCTTGTAATGACGATGGAACACTCAGACTGCGTCGAGATTCAATACATTGGCCTGCAGCCGACTAGTCTCCAAGGGTCTATTGCTGCCTCGGGCACCACATTGTCATTCTCCTGCGAGTCTAGATTTTCGAATCCGACGCAAAAATGATAGTTAATTGTAACGTTCACGGCCTTGTAGTGACGATGGAACACTCAAATTGCGTCGAGATCCAATACATCGGCCTCCAGCCGACTTGTCTCCAAGGGTCTGTTGCTGCGTCGGGCACCTTATGGTCATTCTCTGGTATGTCTAGATTATCGATTCCGAAGCAAAAATGATAGTGAATTGTAACGTTTAGGGCCTCCTAATGACGATGGAACTCTCAGATTGCGTCGAGATTCAATACATCGGGCTCCAGCCGACTTGTCTCCAAGGGTCTATTGCTGCCTCGGGCACCACATGGTCCTTCTCCTGTGAGTCTAGATTTTCGAATCCGACGCAAAAATGATAGTTAATTGTAACGTTCAGGGCCTTGTAGTGACGATGGAACACTCAAATTGCGTCGAGATTCAATACATCGGCCTGCAGCCGACTAGTCTCCAAGGGTCTGTTGCTGCCTCGGGCACCACATGGTCCTTCTCCTGTGAGTCTAGATTTTCGAATCCGACGCAAAAATGATTGTTAATTGTAACGTTTAGGGCCTCCTAATGACGGTGGAACACTCAAATTGCGTCGAGATTCAATACATCGGCCTCCAGCCGACTTGTCTCCAAGGGTCTATTGCTTCCTCCAGCTCCTTATGGTCGTTCTCCTGTGAGTCTATATTTTCGAATCCGACGCAAAAATGATAGTGAATTGTAACGTTCAGGGCCTTGTAATGACGATGGAACACTCAGATTGCGTCGAGATTCAATACATCGGCCTGCAGCCGACTTGTCTCCAAGGGTCTATTGCTGCCTCGTTCACCACATGGTCCTTCTCCTGCGAGTCTAGATTTTCGAATCCGACGCAAAAATGATAGTGAATTGTAACGTTTAGGGCCTCCTAATGACGATGGAACACTCACATTGCGTCGAGATTCAATACATCGGCCTCCAGCCGACTTGTCTCCAAGGGTCTATTGCTGCCTCGGGCACCACATGGTCCATCTCCTGTGAGTCTAGATTTTCGAATCCGACGCAAAAATGATAGTTAATTGTAACGTTCAGGGCCTTGTAGTGACGATGGAACACTCAAATTGCGTCGAGATCCAATACATCGGCCTCCAGCCGACTTGTCTCCAAGGGTCTGTTGCTGCGTCGGGCACCTTATGGTCATTCTCTGGTATGTCTAGATTATCGATTCGGAAGCAAAAATGATAGTGAATTGTAACGTTTAGGGCCTCCTAATGACGATGGAACTCTCAGATTGCGTCGAGATTCAATACATCGGGCTCCAGCCGACTTGTCTCCAAGGGTCTATTGCTGCCTCGGGCACCACATGGTCCTTCTCCTGTGAGTCTAGATTTTCGAATCCGACGCAAAAATGATAGTTAATTGTAACGTTCAGGGCCTTGTAGTGACGATGGAACACTCAAATTGCGTCGAGATTCAATACATCGGCCTGCAGCCGACTAGTCTCCAAGGGTCTGTTGCTGCCTCGGGCACCACGCGGTCCTTCTCCTGTGAGTCTAGATTTTCGAATCCGACGCAAAAATGATTGTTAATTGTAACGTTCAGGGCCTCCTAATGACGATGGAACTCTCAAATTGCGTCGAGATTCAATACCTCGGCCTCCAGCCGACTTGTCTCCAAGGGGATATCGCTGCCTCGGGTACCACATGGTCCGTCTCTGGTGAGTCTAGATTTTCGAATCCGACGCAAAAATGATAGTTAATTGTAACGTTCAGGGTCTCCTAATACCGATGGAACACTCATATTGCGTCGAGAATCAATACATCGGACTCCAGCCGACTTGTCTCCAAGGGTCTATTGCTGCCTCGGGCACCTTATGGTCGTTCTCCTGTGAGTCTATATTTTCGAATCCGACGCAAAAATGATAGTTAATTGTAACGTGCAGGGCCTCCTAATGCCGATGGAACACTCAAATTGCGTCGAGATTCAATACATCGGCCTCCAGCCGACTTGTCTCCAAGGGTCTATTGCTGACTCGGGCACCTTATGGTCGATCTCCTGTGAGTCTAGATTTTCGAATCCGACGCAAAAATGATAGTTAATTGTAACGTTCAGGGCCTCCTAATGACGATGGAACACTCAAATTGCGTCGAGATTCAATACATCGGCCTGCAGCCGACTTGTCTCCAAGGGTCTATTGCTGCCTCGGGCACCACATGGTCGTTCTCCTGTGGGTCTAGATTTTCGAACCCGACGCAAAACTGAAAGTGAAATGTAACGTTTAGGGCCTCCTAATGACGATGGAACACTCAAATTGCGTCGAGATTCAATACATCGGCCTCCAGCCGACTTGACCCCAAGGGTCTGTTGCTGCCTCAGGCACCTCATGGTCTTTCTCCTGTGAGTCTAAATTTTCGAATCCGACGCAAAAATGATAGTTAATTGTAACGTTCAAGACCTTGTAATGACGATTGAACACTCAGACTGCGTCGAGATTCAATACATTGGCCTGCAGCCGACTTGTCTCCAAGGGTCTATTGCTGCCTCGGGCACCACATTGTCATTCTCCTGCGAGTCTAGATTTTCGAATCCGACGCAAAAATGATAGTTAATTGTAACGTTCAGGGCCTTGTAGTGACGATGGAACACTCAAATTGCGTCGAGATTCAATACATCGGCCTGCAGCCGACTTGTCTCCAAGGGTCTGTTGCTGCCTCGGGCACCACATGGTCCTTCTCCTGTGAGTCTAGATTTTCGAATCCGACGCAAAACTGATAGTGAATTGTAACGTTTAGGGCCTCCTAATGACGATGGAACACTCAAATTGCGTCGAGATTCAATACATCGGCCTCCAGCCGACTTGTCTCCAAGGGGATATCGCTGCCTCGGGCACCACATGGTCCGTCTCCGGTGAGTCTAGATTTTCGAATTCGACGCAAAAATGATAGTTAATTGTAACGATCAGGGCCTCCTAATGCCGATGGAACACTCAAATTGCGTCGAGATTCAATACATCGGCCACCAGCCGACTTGTCTCCAAGGGTCTATTGCTGCCTCGGGCACCTTATGGTCGTTCTCCTGTGAGTCTAGATTTTCGAATCCGACGCAAAAATGATAGTTAATTGTAACGTTCAGGGCCTTGTAATGAAGATGGAACACTCAAATTGCGTCGAGATTCAATACATCGGCGTGCAGCCGACTTGTCTCCAAGGGTCTATTGCTGCCTCGGGCACCACATGGTCCTTCTCCTGTGAGTCTAGATTTTCGAACCCGACGCAAAACTGATAGTGAATTGTAACGTTTATCGCCTCCTAATGACGATGGAACACTCAAATTGCGTCGAGATTCAATACATCGGCCTGCAGCCGACTTGTCTCCAAGGGTCTATTGCTGCCTCGGGCACCACATGGTCCTTCTCCTGCGAGTCTAGATTTTCGAATCCGACGCAAAAATGATAGTGAATTGTAACGTTTAGGGCCTCCTAATGACGATGGAACACTCAAATTGCGTCGAGATTCAATACATCGGCCTCCAGCCGACTTGTCTCCAAGGGTCTATTGCTGCCTCGGGCACCACATGGTCCTTCTCCTGTGAGTCTAGATTTTCGAATCCGACGCAAAAATGATAGTTAATTGTAACGTTCAGGGCCTTGTAGTGACGATGGAACACTCAAATTGCGTCGAGATTCAATACATCGGCCTCCAGCCGACTTGTCTCCAAGGGTCTATTGCTGACTCGGGCACCTTATGGTCGATCTCCTGTGAGTCTAGATTTTCGAAACCGACGCAAAAATGATAGTTAATTGTAACGTTCAGGGCCTCCTAATGTCGATGGAACATTCAAATTGCGTCGAGATTCAATACATCGGCCTGCAGCCGACTTGTCTCCAAGGGTCTATTGCTGCCTCGGGCACCACATGGTCGTTCTCCCGTGGGTCTAGATTTTCGAACCCGACGCAAAACTGAAAGTGAATTGTAACGTTTAGGGCCTCCTAATGACGATGGAACACTCAAATTGCGTCGAGATTCAATACATCGGCCTCCAGCCGACTTGATCCCAAGGGTCTGTTGCTGCCTCAGGCACCTCATGGTCTTTCTCCTGTGAGTCTAAATTTTCGAATCCGACGCAAAAATGATAGTTAATTGTAACGTTCAAGACCTTGTAATGACGATGGAACACTCAGACTGCGTCGAGATTCAATACATTGGCCTGCAGCCGACTAGTCTCCAAGGGTCTATTGCTGCCTCGGGCACCACATTGTCATTCTCCTGCGAGTCTAGATTTTCGAATCCGACGCAAAAATGATAGTTAATTGTAACGTTCAGGGCCTTGTAGTGACGATGGAACACTCAAATTGCGTCGAGATTCAATACATCGGCCTGCAGCCGACTTGTCTCCAAGGGTCTGTTGCTGCCTCGGGCACCACATCGTCCTTCTCCTGTGAGTCTAGATTTTCGAATCCGACGCAAAACTGATAGTGAATTGTAACGTTTAGGGCCTCCTAATGACGATGGAACACTCAAATTGCGTCGAGATTCAATACATCGGCCTCCAGCCGACTTGTCTCCAAGGGGATATCGCTGCCTCGGGCACCACATGGTCCGTCTCCGGTGAGTCTAGATTTTCGAATCCGACGCAAAAATGATTGTTAATTGTAACGTTCAGGGCCTCCTAATGACGGTGGAACACTCAAATTGCGTCGAGATTCAATACATCGGCCTCCAGCCGACTTGTCTCCAAGGGTCTATTGCTTCCTCCGGCTCCTTATGGTCGTTCTCCTGTGAGTCTATATTTTCGAATCCGACGCAAAAATGATAGTGAATTGTAACGTTCAGGGCCTTGTAATGACGATGGAACACTCAGATTGCGTCGAGATTCAATACATCGGCCTGCAGCCGACTTGTCTCCAAGGGTCTATTGCTGCCTCGGGCACCACATGGTCCTTCTCCTGCGAGTCTAGATTTTCGAATCCGACGCAAAAATGATAGTGAATTGTAACGTTTAGGGCCTCCTAATGACGATGGAACACTCACATTGCGTCGAGATTCAATACATCGGCCTCCAGCCGACTTGTCTCCAAGGGTCTATTGCTGCCTCGGGCACCACATGGTCCATCTCCTGTGAGTCTAGATTTTCGAATCCGACGCAAAAATGATAGTTAATTGTAACGTTCAGGGCCTTGTAGTGACGATGGAACACTCAAATTGCGTCGAGATCCAATACATCGGCCTCCAGCCGACTTGTCTCCAAGGGTCTGTTGCTGCGTCGGGCACCTTATGGTCATTCTCTGGTATGTCTAGATTATCGATTCCGAAGCAAAAATGATAGTGAATTGTAACGTTTAGGGCCTCCTAATGACGATGGAACTCTCAGATTGCGTCGAGATTCAATACATCGGGCTCCAGCCGACTTGTCTCCAAGGGTCTATTGCTGCCTCGGGCACCTTATGGTCGTTCTCCTGTGAGTCTAGATTTTCGAATCCGACGCAAAAATGATAGTTAATTGTAACGTTCAAGGGCCTTGTAGTGACGATGGAACACTCAAATTGCGTCGAGATTCAATACATCGGCCTGCAGCCGACTAGTCTCCAAGGGTCTGTTGCTGCCTCGGGCACCACACGGTCCTTCTCCTGTGAGTCTAGATTTTTGAATCCGACGCAAAAATGATTGTTAATTGTAACGTTCAGGGCCTCCTAATGACGATGGAACTCTCAAATTGCGTCGAGATTCAATACCTCGGCCTCCAGAAGACTTGTCTCCAAGGGGATATCGCTGCCTCGGGTACCACATGGTCCGTCTCTGGTGAGTCTAGATTTTCGAATCCGACGCAAAAATGATAGTTAATTGTAACGTTCAGGGTCTCCTAATACCGATGGAACACTCATATTGCGTCGAGATTCAATACATCGGACTCCAGCCGACTTGTCTCCAAGGGTCTATTGCTGCCTCGGGCACCTTATGGTCTTTCTCCTGTGAGTCTATATTTTCGAATCCGACACAAAAATGATAGTTAATTGTAACGTACAGGGCCACCTAATGCCGATGGAACACTCAAATTGCGTCGAGATTCAATACATCGGCCTCCAGCCGACTTGTCTCCAAGGGTCTATTGCTGACTCGGGCACCTTATGGTCGATCTCCTGTGAGTCTAGATTTTCGAATCCGACGCAAAAATGATAGTTAATTGTAACGTTCAGGGCCTCCTAATGACGATGGAACACTCAAATTGCGTCGAGATTCAATACATCGGCCTGCAGCCGACTTGTCTCCAAGGGTCTATTGCTGCCTCGGGCACCACATGGTCGTTCTCCTGTGGGTCTAGATTTTCGAACCCGACGCAAAACTGAAAGTGAATTGTAACGTTTAGGGCCTCCTAATGACGATGGAACACTCAAATTGCGTCGAGATTCAATACATCGGCCTCCAGCCGACTTGACCCCAAGGGTCTGTTGCTGCCTCAGGCACCTTATGGTCTTTCTCCTGTGAGTCTAAATTTTCGAATCCGACGCAAAACTGATAGTTAATTGTAACGATCAGGGCCTCCTAATGCCGATGGAACACTCAAATTGCGTCGAGATTCAATACATCGGCCACCAGCCGACTTGTCTCCAAGGGTCTATTGCTGCCTCGGGCACCTTATGGTCGTTCTCCTGTGAGTCTAGATTTTCGAATCCGACGCAAAAATGATAGTTAATTGTAACGTTCAGGGCCTTGTAATGAAGATGGAACACTCAAATTGCGTCGAGATTCAATACATCGGCGTGCAGCCGACTTGTCTCCAAGGGTCTATTGCTGCCTCGGGCACCACATGGTCCTTCTCCTGTGAGTCTAGATTTTCGAACCCGACGCAAAACTGATAGTGAATTGTAACGTTTATGGCCTCCTAATGACGATGGAACACCCAAATTGCGTCGAGATTCAATACATCGGGGTGCAGCCGACTTGTCTCCAAGGGTCTATTGCTGCCTCGGGCACCACATGGTCCTTCTCCTGCGAGTCTAGATTTTCGAATCCGACGCAAAAATTATAGTGAATTGTAACGTTTAGGGCCTCCTAATGACGATGGAACACTCAAATTGCGTCGAGATTCAATACATCGGCCTCCAGCCGACTTGTCTCCAAGGGTCTGTTGCTGCGTCGGGCACCTTATGGTCATTCTCTGGTATGTCTAGATTATCGATTCCGAAGCAAAAATGATAGTGAATTGTAACGTTTAGGGCCTCCTAATGACGATGGAACTCTCAGATTGCGTCGAGATTCAATACATCGGGCTCCAGCCGACATGTCTCCAAGGGTCTATTGCTGCCTCTGGCACCACATGGTCATTCTCCTGTGAGTCTAGATTTTCGAATCCGACGCAAAAATGATAGTTAATTGTAACGTTCAGGGCCTTGTAGTGACGATGGAACACTCAAATTGCGTCGAGATTCAATACATCGGCCTCCAGCCGACTTGTCTTCAAGGGTCTATTGCTGACTCGGGCACCTTATGGTCGATCTCCTGTGAGTCTAGATTTTCGAATCCGACGCAAAAATGATAGTTAATTGTAACGTTCAGGGCCTCCTAATGACGATGGAACATTCAAATTGCGTCGAGATTCAATACATCGGCCTGCAGCCGACTTGTCTCCAAGGGTCTATTGCTGCCTCGGGCACCACATGGTCGTTCTCCTGTGGGTCTAGATTTTCGAACCCGACGCAAAACTGAAAGTGAATTGTAACGTTTAGGGCCTCCTAATGACGATGGAACACTCAAATTGCGTCGAGATTCAATACATCGGCCTCCAGCCGACTTGACCCCAAGGGTCTGTTGCTGCCTCAGGCACCTCATGGTCTTTCTCCTGTGAGTCTAAATTTTCGAAACCGACGCAAAAATGATAGTTAATTGTAACGTTCAAGACCTTGTAATGACGATGGAACACTCAGACTGCGTCGAGATTCAATACATTGGCCTGCAGCCGACTAGTCTCCAAGGGTCTATTGCTGCCTCGGGCACCACATTGTCATTCTCCTGCGAGTCTAGATTTTCGAATCCGACGCAAAAATGATAGTTAATTGTAACGTTCAGGGCCTTGTAGTGACGATGGAACACTCAAATTGCGTCGAGATTCAATACATCGGCCTGCAGCCGACTTGTCTCCAAGGGTCTGTTGCTGCCTCGGGCACCACATGGTCCTTCTCCTGTGAGTCTAGATTTTCGAATCCGACGCAAAACTGATAGTGAATTGTAACGTTTAGGGCCTCCTAATGACGATGGAACACTCAAATTGCGTCGAGATTCAATACATCGGCCTCCAGCCGACTTGTCTCCAAGGGGATATCGCTGCCTCGGGCACCACATGGTCCGTCTCCGGTGAGTCTAGATTTTCGAATCCGACGCAAAAATGATAGTTAATTGTAACGATCAGGGCCTCCTAATGCCGATGGAACACTCAAATTGCGTCGAGATTCAATACATCGGCCACCAGCCGACTTGTCTCCAAGGGTCTATTGCTGCCTCGGGCACCTTATGGTCGTTCTCCTGTGAGTCTAGATTTTCGAATCCGACGCAAAAATGGTAGTTAATTGTAACGTTCAGGGCCTTGTAATGAAGATGGAACACTCAAATTGCGTCGAGATTCAATACATCCTCGTGCAGCCGACTTGTCTCCAAGGGTCTATTGCTGCCTCGGGCACCACATGGTCCTTCTCCTGTGAGTCTAGATTTTCGAACCCGACGCAAAACTGATAGTGAATTGTAACGTTTATGGCCTCCTAATGACGATGGAACACTCAAATTGCGTCGAGATTCAATACATCGGCCTGCAGCCGACTTGTCTCCAAGGGTCTATTGCTGCCTCGGGCACCACATGGTCCTTCTCCTGCGAGTCTAGATTTTCGAATCCGACGCAAAAATGATAGTGAATTGTAACGTTTAGGGCCTCCTAATGACGATGGAACACTCAAATTGCGTCGAGATTCAATACATCGGCCTCCAGCCGACTTGTCTCCAAGGGTCTATTGCTGCCTCGGGCACCACATGGTCCTTCTCCTGTGAGTCTAGATTTTCGAATCCGACGCAAAAATGATAGTTAATTGTAACGTTCAGGGCCTTGTAGTGACGATGGAACACTCAAATTGCGTCGAGATTCAATACATCGGCCTGCAGCCGACTTGTCTGGAAGGGTCTGTTGCTGCCTCGGGCACCACATGGTCCTTCTCCTGTTGGTCTAGATTTTCGAATCCGACGCAAAAATGATAGTGAATTGTAACGTTTAGGGCCTCCTAATGACGATGGAACACTCAAATTGCGTCGAGATTCAATACATCGGCCTCCAGCCGACTTGTCTCCAAGGGTCTATTGCTGCCTCGGGCACCACATGGTCCTTCTCCTGTGAGTCTAGATTTTCGAATCCGACGCAAAAATGATAGTTAATTGTAACGTTCAGGAACTTGTAATGACGATGGAACACTCAAATTGCGTCGAGATTCAATACATCGGCCTGCAGCCGACTTGTCTCCAAGGGTCTATTGCTGCCTCGGGCACCACATGGTCCTTCTCCTGTGAGTCTACATTTTCGAACCCGACGCAAAACTGATAGTGAATTGTAACGTTTAGGGCCTCCTAATGACGATGGAACACTCAAATTGCGTCGAGATTCAATACATCGGCCTCCAGCCGACTTCTCTACAAGGGTCTGTTGGTGCCTCAGGCACCTCATGGTCTTTCTCCTGTGAGTCTAAATTTTCGAATCCGACGCAAAAATGATAGTTAATTGTAACGTTCAGGGCCTTGTAATGACGATGGAACACTCAGATTGCGTCGAGATTCAATACATCGGCCTGCAGCCGACTTGTCTCCAAGGGTCTATTGCTGCCTCGGGCACCACATGGTCCTTCTCCTGCGAGTCTAGATTTTCGAATCCGACGCAAAAATGATAGTGAATTGTAACGTTTAGGGCCTCCTAATGACGATGGAACACTCACATTGCGTCGAGATTCAATACATCGGCCTCCAGCCGACTTGTCTCCAAGGGTCTGTTGCTGCCTCGGGCACCACATGGTCCTTCTCCTGTGAGTCTAGATTTTCGAATCCGACGCAAGAATGATAGTTAATTGTAACGTTCAGGGCCTTGTAGTGACGATGGAACACTCAAATTGCGTCGAGATCCAATACATCGGCCTCCAGCCGACTTGTCTCCAAGGGTCTGTTGCTGCGTCGGGCACCTTATGGTCATTCTCTGGTATGTCTAGATTATCGATTCCGAAGCAAAAATGATAGTGAATTGTAACGTTTAGGGCCTCCTAATGACGATGGAACTCTCAAATTGCGTCGAGATTCAATACATCGGCCTCCAGCCGACTTGTCTCCAAGGGGATATCGCTGCCTCGGGTACCACATGGTCCGTCTCTGGTGAGTCTAGATTTTAGAATCCGACGCAAAAATGATAGTTAATTGTAACGTTCAGGGTCTCCTAATGCCGATGGAACACTCATATTGCGTCGAGATTCAATACATCGGACTCCAGCCGACTTGTCTCCAAGGGTCTATTGCTGCCTCGGGCACCTTATGGTCGTTCTCCTGTGAGTCTAGATTTTCGAATCCGACGCAAAAAAGATAGTTAATTGTAACGTTCAGGGCCTTGTAATGACGATGGAACACTCAAATTGCGTCAAGATTCAATACATCGGCCTGCAGCCGACTTGTCTCCAAGGGTCTATTGCTGCCTCGGGCACCACATGGTCCTTCTCCTGTGAGTCTAGATTTTCGAATCCGACGCAAAAATGAAAGTTAATTGTAACGTTCATGGCCTCCTAATGACGATGGAACACTCAAATTGCGTCGAGATTCAATACATCGGCCTCCAGCCGACTTGTCTCCAAGGGTCTATTGCTTCCTCCGGCTCCTTATGGTCGTTCTCCTGTGAGTCTATATTTTCGAATCCGACGCAAAAATGATAGTGAATTGTAACGTTCAGGGCCTCCTAATGCCGATGGAACACTCAAATTGCGTCGAGATTCAATACATCGGCCTCCAGCCGACTTGTCTCCAAGGGTCTATTGCTGCCTCGGGCACCTTATGGTCGTTCTCCTGTGAGTCTAGATTTTCGAATCCGACGCAAAAATGTTTGTTAATTGTAACGTTCAGGGCCTTGTAATGACGATAGAAGACTCAAATTGCGTCGAGATTCAATACCTCGACCTCCAGTCGAATTGTATCCAAGAGGATATTGGAGACTCGGGCACCTCACGGTCGTTCCCTTGTAAGTCTAGATTTTCGAATCCGACGCAAAAATGATAGTTAATTGTAACGTTCAGGGCCTCCTAATGACGATGGAACACTCAAATTGCCTCGAGATTCAATACATCGGCCTGCAGCCGACTTGTCTCCAAGGGTCTATTGCTGCCTCGGGCACCACATGGTCGTTCTCCTGTGGGTCTAGATTTTCGAACCCGACGCAAAACTGAAAGTGAACTGTAACGTTTAGGGCCTCCTAATGACGATGGAACACTCAAATTGCGTCGAGATTCAATACATCGGCCTCCAGCCGACTTGACCCCAAGGGTCTGTTGCTGCCTCAGGCTCCTCATTGTCTTTCTCCTGTGAGTCTAAATTTACGAATCCGACGCAAAAATGATAGTTAATTGTAACGTTCAAGGCCTTGTAATGACGATGGAACACTCAGACTGCGTCGAGATTCAATACATTGGCCTGCAGCCGACTTGTCTCCAAGGGTCTATTGTTGCCTCGGGCACCACATGGTCCTTCTCCTGCGAGTCTAGATTTTCGAATCCGACGCAAAAATGATAGTGAATTGTAACGTTTAGGGCCTCCTAATGACGATGGAACACTCAAATTGCGTCGAGATTCAATACATCGGCCTCCAGCCGACTTGTCTCCAAGGGTCTATTGCTGCCTCGGGCACCACATGGTCCTTCTCCTGTGAGTCTAGATTTTCGAATCCGACGCAAAACTGATAGTGAATTGTAACGTTTAGGGCCTCCTAATGACGATGGAACACTCAAATTGCGTCGAGATTCAATACATCGGCCTCCAGCCGACTTGTCTCCAAGGGGATATCGCTGCCTCGGGCACCACATGGTCCGTCTCCGGTGAGTCTAGATTTTCGAATCCGACGCAAAAATGATAGTTAATTGTAACGATCAGGGCCTCCTAATGCCGATGGAACACTCAAATTGCGTCGAGATTCAATACATCGGCCACCAGCCGACTTGTCTCCAAGGGTCTATTGCTGCCTCGGGCACCTTATGGTCGTTTCCTGTGAGTCTAGATTTTCGAATCCGACGCAAAAATGATTGTTAATTGTAACGTTCAGGGCCTCCTAATGACGATGGAACTCTCAAATTGCGTCGAGATTCAATACATCGGCCTCCAGCCGACTTGTCCCCAAGGGGATATCGCTGCCTCGGGCACCACATGGTCCGTCTCCGGTGAGTCTAGATTTTCGAATCCGACGCAAAAATGATAGTTAATTGTAACGTTCAGGGCCTCCTAATGCCGATGGAACACTCAAATTGCGTCGAGATTCAATACATCGGCCACCAGCCGACTTGTCTCCAAGGGTCTATTGCTGCCTCGGGCACCTTATGGTCGTTCTCCTGTGAGTCTAGATTTTCGAATCCGACGCAAAAATGATAGTTAATTGTAACGTTCAGGGCCTTGTAATGAAGATGGAACACTCAAATTGCGTCGAGATTCAATACATCGGCCTGCAGCCGACTTGTCTCCAAGGGTCTATTGCTGCCTCGGGCACCACATGGTCCTTCTCCTGTGAGTCTAGATTTTCGAACCCGACGCAAAACTGATAGTGAATTGTAACGTTTAGGGCCTCCTAATGACGATGGAACACTCAAATTGCGTCGAGATTCAATACATCGGCCTGCAGCCGACTTGTCTCCAAGGGTCTATTGCTGCCTCGGGCACCACATGGTCCTTCTCCTGCGAGTCTAGATTTTCGAATCCGGCGCAAAAATTATAGTGAATTGTAACGTTTAGGGCCTCCTAATGACGATGGAACACTCAAATTGCGACGAGATTCAATACATCGGCCTCCAGCCGACTTGTCTCCAAGGGTCTATTGCTGCCTCGGGCACCACATGGTCCTTCTCCTGTGAGTCTAGATTTTCGAATCCGACGCAAAAATGATAGTTAATTGTAACGTTCAGGGCCTTGTAGTGACGATGGAACACTCAAATTGCGTCGAGATTCAATACATCGGCCTGCAGCCTAGGGTCTGTTGCTGCCTCGGGCACCACATGGTCCTTCTCCTGTGAGTCTAGATTTTCGAATCCGACGCAAAAATGATAGTGAATTGTAACGTTTAGGGCCTCCTAATGACGATGGAACACTCAAATTGCATCGAGATTCAATACATCGGCCTCCAGCCGACTTGTCTCCAAGGGTCTGTTGCTGCCCCGGGCACCTTATGGTCGTTCTCCTGTGAGTCTAGATTTTCGAATCCGACGCAAAAATGATAGTTAATTGTAACGTTCAGGGCCTCCTAATGCCGATGGAACACTCAAATTGCGTCGAGATCCAATACATCGGCCTCCAGCCGACTTGTCTCCAAGGGGATATCGCTGCCTCGGGCACCACATGGTCCGTCTCCGGTGAGTCTAGATTTTCGAATCCGACGCAAAAATGATAGTTAATTGTAACGTTCAGGGCCTCCTAATGCCGATGGAACACTCAAATTGCGTCGAGATTCAATACATCGGCCACCTGCCGACTTATCTAAAAGGGTCTGTTGCTGCCTCGGGCACCACATGGTCCTTCTCCTGTGAGTCTATATTTTCGAATCCGACGCAAAAATGATAGTGAATTGTAACGTTCAGGGCCTCCTAATGACGATGGAACTCTCAAATTGCGTCGAGATTCAATACATCGGCCTCCAGCCGACTTGTCTCCAAGGGGATATCCCTGCCTCGGGCACCACATAGTCCGTCTCCGGTGAGTCTAGATTTTCGAATCCGACGCAAAAATGATAGTTAATTGTAACGTTCAGGGCCTCCTAATGCCGATGGAACACTCAAATTGCGTCGAGATTCAATACATCGGCCTCCAGCCGACTTGTCTCCGAGGGTCAATTGCTGCCTCGGGCACCACATGGTCCTTCTCCTGCGAGTCTAGATTTTCGAATCCGACGCAAAAATTATAGTGAATTGTAACGTTTAGGGCCTCCTAATGACGATGGAACACTCAAATTGCGTCGAGATTCAATACATCGGCTTCTAGCCGACTTGTCTCCAAGGGTCTATTGCTGCCTCGGGCACCACATGGTCCTTCTCCTGTGAGTCTACATTTTCGAATCCGACGCAAAAATGATAGTTAATTGTAACGTTCAGGGCCTTGTAGTGACGATGGAACACTCAAATTGCGTCGAGATTCAATACATCGGCCTGCAGCCGACCTGTCTCCTAGGGTCTGTTGCTGCCTCGGGCACCACATGGTCCTTCTCCTGTGAGTCTAGATTTTCGAATCCGACGCAAAAATGATAGTGAATTGTAACGTTTAGGGCCTCCTAATGACGATGGAACACTCAAATTGCATCGAGATTCAATACATCGGCCTCCAGCCGACTTGTCTCCAAGGGTCTGTTGCTGCCCCGGGCACCTTATGGTCGTTCTCCTGTGAGTCTAGATTTTCGAATCCGACGCAAAAATGATAGTTAATTGTAACGTTCAGGGCCTCCTAATGCCGATGGAACACTCAAATTGCGTCGAGATCCAATACATCGGCCTCCAGCCGACTTGTCTCCAAGGGGATATCGCTGCCTCGGGCACCACATGGTCCGTCTCCGGTGAGTCTAGATTTTCGAATCCGACGCAAAAATGATAGTTAATTGTAACGTTCAGGGCCTCCTAATGCCGATGGAACACTCAAATTGCGTCGAGATTCAATACATCGGCCACCAGCCGACTTATCTAAAAGGGTCTGTTGCTGCCTCGGGCACCACATGGTCCTTCTCCTGTGAGTCTAGATTTTCGAATCCGACGCAAAAATGATAGTGAATTGTAACGTTCAGGGCCTCCTAATGACGATGGAACTCTCAAATTGCGTCGAGATTCAATACATCGGCCTCCAGCCGACTTGTCTCCAAGGGGATATCGCTGCCTCGGGCACCACATGGTCCGTCTCCGGTGAGTCTAGATTTTCGAATCCGACGCAAAAATGATAGTTAATTGTAACGTTCAGGGCCTCCTAATGCCGATGGAACACTCAAATTGCGTCGAGATTCAATACATCGGCCTCCAGCCGACTTGTCTCCAAGGGTCAATTGCTGCCTCGGGCACCTTATGGTCGTTCTCCTGTGAGTCTAGATTTTCGAATCCGACGCAAAAATGATAGTTAATTGTAACGTTCAGGGCCTCCTAATGCCGATGGAACACTCAAATTGCGTCGAGATTCAATACATCGGCCACCAGCCGACTTGTCTCCAAGGGTCTATTGCTGCCTCGGGCACCTTATGGTCGTTCTCCTGTGAGTCTAGATTTTCGAATCCGACGCAAAACTGATAGTGAATTGTAACGTTTAGGGCCTCCTAATGACGATGGAACACTCAAATTGCGTCGAGATTCAATACATCGGCCTGCAGCCGACTTGTCCCCAAGGGTCTATTGCTGCCTCGGGCACCACATGGTCCTTCTCCTGCGAGTCTAGATTTTCGAATCCGACGCAAAAATTATAGTGAATTGTAACGTTTAGGGCCTCCTAATGACGATGGAACACTCAAATTGCGTCGAGATTCAATACATCGGCCTCCAGCCGACTTGTCTCCAAGGGTCTATTGCTGCCTCGGGCACCACATGGTCCTTCTCCTGTGAGTCTAGATTTTCGAATCCGACGCAAAAATGATAGTTAATTGTAACGTTCAGGGCCTTGTAGTGACGATGGAACACTCAAATTGCGTCGAGATTCAATACATCGGCCTGCAGCCGACCTGTCTCCTAGGGTCTGTTGCTGCCTCGGGCACCACATGGTCCTTCTCCTGTGAGTCTAGATTTTCGAATCCGACACAAAAATGATAGTGAATTGTACCGTTTAGGGCCTCCTAATGACGATGGAACACTCAAATTGCATCGAGATTCAATACATCGGCCTCCAGCCGACTTGTCTCCAAGGGTCTGTTGCTGCCCCGGGCACCTTATGGTCGTTCTCCTGTGAGTCTAGATTTTCGAATCCGACGCAAAAATGATAGTTAATTGTAACGTTCAGGGCCTCCTAATGCCGATGGAACACTCAAATTGCGTCGAGATCCAATACATCGGCCTCCAGCCGACTTGTCTCCAAGGGGATATCGCTGCCTCGGGCACCACATGGTCCGTCTCCGGTGAGTCTAGATTTTCGAATCCGACGCAAAAATGATAGTTAATTGTAACGTTCAGGGCCTCCTAATGCCGATGGAACACTCAAATTGCGTCGAGATTCAATACATCGGCCACCAGCCGACTTATCTAAAAGGGTCTGTGGCTGCCTCGGGCACCACATGGTCCTTCTCCTGTGAGTCTAGATTTTCGAATCCGACGCAAAAATGATAGTGAATTGTAACGTTCAGGGCCTCCTAATGACGATGGAACTCTCAAATTGCGTCGAGATTCAATACATCGGCCTCCAGCCGACTTGTCTCCAAGGGGATATCGCTGCCTCGGGCACCACATGGTCCGTCTCCGGTGAGTCTAGATTTTCGAATCCGACGCAAAAATGATAGTTAATTGTAACGTTCAGGGCCTCCTAATGCCGATGGAACACTCAAATTGCGTCGAGATTCAATACATCGGCCTCCAGCCGACTTGTCCCCAAGGGTCAATTGCTGCCTCGGGCACCTTATGGTCGTTCTCCTGTGAGTCTAGATTTTCGAATCCGACGCAAAAATGATAGTTAATTGTAACGTTCAGGGCCTCCTAATGCCGATGGAACACTCAAATTGCGTCGAGATTCAATACATCGGCCACCAGCCGACTTGTCTCCAAGGGTCTATTGCTGCCTCGGGCACCTTATGATCGTTCTCCTGTGAGTCTAGATTTTCGAATCCGACGCAAAAATGATAGTTAATTGTAACGTTCAGGGCCTTGTAATGAAGATGGAACACTCAAATTGCGTCGAGATTCAATACATCGGCCTGCAGCCGACTTGTCTCCAAGGGTCTATTGCTGCCTCGGGCACCACATGGTCCTTCTCCTGTAAGTCTAGATTTTCGAACCCGACGCAAAACTGATAGTGAATTGTAACGTTTAGGGCCTCCTAATGACGATGGAACACTCAAATTGCGTCGAGATTCAATACATCGGCCTGCAGCCGACTTGTCTCCAAGGGTCTATTGCTGCCTCGGGCACCACATGGTCCTTCTCCTGCGAGTCTAGATTTTCGAATCCGACGCAAAAATTATAGTGAATTGTAACGTTTAGGGCCTCCTAATGACGATGGAACACTCAAATTGCGTCGAGATTCAATACATCGGCCTCCAGCCGACTTGTCTCCAAGGGTCTATTGCTGCCTCGGGCACCACATGGTCCTTCTCCTGTGAGTCTAGATTTTCGAATCCGACGCAAAAATGATAGTTAATTGTAACGTTCAGGGCCTTGTAGTGACGATGGAACACTCAAATTGCGTCGAGATTCAATACATCGGCCTGCAGCCGACCTGTCTCCTAGGGTCTGTTGCTGCCTCGGGCACCACATGGTCCTTCTCCTGTGAGTCTAGATTTTCGAATCCGACGCAAAAATGATAGTGAATTGTAACGTTTAGGGCCTCCTAATGACGATGGAACACTCAAATTGCATCGAGATTCAATACATCGGCCTCCAGCCGACTTGTCTCCAAGGGTCTGTTGCTGCCCCGGGCACCTTATGGTCGTTCTCCTGTGAGTCTAGATTTTCGAATCCGACGCAAAAATTATAGTTAATTGTAACGTTCAGGGCCTCCTAATGCCGATGGAACACTCAAATTGCGTCGAGATCCAATACATCGGCCTCCAGCCGACTTGCCTCCAAGGGGATATCGCTGCCTCGGGCACCACATGGTCCGTCTCTGGTGAGTCTAGATTTTCGAATCCGACGCAAAAATGATAGTTAATTGTAACGTTCAGGGCCTCCTAATGCCGATGGAACACTCAAATTGCGTCGAGATTCAATACATCGGCCACCAGCCGACTTATATAAAAGGGTCTGTTGCTGCCTCGGGCACCACATGGTCCTTCTCCTGTGAGTCTAGATTTTCGAATCCGACGCAAAAATGATAGTGAATTGTAACGTTCAGGGCCTCCTAATGACGATGGAACTCTCAAATTGCGTCGAGATTCAATACATCGGCCTCCAGCCGACTTGTCTCCTAGGGGATATCGCTGCCTCGGGCACCACATGGTCCTTCTCCTGTGAGTCTAGATTTTCGAATCCGACGCAAAAATGATAGTTAATTGTAACGTTCAGGGCCTTGTAGTGACGATGGAACACTCAAATTGCGTCGAGATTCAATACATCGGCCTGCAGCCGACCTGTCTCCTAGGGTCTGTTGCTGCCTCGGGCACCACATGGTCCTTCTCCTGTGAGTCTAGATTTTCGAATCCGACGCAAAAATGATAGTGAATTGTAACGTTTAGGGCCTCCTAATGACGATGGAACACTCAAATTGCATCGAGATTCAATACATCGGCCTCCAGCCGACTTGTCTCCAAGGGTCTGTTGCTGCCCCGGGCACCTTATGGTCGTTCTCCTGTGAGTCTAGATTTTCGAATCCGACGCAAAAATGATAGTTAATTGTAACGTTCAGGGCCTCCTAATGCCGATGGAACACTCAAATTGCGTCGAGATCCAATACATCGGCCTCCAGCCGACTTGTCTCCAAGGGGATATCGCTGCCTCGGGCACCACATGGTCCGTCTCCGGTGAGTCTAGATTTTCGAATCCGACGCAAAAATGATAGTTAATTGTAACGTTCAGGGCGTCCTAATGCCGATGGAACACTCAAATTGCGTCGAGATTCAATACATCGGCCACCAGCCGACTTATCTAAAAGGGTCTGTTGCTGCCTCGGGCACCACATGGTCCTTCTCCTGTGAGTCTAGATTTTCGAATCCGACGCAAAAATGATAGTGAATTGTAACGTTCAGGGCCTCCTAATGACGATGGAACTCTCAAATTGCGTCGAGATTCAATACATCGGCCTCCAGCCGACTTGTCTCCAAGGGGATATCGCTGCCTCGGGCACCACATGGTCCGTCTCCGGTGAGTCTAGATTTTCGAATCCGACGCAAAAATGATAGTTAATTGTAACGTTCAGGGCCTCCTAATGCCGATGGAACACTCAAATTGCGTCGAGATTCAATACATCGGCCTCCAGCCGACTTGTCTCCAAGGGTCAATTGCTGCCTCGGGCACCTTATGGTCGTTCTCCTGTGAGTCTAGATTTTCGAATCCGACGCAAAAATGATAGTTAATTGTAACGTTCAGGGCCTCCTAATGCCGATGGAACACTCAAATTGCGTCGAGATTCAATACATCGGCCACCAGCCTCGGGCACCTTATGGTCGTTCTCCTGTGAGTCTAGATTTTCGAATCCGACGCAAAAATGATAGTTAATTGTAACGTTCAGGGCCTTGTAATGAAGATGGAACACTCAAATTGCGTCGAGATTCAATACATCGGCCTGCAGCCGACTTGTCTCCAAGGGTCTATTGCTGCCTCGGGCACCACATGGTCCTTCTCCTGTGAGTCTAGATTTTCGAACCCGACGCAAAAATTATAGTGAATTGTAACGTTTAGGGCCTCCTAATGACGATGGAACACTCAAATTGCGTCGAGATTCAATACATCGGCCTCCAGCCGACTTGTCTCCAAGGGTCTATTGCTGCCTCGGGCACCACATGGTCCTTCTCCTGTGAGTCTAGATTTTCGAATCCGACGCAAAAATGATAGTTAATTGTAACGTTCAGGGCCTTGTAGTGACGATGGAACACTCAAATTGCGTCGAGATTCAATACATCGGCCTGCAGCCGACCTGTCTCCTAGGGTCTGTTGCTGCCTCGTGCACCACATGGTCCTTCTCCTGTGAGTCTAGATTTTCGAATCCGACGCAAAAATGATAGTTAATTGTAACGTTCAGGGCCTCCTAATGGAGATGGAACACTCAAATTGCGTCGAGATTCAATACATCGGCCACCAGCCGACTTATCTAAAAGGGTCTGTTGCTGCCTCGGGCACCACATGGTCCTTCTCCTGTGAGTCTAGATTTTCGAATCCGACGCAAAAATGATAGTGATTTGTAACGTTCAGGGCCTCCTAATGACGATGGAACTCTCAAATTGCGTCGAGATTCAATACATCGGCCTCCAGCCGACTTGTCTCCAAGGGGATATCCCTGCCTCGGGCACCACATGGTCCGTCTCCGGTGAGTCTAGATTTTCGAATCCGACGCAAAAATGATAGTTAATTGTAACGTTCAGGGCCTCCTAATGCCGATGGAACACTCAAATTGCGTCGAGATTCAATACATCGGCCTCCAGCCGACTTGTCTCCAAGGGTCAATTGCTGCCTCGGGCACCACATGGTCCTTCTCCTGCGAGTCTAGATTTTCGAATCCGACGCAAAAATTATAGTGAATTGTAACGTTTAGGGCCTCCTAATGACGATGGAACACTCAAATTGCGTCGAGATTCAATACATCGGCCTCCAGCCGACTTGTCTCCAAGGGTCTATTGCTGCCTCGGGCACCACATGGTCCTTCTCCTGTGAGTCTAGATTTTCGAATCCGACGCAAAAATGATAGTTAATTGTAACGTTCAGGGCCTTGTAGTGACGATGGAACACTCAAATTGCGTCGAGATTCAATACATCGGCCTGCAGCCGACCTGTCTCCTAGGGTCTGTTGCTGCCTCGGGCACCACATGGTCCTTCTCCTGTGAGTCTAGATTTTCGAATCCGACGCAAAAATGATAGTGAATTGTAACGTTCAGGGCCTCCTAATGACGATGGAACTCTCAAATTGCGTCGAGATTCAATACATCGGCCTCCAGCCGACTTGTCTCCAAGGGGATATCCCTGCCTCGGGCACCACATGGTCCGTCTCCGGTGAGTCTAGATTTTCGAATCCGACGCAAAAATGATAGTTAATTGTAACGTTCAGGGCCTCCTAATGCCGATGGAACACTCAAATTGCGTCGAGATTCAATACATCGGCCTCCAGCCGACTTGTCTCCAAGGGTCAATTGCTGCCTCGGGCACCACATGGTCCTTCTCCTGTGAGTCTAGATTTTCGAATCCGACGCAAAAATGATAGTGAATTGTAACGTTTAGGGCCTCCTAATGACGATGGAACACTCAAATTGCACCGAGATTCAATACATCGGCCTCCAGCCGACTTGTCTCCAAGGGTCTGTTGCTGCCCCGGGCACCTTATGGTCGTTCTCCTGTGAGTCTAGATTTTCGAATCCGACGCAAAAATGATAGTTAATTGTAACGTTCAGGGCCTCCTAATGCCGATGGAACACTCAAATTGCGTCGAGATCCAATACATCGGCCTCCAGCCGACTTGTCTCCAAGGGGATATCGCTGCCTCGGGCACCACATGGTCCGTCTCCGGTGAGTCTAGATTTTCGAATCCGACGCAAAAATGATAGTTAATTGTAACGTTCAGGGCCTCCTAATGCCGATGGAACACTCAAATTGCGTCGAGATTCAATACATCGGCCACCATCCGACTTATCTAAAAGGGTCTGTTGCTGCCTCGGGCACCACATGGTCCTTCTCCTGTGAGTCTAGATTTTCGAATCCGACGCAAAAATGATAGTGAATTGTAACGTTCAGGGCCTCCTAATGACGATGGAACTCTCAAATTGCGTCGAGATTCAATACATCGGCCTCCAGCCGACTTGTCTCCAAGGGGATATCGCTGCCTCGGGCACCACATGGTCCGTCTCCGGTGAGTCTAGATTTTCGAATCCGACGCAAAAATGATAGTGAATTGTAACGTTTAGGGCCTCCTAATGACGATGGAACACTCAAATTGCGTCGAGATTCAATACATCGGCCTCCAGCCGACTTGTCTCCAAGGGTTTATTGCTGCCTCGGGCACCTCATGGTCCTTCATCTGTGAATCTAGATTTTCGAATCCGACGCAAAAATGATAGTTAATTGTAACGTTCAGGGCTTCCTAATGACGATTGAACACTCAAATTGCGTCGAGATTCAATACATCGGCCTCCAGCCGACTTGTCTCCAAGGGGATATCGCTGCCTCGGGCACCACATGGTCCGTCTCCGGTGAGTCTAGATTTTCGAATCCGACGCAAAAATGATAGTTAATTGTAACGTACAGGGCCTCCTAATGCCGATGGAACACTCAAATTGAGTCGAGATTAATTACATCGGCCACAAGCCGACTTGTCTCCAAGGGTCTATTGCTGCCTCGGGCACCTTATGGTCGTTCTCCTGTGAGTCTAGATTTTCGAATCCGACGCAAAAATGATAGTTAATTGTAACGTTCAGCGCCTTGTAATGACGATGGAACACTCAAATTGCGTCGAGATTCAATACATCGGCCTGAAGCCGACTTGTCTCCAAGGGTCTATTGCTGCCTCGGGCACCACATGGTCCTTCTCCTGTGAGTCTAGATTTTCGAACCCGACGCAAAACTGATGGTGAATTGTAACGTTTAGGGCCTCCTAATGACGATGGAACACTCATATTGCGTCGAGATTCAATACATCGGCCTCCAGCCGACTTGTCTCCAAGGGTCTGTTGCTGCCTCAGGCACCTCATGGTCTTTCTCCTGTGAGTCTAAATTTTCGAATCCGACGCAAAAATGATAGTTAATTGTAACGTTCAGGGCCTTGTAATGACGATGGAACACTCAAATTGCGTCGAGATTCAATACATCGGCCTGCAGCCGACTTGTCTCCAAGGGTCTGTTGCTGCCTCGGGCACCTCATGGTTGTTCTCCTGTGATTTTAGATTATCGAATCCGACGCAATAATGATAGTTAATTGTAACGTTTAGGGCCTCCTAATGACGATGGGACACTCAAATTGCGTCGAGATTCAATACATCGGCCTGCAGCCGACTTGTCTGCAAGGGTCTATTGCTGCCTCGGGCACCACATGGTCCTTCTCCGGTGAGTCTAGATTTTCGAATCCGACGCAAAAATGATAGTTAATTGTAACGTTCAGAGCCTCCTAATGCCGATGGAACACTCATATTGCGTCGAGATTCAATACATCGGCCTCCAGCCGACTTGTCTAAAAGGGTCTGTTGCTGCCTCGGGCACCACATGGTCCTTCTCCTGTGAGTCTAGATTTTCGAATCCGACGCAAAAATGATAGTTAACTGTAACGTTCAGGGCCTCCTAATGACGATGGAACACTCAAATTGCGTCGAGATTCAATACATCGGCCTCCAGCCTACTTGTCTCCAAGGGTCTGTTGCTGCCTCGGGCACCTTATGGTTGTTCTCCTGTGATTTTAGATTATCGAATCCGACGCAATAATGATAGTTAATTCTAACGTTTAGGGCCTCCTAATGACGATGGGACACTCAAATTGCGTCGAGATTCAATACATCGTCCTCCAGCCGACTTGTCTCCAAGGGTCTAATGCTGCCTCGGGAACCTTACGTTCGTTCTCTTGTAAGTCTAGATTTTCGAATCCGAAGCAAAAATGATTGTTAATTGTAACGTTCAGGGCCTCCTAATGACGATGGAACTCTCAAATTGCGTCGAGATTCAATACATCGGCCTCCAGCCGACTTGTCTCCAAGGGTCTATTGCTGCCTCGGGCACTACATGATCCTTCTCCTGTGAGTCTAGATTTTCGAACCCGACGCAAAACTGATAGTGAATTGTAACGTTTAGGGCCTGCTAATGACGTTGGAACACTCAAATTGCGTCGAGATTAAATACATCGTCCTCCAGCCGACTTGTCTCCAAGGGACTATTGCTGCCTCGGGCACCTTATGGTCGTTCTCCTGTGAGTCTAGATTTTCGAATCCGACGCAAAAATGATTGTTAATTGTAACGTTCAGGGCCTCCTAATGACGATGGAACTCTCAAACTGCGTCGAGATTCAATACATCGGCCTCCAGCCTACTTGTCTCCAAGGGTCTGTTGCTGCCTCGGGCACCTTATGGTTGTTCTCCTGTGATTTTAGATTATCGAATCCGACGCAATAATGATAGTTAATTGTAACGTTTAGGGCCTCCTAATGACGATGGGACACTCAAATTGCGTCGAGATTCAATACATCGGCCTGCAGCCGACTTGTCTGCAAGGGTCTATTGCTGCCTCGGGCACCACATGGTCCTTCTCCTGTGAGTCTAGATTTTCGAATCCGACGCAAAAATGATAGTTAATTGCATCGTTTAGGGCCTCCTAATGCCGATGGAACACTCAAATTGCGTCGAGATTCAATACATCGGCCTCCAGCCGACTTGTCCCCAAGGGTCAATTGCTGCCTCGGGCACCTTATGGTCGTTCTCCTGTGAGTCTAGATTTTCGAATCCGACGCAAAAATGATAGTTAATTGTAACGTTCAGGGCCTTGTAATGACGATGGAACACTCAAATTGCGTCTAGATTCAATACATCGGCCTCCAGCCGACTCGTCTCCAAGGGTCTATAGCTGCCTCGGGCACCACATGGTCCTTCTCCTGCGAGTCTAGATTTTCGAATCCGACGCAAAAATGATAGTGAATTGTAACGTTTAGGGCCTCCTAATGACGATGGAACACTCAAATTGCGTCGAGATTCAATACATCGGCCTCCAGCCGACTTGTCTCCAAGGGTCTATTGCTGCCTCGGGCACCTCATGGTCCTTCATCTGTGAATCTAGATTTTCGAATCCGACGCAAAAATGATAGTTAATTGTAACGTTCAGGGCTTCCTAATGACGATTGAACACTCAAATTGCGTCGAGATTCAATACATCGGCCTCCAGCCGACTTGTCTCCAAGGGGATATCGCTGCCTCGGGCACCACATGGTCCGTCTCCGGTGAGTCTAGATTTTCGAATCCGACGCAAAAATGATAGTTAATTGTAACGTACAGGGCCTCCTAATGCCGATGGAACACTCAAATTGAGTCGAGATTCAATACATCGGCCACAAGCCGACTTGTCTCCAAGGGTCTATTGCCGCCTCGGGCACCTTATGGTCGTTCTCCTGTGAGTCTAGATTTTCGAATCCGACGCAAAAATGATAGTTAATTGTAACGTTCAGCGCCTTGTAATGACGATGGAACACTCAAATTGCGTCGAGATTCAATACATCGGCCTGCAGCCGACTTGTCTCCAAGGGTCTGTTGCTGCCTCAGGCACCTCATGGTCTTTCTCCTGTGAGTCTAAATTTTCGAATCCGACGCAAAAATGATAGTTAATTGTAACGTTCAGGGCCTTGTAATGACGATGGAACACTCAAATTGCGTCGAGATTCAATACATCGGCCTGCAGCCGACTTGTCTCCAAGGGTCTGTTGCTGCCTCGGGCACCTTATGGTTGATCTCCTGTGATTTTAGATTATCGAATCCGACGCAATAATGATAGTTAATTGTAACGTTTAGGGCCTCCTAATGACGATGGGACACTCAAATTGCGTCGAGATTCAATACATCGGCCTGCAGCCGACTTGTCTGCAAGGGTCTATTGCTGCCTCGGGCACCACATGGTCATTCTCCGGTGAGTCTAGATTTTCGAATCCGACGCAAAAATGATAGTTAATTGTAACGTTCAGGGCCTCCTAATGCCGATGGAACACTCATATTGCGTCGAGATTCAATACATCGGCCTCCAGCCGACTTGTCTAAAAGGGTCTGTTGCTGCCTCGGGCACCACATGGTCCTTCTCCTGTGAGTCTAGATTTTCGAATCCGACGCAAAAATGATAGTTAATTGTAACGTACAGGGCCTCCTAATGCCGATGGAACTCTCAAATTGCGTCGAGATTAATTACATCGGCCTCCAGCCGACTTGTCTCCAAGGGGATATCGCTCCCTCGGGCACCACATGGTCCGTCTCCGGTGAGTCTAGATTTTCGAATCCGACGCAAAAATGAAAGCTAATTGTAACGTTCAGGGCCTTGTAATGACGATGGAACACTCAAATTGCGTCAAGATTCAATACATCGGCCTCCAGCCGACTTGTCTCCAAGGGGATATCGCTGCCTCGGGCACCACATGGTCCGTCTCCGGTGAGTCTAGATTTTCGAATCCGACGCAAAAATGATAGTTAACTGTAACGTTCAGGGCCTCCTAATGACGATGGAACTCTCAAATTGCGTCGAGATTCATTACATCGGCCTCCAGCCGACTTGTCTCCAAGGGTCTATTGCTGCCTCGGGCACCTTATGGTCGTTCTCTTGTAAGTCTAGATTTTCGAATCCGACGCAAAAATGATAGTTAATTGTAACGTTCATGGCCTCCTAATGCCGATGGAACACTCAAATTGCGTCGAGATTCAATACATCGGCCTCCAGCCTACTTGTCTCCAAGGGTCTGTTGCTGCCTCGGGCACCTTATGGTTGTTCTCCTGTGATTTTAGATTATCGAATCCGACGCAATAATGACAGTTAATTCTAACGTTTAGGGCCTCCTAATGACGATGGGACACTCAAATTGCGTCGAGATTCAATACATCGTCCTCCAGCCGACTTGTCTCCAAGGGTCTAATGCTGCCTCGGGAACCTTACGTTCGTTCTCTTGTAAGTCTAGATTTTCGAATCCGAAGCAAAAATGATTGTTAATTGTAACGTTCAGGGCCTCCTAATGACGATGGAACTCTCAAATTGCGTCGAGATTCAATACATCGGCCTCCAGCCGACTTGTCTCCAAGGGTCTATTGCTGCCTCGGGCACTACATGATCCTTCTCCTGTGAGTCTAGATTTTCGAACCCGACGCAAAACTGATAGTGAATTGTAACGTTTAGGGCCTGCTAATGACGTTGGAACACTCAAACTGCGTCTAGATTAAATACATCGTCCTCCAGCCGACTTGTCTCCAACTGACTATTGCTGCCTCGGGCACCTTATGGTCGTTCTCCTGTGAGTCTAGATTTTCGAATCCGACGCAAAAATGATTGTTAATTGTAACGTTCAGGGCCTCCTAATGACGATGGAACTCTCAAACTGCGTCGAGATTCAATACATCGGCCTCCAGCCAACTTGTCTCCAAGGGTCTGTTGCTGCCTCGGGCACCTTATGGTTGTTCTCCTGTGATTTTAGATTATCGAATCCGACGCAATAATGATAGTTAATTGTAACGTTTAGGGCCTCCTAATGACGATGGGACACTCAAATTGCGTCGAGATTCAATACATCGGCCTGCAGCCGACTTGTCTGCAAGGGTCTATTGCTGCCTCGGGCACCACATGGTCCTTCTCCTGTGAGTCTAGATTTTCGAATCCGACGCAAAAATGATAGTTAATTGCAACGTTTAGGGCCTCCTAATGACGATGGAACGCTCAAATTGCGTCGAGATTCAATACATGGGCCTCCAGCCGACTTGTGTCCAAGGGTCTGTTGCTGCCTCGGCACCTTATGGTCGTTCTCCTGTGAGTTTAGATTATCGAATCCGACGCAAAAATGATAGTGAATTGTAACGTTTAGGGCCTCCTAATGACGATGGAACACTCAAATTGCGTCGAGATTCAATACATCGGCCTCCAGCCGACTTGTCTCCAAGGGTCTATTGCTTCCTCCGGCTCCTTATGGTCGTTCTCCTGTGAGTCTAGATTTTCGAATCCGACGCGAAAATGATAGTCAATTGTAACGTTCAGGGCCTCCTAATGCCGATGGAACACTCAAATTGCGTCGAGATTCAATACATCGGCCTCCAGCCGACTTGTCCCCAAGGGTCAATTGCTGCCTCGGGCACCTTATGGTCGTTCTCCTGTGAGTCTAGATTTTCGAATCCGACGCAAAAATGATAGTTAATTGTAACGTTCAGGGCCTTGTAATGACGATGGAACACTCAAATTGCGTCTAGATTCAATACATCGGCCTCCAGCCGACTTGTCTCCAAGGGTCTGTAGCTGCCTCGGGCACCACATGGTCCTTCTCCTGCGAGTCTAGATTTTCGAATCCGACGCAAAAATGATAGTGAATTGTAACGTTTAGGGCCTCCTAATGACGATGGAACACTCAAATTGCGTCGAGATTCAATACATCGGCCTCCAGCCGATTTGTCTCCAAGGGTCTATTGCTGCCTCGGGCACCTCATGGTCCTTCACCTGTGAATCTAGATTTTCGAATCCGACGCAAAAATGATAGTTAATTGTAACGTTCAGGGCTTCCTAATGACGATTGAACACTCAAATTGCGTCGAGATTCAATACATCGGCCTCCAGCCGACTTGTCTCCAAGGGGATATCGCTGCCTCGGGCACCACATGGTCCGTCTCCGGTGAGTCTAGATTTTCGAATCCGACGCAAAAATGATAGTTAATTGTAACGTACAGGGCCTCCTAATGCCGATGGAACACTCAAATTGAGTCGAGATTCAATACATCGGCCACAAGCCGACTTGTCTCCAAGGGTCTATTGCTGCCTCGGGCACCTTATGGTCGTTCTCCTGTGAGTCTAGATTTTCGAATCCGACGCAAAAATGATAGTTAATTGTAACGTTCAGCGCCTTGTAATGACGATGGAACACTCAAATTGCGTCGAGATTCAATACATCGGCCTGCAGCCGACTTGTCTCCAAGGGTCTATTGCTGCCTCGGGCACCACATGGTCCTTCTCCTGTGAGTCTAGATTTTCGAACCCGACGCAAAACTGATGGTGAATTGTAACGTTTAGGGCCTCCTAATGACGATGGAACACTCATATTGCGTCGAGATTCAATACATCGGCCTCCAGCCGAGTTGTCTCCAAGGGTCTGTTGCTGCCTCAGGCACCTCATGGTCTTTCTCCTGTGAGTCTAAATTTTCGAATCCGACGCAAAAATGATAGTTAATTGTAACGTTCAGGGCCTTGTAATGACGATGGAACACTCAAATTGCGTCGAGATTCAATACATCGGCCTGCAGCCGACTTGTCTCCAAGGGTCTGTTGCTGCCTCGGGCACCTTATGGTTGTTCTCCTGTGATTTTAGATTATCGAATCCGACGCAATAATGATTGTTATTTGTAACGTTTAGGGCCTCCTAATGACGATGGGACACTCAAATTGCGTCGAGATTCAATACATCGGCCTGCAGCCGACTTGTCTGCAAGGGTCTATTGCTGCCTCGGGCACCACATGGTCCTTCTCCTGTGAGTCTAGATTTTCGAATCCGACGCAAAAATGATAGTTAATTGCAACGTTTAGGGCCTCCTAATGACGATGGAACACTCAAATTGCGTTGAGATTCAATACATGGGCCTCCAGCCGACTTGTGTCCAGGGGTCTGTTGCTGCCTCGGCACCTTATGGTCGTTCTCCTGTGAGTTTAGATTATCGAATCCGACGCAAAAATGATAGTGAATTGTAACGTTTAGGGCCTCCTAATGACGATGGAACACTCAAATTGCGTCGAGATTCAATACATCGGCCTCCAGCCGACTTGTCTCCAAGGGTCTATTGCTTCCTCCGGCTCCTTATGGTCGTTCTCCTGTGAGTCTAGATTTTCGAATCCGACGCAAAAATGATAGTTAATTGTAACGTTCAGGGCCTTGTAATGACGATGGAACACTCAAATTGCGTCGAAAATCAATACATCGGCCTCCAGCCGACTTGTCTCCAAGGGGATATCGCTCCCTCGGGCACCACATGGTCCGTCTCCGGTGAGTCTAGATTTTCGAATCCGACGCAAAAATGAAAGTTAATTGTAACGTTCAGGGCCTTCTAATGACGATGGAACTCTCAAATTGCGTCGAGATTCATTACATCGGCCTCCAGCCGACTTGTCTCCAAGGGTCTATTGCTGCCTCGGGCACCTTATGGTCGTTCTCTTGTAAGTCTAGATTTTCGAATCCGACGCAAAAATGATAGTTAATTGTAACGTTCATGGCCTCCTAATGCCGATGGAACACTCAAATTGCGTCGAGATTCAATACATCGGCCTCCAGCCTACTTGTCTCCAAGGGTCTGTTGCTGCCTCGGGCACCTTATGGTTGTTCTCCTGTGATTTTAGATTATTGAATCCGACGCAATAATGATAGTTACTTCTAACGTTTAGTGCCGCCTAATGACGATGGGACACTCAAATTGCGTCGAGATTCAATACATCGTCCTCCAGCCGACTTGTCTCCAAGGGTCTAATGCTGCCTCGGGAACCTTACGTTCGTTCTCTTGTAAGTCTAGATTTTCGAATCCGAAGCAAAAATGATTGTTAATTGTAACGTTCAGGGCCTCCTAATGACGATGGAACTCTCAAGTTGCGTCGAGATTCAATACATCGGCCTCCAGCCGACTTGTCTCCAAGGGTCTATTGCTGCCTCGGGCACTACATGGTCCTTCTCCTGTGAGTCTAGATTTTCGAACCCGACGCAAAACTGATAGTGAATTGTAACGTTTAGGGCCTGCTAATGACGTTGGAACACTCAAATTGCGTCGAGATTCAATACATCGTCCTCCAGCCGACTTGTCTCCAAGGGACTATTGCTGCCTCGGGCACCTTGTGGTCGTTCTCCTGTGAGTCTAGATTTTCGAATCCGACGCAAAAATGATTGTTAATTGTAACGTTCAGGGCCTCCTAATGACGATGGAACTCTCAAACTGCGTCGAGATTGAATACATCGGCCTCCAGCCTACTTGTCTCCAAGGGTCTGTTGCTGCCTCGGGCACCTTATGGTTGTTCTCCTGTGATTTTAGATTATCGAATCCGACGCAATAATGATAGTTAATTGTAACGTTTAGGGCCTCCTAATGACGATGGGACACTCAAATTGCGTCGAGATTCAATACATCGGCCTGCAGCCGACTTGTCTGCAAGGGTCTATTGCTGCCTCGGGCACCACATGGTCCTTCTCCTGTGAGTCTAGATTTTCGAATCCGACGCAAAAATGATAGTTAATTGCAACGTTTAGGGCCTCCTAATGACGATGGAACACTCAAATTGCGTCGAGATTCAATACATCGGCCTCCAGCCGACTTGTCTCCAAGGGTCTATTGCTTCCTCCGGCTCCTTATGGTCGTTCTCCTGTGAGTCTATATTTTCGAATCCGACGCAAAAATGGTAGTGAATTGTAACGTTTAGGGCCTCCTAATGACGATGGAACACTCAAATTGCGTCGAGATTCAATACATGGGCCTCCAGCCGACTTGTGTCCAACGGTCTGATGCTGCCTCGGCACCTTATGGTCGTTCTCCTGTGAGTTTAGATTATCGAATCCGACGCAAAAATGATAGTGAATTGTAACGTTCAGCGCCTCCTAATGACGATAGAAGACTCAAATTGCGTCGAGATTCAATACATCGACCTCCAGTCGACTTGTATCCAAGAGGATATTGCAGTCTCCGGCACCTCATGGTCGTTCTCTTGTAAGTCTAGATTTTCGAATCCGACGCAAAAATGATAGTTAATTGTAACGTTCAGGGCCTTGTAATGACGATGGAACACTCAAATTGCGTCGAGATTCAATACATCGGCCTGCAGCTGACTTGTCTCCAAGGGTCTATTGCTGCCTCGGGCACCACATGGTCCTTCTCCTGTGAGTCTAGATTTTCGAATCCGACGCAAAAATGATAGTTAATTGTAACGTTCAGGGCCTTGTAGTGACGATGGAACACTCAAATTGCGTCGAGATTCAATACATCGGCCTGCAGCCGACTAGTCTCCAAGGGTCTGTTGCTGCCTCGTGCACCACACGGTCCTTCTCCTGTGAGTCTAGATTTTCGAATCCGACGCAAAAATGATTGTTAATTGTAACGTTCAGGGCCTCCTAATGACGATGGAACTCTCAAATTGCGTCGAGATTCAATACATCGGCCTCCAGCCGACTTGTCTCCAAGGGGATATCGCTGCCTCGGGTACCACATGGTCCGTCTCCGGTGTGTCTAGATTTTCGATTCCGACGCAAAAATGATAGTTAATTGTAACGTTCAGGGTCTCCTAATGCCGATGGAACACTCATATTGCGTTGAGATTCAATACATCGGCCTGCCGCCGACTTGTCTCCAAGGGTCTATTGCTGCCTCGGGCACCTTATGGTCGTTCTCCTGTGAGTTTAGATTATCGAATCCGACGCAAAAATGATAGTGAATTGTAACGTTTAGGGCCTCCTAATGACGATGGAACACTCAAATTGCGTCGAGATTCAATACATCGGCCTCCAGCCGACTTGTCTCCAAGGGTCTATTGCTTCCTCCGGCTTCTTATGCTCGTTCTCCTGTGAGTCTATATTTTCGAATCCGATGCAAAAATGATAGTTAATTGCAACGTTTAGGGCCTCCTAATGACGATGGAACACTCAAATTGCGTCGAGATTCAATACTTCGGCCTCCAGCCGACTTGTCTCCAAGGGTCTATTGCTTCCTCCGGCTCCTTATGGTCGTTCTCCTGTGAGTCTAGATTTTCGAATCCGACGCAAAAATGATAGTTAATCGTAACGTTCAGGGCCTTGTAATGACGATGGAACACTCAAATTGCGTCGAGATTCAATACATCGGCCTGCAGCCGACTTGTCTCCAAGGGTCTATTGCTGCCTCGGGCACCACATGGTCCTTCTCCTGTGAATCTAGATTTTCGAACCCGACGCAAAACTGATAGTGAATTGTAACGTTTAGGGCCTCCTAATGATGATGGAACACTCAAATTTCGTCGAGATTCAATACATCGGCCTCCAGCCGACTTGTCTCCAAGGGTCTGTTGCTGCCTCAGGCACCTCATGGTCTTTCTCCTGTGAGTCTAAATTTTCGAATCCGACGCAAAAATGATAGTTAATTGTAACGTTCAGGGCCTTGTAATGACGATGGAACACTCAAATTGCGTCGAGATTCAATACATCGGCCTGCAGCCGACTTGTCTCCAAGGGTCTGTTGCTGCCTCGGGCACCACATGGTCCTTCTCCTGTGAGTCTAGATTTTCGAATCCGACGCAAAAATGATAGTGAATTGTAACGTTTAGGGCCTCCTAATGACGATGGAACACTCAAATTGCGTCGAGATTCAATACATCGGCCTCCAGCCGACTTGTCTCCAAGGGTCTGTTGCTGCCTCGGGCACCTTATGGTCGTTCACCTGTGAGTCTAGATTTTCGAATCTGACGCAAAAATGACAGTTAATTGTAACGTTCAGGGCCTCCTAATGCTGATGGAACACTCAAATTGCGTCGAGATCCAATACATCGGCCTCCAGCCGACTTGTCTCCAAGGGGATATGGCTGCCTCGGGCACCACATGGTCCGTCTCCGGTGAGTCTAGATTTTCGAATCCGACGCAAAAATGATAGTTAATTGTAACGTTCAGGGCCTCCTAATGCCGATGGAATACTCATATTGCGTCGAGATTCAATACATCGGCCTCCAGCCGACTTGTCTAAAAGGGTCTGTTGCTGCCTCGGGCACCACATGGTCCTTCTCCTGTGAGTCTAGATTTTCGAATCCGACGCAAAAATGATAGTTAATTGTAACGTACAGGGCCTCCTAATGACGATGGAACTCTCAAATTGCGTCGAGAATCAATACATCGGCCTCCAGCCGACTTGTCTCCAAGGGGATATCGCTCCCTCGGGCACCACATGGTCCGTCTCCGGTGAGACTAGATTTTCGAATCCGACGCAAAAATGAAAGTTAATTGTAACGTTCAGGGCCTTGTAATGACGATGGAACACTCAAATTGCGTCAAGATTCAATACATCGGCCTCCAGCCGACTTGTCTCCAAGGGGATATCGCTGCCTCGGGCACCACATGGTCCGTCTCCGGTGAGGCTAGATTTTCGAATCCGACGCAAAACTGATAGTTAATTGTAACGTTCAGGGCCTCCTAATGACGATGGAACTCTCAAATTGCGTCGAGATTAATTACATCGGCCTGCAGCCGACTTGTCTCCAAGGGTCAATTGCTGCCTCGGGCACCTTATGGTCGTTCTCCTGTGAGTCTAGATTTTCGAATCCGACGCAAAAATGAAAGTTAATTGTAACGTTCATGGCCTCCTAAAGACGATGAAACACTCAAATTGCGTCGAGATTCAATACATCGGCCTCCAGCCGACTTGTCTCCAAGGGTCTATTGCTTCCTCCGGCTCCTTAAGGTCGTTCTCCTGTGAGTCTAGATTTTCGAATCCGACGCAAAAATGTTTGTTAATTGTAACGTTCAGGGCCTTGTAACGACGATAGAAGAGTCAAATTGCGTCGAGATTCAATACATCGACCTCCAGTCGAATTGTATCCAAGAGGATATTGCAGTCTCGGGCACCGCACGGTCGTTCCCTTGTAAGTCTAGATTTTTGAATCCGACGCAAAAATGATTGTTAATTGTAACGTTCAGGGCCTCCTAATGCCGATGGAACACTCAAATTGCGTCGAGATTCAATACATCGGCCTCCAGCCGACTTGTCTCCAAGGGTCTATTGCTGCCTCGGGCACCTTATGGTCGTTCTCCTGTGAGTCTAGATTTTCGAATCCGACGCAAAAATGATAGTTAATTGTAACGTTCAGGGCCTCCTAATGCTGATGGAACACTCAAATTGCGTCGAGATCCAATACATCGGCCTCCAGCCGACTTGTCTCCAAGGGGATATCGCTGCCTCGGGCACCACATGGTCCGTCTCCGGTGAGGCTAGATTTTCGAATCCGACGCAAAAATGATAGTTAATTGTAACGTTCAGGGCCTCCTAATGACGATGGAACTCTCAAATTGCGTCGAGATTAATTACATCGGCCTGCAGCCGACTTGTCTCCAAGGGTCAATTGCTGCCTCGGGCACCTTATGGTCGTTCTCCTGTGAGTCTAGATTTTCGAATCCGACGCAAAAATGAAAGTTAATTGTAACGTTCATGGCCTCCTAAAGACGATGAAACACTCAAATTGCGTCGAGATTCAATACATCGGCCTCCAGCCGACTTGTCTCCAAGGGTCTGTTGCTGCCTCGGGCACCTTATGGTCGTTCTCCTGTGATATTAGATTTTCGAATCCGACGCAAAAATGATAGTTAATTGTAACGTTCAGGGCCTCCTAATGCTGATGGAACACTCAAATTGCGTCGAGATCCAATACATCGGCCTCCAGCCGACTTGTCTCCAAGGGGATATCGCTGCCTCGGGCACCACATGGTCCGTCTCCGGTGAGGCTAGATTTTCGAATCCGACGCAAAAATGATAGTTAATTGTAACGTTCAGGGCCTCCTAATGCCGATGGAACACTCATATTGCGTCGAGATTCAATACATCGGCCTCCAGCCGACTTGTCTAAAAGGGTCTGTTGCTGCCTCGGGCACCACATGGTCCTTCTCCTGTGAGTCTAGATTTTCGAATCCGACGCAAAAATGATAGTTAATTGTAACGTACAGGGCCTCCTAATGCCGATGGAACTCTCAAATTGCGTCGAGAATCAATACATCGGCCTCCAGCCTACTTGTCTCCAAGGGTCTGTTGCTGCCTCGGGCACCTTATGGTTGTTCTCCTGTGATTTTAGATTATCGAATCCGACGCAATAATGATAGTTAATTCTAACGTTTAGGGCCTCCTAATGACGATGGGACACTCAAATTGCGTCGAGATTCAATACATCGTCCTCCAGCCGACTTGTCTCCAAGGGTCTAATGCTGCCTCGGGAACCTTACGTTCGTTCTCTTGTAAGTCTAGATTTTCGAATCCGAAGCAAAATTGATTGTTAATTGTAACGTTCAGGGCCTCCTAATGACGATGGAACTCTCAAATTGCGTCGAGATTCAATACATCGGCCTCCAGCCGACTTGTCTCCAAGGGTCTATTGCTGCCTCGGGCACTACATGGTCCTTCTCCTGTGAGTCTAGATTTTCGAACCCGACGCAAAACTGATAGTGAATTGTAACGTTTAGGGCCTGCTAATGACGTTGGAACACTCAAATTACGTCGAGATTCAATACATCGTCCTCCAGCCGACTTGTCTCCAAGGGACTATTGCTGCCTCGGGCACCTTATGGTCGTTCTCCTGTGAGTCTAGATTTTCGAATCCGACGCAAAAATGATTGTTAATTGTAACGTTCAGGGCCTCCTAATGACGATGGAACTCTCAAACTGCGTCGAGATTCAATACATCGGCCTCCAGCCTACTTGTCTCCAAGGGTCTGTTGCTGCCTCGGGCACCTTATGGTTGTTCTCCTGTGAGTTTAGATTATCGAATCCGACGCAAAAATGATAGTGAATTGTAACGTTCAGCGCCTCCTAATGACGATAGAAGACTCAAATTGCGTCGAGATTCAATACATCGACCTCCAGTCGACTTGTATCCAAGAGGATATTGCAGTCTCCGGCACCTCATGGTCATTCTCTTGTAAGTCTAGATTTTCGAATCCGACGCAAAAATGATAGTTAATTGTAACGTTCAGGGCCTCCTAATGCCGATGGAACACTCAAATTGCGTCGAGATTCAATACATCGGCCTCCAGCCGACTTGTCTCCAAGGGTCTATTGCTGCCTCGGGCACCTTATGGTCGTTCTCCCGTGAGTCTAGATTTTCGAATCCGACGCAAAAATGATAGTTAATTGTAACGTTCAGGGTCTCCTAATGCCGATGGAACACTCATATTGCGTTGAGATTCAATACATCGGCCTGCAGCCGACTTGTCTCCAAGGGTCAATTGCTGCCTCGGGCACCTTATGGTCGTTCTCCTGTGAGTCTAGATTTTCGAATCCGACGCAAAAATGAAAGTTAAAAGTCCTAAAGACGATGAAACACTCAAATTGCGTCGAGATTCAATACATCGGCCTCCAGCCGACTTGTCTCCAAGGGTCTATTGCTGCCTCGGGCACCTTATGGTCGTTCTCCTGTGAGTCTAGATTTTCGAATCCGACGCAAAAATGTTTGTTAATTGTAACGTTCAGGGCCTTGTAATGACGATAGAAGAGTCAAATTGCGTCAAGATTCAATACATCGTCCTCCAGTCGAATTGTATCCAAGAGGATATTGCAGTCTCGGGCACCGCACGGTCGTTCCCTTGTAAGTCTAGATTTTCGAATCCGACGCAAAAATGTTAGTTATATGTAACGTTCAGGGCCTCCTAATGCCGATGGAACACTCAAATTGCGTCGAGATTCAATACATCGGCCTCCAGCCGACTTGTCTCCAAGGGTCTATTGCTGCCTCGGGCACCTTATGGTCGTTCTCCTGTGAGTCTAGATTTTCGAATCCGACGCAAAAATGATAGTTAATTGTGACGTTCAGGGCCTCCTAATGACGATGGAACTCTCAAATTGCGTCGAGATTCATTACATCGGCCTCCAGCCGACTTGTCTCCAAGGGTCTATTGCTGCCTCGGGCACCTTATGGTCGTTCTCTTGTAAGTCTAGATTTTCGAATCCGACGCAAAAATGATAGTTAATTGTAACGTTTAGGGCCTCCTAATGACGATGGAACACTCAAATTGCGTCGAGATTCAATACATCGGCCTCCAGCCGACTTGTCTCCAAGGGTCTGTTGCTGCCTCGGGCACCTTATGGTCGTTCTCCTGTGAGTCTAGATTTTCGAATCCGACGCAAAAATGATAGTTAATTGTAACGTTCAGGGCCTCCTAATGCTGATGGAACACTCAAATTGCGTCGAGATCCAATACATCGGCCTCCAGCCGACTTGTCTCCAAGGGGATATCGCTGCCTCGGGCACCACATGGTCCGTCTCCGGTGAGTCTAGATTTTCGAATCCGACGCAAAAATGATAGTTAATTGTAACGTTCAGGGCCTCCTAATGCCGATGGAACACTCATATTGCGTCGAGATTCAATACATCGGCCTCCAGCCGACTTGTCTAAAAGGGTCTGTTGCTGCCTCGGGCACCACATGGTCCTTCTCCTGTGAGTCTAGATTTTCGAATCCGACGCAAAAATGTTTGTTAATTGTAACGTTCAGGGCCTTGTAATGACGATAGAAGAGTCAAATTGCGTCAAGATTCAATACATCGACCTCCAGTCGAATTGTATCCAAGAGGATATTGCAGTCTCGGGCACCGCACGGTCGTTCCCTTGTAAGTCTAGATTTTCGAATCCGACGCAAAAATGTTAGTTATATGTAACGTTCAGGGCCTCCTAATGCCGATGGAACACTCAAATTGCGTCGAGATTCAATACATCGGCCTCCAGCCGACTTGTCTCCAAGGGTCTATTGCTGCCTCGGGCACCTTATGGTCGTTCTCCTGTGAGTCTAGATTTTCGAATCCGACGCAAAAATGATAGTTAATTGTGACGTTCAGGGCCTCCTAATGACGATGGAACTCTCAAATTGCGTCGAGATTCATTACATCGGCCTCCAGCCGACTTGTCTCCAAGGGTCTATTGCTGCCTCGGGCACCTTATGGTCGTTCTCTTGTAAGTCTAGATTTTCGAATCCGACGCAAAAATGATAGTTAATTGTAACGTTTAGGGCCTCCTAATGACGATGGAACACTCAAATTGCGTCGAGATTCAATACATCGGCCTCCAGCCGACTTGTCTCCAAGGGTCTGTTGCTGCCTCGGGCACCTTATGGTCGTTCTCCTGTGAGTCTAGATTTTCGAATCCGACGCAAAAATGATAGTTAATTGTAACGTTCAGGGCCTTGTAGTGACGATGGAACACTCAAATTGCGTCGAGATCCAATACATCGGCCTCCAGCCGACTTGTCTCCAAGGGTCTGTTGCTGCGTCGGGCACCTTATGGTCATTCTCTGGTATGTCTAGATTATCGATTCCGAAGCAAAAATGATAGTGAATTGTAACGTTTAGGGCCTCCTAATGACGATGGAACTCTCAGATTGCGTCGAGATTCAATACAGCGGGCTCCAACCGACTTGTCTCCAAGGGTCTATTGCTGCCTCGGGCACCACATGGTCCTTCTCCTGTGAGTCTAGATTTTCGAATCCGACGCAAAAATGATAGTTAATTGTAACGTTCAGGGCCTTGTAGTGACGATGGAACACTCAAATTGCGTCGAGATTCAATACATCGGCCTGCAGCCGACTAGTCTCCAAGGGTCTGTTGCTGCCTCGTGCACCACATGGTCCTTCTCCTGTGAGTCTAGATTTTCGAATCCGACGCAAAAATGATTGTTAATTGTAACGTTCAGGGCCTCCTAATGACGATGGAACTCTCAAATTGCGTCGAGATTCAATACATCGGCCTCCAGCCGACTTGTCTCCAAGGGGATATCGCTGCTTCGGGTACCACATGGTCCGTCTCCGGTGTGTCTAGATTTTCGAATCCGACGCAAAAATGATAGTTAATTGTAACGTTCAGGGTCTCCTAATGCCGATGGAACACTCATATTGCGTTGAGATTCAATACATCGGCCTGCAGCCAAGGGTCAATTGCTGCCTCGGGCACCTTATGGTCGTTCTCCTGTGAGTCTAGATTTTCGAATCCGACGCAAAAATGAAAGTTAATTGTAACGTTCATGGCCTCCTAAAGACGATGAAACACTCAAATTGCGTCGAGATTCAATACATCGGCCTCCAGCCGACTTGTCTCCAAGGGTCTATTGCTGCTTCGGGCACCTTATGGTCGTTCTCCTGTGAGTCTAGATTTTCGAATCCGACGCAAAAATGAAAGTTAATTGTAACGTTCATGGCCTCCTAAAGACGATGAAACACTCAAATTGCGTCGAGATTCAATACATCGGCCTCCAGCCGACTTGTCTCCAAGGGTCTATTGCTGCCTCGGGCACCTTATGGTCGTTCTCCTGTGAGTCTAGATTTTCGAATCCGACGCAAAAATGTTTGTTAATTGTAACGTTCAGGGCCTTGTAATGACGATAGAAGAGTCAAATTGCGTCAAGATTCAATACATCGACCTGCAGTCGAATTGTATCCAAGAGGATATTGCAGTCTCGGGCACCGCACGGTCGTTCCCTTGTAAGTCTAGATTTTCGAATCCGACGCAAAAATGTTAGTTATATGTAACGTTCAGGGCCTCCTAATGCCGATGGAACACTCAAATTGCGTCGAGATTCAATACATCGGCCTCCAGCCGACTTGTCTCCAAGGGTCTATTGCTGCCTCGGGCACCTTATGGTCGTTCTCCTGTGAGTCTAGATTTTCGAATCCGACGCAAAAATGATAGTTAATTGTGACGTTCAGGGCCTCCTAATGACGATGGAACTCTCAAATTGCGTCGAGATTCATTACATCGGCCTCCAGCCGACTTGTCTCCAAGGGTCTATTGCTGCCTCGGGCACCTTATGGTCGTTCTCTTGTAAGTCTAGATTTTCGAATCCGACGCAAAAATGATAGTGAATTGTAACGTTTAGGGCCTCCTAATGACGATGGAACTCTCAGATTGCGTCGAGATTCAATACAGCGGGCTCCAACCGACTTGTCTCCAAGGGTCTATTGCTGCCTCGGGCACCACATGGTCCTTCTCCTGTGAGTCTACATTTTCGAATCCGACGCAAAAATGATAGTTAATTGTAACGTTCAGGGCCTTGTAGTGACGATGGAACACTCAAATTGCGTCGAGATTCAATACATCGGCCTGCAGCCGACTAGTCTCCAAGGGTCTGTTGCTGCCTCGTGCACCACACGGTCCTTCTCCTGTGAGTCTAGATTTTCGAATCCGACGCAAAAATGATTGTTAATTGTAACGTTCAGGGCCTCCTAATGACGATGGAACTCTCAAATTGCGTCGAGATTCAATACATCGGCCTCCAGCCGACTTGTCTCCAAGGGGATATCGCTGCTTCGGGTACCACATGGTCCGTCTCCGGTGTGTCTAGATTTTCGAATCCGACGCAAAAATGATAGTTAATTGTAACGTTCAGGGTCTCCTAATGCCGATGCAACACTCATATTGCGTTGAGATTCAATACATCGGCCTGCAGCCGACTTGTCTCCAAGGGTCAATTGCTGCCTCGGGCACCTTATGGTCGTTCTCCTGTGAGTCTAGATTTTCGAATCCGACGCAAAAATGAAAGTTAATTGTAACGTTCATGGCCTCCTAAAGACGATGTAACACTCAAATTGCGTCGAGATTCAATACATCGGCCTCCAGCCGACTTGTCTCCAAGGGTCTATTGCTGCCTCGGGCACCTTATCGTCGTTCTCCTGTGAGTCTAGATTTTCGAATCCGACGCAAAAATGTTTGTTAATTGTAACGTTCAGGGCCTTGTAATGACGATAGAAGAGTCAAATTGCGTCAAGATTCAATACATCGACCTCCAGTCGAATTGTATCCAAGAGGATATTGCAGTCTCGGGCACCGCACGGTCGTTCCCTTGTAAGTCTAGATTTTCGAATCCGACGCAAAAATGTTAGTTATATGTAACGTTCAGGGCCTCCTAATGCCGATGGAACACTCAAATTGCGTCGAGATTCAATACATCGGAACCAGCCGACTTGTCTCCAAGGGTCTATTGCTGCCTCGGGCACCTTGTGGTCGTTCTCCTGTGAGTCTAGATTTTCGAATCCGACGCAAAAATGATAGTTAATTGTGACGTTCAGGGCCTCCTAATGACGATGGAACTCTCAAATTGCGTCGAGATTCATTACATCGGCCTCCAGCCGACTTGTCTCCAAGGGTCTATTGCTGCCTCGGGCACCTTATGGTCGTTCTCTTGTAAGTCTAGATTTTCGAATCCGACGCAAAAATGATAGTTAATTGTAACGTTTAGGGCCTCCTAATGACGATGGAACACTCAAATTGCGTCGAGATTCAATACATCGGCCTCCAGCCGACTTGTCTCCAAGGGTCTGTTGCTGCCTCGGGCACCTTATGGTCGTTCTCCTGTGAGTCTAGATTTTCGAATCCGACGCAAAAATGATAGTTAATTGTAACGTTCAGGGCCTCCTAATGCTGATGGAACACTCAAATTGCGTCGAGATCCAATACATCGGCCTCCAGCCGACTTGTCTCCAAGGGGATATCGCTGCCTCGGGCACCACATGGTCCGTCTCCGGTGAGTCTAGATTTTCGAATCCGACGCAAAAATGATAGTTAATTGTAACGTTCAGGGCCTCCTAATGCCGATGGAACACTCATATTGCGTCGAGATTCAATACATCGGCCTCCAGCCGACTTGTCTAAAAGGGTCTGTTGCTGCCTCGGGCACCACATGGTCCTTCTCCTGTGAGTCTAGATTTTCGAATCCGACGCAAAAATGATAGTTAATTGTAACGTACAGGGCCTCCTAATGCCGATGGAACTCTCAAATTGCGTCGAGAATCAATACATCGGCCTCCAGCCGACTTGTCTCCAAGGGGATATCGCTCCCTCGGGCACCACATGGTCCGTCTCCGGTGAGTCTAGATTTTCGAATCCGACGCAAAAATGAAAGTTAATTGTAACGTTCAGGGCCTTGTAATGACGATGGAACACTCAAATTGCGTCAAGATTCAATACATCGGCCTCCAGCCGACTTGTCTCCAAGGGGATATCGCTGCCTCGGGCACCACATGGTCCGTCTCCGGTGAGTCTAGATTTTCGAATCCGACGCAAAAATGATACTTAATTGTAACGTTCAGGGCCTCCTAATGACGATGGAACTCTCAAATTGCGTCGAGATTAATTACATCGGCCTCCAGCCGACTTGTCTCCAAGGGTCTATTGCTGCCTCGGGCACCTTATGGTCGTACTCTTGTAAGTCTAGATTTTCGAATCCGACGCCAAAATGATAGTTAATTGTAACGTTCATGGCCTCCTAATGCCGATGGAACACTCAAATTGCGTCGAGATTCAATACATCGGCCTCCAGCCTACTTGTCTCCAAGGGTCTGTTGCTGCCTCGGGCACCTTATGGTTGTTCTCCTGTGATTTTAGATTATCGAATCCGACGCAATAATGATAGTTAATTCTAACGTTTAGGGCCTCCTAATGACGATGGGACACTCAAATTGCGTCGAGATTCAATACATCGTCCTCCAGCCGACTTGTCTCCAAGGGTCTAATGCTGCCTCGGGAACCTTACGTTCGTTCTCTTGTAAGTCTAGATTTTCGAATCCGAAGCAAAATTTATTGTTAATTGTAACGTTCAGGGCCTCCTAATGACGATGGAACTCTCAAATTGCGTCGAGATTCAATACATCGGCCTCCAGCCGACTTGTCTCCAAGGGTCTATTGCTGCCTCGGGCACTACATGGTCCTTCTCCTGTGAGTCTAGATTTTCGAACCCGACGCAAAACTGATAGTGAATTGTAACGTTTAGGGCCTGCTAATGACGTTGGAACACTCAAATTGCGTCGAGATTCAATACATCGTCCTCCAGCCGACTTGTCTCCAAGGGACTATTGCTGCCTCGGGCACCTTATGGTCGTTCTCCTGTGAGTCTAGATTTTCGAATCCGACGCAAAAATGATTGTTAATTGTAACGTTCAGGGCCTCCTAATGACGATGGAACTCTCAAACTGCGTCGAGATTCAATACATCGGCCTCCAGCCTACTTGTCTCCAAGGGTCTGTTGCTGCCTCGGGCACCTTATGGTTGTTTTCCTGTGAGTTTAGATTATCGAATCCGACGCAAAAATGATAGTGAATTGTAACGTTCAGCGCCTACTAATGACGATAGAAGACTCAAATTGCGTCGAGATTCAATACATCGACCTCCAGTCGACTTGTATCCAAGAGGATATTGCAGTCTCCGGCACCTCATGGACATTCTCTTGTAAGTCTAGATTTTCGAATCCGACGCAAAAATGATAGTTAATTGTAACGTTCAGGGCCTCCTAATGCCGATGGAACACTCAAATTGCGTCGAGATTCAATACATCGGCCTCCAGCCGACTTGTCTCCAAGGGTCTATTGCTGCCTCGGGCACCTTATGGTTGTTCTCCTGTGAGTCTAGATTTTCGAATCCGACGCAAAAATGATAGTTAATTGTAACGTTCAGGGCCTTTTAATGACGATGGAACACTCAAATTGCGTCGAGATTCAATACATCGGCCTGCAGCCGACTTGTCTCCAAGGGTCTATTGCTGCCTCGGGCACCACATGGTCCTTCTCCTGTGAGTCTACATTTTCGAACCCGACGCAAAACTGATAGTGAATTGTAACGTTTAGGGCCTCCTAATGACGATGGAACACTCAAATTGCGTCGTGATCCAATACATCGGCCTCCAGCCGACTTGTCTACAAGGGTCTGTTGGTGCCTCAGGCACCTCATGGTCTTTCTCCTGTGAGTCTAAATTTTCGAATCCGACGCAAAAATGATAGTTAATTGTAACGTTCAGGGCCTTGTAATGACGATGGAACACTCAGATTGCGTCGAGATTCAATACATCGGCCTGCAGCCGACTTGTCTCCATGGGTCTATTGCTGCCTCGGGCACCACATGGTCCTTCTCCTGTGAGTCTAGATTTTCGAATCCGACGCAAAAATGATAGTTAATTGTAACGTTCAGGGCCTTGTAGTGACGATGGAACACTCAAATTGCGTCGAGATTCAATACATCGGCCTGCAGCCGACTAGTCTACAAGGGTCTGTTGCTGCCTCGTGCACCACACGGTCCTTCTCCTGTGAGTCTAGATTTTCGAATCCGACGCAAAAATGATTGTTAATTCTAACGTTCAGGGCCTCCTAATGACGATGGAACTCTCAAATTGCGTCGAGATTCAATACATCGGCCTCCAGCCGACTTGTCTCCAAGGGGATATCGCTGCTTCGGGTACCACATGGTCCGTCTCCGGTGTGTCTAGATTTTCGAATCCGACGCAAAAATGATAGTTAATTGTAACGTTCAGGGTCTCCTAATGCCGATGGAACACTCATATTGCGTTGAGATTCAATACATCGGCCTGCAGCCGACTTGTCTCCAAGGGTCAATTGCTGCCTCGGGCACCTTATGGTCGTTCTCCTGTGAGTCTAGATTTTCGAATCCGACGCAAAAATGAAAGTTAATTGTAACGTTCATGGCCTCCTAAAGACGATGAAACACTCAAATTGCGTCGAGATTCAATACATCGGCCTCCAGCCGACTTGTCTCCAAGGGTCTATTGCTTCCTCCGGCTCCTTATTTTCGTTCTCCTGTGAGTCTATATTTTCGAATCCGACGCAAAAATGATAGTGAATTGTAACGTTCAGGGCCTCCTAATGCCGTTGGAACACTCAAATTGCGTCGAGATTCAATACATCGGCCTCCAGCCGACTTGTCTCCAAGGGTCTATTGCTGCCTCGGGCACCTTATGGTCGTTCTCCTGTGAGTCTAGATTTTCGAATCCGACGCAAAAATGTTTGTTAATTGTAACGTTCAGGGCCTTGTAATGACGATAGAAGAGTCAAATTGCGTCGAGATTCAATACATCGACCTCCAGTCGAATTGTATCCAAGAGGATATTGCAGTCTCGGGCACCGCACGGTCGTTCCCTTGTAAGTCTAGATTTTCGAATCCGACGCAAAAATGATAGTTAATTAAAACGTTCAGGGCCTCCTAATGCCGATGGAACACTCAAATTGCGTCGAGATTCAATACATCGGCCTCCAGCCGACTTGTCTCCAAGGGTCTATTGCTGCCTCGGGCACCTTATGGTCGTTCTCCTGTGAGTCTAGATTTTCGAATCCGACGCAAAAATGATAGTTAATTGTAACGTTCAGGGCCTTGTAATGACGATGGAACACTCAAATTGCGTCGAGATTCAATACATCGGCCTGCAGCCGACTTGTCTCCAAGGGTCTATTGCTGCCTCGGGCACCACATGGTCCTTCTCCTGTGAGTCTACATTTTCGAACCCGACGCAAAACTGATAGTGAATTGTAACGTTTAGGGCCTCCTAATGACGATGGAACACTCAAATTGCGTCGAGATCCAATACATCGGCCTCCAGCCGACTTGTCTACAAGGGTCTGTTGGTGCCTCAGGCACCTCATGGTCTTTCTCCTGTGAGTCTAAATTTTCGAATCCGACGCAAAAATGATAGTTAATTGTAACGTTCAGGGCCTTGTAATGACGATGGAACACTCAGATTGCGTCGAGATTCAATACATCGGCCTGCAGCCGACTTGTCTCCAAGGGTCTATTGCTGCCTCGGGTACCACATGGTCCGTCTCCGGTGTGTCTAGATTTTCGAATCCGACGCAAAAATGATAGTTAATTGTAACGTTCAGGGTCTCCTAATGCCGATGGAACACTCATATTGCGTTGAGATTCAATACATCGGCCTGCAGCCGACTTGTCTCCAAGGGTCTATTGCTGCCTCGGGCACCTTATGGTCGTTCTCCTGTGAGTCTAGATTTTCGAATCCGACGCAAAAATGAAAGTTAATTGTAACGTTCATGGCCTCCTACAGACGATGAAACACTCAAATTGCGTCGAGATTCAATACATCGGCCTCCAGCCGACTTGTCTCCAAGGGTCTATTGCTTCCTCCGGCTCCTTATGGTCGTTCTCCTGTGAGTCTATATTTTCGAATCCGACGCAAAAATGATAGTGAATTGTAACGCTCAGGGCCTCCTAATGCCGTTGGAACACTCAAATTGCGTCGAGATTCAATACATCGGCCTCCAGCCGACTTGTCTCCAGGGGTCTATTGCTGCCTCGGGCACCTTATGGTCGTTCTCCTGTGAGTCTAGATTTTCGAGTCCGACGCAAAAATGTTTGTTAATTGTAACGTTCAGGGCCTTGTAATGACGATTGAAGAGTCAAATTGCGTCGAGATTCAATACATCGACCTCCAGTCGAATTGTATCCAAGAGGATATTGCAGTCTCGGGCACCGCACGGTCGTTCCCTTGTAAGTCTAGATTTTCGAGTCCGACGCAAAAATGATAGTTAATTGTAACGTTCACGGCCTCCTAATGCCGATGGAACACTCAAATTGCGTCGAGATTCAATACATCGGCCTCCAGCCGACTTGTCTCCAAGGGTCTTTTGCTGCCTCGGGCACCTTATGGTCGTTCTCCTGTGAGTCTAGATTTTCGAATCCGACGCAAAAATGATAGTTAATTGTAACGTTCAGGGCCTTTTAATGACGATGGAACACTCAAATTGCGTCGAGATTCAATACATAGGCCTGCAGCCGACTTGTCTCCAAGGGTCTATTACTGCCTCGGGCACCACATGGTCCTTCTCCTGCGAGTCTAGATTTTCGAATCCGACGCAAAAATGATAGTGAATTGTAACGTTTAGGGCCTCCTAATGACGATGGAACACTCACATTGCGTCGAGATTCAATACATCGGGCTCCAGCCGACTTGTCTGCAAGGGTCTATTGCTGCCTCGGGCACCACATGGTCCTTCTCCTGTGAGTCTAGATTTTCGAATCCGACGCAAAAATGATAGTTAATTGTAACGTTCAGGGCCTTGTAGTGACGATGGAACACTCAAATTGCGTCGAGATCCAATACATCGGCCTCCAGCCGACTTGTCTCCAAGGGTCTGTTGCTGCGTCGGGCACCTTATGGTCATTCTCTGGTATGTCTAGATTATCGATTCCGAAGCAAAAATTATAGTGAATTGTAACGTTTAGGGCCTCCTAATGACGATGGAACTCTCAGATTGCGTCGAGATTCAATACATCGGGCTCCAGCCGACATGTCTCCAAGGGTCTATTGCTGCCTCTGGCACCACATGGTCATTCTCCTGTGAGTCTAGATTTTCGAATCCGACGCAAAAATGATAGTTAATTGTAACGTTCAGGGCCTTGTAGTGACGATGGAACACTCAAATTGCGTCAAGATTCAATACATCATCCTGCAGCCGACTTGTCTCCAAGGGTCTATTGCTGCCTCGGGCACCACATGGTCCTTCTCCTGTGAGTCTAGATTTTCGAATCCGACGCAAAAATGATAGTTAATTGTAACGTTCAGGGCCTTGTAGTGACCTTGGAACACTCAAATTGCGTCAAGATTCAATACATCGGCCTGCAGCCGACTTGTCTCCAAGGGTCTATTGCTGCCTCTGGCACCACATGGTCCTTCTCCTGTGAGTCTAGATTTTCGAATCCGACGCAAAAATGAAAGTTAATTGTAACGTTCATGGCCTCCTAATGACGATGGAACACTCAAATTGCATCGAGATTCAATACATCGGCCTCCAGCCGACTTGTCTCCAAGGGTCTATTGCTTCCTCCGGCTCCTTATGGTCGTTCTCCTGTGAGTCTATATTTTCGAATCCGACGCAAAAATGATAGTGAATTGTAACGTTCAGGGCCTCCTAATGCCGATGGAACACTCAAATTGCGTCGAGATTCAATACATCGGCCTCCAGCCGACTTGTCTCCAAGGGTCTATTGCTGCCTCGGGCACCTTATGGTCGTGCTCCTGTGAGTCTAGATTTTCGAATCCGACGCAAAAATGTTTGCTAATTGTAACGTTCAGGGCCTTGTAATGACGATAGAAGACTCAAATTGCGTCGAGATTCAATACATCGACCTCCAGTCGAATTGTATCCAAGAGTATATTGCAGTCTCGGGCACCTCACGGTCGTTCCCTTGTAAGTCTAGATTTTCGAATCCGACGCAAAAATGATAGTTAATTGTAACGTTCAAGGCCTTGTAATGACGATGGAACACTCAGACTGCGTCGAGATTCAATACATTGGCCTGCAGCCGACTTGTCTCCAAGGGTCAATTGCTGCCTCGGGCACCACATGGTCCTTCCCCTGTGAGTCTAGATTTTCGAATCCGACGCAAAAATGATAGTGAATTGTATCGTTTAGGGCCTCCTAATGACGATGGAACACTCAAATTGCGTCGAGATTCAATACATCGGCCTCCAGCCGACTTGTCTCCAAGGGTCTATTGCTGCCTCGGGCACCACATGGTCCTTCTCCTGTGAGTCTAGATTTTCGAATCCGACGCAGAAATGATAGTTAATTGTAACGTTCAGGGCCTTGTAGTGACGATGGAACACTCAAATTGCGTCGAGATTCAATACATCGGCCTGCAGCCGACTTGTCTCCAAGGGTCTGTTGCTGCCTCGGGCACCACATGGTCCTTCTCCTGTGAGTCTAGATTTTCGAATCCGACGCAAAAATGATTGTTAATTGTAACGTTCAGGGCCTCCTAATGACGATGGAACTCTCAAATTGCGTCGAGATTCATACATCGGCCTCCAGCCGACTTGTCTCCAAGGGGATATCGCTGCCTCGGGTACCACATGGTCCGTCTCTGGTGAGTCTAGATTTTCGAATCCGACGCAAAAATGATAGTTAATTGTATCGTTCAGGGTCTCCTAATGCCGATGGAACACTCATATTGCGTCGAGATTCAATACATCGGACTCCAGCCGACTTGTCTCCAAGGGTCTATTGCTGCCTCGGGCACCTTATGGTCGTTCTCCTGTGAGTCTAGATTTTCGAATCCGACGCAAAAATGATAGTTAATTGTAACGTTCAGGGCCTTGTAATGACGATGGAACACTCAAATTGCGTCAAGATTCAATACATCGGCCTGCAGCCGACTTGTCTCCAAGGGTCTATTGCTGCCTCGGGCACCACATGGTCCTTCTCCTGTGAGTCTAGATTTTCGAATCCGACGCAAAAATAAAAGTTAATTGTAACGTTCATGGCCTCCTAATGACGATGGAACACTCAAATTGCGTCGAGATTCAATACATCGGCCTCCAGCCGACTTGTCTCCAAGCGTCTATTGCTTCCTCCGGCTCCTTATGGTCGTTCTCCTGTGAGTCTATATTTTCGAATCCGACGCAAAAATGATAGTGAATTGTAACGTTCAGGGCCTCCTAATGCCGATGGAACACTCAAATTGCGTCGAGATTCAATACATCGGCCTCCAGCCGACTTGTCTCCAAGGGTCTAATGCTGCCTCGGGCACCTTATGGTCGTGCTCCTGTGAGTCTAGATTTTCGAATCCGACGCAAAAATGTTTGTTAATTGTAACGTTCAGGGCCTTGTAATGACGATAGAAGACTCAAATTGCGTCGAGATTCAATACATCGTCCTCCAGCCGACTTGTCTCCAAGGGACTATTGCTGCCTCGGGCACCTTATGGTCGTTCTCCTGTGAGTCTAGATTTTCGAATCCGACGCAAAAATGATTGTTAATTGTAACGTTCAGGGCCTCCTAATGACGATGGAACTCTCAAACTGAGTCGAGTTTCAATACATCGGCCTCCAGCCTACTTGTCTCCAAGGGTCTGTTGCTGCCTCGGGCACCTTATGGTTGTTCTCCTGTGATTTTAGATTATCGATTCCGACGCAATAACGATAGTTAATTGTAACGTTTAGGGCCTCCTAATGACGATGGGACACTCAAATTGCGTCGAGATTCAATACATCGGCCTGCAGCCGACTTGTCTGCAAGGGTCTATTGCTGCCTCGGGCACCACATGGTCCTTCTCCTGTGAGTCTAGATTTTCGAATCCGACGCAAAAATGATAGTTAATTGCAACGTTTAGGGCCTCCTAATGACGATGGAACACTCAAATTGCGTCGAGATTCAATACATCGGCCTCCAGCCGACTTGTCTCCAAGGGTCTATTGCTTCCTCCGGCTCCTTATGGTCGTTCTCCTGTGAGTCTATATTTTCGAATCCGACGCAAAAATGATAGTGAATTGTAACGTTTAGGGCCTCCTAATGACGATGGAACACTCAAATTGCGTCGAGATTCAATACATGGGCCTCCAGCCGACTTGTGTCCAAGGGTCTGTTGCTGCCTCGGCACCTTATGGTCGTTCTCCTGTGAGTTTAGATTATCGAATCCGACGCAAAAATGATAGTGAATTGTAACGTTCAGCGCCTCCTAATGACGATAGAAGACTCAAATTGCGTCGAGATTCAATACATCGACCTCCAGTCGACTTGTATCCAAGAGGATATTGCAGTCTCCGGCACCTCATGGTCGTTCTCTTGTAAGTCTAGATTTTCGAATCCGACGCAAAAATGATAGTTAATTGTAACGTTCAGGGCCTCGTAATGCCGATGGAACACTCAAATTGCGTCGAGATTCAATACATCGGCCTCCAGCCGACTTGTCTCCAAGGGTCTATTGCTGCCTCGGGCACCTTATGGTCGTTCTCCTGTGAGTCTAGATTTTCGAATCCGACGCAAAAATGATTGTTAATTGTAACGTTCAGGGCCTTGTAATGACGATGGAACACTCAAATTGCGTCGAGATTCAATACATCGGCCTGCAGCCGACTTGTCTCCAAGGGTCTATTGCTGCCTCGGGCACCACATGGTCCTTCTCCTGTGAGTCTACATTTTCGAACCCGACGCAAAACTGATAGTGAATTGTAACGTTTAGGGCCTCCTAATGACGATGGAACACTCAAATTGCGTCGAGATCCAATACATCGGCCTCCAGCCGACTTGTCTACAAGGGTCTGTTGGTGCCTCAGGCACCTCATGGTCTTTCTCCTGTGAGTCTAGATTTTCGAATCCGACGCAAAAATGATAGTGAATTGTAACGTTTAGGGCCTCCTAATGACGATGGAACACTCACATTGCGTCGAGATTCAATACATCGACCTCCAGCCGACTTGTCTCCAAGGGTCTATTGCTGCCTCGGGCACCACATGGTCCTTCTCCTGTGAGTCTAGATTTTCGAATCCGACGCAAAAATGATAGTTAATTGTAACGTTCAGGGCCTTGTAGTGACGATGGAACACTCAAATTGCGTCGAGATCCAATACATCGGCCTCCAGCCGACTTGTCTCCAAGGGTCTGTTGCTGCGTCGGGCACCTTATGGTCATTCTCTGGTATGTCTAGATTATCGATTCCGAAGCAAAAATGATAGTGAATTGTAACGTTTAGGGCCTCCTAATGACGATGGAACTCTCAGATTGCGTCGAGATTCAATACATCGGGCTCCAGCCGACATGTCTCCAAGGGTCTATTGCTGCCTCTGGCACCACATGGTCATTCTCCTGTGAGTCTAGATTTTCGAATCCGACGCAAAAATGATAGTTAATTGTAACGTTCAGGGCCTTGTAGTGACGATGGAACACTCAAATTGCGTCAAGATTCAATACATCATCCTGCAGCCGACTTGTCTCCAAGGGTCTATTGCTGCCTCTGGCACCACATGGTCCTTCTCCTGTGAGTCTAGATTTTCGAATCCGACGCCAAAATGAAAGTTAATTGTAACGTTCATGGCCTCCTAATGACGATGGAACACTCAAATTGCGTCGAGATTCAATCTATCGGCCTCCAGCCGACTTGTCTCCAAGGGTCTATTGCTTCCTCCGGCTCCTTATGGTCGTTCTCCTGTGAGTCTATATTTTCGAATCCGACGCAAAAATGATAGTGAATTGTAACGTTCAGGGCCTCCTAATGCCGATGGAACACTCAAATTGCGTCGAGATTCAATACATCGGCCTCCAGCCGACTTGTCTCCAAGGGTCTATTGCTGCCTCGGGCACCTTATGGTCGTGCTCCTGTGAGTCTAGATTTTCGAATCCGACGCAAAAATGTTTGTTAATTGTAACGTTCAGGGCCTTGTAATGACGATAGAAGACTCAAATTGCGTCGAGATTCAATACATCGACCTCCAGTCGAATTGTATCCAAGAGGATATTGCAGTCTCGGGCACCTCACGGTCGTTCCCTTGTAAGTCTAGATTTTCGAATCCGACGCAATAATGATAGTTAATTGTAACTTTCAGGGCCTCCTAATGACGATGGAACACTCAAATTGCGTCGAGATTCAATACATCGGCCTCCAGCCGACTTGTCTCCAAGGGTCTATTGCTGCCTCGGGCACCTTATGGTCGTGCTCCTGTGAGTCTAGATTTTCGAATCCGACGCAAAAATGTTTGTTAATTGTAACGTTCAGGGCCTTGTAATGACGATAGAAGACTCAAATTGCGTCGAGATTCAATACATCGTCCTCCAGCCGACTTGTCTCCAAGGGACTATTGCTGCCTCGGGCACCTTATGGTCGTTCTCCTTTGAGTCTAGATTTTCGAATCCGACGCAAAAATGATTGTTAATTGTAACGTTCAGGGCCTCCTAATGACGATGGAACTCTCAAACTGCGTCGAGTTTCAATACATCGGCCTCCAGCCTACTTGTCTCCAAGGGTCTGTTGCTGCCTCGGGCACCTTATGGTTGTTCTCCTGTGATTTTAGATTATCGAATCCGACGCAATAACGATAGTTAATTGTAACGTTTAGGGCCTCCTAATGACGATGGGACACTCAAATTGCGTCGAGATTCAATACATCGGCCTGCAGCCGACTTGTCTGCAAGGGTCTATTGCTGCCTCGGGCACCACATGGTCCTTCTCCTGTGAGTCTAGATTTTCGAATCCGACGCAAAAATGATAGTTAATTGCAACGTTTAGGGCCTCCTAATGACGATGGAACACTCAAATTGCGTCGAGATTCAATACATCGGCCTCCAGCCGACTTGTCTCCAAGGGTCTATTGCTTCCTCCGGCTCCTTATGGTCGTTCTCCTGTGAGTCTATATTTTCGAATCCGACGCAAAAATGATAGTGAATTGTAACGTTTAGGGCCTCCTAATGACGATGGAACACTCACATTGCGTCGAGATTCAATACATGGGCCTCCAGCCGACTTGTGTCCAAGGGTCTGTTGCTGCCTCGGCACCTTATGGTCGTTCTCCTGTGAGTTTAGATTATCGAATCCGACGCAAAAATGATAGTGAATTGTAACGTTCAGCGCCTCCTAATGACGATAGAAGACTCAAATTGCGTCGAGATTCAATACATCGACCTCCAGTCGACTTGTATCCAAGAGGATATTGCAGTCTATGGCACCTCATGGTCGTTCTCTTGTAAGTCTAGATTTTCGAATCCGACGCAAAAATGATAGTTAATTGTAACGTTCAGGGCCTCGTAATGCCGATGGAACACTCAAATTGCGTCGAGATTCAATACATCGGCCTCCAGCCGACTTGTCTCCAAGGGTCTATTGCTGCCTCGGGCACCTTATGGTCGTTCTCCTGTGAGTCTAGATTTTCGAATCCGACGCAAAAATGATAGTTAATTGTAACGTTCAGGGCCTTGTAATGACGATGGAACACTCAAATTGCGTCGAGATTCAATACATCGGCCTGCAGCCGACTTGTCTCCAAGGGTCTATTGCTGCCTCGGGCACCACATGGTCCTTCTCCTGTGAGTCTACATTTTCGAACCCGACGCAAAACTGATAGTGAATTGTTACGTTTAGGGCCTCCTAATGACGATGGAACACTCAAATTGCGTCGAGATCCAATACATCGGCCTCCAGCCGACTTGTCTACAAGGGTCTGTTGGTGCCTCAGGCACCTCATGGTCTTTCTCCTGTGAGTCTAAATTTTCGAATCCGACGCAAAAATGATAGTTAATTGTAACGTTCAGGGTCTCCTAATGCCGATGGAACACTCATATTGCGTTGAGATTCAATACATCGGCCTGCAGCCGACTTGTCTCCAAGGGTCTATTGCTGCCTCGGGCACCTTATGGTCGTTCTCCTGTGAGTCTAGATTTTCGAATCCGACGCAAAAATGAAAGTTAATTGTAACGTTCATGGCCTCCTAAAGACGATGAAACACTCAAATTGCGTCGAGATTCAATACATCGGCCTCCAGCCGACTTGTCTCCAAGGGTCTATTGCTTCCTCCGGCTCCTTATGGTCGTTCTCCTGTGAGTCTATATTTTCGAATCCGACGCAAAAATGATAGTGAATTGTAACGCTCAGGGCCTCCTAATGCCGTTGGAACACTCAAATTGCGTCGTGATTCAATACATCGGCCTCCAGCCGACTTGTCTCCAAGGGTCTATTGCTGCCTCGGGCACCTTATGGTCGTTCTCCTGTGAGTCTAGATTTTCGAATCCGACGCAAAAACGTTTGTTAATTGTAACGTTCAGGGCCTTTTAATGACGATAGAAGAGTCAAATTGCGTCGAGATTCAATACATCGACCTCCAGTCGAATTGTATCCAAGAGGATATTGCAGTCTCGGGCACCGCACGGTCGTTTCCTTGTAAGTCTAGATTTTCGAGTCCGACGCAAAAATGATAGTTAATTGTAACGTTCAGGGCCTCCTAATGCCGATGGATCACTCAAATTGCGTCGAGATTCAATACATCGGCCTCCAGCCGACTTGTCTCCAAGGGTCTATTGCTGCCTCGGGCACCTTATGGTCGTTCTCCTGTGAGTCTAGATTTTCGAATCCGACGCAAAAATGATAGTTAATTGTAACGTTCAGGGCCTTTTAATGACGATGGAACAATCAAATTGCGTCGAGATTCAATACATCGGCCTGCAGCCGACTTGTCTCCAAGGGTCTATTGCTGCCTCGGGCACCACATGGTCCTTCTCCTGCGAGTCTAGATTTTCGAATCCGACGCAAAAATGATAGTGAATTGTAACGTTTAGGGCCTCCTAATGACGATGGAACACTCACATTACGTCGAGATTCAATACATCGACCTCCAGCCGACTTGTCTCCTAGGGTCTATTGCTGCCTCGGGCACCACATGGTCCTTCTCCTGTGAGTCTAGATTTTCGAATCCGACGCAAAAATGATAGTTAATTGTAACGTTCACGGCCTTGTAGTGACGATGGAACACTCAAATTGCGTCGAGATCCAATACATCGGCCTCCAGCCGACTTGTCTCCAAGGGTCTGTTGCTGCGTCGGGCACCTTATGGTCATTCTCTGGTATGTCTAGATTATCGATTCCGAAGCAAAAATGATAGTGAATTGTAACGTTTAGGGCCTCCTAATGACGATGGAACTCTCAGATTGCGTCGAGATTCAATACATCGGGCTCCAGCCGACATGTCTCCAAGGGTCTATTGCTGCCTCTGGCACCACATGGTCCTTCTCCTGTGAGTCTAGATTTTCGAATCCGACGCAAAAATGATAGTTAATTGTAACGTTCAGGGCCTTGTAGTGACGATGGAACACTCAAATTGCGTCAAGATTCAATACATCATCCTGCAGCCGACTTGTCTCCAAGGGTCTATTGCTGCCTCTGGCACCACATGGTCCTTCTCCTGTGAGTCTAGATTTTCGAATCCGACGCAAATATGAAAGTTAATTGTAACGTTCATGGCCTCCTAATGACGATGGAACACTCAAATTGCGTCGAGATTCAATACATCGGCCTCCAGCCGACTTGTCTCCAAGGGTCTATTGCTTCCTCCGGCTCCTTATGGTCGTTCTCCTGTGAGTCTAAATTTTCGAATCCGACGCAAAAATGATAGTGAATTGTAACGTTCAGGGCCTCCTAATGCCGATGGAACACTCAAATTGCGTCGAGATTCAATACATCGGCCTCCAGCCGACTTGTCTCCAAGGGTCTATTGCTGCCTCGGGCACCTTATGGTCGTGCTCCTGTGAGTCTAGATTTTCGAATCCGACGCAAAAATGTTTGCTAATTGTAACGTTCAGGGCCTTGTAATGACGATAGAAGACTAAAATTGCGTCGAGATTCAATACATCGTCCTCCAGCCGACTTGTCTCCAAGGGACTATTGCTGCCTCGGGCACCTTATGGTCGTTCTCCTTTGAGTCTAGATTTTCGAATCCGACGCAAAAATGATTGTTAATTGTAACGTTCAGGGCCTCCTAATGACGATGGAACTCTCAAACTGCGTCGAGTTTCAATACATCGGCCTCCAGCCTACTTGTCTCCAAGGGTCTGTTGCTGCCTCGGGCACCTTATGGTTGTTCTCCTGTGATTTTAGATTATCGAATCCGACGCAATAACGATAGTTAATTGTAACGTTTAGGGCCTCCTAATGACGATGGGACACTCAAATTGCGTCGAGATTCAATACATCGGCCTGCAGCCGACTTGTCTGCAAGGGTCTATTGCTGCCTCGGGCACCACATGGTCCTTCTCCTGTGAGTCTAGATTTTCGAATCCGACGCAAAAATGATAGTTAATTGCAACGTTTAGGGCCTCCTAATGACGATGGAACACTCAAATTGCGTCGAGATTCAATACATCGGCCTCCAGCCGACTTGTCTCCAAGGGTCTATTGCTTCCTCCGGCTCCTTATGGTCGTTCTCCTGTGAGTCTATATTTTCGAATCCGACGCAAAAATGATAGTGAATTGTAACGTTTAGGGCCTCCTAATGACGATGGAACACTCACATTGCGTCGAGATTCAATACATGGGCCTCCAGCCGACTTGTGTCCAAGGGTCTGTTGCTGCCTCGGCACCTTATGGTCGTTCTCCTGTGAGTTTAGATTATCGAATCCGACGCAAAAATGATAGTGAATTGTAACGTTCAGCGCCTCCTAATGACGATAGAAGACTCAAATTGCGTCGAGATTCAATACATCGACCTCCAGTCGACTTGTATCCAAGAGGATATTGCAGTCTCCGGCACCTCATGGTCGTTCTCTTGTAAGTCTAGATTTTCGAATCCGACGCAAAAATGATAGTTAATTGTAACGTTCAGGGCCTCGTAATGCCGATGGAACACTCAAATTGCGTCGAGATTCAATACATCGGCCTCCAGCCGACTTGTCTCCAAGGGTCTATTGCTGCCTCGGGCACCTTATGGTCGTTCTCCTGTGAGTCTAGATTTTCGAATCCGACGCAAAAATGATAGTTAATTGTAACGTTCAGGGCCTTGTAATGACGATGGAACACTCAAATTGCGTCGAGATTCAATACATCGGCCTGCAGCCGACTTGTCTCCAAGGGTCTATTGCTGCCTCGGGCACCACATGGTCCTTCTCCTGTGAGTCTACATTTTCGAACCCGACGCAAAACTGATAGTGAATTGTTACGTTTAGGGCCTCCTAATGACGATGGAACACTCAAATTGCGTCGAGATCCAATACATCGGCCTCCAGCCGACTTGTCTACAAGGGTCTGTTGGTGCCTCAGGCACCTCATGGTCTTTCTCCTGTGAGTCTAAATTATCGAATCCGACGCAAAAATGATAGTTAATTGTAACGTTCAGGGTCTCCTAATGCCGATGGAACACTCATATTGCGTTGAGATTCAATACATCGGCCTGCAGCCGACTTGTCTCCAAGGGTCTATTGCTGCCTCGGGCACCTTATGGTCGTTCTCCTGTGAGTCTAGATTTTCGAATCCGACGCAAAAATGAAAGTTAATTGTAACGTTCATGGCCTCCTAAAGACGATGAAACACTCAAATTGCGTCGAGATTCAATACATCGGCCTCCAGCCGACTTGTCTCCAAGGGTCTATTGCTTCCTCCGGCTCCTTATGGTCGTTCTCCTGTGAGTCTATATTTTCGAATCCGACGCAAAAATGATAGTGAATTGTAACGCTCAGGGCCTCCTAATGCCGTTGGAACACTCAAATTGCGTCGTGATTCAATACATCGGCCTCCAGCCGACTTGTCTCCAAGGGTCTATTGCTGCCTCGGGCACCTTATGGTCGTTCTCCTGTGAGTCTAGATTTTCGAATCCGACGCAAAAACGTTTGTTAATTGTAACGTTCAGGGCCTTTTAATGACGATAGAAGAGTCAAATTGCGTCGAGATTCAATACATCGACCTCCAGTCGAATTGTATCCAAGAGGATATTGCAGTCTCGGGCACCGCACGGTCGTTTCCTTGTAAGTCTAGATTTTCGAGTCCGACGCAAAAATGATAGTTAATTGTAACGTTCAGGGCCTCCTAATGCCGATGGAACACTCAAATTGCGTCGAGATTCAATACATCGGCCTCCAGCCGACTTGTCTCCAAGGGTCTATTGCTGCCTCGGGCACCTTATGGTCGTTCTCCTGTGAGTCTAGATTTTCGAATCCGACGCAAAAATGATAGTTAATTGTAACGTTCAGGGCCTTTTAATGACGATGGAACACTCAAATTGCGTCGAGATTCAATACATCGGCCTGCAGCCGACTTGTCTCCAAGGGTCTATTGCTGCCTCGGGCACCACATGGTCCTTCTCCTGCGAGTCTAGATTTTCGAATCCGACGCAAAAATGATAGTGAATTGTAACGTTTAGGGCCTCCTAATGACGATGGAACACTCACATTACGTCGAGATTCAATACATCGACCTCCAGCCGACTTGTCTCCAAGGGTCTATTGCTGCCTCGGGCACCACATGGTCCTTCTCCTGTGAGTCTAGATTTTCGAATCCGACGCAAAAATGATAGTTAATTGTAACGTTCAGGGCCTTGTAGTGACGATGGAACACTCAAATTGCGTCGAGATCCAATACATCGGCCTCCAGCCGACTTGTCTCCAAGGGTCTGTTGCTGCGTCGGGCACCTTATGGTCATTCTCTGGTATGTCTAGATTATCGATTCCGAAGCAAAAATGATAGTGAATTGTAACGTTTAGGGCCTCCTAATGACGATGGAACTCTCAGATTGCGTCGAGATTCAATACATCGGGCTCCAGCCGACATGTCTCCAAGGGTCTATTGCTGCCTCTGGCACCACATGGTCCTTCTCCTGTGAGTCTAGATTTTCGAATCCGACGCAAAAATGATAGTTAATTGTAACGTTCAGGGCCTTGTAGTGACGATGGAACACTCAAATTGCGTCAAGATTCAATACATCATCCTGCAGCCGACTTGTCTCCAAGGGTCTATTGCTGCCTCTGGCACCACATGGTCCTTCTCCTGTGAGTCTAGATTTTCGAATCCGACGCAAAAATGAAAGTTAATTGTAACGTTCATGGCCTCCTAATGACGATGGAACACTCAAATTGCGTCGAGATTCAATACATCGGCCTCCAGCCGACTTGTCTCCAAGGGTCTATTGCTTCCTCCGGCTCCTTATGGTCGTTCTCCTGTGAGTCTAAATTTTCGAATCCGACGCAAAAATGATAGTGAATTGTAACGTTCAGGGCCTCCTAATGCCGATGGAACACTCAAATTGCGTCGAGATTCAATACATCGGCCTCCAGCCGACTTGTCTCCAAGGGTCTATTGCTGCCTCGGGCACCTTATGGTCGTGCTCCTGTGAGTCTAGATTTTCGAATCCGACGCAAAAATGTTTGCTAATTGTAACGTTCAGGGCCTTGTAATGACGATAGAAGACTCAAATTGCGTCGAGATTCAATACATCGACCTCCAGTCGAATTGTATCCAAGAGTATATTGCAGTCTCGGGCACCTCACGGTCGTTCCCTTGTAAGTCTAGATTTTCGAATCCGACGCAAAAATGATAGTTAATTGTAACGTTCAGGGCCTCCTAATGCCGATGGAACACTCAAATTGCGTCGAGATTCAATACATCGGCCTCCAGCCGACTTGTCTCCAAGGGTCTATTGCTGACTCGGGCACCTTATGGTCGATCTCCTGTGAGTCTAGATTTTCGAACCCGACGCAAAACTGAAAGTGAATTGTAACGTTTAGGGCCTCCTAATGACGATGGAACACTCAAATTGCGTCGAGATTCAATACATCGGCCTCCAGCCGACTTGACCTCAAGGGTCTGTTGCTGCCTCAGGCACCTCATGGTCTTTCTCCTGTGAGTCTAAATTTTCGAATCCGACGCAAAAATGATAGTTAATTGTAACGTTCAAGGCCTTGTAATGACGATGGAACACTCAGACTGCGTCGAGATTCAATACATTGGCCTGCAGCCGACTTGTCTCCAAGGGTCAATTGCTGCCTCGGGCACCACATGGTCCTTCTCGTGCGAGTCTAGATTTTCGAATCCGACGCAAAAATGATAGTGAATTGTAACGTTTAGGGCCTCCTAATGACGATGGAACACTCAAATTGCGTCGAGATTCAATACATCGGCCTGCAGCCGACTTGTCTCCAAGGGTCTGTTGCTGCCTCGGGCACCACATGGTCCTTCTCCTGTGAGTCTAGAATTTCGAATCCGACGCAAAAATGATTGTTAATTGTAACGTTCAGGGCCTCCTAATGACGATGGAACTCTCAAATTGCGTCGAGATTCATACATCGGCCTCCAGCCGACTTGTCTCCAAGGGGATATCGCTGCCTCGGGTACCACATGGTCCGTCTCTGGTGAGTCTAGATTTTCGAATCCGACGCAAAAATGATAGTTAATTGTATCGTTCAGGGTCTCCTAATGCCGATGGAACACTCATATTGCGTCGAGATTCAATACATCGGACTACAGCCGACTTGTCTCCAAGGGTCTATTGCTGCCTCGGGCACCTTATGGTCGTTCTCCTGTGAGTCTAGATTTTCGAATCCGACGCAAAAATGATAGTTAATTGTAACGTTCAGGGCCTTGTAATGACGATGGAACACTCAAATTGCGTCAAGATTCAATACATCGGCCTGCAGCCGACTTGTCTCCAAGGGTCTATTGCTGCCTCGGGCACCACATGGTCCTTCTCCTGTGAGTCTAGATTTTCGAATCCGACGCAAAAATAAAAGTTAATTGTAACGTTCATGGCCTCCTAATGACGATGGAACACTCAAATTGCGTCGAGATTCAATACATCGGCCTCCAGCCGACTTGTCTCCAAGGGTCTATTGCTTCCTCCGGCTCCATATGGTCGTTCTCCTGTGAGTCTATATTTTCGAATCCGACGCAAAAATGATAGTGAATTGTAACGTTCAGGGCCTCCTAATGCCGATGGAACACTCAAATTGCGTCGAGATTCAATATATCGGCCTCCAGCCGACTTGCCTCCAAGGGTCTATTGCTGCCTCGGGCACCTTATGGTCGTGCTCCTGTGAGTCTAGATTTTCGAATCCGACGCAAAAATGATAGTTAATTGTAACGTTCAGGGCCTTGTAGTGACGATGGAACACTCAAATTGCGTCGAGATTCAATCCATCGGCCTGCTGCCGACTTGTCTCCAAGGGTCTGTTGCTGCCTCGGGCACCACATGGTCCTTCTCCTGTGAGTCTAGATTTTCGAATCCGACGCAAAAATGATTGTTAATTGTAACGTTCAGGGCCTCCTAATGACGATGGAACTCTCAAATTGCGTCGAGATTCATACATCGGCCTCCAGCCGACTTGTCTCGAAGTGGATATCGCTGCCTCGGGTACCACATGGTCCGTCTCTGGTGAGTCTAGATTTTCGAATCCGACGCAAAAATGATAGTTAATTGTATCGTTCAGGGTCTCCTAATGCCGATGGAACACTCATATTGCGTCGAGATTCAATACATCGGACTCCAGCCGACTTGTCTCCAAGGGTCTATTGCTGCCTCGGGCACCTTATGGTCGTTCTCCTGTGAGTCTAGATTTTCGAATCCGACGCAAAAATGATAGTTAATTGTAACGTTCAGGGCCTTGTAATGACGATGGAACACTCAAATTGCGTCAAGATTCAATACATCGGCCTGCAGCCGACTTGTCTCCAAGGGTCTATTGCTGCCTCGGGCACCACATGGTCCTTCTCCTGTGAGTCTAGATTTTCGAATCCGACGCAAAAATAAAAGTTAATTGTAACGTTCATGGCCTCCTAATGACGATGGAACACTCAAATTCCGTCGAGATTCAATACATCGGCCTCCAGCCGACTTGTCTCCAAGGGTCTATTGCTTCCTCCGGCTCCTTATGGTCGTTCTCCTGTGAGTCTATATTTTCGAATCCGACGCAAAAATGATAGTGAATTGTAACGTTCAGGGCCTCCTAATGCCGATGGAACACTCAAATTGCGTCGAGATTCAATACATCGGCCTCCAGCCGACTTGTCTCCAAGGGTCTATTGCTGCCTCGGGCACCTTATGGTCGTGCTCCTGTGAGTCTAGATTTTCGAATCCGACGCAAAAATGTTTGTTAATTGTAACGTTCAGGGCCTTGTAATGACGATAGAAGACTCAAATTGCGTCGAGATTCAATACATCGACCTCCAGTCGAATTGTATCCAAGAGGATATTGCAGTCTCGGGCACCTCACGGTCGTTCCCTTGTAAGTCTAGATTTTCGAATCCGACGCAATAATGATAGTTAATTGTAACTTTCAGGGCCTCCTAATGACGATGGAACACTCAAATTGCGTCGAGATTCAATACATCGGCCTCCAGCCGACTTGTCTCCAAGGGTCTATTGCTGCCTCGGGCACCTTATGGTCGTGCTCCTGTGAGTCTAGATTTTCGAATCCGACGCAAAAATGTTTGTTAATTGTAACGTTCAGGGCCTTGTAATGACGATAGAAGACTCAAATTGCGTCGAGATTCAATACATCGTCCTCCAGCCGACATGTCTCCAAGGGACTATTGCTGCCTCGGGCACCTTGTGGTCGTTCTCCTGTGAGTCTAGATTTTCGAATCCGACGCAAAAATGATTGTTAATTGTAACGTTCAGGGCCTCCTAATGACGATGGAACTCTCAAACTGCGTCGAGTTTCATTACATCGGCCTCCAGCCTACTTGTCTCCAAGGGTCTGTTGCTGCCTCGGGCACCTTATGGTTGTTCTCCTGTGATTTTAGATTATCGAATCCGACGCAATAATGATAGTTAATTGTAACGTTCAGGGCCTCCTAATGACGATGGAACTCTCAAACTGCGTCGAGTTTCAATACATGGGCCTCCAGCCGACTTGTGTCCAAGGGTCTGTTGCTGCCTCGGCACCTTATGGTCGTTCTCCTGTGAGTTTAGATTATCGAATCCGACGCAAAAATGATAGTGAATTGTAACGTTCAGCGCCTCCTAATGACGATAGAAGACTCAAATTGCGTCGAGATTCAATACATCGACCTCCAGTCGACTTGTATCCAAGAGGATATTGCAGTCTCCGGCACCTCATGGACGTTCTCTTGTAAGTCTAGATTTTCGAATCCGACGCAAAAATGATAGTTAATTGTAACGTTCAGGGCCTCGTAATGCCGATGGAACACTCAAATTGCGTCGAGATTCAATACATCGGCCTCCAGCCGACTTGTCTCCAAGGGTCTGTTGGTGTCTCAGGCACCTCATGGTCTTTCTCCTGTGAGTCTAAATTTTCGAATCCGACGCAAAAATGATAGTTAATTGTAACGTTCAGGGTCTCCTAATGCCGATGGAACACTCATATTGCGTTGAGATTCAACACATCGGCCTGCAGCCGACTTGTCTCCAAGGGTCTATTGCTGCCTCGGGCACCTTATGGTCGTTCTCCTGTGAGTCTAGATTTTCGAATCCGACGCAAAAATGAAAGTTAATTGTAACGTTCATGGCCTCCTAAAGACGATGAAACACTCAAATTGCGTCGAGATTCAATACATCGGCCTCCAGCCGACTTGTCTCCAAGGGTCTATTGCTTAATCCGGCTCCTTATGGTCGTTCTCCTGTGAGTCTATATTTTCGAATCCGACGCAAAAATGATAGTGAATTGTAACGCTCAGGGCCTCCTAATGCCGTTGGAACACTCAAATTGCGTCGAGATTCAATACATCGGCCTCCAGCCGACTTGTCTCCAAGGGTCTATTGCTGCCTCGGGCACCTTATGGTCGTTCTCCTGTGAGTCTAGATTTTCGAATCCGACGCAAAAATGTTTGTTAATTGTAACGTTCAGGGCCTTGTAATGACGATAGAAGAGTCAAATTGCGTCGAGATTCAATACATCGACCTCCAGTCGAATTGTATCCAAGAGGATATTGCAGTCTCGGGCACCGCACGGTCGTTTCCTTGTAAGTCTAGAATTTCGAGTCCGACGCAAAAATGATAGTTAATTGTAACGTTCAGGGCCTCCTAATGCCGATGGAACACTCAAATTGCGTCGAGATTCAATACATCGGCCTCCAGCCGACTTGTCTCCAAGGGTCTATTGCTGCCTCGGGCACCTTATGGTCGTTCTCCTGTGAGTCTAGATTTTCGAATCCGACGCAAAAATGATAGTTAATTGTAACGTTCAGGGCCTTTTAATGACGATGGAACACTCAAATTGCGTCGAGATTCAATACATCGGCCTGCAGCCGACTTGTCTCCAAGGGTCTATTGCTGCCTCGGGCACCACATGGTCCTCCTGCGAGTCTAGATTTTCGAATCCGACGCAAAAATGATAGTGAATTGTAACGTTTAGGGCCTCCTAATGACGATGGAACACTCACATTGCGTCGAGATTCAATACATCGACGTCCAGCCGACTTGTCTCCAAGGGTCTATTGCTGCCTCGGGCACCACATGGTCCTTCTCCTGTGAGTCTAGATTTTCGAATCCGACGCAAAAATGATAGTTAATTGTAACGTTCAGGGCCTTGTAGTGACGATGGAACACTCAAATTGCGTCGAGATCCAATACATCGGCCTCCAGCCGACTTGTCTCCAAGGGTCTGTTGCTGCGTCGGGCACCTTATGGTCATTCTCTGGTATGTCTAGATTATCGATTCCGAAGCAAAAATGATAGTGAATTGTAACGTTTAGGGCCTCCTAATGACGATGGAACTCTCAGATTGCGTCGAGATTCAATACATCGGGCTCCAGCCGACTTGTCTCCAAGGGTCTATTGCTGCCTCTGGCACCACATGGTCCTTCTCCTGTGAGTCTAGATTTTCGAATCCGACGCAAAAATGATAGTTAATTGTAACGTTCAGGGCCTTGTAGTGACGATGGAACACTCAAATTGCGTCAAGATTCAATACATCATCCTGCAGCCGACTTGTCTCCAAGGGTCTATTGCTGCCTCTGGCACCACATGGTCCTTCTCCTGTGAGTCTAGATTTTCGAATCCGACGCAAAAATGAAAGTTAATTGTAACGTTCATGGCCTCCTAATGACGATGGAACACTCAAATTGCGTCGAGATTCAATACATCGGCCTCCAGCCGACTTGTCTCCAAGGGTCTATTGCTTCCTCCGGCTCCTTATGGTCGTTCTCCTGTGAGTCTATATTTTCGAATCCGACGCAAAAATGATAGTGAATTGTAACGTTCAGGGCCTCCTAATGCCGATGGAACACTCAAATTGCGTCGAGATTCAATACATCGGCCTCCAGCCGACTTGTCTCCAAGGGTCTATTGCTGCCTCGGGCACCTTATGGTCGTGCTCCTGTGAGTCTAGATTTTCGAATCCGACGCAAAAATGTTTGCTAATTGTAACGTTCAGGGCCTTGTAATGACGATAGAAGACTCAAATTGCGTCGAGATTCAATACATCGACCTCCAGTCGAATTGTATCCAAGAGTATATTGCAGTCTCGGGCACCTCACGGTCGTTCCCTTGTAAGTCTAGATTTTCGAATCCGACGCAAAAATGATAGTTAATTGTAACGTTCAGGGCCTCCTAATGCCGATGGAACACTCAAATTGCGTCGAGATTCAATACATCGGCCTCCAGCCGACTTGTCTCCAAGGGTCTATTGCTGACTCGGGCACCTTATGGTCGATCTCCTGTGAGTCTAGATTTTCGAACCCGACGCAAAACTGAAAGTGAATTGTAACGTTTAGGGCCTCCTAATGACGATGGAACACTCAAATTGCGTCGAGATTCAATACATCGGCCTCCAGCCGACTTGACCTCAAGGGTCTGTTGCTGCCTCAGGCACCTCATGGTCTTTCTCCTGTGAGTCTAAATTTTCGAATCCGACGCAAAAATGATAGTTAATTGTAACGTTCAAGGCCTTGTAATGACGATGGAACACTCAGACTGCGTCGAGATTCAATACATTGGCCTGCAGCCGACTTGTCTCCAAGGGTCAATTGCTGCCTCGGGCACCACATGGTCCTTCTCCTGCGAGTCTAGATTTTCGAATCCGACGCAAAAATGATAGTGAATTGTAACGTTTAGGGCCTCCTAATGACGATGGAACACTCAAATTGCGTCGAGATTCAATACATCGGCCTCCAGCCGACTTGTCTCCAAAGGTCTATTGCTGCCTCGGGCACCACATGGTCCTTCTCCTGTGAGTCTAGATTTTCGAATCCGACGCAAAAATGATAGTTAATTGTAACGTTCAGGGCCTCCTAATGCCGATGGAACACTCAAATTGCGTCGAGATTCAATACATCGGCCTGCAGCCGACTTGTCTCCAAGGGTCTGTTGCTGCCTCGGGCACCACATGGTCCTTCTCCTGTGAGTCTAGATTTTCGAATCCGACGCAAAAATGATTGTTAATTGTAACGTTCAGGGCCTCCTAATGACGATGGAACTCTCAAATTGCGTCGAGATTCATACATCGGCCTCCAGCCGACTTGTCTCCAAGGGGATATCGCTGCCTCGGGTACCACATGGTCCGTCTCTGGTGAGTCTAGATTTTCGAATCCGACGCAAAAATGATAGTTAATTGTATCGTTCAGGGTCTCCTAATGCCGATGGAACACTCATATTGCGTCGAGATTCAATACATCGGACTACAGCCGACTTGTCTCCAACGGTCTATTGCTGCCTCGGGCACCTTATGGTCGTTCTCCTGTGAGTCTAGATTTTCGAATCCGACGCAAAAATGATAGTTAATTGTAACGTTCAGGGCCTTGTAATGACGATGGAACACTCAAATTACGTCAAGATTCAATACATCGGCCTGCAGCCGACTTGTCTCCAAGGGTCTATTGCTGCCTCGGGCACCACATGGTCCTTCTCCTGTGAGTCTAGATTTTCGAATCCGACGCAAAAATAAAAGTTAATTGTAACGTTCATGGCCTCCTAATGACGATGGAACACTCAAATTGCGTCGAGATTCAATACATCGGCCTCCAGCCGACTTGTCTCCAAGGGTCTATTGCTTCCTCCGGCTCCATATGGTCGTTCTCCTGTGAGTCTATATTTTCGAATCCGACGCAAAAATGATAGTGAATTGTAACGTTCAGGGCCTCCTAATGCCGATGGAACACTCAAATTGCGTCGAGATTCAATATATCGGCCTCCAGCCGACTTGCCTCCAAGGGTCTATTGCTGCCTCGGGCAGCTTATGGTCGTGCTCCTGTGAGTCTAGATTTTCGAATCCGACGCAAAAATGTTTGTTAATTGTAACGTTCAGGGCCTTGTAATGACGATAGAAGACTCAAATTGCGTCGAGATTCAATACATCGACCTCCAGTCGAATTGTATCCAAGAGGATATTGCAGTCTCGGGCACCTCACGGTCGTTCCCTTGTAAGTCTAGATTTTCGAATCCGACGCAATAATGATAGTTAATTGTAACGTTCAGGGACTCCTAATGACGATGGAACACTCAAATTGCATCGAGATTCAATACATCGGCCTCCAGCCGACTTGACCCCAAGGGTCTGTTGCTGCCTCAGGCACCTCATGGTCTTTCTCCTGTGAGTCTAAATTTTCGAATCCGACGCAAAAATGATAGTTAATTGTAACGTTCAAGGCCTTGTAATGACGATGGAACACTCAGACTGCGTCGAGATTCAATACATTGGCCTGCAGCCGACTTGTCTCCAAGGGTCTATTGCTGCCTCGGGCACCACATGGTCCTTCTCCTGCGAGTCTAGATTTTCGAATCCGACGCAAAAATGATAGTGAATTGTAACGTTTAGGGCCTCCTAATGACGATGGAACACTCAAATTGCGTCGAGATTCAATACATCGGCCTCCAGCCGACTTGTCTCCAAGGGTCTATTGCTGCCTCGGGCACCACATGGTCCTTCTCCTGTGAGTCTAGATTTTCGAATCCGACGCAAAAATGATAGTTAATTGTAACGTTCAGGGCCTTGTAGTGACGATGGAACACTCAAATTGCGTCGAGATTCAATACATCGGCCTGCAGCCGACTTGTCTCCAAGGGTCTGTTGCTGCCTCGGGCTCCACATGGTCCTTCTCCTGTGAGTCTAGATTTTCGAATCCGACGCAAAAATGATAGTGAATTGTAACGTTTAGGGCCTCCTAATGACGATGGAACACTCAAATTGCGTCGAGATTCAATACATCGGCCTCCAGCCAACTTGTCTCCAAGGGGATATCGCTGCCTCGGGTACCACATGGTCCGTCTCTGGTGAGTCTAGATTTTCGAATCCGACGCAAAAATGATAGTTAATTGTAACGTTCAGGGCCTTGTAGTGACGATGGAACACTCAAATTGCGTCGAGATTCAATACATCGGCCTGCAGCCGACTTGTCTCCAAGGGTCTCTTGCTGCCTCGGGCACCACATGGTCCTTCTCCTGTGAGTCTAGATTTTCGAATCCGACGCAAAAATGATAGTGAATTGTAACGTTTAGGGCCTCCTAATGACGATGGAACATTCAAATTGCGTCGAGATTCAATACATCGGCCTCCAGCCGACTTGTCTCCAAGGGTCTATTGCTGCCTCGGGCACCTTATGGTCGTTCTCCTGTGAGTCTAGATTTTCGAATCCGACGCAAAAATGATAGTTAATTGCAACGTTCAGGGCCTCCTAATGCCGATGGAACACTCAAATTGCGTCGAGATCCAATACAGCGGCCTCCAGCCGACTTGTCTCCAAGGGGATATCGCTGCCTCGGGCACCACATGGTCCGTCTCCGGTGAGTCTAGATTTTCGAATCCGACGCAAAAATGATAGTTAATTGTAACGTTCAGGGCCTCCTAATGCCGATGGAACACTCAAATTGCGTCGAGATTCAATACATCGGCCACCAGCCGACTTATCTAAAAGGGTCTGTTGCTGCCTCGGGCACCACATGGTCCTTCTCCTGTGAGTCTAGATTTTCGAAACCGACGCAAAAATGATAGTGAATTGTAACGTTCAGGGCCTCCTAATGACGATGGAACTCTCAAATTGCGTCGAGATTCAATACATCGGCCTCCAGCCGACTTGTCTCCAACGGGATATCGCTGCCTCGGGCACCACATGGTCCGTCTCCGGTGAGTCTAGGTTTTCGAATCCGACGCAAAAATGATAGTTAATTGTAACGTTCAGGGCCTTGTAATGACGCTGGAACACTCAAATTGCGTCAAGATTCAATACATCGGCCTGCAACCGACTTGTCTCCAAGGGTCTATTGCAGTCTCGGGCACCTCATGGTCGTTCTCTTGTAAGTCTAGATTTTCGAATCCGACGCAAAAATGATAGTTAATTGTAACGTTCAGGGCCTCCTAATGACGATGGAACTCTCAAATTGCGTCGAGATTCAATACATCGGCCTCCAGCCGACTTGTCTCCAAAGGTCTAATGCTGCCTCGGGCACCTTATGGTCGTTCTCTTGTAAGTCTAGATTTTCGAATCCGACGCAAAAATGATAGTTAATTGAAACGTTCAGGGCCTCCTAATGCCGATGGAACTCTAAAATTGCGTCGAGATTCAATACATCGTCCTCCAGCCGACTTGTCTCCAAGGGTCTATTGCTGCCTGGGGCACCTTATGGTCGTTCTCCTGTGAGTCTAGATTTTCGAATCCGACGCAAAAATGATTGTTAATTGTAACGTTCAGGGTCTCCTAATGACGATGGAACTCTCAAATTGCGTCGAGATTCAATACATCGGCCTCCAGCCGACTTGTCTCCAAGGGGAAATCGCTGCCTCGGGCACCACATGGTCCGTCTCCGGTGAGTCTAGATTTTCGAATCCGACGCAAAAATGATTGTTAATTGTAACGTTCAGGGCCTCCTAATGACGATGGAACTCTCAAATTGCGTCGACATTCAATACATCGGCCTCCAGCCGACTTGTCTCCAAGGGTCTATTGCTGCCTCGGGCACCACATGGTCCTTCTCCTGTGAGTCTAGATTTTCGAACCCGACGCAAAAGTGATAGTGAATTGTAACGTTTAGGGCCTCCTAATGACGATGGAACACTCAAATTGCGTCGAGATTCAATACATCGGCCTCCAGCCGACTTGTCTCCAAGGGTCTATTGCTGCCTCGGGCACCACATGGTCGTTCTCCTGTGAGTCTAGATTTTCGAACCCGACGCAAAACTGATAGTGAATTGTAACGTTTAGGGCCTCCTAATGACGATGGAACACTCAAATTGCGTCGAGATTCAATACATCGGCCTCCAGCCGACTTGTCTCCAAGGGTCTGTTGCTGCCTCAGGCACCTCATGGTCTTTCTCCTGTGAGTCTAAATTTTCGAATCCGACGCAAATATGATAGTTAATTGTAACGTTCAGGGCCTTGTAATGACGATGGAACACTCAAATTGCGTCTAGATTCAATACATCGGCCTGCAGCCGACTTGTCCTCAAGGGTCTATTGCTGCCTCGGGCACCACATGGTCCTTCTCCTGCGAGTCTAGATTTTCGAATCCGACGCAAAAATGATAGTGAATTGTAACGTTTAGGGCCTCCTAATGACGATGGAACACTCAAATTGAGTCGAGATTCAATACATCGGCCACAAGCCGACTTGTCTCCAAGGGTCTATTGCTGCCTCGGGCACCTTATGGTCGTTCTCCTGTGAGTCTAGATTTTCGAATCCGACGGAAAAATGATAGTTAATTGTAACGTTCAGGGCCTTGTAATGACGATGGAACACTCAAATTGCGTCGAGATTCAATACATCGGCCTGCAGCCGACTTGTCTCCAAGGGTCTATTGCTGCCTCGGGCACCACATGGTCCTTCTCCTGTGATTCTAGATTTTCGAACCCGACGCAAAACTGATAGTGAATTGTAACGTTTAGGGCCTCCTAATGACGATGGAACACTCAAATTGCGTCGAGATTCAATACATCGGCCTGCAGCCGACTTGTCTCCACGGGTCTGTTGCTGCCTCGGGCACCACATGGTCCTTCTCCTGTGAGTCTAGATTTTCGAATCCGACGCAAAAATGATAGTGAATTGTAACGTTTAGGGCCTCCTAATGAGGATGGAACACTCAAATTGCGTCGAGATTCAATACATCGGCCTCCAGCCGACTTGTCTCCAAGGGTCTGTTGCTGCCTCGGGCACCTTATGGTCGTTCTCCTGTGAGTCTAGATTTTCGAATCCTACGCAAAAATGATAGTTAATTGTAACGTTCAGGGCCTCCTAATGCCGATGGAACACTCAAATTGCGTCGAGATCCAATACATCGGCCTCCAGCCGACTTGTCTCCAAGGGGATATCGCTGCCTCGGGCACCACATGGTCCGTCTCCGGTGAGTCTAGATTTTCGAATCCGACGCAAAAATGATAGTTAATTGTAACGTTCAGGGCCTCCTAATGCCGATGGAACACTCAAATTGCGTCGAGATTCAATACATCGGCCTCCAGCCGACTTGTCTAAAAGGGTCTGTTGCTGCCTCGGGCACCACATGGTCCTTCTCCTGTGAGTCTAGATTTTCGAATCCGACGCAAAAATGATAGTGAATTGTAACGTTCAGGGCCTCCTAATGACGATGGAACTCTCAAATTGCGTCGAGATTCAATACATCGGCCTCCAGCCGACTTGTCTCCAAGGGGATTTCGCTCCCTCGTTCACCACATGGTCCGTCTCCGGTGAGTCTAGATTTTCTAATCCGACGCAAAAATGAAAGTTAATTGTAACGTTCAGGGCCTTGTAATGACGATGGAACACTCAAATTGCGTCAAGATTCAATACATCGGCCTCCAGCCGACTTGTCTCCAAGGGGATATCGCTGCCTCGGGCACCACATGGTCCGTCTCCGGTGAGTCTAGATTTTCGAATCCGACGCAAAAATGATAGTTAATTGTAATGTTCAGGGCCTCCTAATGACGATGGAACTCTCAAATTGCGTCGAGATTCATTACATCGGCCTCCAGCCGACTTGTCTCCAAGGGTCTATTGCTGCCTCGGGCACCTTATGGTCGTTCTCTTGTAAGTCTAGATTTTCGAATCCGACGCAAAAATGATAGTTAATTGTAACGTTCATGGCCTCCTAATGCCGATGGAACACTCAAATTGCGTCGAGATTCAATACATCGGCCTCCAGCCTACATGTCTCCAAGGGTCTGTTGCTGCCTCGGGCACCTTATGGTTGTTCTCCTGTGATTTTAGATTATCGAATCCGACGCAATAATGATAGTTAATTGTAACGTTTAGGGCCTCCTAATGACGATGGGACACTCAAATTGCGCCGAGATTCAATACATCGTCCTCCAGCCGACTTGTCTCCAAGGGTCTAATGCTGCCTCGGGAACCTTACGTTCGTTCTCTTGTAAGTCTAGATTTTCGAATCCGACGCAAATATGATTGTTAATTGTAACGTTCAGGGCCTCCTAATGACGATGGAACTCTCAAATTGCGTCGAGATTCAATACATCGGCCTCCAGCCGACTTGTCTCTAAGGGTCTAGTGCTGCCTCGGGCACCACATGGTCCTTCTCCTGTGAGTCTAGATTTTCGAACCCGACGCAAAACTGATAGTGAATTGTAACGTTTAGGGCCTGCTAATGACGATAGAACACTCAAATTGCGTCGAGATTCAATACATCGGCCTCCAGCCGACTTGTCTCCAAGGGTCTGTTGCTGCCTCAGGCACCTCATGGTCTTTCTCCTGTGAGTCTAAATTTTCGAATCCGACGCAAAAATGATAGTTAATTGTAACGTTCAGTGCCTTGTAATGACGATGGAACACTCAAATTGCGTCTAGATTCAATACATCGGCCTGCAGCCGACTTGTCTCCAAGGGTCTACTGCTGCCTCGGGCACCACATGGTCCTTCTCCTGCGAGTCTAGATTTTCGAATCCGACGCAAAAATTATAGTGAATTGTAACGTTCAGGGCCTCCTAGTGACGATGGAACACTCAAATTGCGTCGAGATTCAATACATGGGCCTCCAGCCGACTTGTCTCCAAGGGTCTATTGCTGCCTCGGGCACCTCATGGTCCTTTTCCTGTGAGTCTAGATTTTCGAATCCGACGCTAAAATGATAGTTAATTGTAATGTTCAGGGCCTTGTAGTGACGATGGAACACTCAAATTGCGTCGAGATTCAATACATCGGCCTGCAGCCGACTTGTCTCCAAGGGTCTGTTGCTGCCTCGGGCACCACATGGTCCTTCTCCTGTGAGTCTAGAGTTTCGAATCCGACGCAAAAATGATAGTGAATTGTAACGTTTAGGGCCTCCTAACGACGATGGAACACTCAAATTGCGTCGAGATTCAATACATCGGCCTCCAGCCGACTTGTCTCCAAGGGTCTATTGCTGCCTCGGGCACCTTATGGTCGTACTCCTGTGAGTCTAGATTTTCGAATCCGACGCAAAAATGATAGTTAATTGTAACGTTCAGGGCCTTGTAGTGACGATGGAACACTCAAATTGCGTCGAGATTCAATACATCGGCCTCCAGCCTACTTGTCTCCAAGGGTCTGTTGCTGCCTCGGGCACCTAATGGTTGTTCTCCTGTGATTTTAGATTAACGAATCCGACGCAGTAATGATAGTTAATTCTAACGTTTAGGGCCTCCTAATGACGATGGGACACTCAAATTGCGTCGAGATTCAATACATCGTCCTCCAGCCGACTTGTCTCCAAGGGTCTAATGCTGCCTCGGGAACCTTACGTTCGTTCTCTTGTAAGTCTAGATTTTCGAATCCGACGCAAAAATGATTGTTAATTGTAACGTTCAGGGCCTCCTAATGACGATGGAACTCTCAAATTGCGTCGAGATTCAATACATCGGCCTCCAGCCGACTTGTCTCCAAGGGTCTATTGCTGCCTCGGGCACCACATGGTCCTACTCCTGTGAGTCTAGATTTTCGAACCCGACGCAAAACTGATAGTGAATTGTAACGTTTAGGGCCTGCTAATGGCGTTGGAAAACTCAAATTGCGTCGAGATTCAATACATCGTCCTCCAGCCGACTTGTCTCCAAGGGTCTATTGCTGCCTCGGGCACCTTATGGTCGTTCTCCTGTGAGTCTAGATTTTCGAATCCGACGCAAAAATGATTGTTAATTGTAACGTTCAGGGCCTCCTAATGCCGATGCAACACTCAAATTGCGTCGAGATCCAATACATCGGCCTCCAGCCGACTTGTCTCCAAGGGAATATCGCTGCCTCGGGCACCACATGGTCCGTCTCCGGTGAGTCTAGATTTTCGAATCCGACGCATAAATGATAGTTAATTGTGACGTTCAGGGCCTCCTAATGCCGATGGAACACTCAAATTGCGTCGAGATTCAATACATCGGCCTCCAGCCGACTTGTCTAAAAGGGTCTGTTGCTGCCTCGGGCACCACATGGTCCTTCTCCTGTGAGTATAGATTTTCGAATCCGACGCAAAAATGATAGTGATTTGTAACGTTCAGGGCCTCCTAATGACGATGGAACTCTCAAATTGCGTCGAGATTCAATACATCGGCCTCCAGCCGACTTGTCTCCAAGGGGATATCGCTGCCTCGGGCACCACTTGGTCCGTCTCCGGTGAGTCTAGATTTTCGAATCCGACGCAAAAATGGAAGTTAATTGTAACGTTCAGGGCCTTGTAATGACGATGGAACACTCAAATTGCGTCTAGATTCAATACATCGGCCTGCAGCCGACTTGTCCTCAAGGGTCTATTGCTGCCTCGGGCACCACATGGTCCTTCTCCTGCGAGTCTAGATTTTCGAATCCGACGCAAAAATGATAGTGAATTGTAACGTTTAGGGCCTCCTAATGACGATGGAACACTCAAATTGAGTCGAGATTCAATACATCGGCCACAAGCCGACTTGTCTCCAAGGGTCTATTGCTGCCTCGGGCACCTTATGGTCGTTCTCCTGTGAGTCTAGATTTTCGAATCCGACGGAAAAATGATAGTTAATTGTAACGTTCAGGGCCTTGTAATGACGATGGAACACTCAAATTGCGTCGAGATTCAATACATCGGCCTGCAGCCGACTTGTCTCCAAGGGTCAATTGCTGCCTCGGGCACCACATGGTCCTTCTCCTGCGAGTCTAGATTTTCGAATCCGACGCAAAAATGATAGTGAATTGTAACGTTTAGGGCCTCCTAATGACGATGGAACACTCAAATTGCGTCGAGATTCAATACATCGGCCTCCAGCCGACTTGTCTCCAAAGGTCTATTGCTGCCTCGGGCACCACATGGTCCTTCTCCTGTGAGTCTAGATTTTCGAATCCGACGCAAAAATGATAGTTAATTGTAACGTTCAGGGCCTCCTAATGCCGATGGAACACTCAAATTGCGTCGAGATTCAATACATCGGCCTGCAGCCGACTTGTCTCCAAGGGTCTGTTGCTGCCTCGGGCACCACATGGTCCTTCTCCTGTGAGTCTAGATTTTCGAATCCGACGCAAAAATGATTGTTAATTGTAACGTTCAGGGCCTCCTAATGACGATGGAACTCTCAAATTGCGTCGAGATTCATACATCGGCCTCCAGCCGACTTGTCTCCAAGGGGATATCGCTGCCTCGGGTACCACATGGTCCGTCTCTGGTGAGTCTAGATTTTCGAATCCGACGCAAAAATGATAGTTAATTGTATCGTTCAGGGTCTCCTAATGCCGATGGAACACTCATATTGCGTCGAGATTCAATACATCGGACTACAGCCGACTTGTCTCCAACGGTCTATTGCTGCCTCGGGCACCTTATGGTCGTTCTCCTGTGAGTCTAGATTTTCGAATCCGACGCAAAAATGATAGTTAATTGTAACGTTCAGGGCCTTGTAATGACGATGGAACACTCAAATTACGTCAAGATTCAATACATCGGCCTGCAGCCGACTTGTCTCCAAGGGTCTATTGCTGCCTCGGGCACCACATGGTCCTTCTCCTGTGAGTCTAGATTTTCGAATCCGACGCAAAAATAAAAGTTAATTGTAACGTTCATGGCCTCCTAATGACGATGGAACACTCAAATTGCGTCGAGATTCAATACATCGGCCTCCAGCCGACTTGTCTCCAAGGGTCTATTGCTTCCTCCGGCTCCATATGGTCGTTCTCCTGTGAGTCTATATTTTCGAATCCGACGCAAAAATGATAGTGAATTGTAACGTTCAGGGCCTCCTAATGCCGATGGAACACTCAAATTGCGTCGAGATTCAATATATCGGCCTCCAGCCGACTTGCCTCCAAGGGTCTATTGCTGCCTCGGGCAGCTTATGGTCGTGCTCCTGTGAGTCTAGATTTTCGAATCCGACGCAAAAATGTTTGTTAATTGTAACGTTCAGGGCCTTGTAATGACGATAGAAGACTCAAATTGCGTCGAGATTCAATACATCGACCTCCAGTCGAATTGTATCCAAGAGGATATTGCAGTCTCGGGCACCTCACGGTCGTTCCCTTGTAAGTCTAGATTTTCGAATCCGACGCAATAATGATAGTTAATTGTAACGTTCAGGGACTCCTAATGACGATGGAACACTCAAATTGCATCGAGATTCAATACATCGGCCTCCAGCCGACTTGACCCCAAGGGTCTGTTGCTGCCTCAGGCACCTCATGGTCTTTCTCCTGTGAGTCTAAATTTTCGAATCCGACGCAAAAATGATAGTTAATTGTAACGTTCAAGGCCTTGTAATGACGATGGAACACTCAGACTGCGTCGAGATTCAATACATTGGCCTGCAGCCGACTTGTCTCCAAGGGTCTATTGCTGCCTCGGGCACCACATGGTCCTTCTCCTGCGAGTCTAGATTTTCGAATCCGACGCAAAAATGATAGTGAATTGTAACGTTTAGGGCCTCCTAATGACGATGGAACACTCAAATTGCGTCGAGATTCAATACATCGGCCTCCAGCCGACTTGTCTCCAAGGGTCTATTGCTGCCTCGGGCACCACATGGTCCTTCTCCTGTGAGTCTAGATTTTCGAATCCGACGCAAAAATGATAGTTAATTGTAACGTTCAGGGCCTTGTAGTGACGATGGAACACTCAAATTGCGTCGAGATTCAATACATCGGCCTGCAGCCGACTTGTCTCCAAGGGTCTGTTGCTGCCTCGGGCTCCACATGGTCCTTCTCCTGTGAGTCTAGATTTTCGAATCCGACGCAAAAATGATAGTGAATTGTAACGTTTAGGGCCTCCTAATGACGATGGAACACTCAAATTGCGTCGAGATTCAATACATCGGCCTCCAGCCAACTTGTCTCCAAGGGGATATCGCTGCCTCGGGTACCACATGGTCCGTCTCTGGTGAGTCTAGATTTTCGAATCCGACGCAAAAATGATAGTTAATTGTAACGTTCAGGGCCTTGTAGTGACGATGGAACACTCAAATTGCGTCGAGATTCAATACATCGGCCTGCAGCCGACTTGTCTCCAAGGGTCTCTTGCTGCCTCGGGCACCACATGGTCCTTCTCCTGTGAGTCTAGATTTTCGAATCCGACGCAAAAATGATAGTGAATTGTAACGTTTAGGGCCTCCTAATGACGATGGAACATTCAAATTGCGTCGAGATTCAATACATCGGCCTCCAGCCGACTTGTCTCCAAGGGTCTATTGCTGCCTCGGGCACCTTATGGTCGTTCTCCTGTGAGTCTAGATTTTCGAATCCGACGCAAAAATGATAGTTAATTGCAACGTTCAGGGCCTCCTAATGCCGATGGAACACTCAAATTGCGTCGAGATCCAATACAGCGGCCTCCAGCCGACTTGTCTCCAAGGGGATATCGCTGCCTCGGGCACCACATGGTCCGTCTCCGGTGAGTCTAGATTTTCGAATCCGACGCAAAAATGATAGTTAATTGTAACGTTCAGGGCCTCCTAATGCCGATGGAACACTCAAATTGCGTCGAGATTCAATACATCGGCCACCAGCCGACTTATCTAAAAGGGTCTGTTGCTGCCTCGGGCACCACATGGTCCTTCTCCTGTGAGTCTAGATTTTCGAAACCGACGCAAAAATGATAGTGAATTGTAACGTTCAGGGCCTCCTAATGACGATGGAACTCTCAAATTGCGTCGAGATTCAATACATCGGCCTCCAGCCGACTTGTCTCCAACGGGATATCGCTGCCTCGGGCACCACATGGTCCGTCTCCGGTGAGTCTAGGTTTTCGAATCCGACGCAAAAATGATAGTTAATTGTAACGTTCAGGGCCTTGTAATGACGCTGGAACACTCAAATTGCGTCAAGATTCAATACATCGGCCTGCAACCGACTTGTCTCCAAGGGTCTATTGCAGTCTCGGGCACCTCATGGTCGTTCTCTTGTAAGTCTAGATTTTCGAATCCGACGCAAAAATGATAGTTAATTGTAACGTTCAGGGCCTCCTAATGACGATGGAACTCTCAAATTGCGTCGAGATTCAATACATCGGCCTCCAGCCGACTTGTCTCCAAAGGTCTAATGCTGCCTCGGGCACCTTATGGTCGTTCTCTTGTAAGTCTAGATTTTCGAATCCGACGCAAAAATGATAGTTAATTGAAACGTTCAGGGCCTCCTAATGCCGATGGAACTCTAAAATTGCGTCGAGATTCAATACATCGTCCTCCAGCCGACTTGTCTCCAAGGGTCTATTGCTGCCTGGGGCACCTTATGGTCGTTCTCCTGTGAGTCTAGATTTTCGAATCCGACGCAAAAATGATTGTTAATTGTAACGTTCAGGGTCTCCTAATGACGATGGAACTCTCAAATTGCGTCGAGATTCAATACATCGGCCTCCAGCCGACTTGTCTCCAAGGGGAAATCGCTGCCTCGGGCACCACATGGTCCGTCTCCGGTGAGTCTAGATTTTCGAATCCGACGCAAAAATGATTGTTAATTGTAACGTTCAGGGCCTCCTAATGACGATGGAACTCTCAAATTGCGTCGACATTCAATACATCGGCCTCCAGCCGACTTGTCTCCAAGGGTCTATTGCTGCCTCGGGCACCACATGGTCCTTCTCCTGTGAGTCTAGATTTTCGAACCCGACGCAAAAGTGATAGTGAATTGTAACGTTTAGGGCCTCCTAATGACGATGGAACACTCAAATTGCGTCGAGATTCAATACATCGGCCTCCAGCCGACTTGTCTCCAAGGGTCTATTGCTGCCTCGGGCACCACATGGTCGTTCTCCTGTGAGTCTAGATTTTCGAACCCGACGCAAAACTGATAGTGAATTGTAACGTTTAGGGCCTCCTAATGACGATGGAACACTCAAATTGCGTCGAGATTCAATACATCGGCCTCCAGCCGACTTGTCTCCAAGGGTCTGTTGCTGCCTCAGGCACCTCATGGTCTTTCTCCTGTGAGTCTAAATTTTCGAATCCGACGCAAATATGATAGTTAATTGTAACGTTCAGGGCCTTGTAATGACGATGGAACACTCAAATTGCGTCTAGATTCAATACATCGGCCTGCAGCCGACTTGTCCTCAAGGGTCTATTGCTGCCTCGGGCACCACATGGTCCTTCTCCTGCGAGTCTAGATTTTCGAATCCGACGCAAAAATGATAGTGAATTGTAACGTTTAGGGCCTCCTAATGACGATGGAACACTCAAATTGAGTCGAGATTCAATACATCGGCCACAAGCCGACTTGTCTCCAAGGGTCTATTGCTGCCTCGGGCACCTTATGGTCGTTCTCCTGTGAGTCTAGATTTTCGAATCCGACGGAAAAATGATAGTTAATTGTAACGTTCAGGGCCTTGTAATGACGATGGAACACTCAAATTGCGTCGAGATTCAATACATCGGCCTGCAGCCGACTTGTCTCCAAGGGTCTATTGCTGCCTCGGGCACCACATGGTCCTTCTCCTGTGATTCTAGATTTTCGAACCCGACGCAAAACTGATAGTGAATTGTAACGTTTAGGGCCTCCTAATGACGATGGAACACTCAAATTGCGTCGAGATTCAATACATCGGCCTGCAGCCGACTTGTCTCCACGGGTCTGTTGCTGCCTCGGGCACCACATGGTCCTTCTCCTGTGAGTCTAGATTTTCGAATCCGACGCAAAAATGATAGTGAATTGTAACGTTTAGGGCCTCCTAATGAGGATGGAACACTCAAATTGCGTCGAGATTCAATACATCGGCCTCCAGCCGACTTGTCTCCAAGGGTCTGTTGCTGCCTCGGGCACCTTATGGTCGTTCTCCTGTGAGTCTAGATTTTCGAATCCTACGCAAAAATGATAGTTAATTGTAACGTTCAGGGCCTCCTAATGCCGATGGAACACTCAAATTGCGTCGAGATCCAATACATCGGCCTCCAGCCGACTTGTCTCCAAGGGGATATCGCTGCCTCGGGCACCACATGGTCCGTCTCCGGTGAGTCTAGATTTTCGAATCCGACGCAAAAATGATAGTTAATTGTAACGTTCAGGGCCTCCTAATGCCGATGGAACACTCAAATTGCGTCGAGATTCAATACATCGGCCTCCAGCCGACTTGTCTAAAAGGGTCTGTTGCTGCCTCGGGCACCACATGGTCCTTCTCCTGTGAGTCTAGATTTTCGAATCCGACGCAAAAATGATAGTGAATTGTAACGTTCAGGGCCTCCTAATGACGATGGAACTCTCAAATTGCGTCGAGATTCAATACATCGGCCTCCAGCCGACTTGTCTCCAAGGGGATTTCGCTCCCTCGTTCACCACATGGTCCGTCTCCGGTGAGTCTAGATTTTCTAATCCGACGCAAAAATGAAAGTTAATTGTAACGTTCAGGGCCTTGTAATGACGATGGAACACTCAAATTGCGTCAAGATTCAATACATCGGCCTCCAGCCGACTTGTCTCCAAGGGGATATCGCTGCCTCGGGCACCACATGGTCCGTCTCCGGTGAGTCTAGATTTTCGAATCCGACGCAAAAATGATAGTTAATTGTAATGTTCAGGGCCTCCTAATGACGATGGAACTCTCAAATTGCGTCGAGATTCATTACATCGGCCTCCAGCCGACTTGTCTCCAAGGGTCTATTGCTGCCTCGGGCACCTTATGGTCGTTCTCTTGTAAGTCTAGATTTTCGAATCCGACGCAAAAATGATAGTTAATTGTAACGTTCATGGCCTCCTAATGCCGATGGAACACTCAAATTGCGTCGAGATTCAATACATCGGCCTCCAGCCTACATGTCTCCAAGGGTCTGTTGCTGCCTCGGGCACCTTATGGTTGTTCTCCTGTGATTTTAGATTATCGAATCCGACGCAATAATGATAGTTAATTGTAACGTTTAGGGCCTCCTAATGACGATGGGACACTCAAATTGCGCCGAGATTCAATACATCGTCCTCCAGCCGACTTGTCTCCAAGGGTCTAATGCTGCCTCGGGAACCTTACGTTCGTTCTCTTGTAAGTCTAGATTTTCGAATCCGACGCAAATATGATTGTTAATTGTAACGTTCAGGGCCTCCTAATGACGATGGAACTCTCAAATTGCGTCGAGATTCAATACATCGGCCTCCAGCCGACTTGTCTCTAAGGGTCTAGTGCTGCCTCGGGCACCACATGGTCCTTCTCCTGTGAGTCTAGATTTTCGAACCCGACGCAAAACTGATAGTGAATTGTAACGTTTAGGGCCTGCTAATGACGATAGAACACTCAAATTGCGTCGAGATTCAATACATCGGCCTCCAGCCGACTTGTCTCCAAGGGTCTGTTGCTGCCTCAGGCACCTCATGGTCTTTCTCCTGTGAGTCTAAATTTTCGAATCCGACGCAAAAATGATAGTTAATTGTAACGTTCAGTGCCTTGTAATGACGATGGAACACTCAAATTGCGTCTAGATTCAATACATCGGCCTGCAGCCGACTTGTCTCCAAGGGTCTACTGCTGCCTCGGGCACCACATGGTCCTTCTCCTGCGAGTCTAGATTTTCGAATCCGACGCAAAAATTATAGTGAATTGTAACGTTCAGGGCCTCCTAGTGACGATGGAACACTCAAATTGCGTCGAGATTCAATACATGGGCCTCCAGCCGACTTGTCTCCAAGGGTCTATTGCTGCCTCGGGCACCTCATGGTCCTTTTCCTGTGAGTCTAGATTTTCGAATCCGACGCTAAAATGATAGTTAATTGTAATGTTCAGGGCCTTGTAGTGACGATGGAACACTCAAATTGCGTCGAGATTCAATACATCGGCCTGCAGCCGACTTGTCTCCAAGGGTCTGTTGCTGCCTCGGGCACCACATGGTCCTTCTCCTGTGAGTCTAGAGTTTCGAATCCGACGCAAAAATGATAGTGAATTGTAACGTTTAGGGCCTCCTAACGACGATGGAACACTCAAATTGCGTCGAGATTCAATACATCGGCCTCCAGCCGACTTGTCTCCAAGGGTCTATTGCTGCCTCGGGCACCTTATGGTCGTACTCCTGTGAGTCTAGATTTTCGAATCCGACGCAAAAATGATAGTTAATTGTAACGTTCAGGGCCTTGTAGTGACGATGGAACACTCAAATTGCGTCGAGATTCAATACATCGGCCTCCAGCCTACTTGTCTCCAAGGGTCTGTTGCTGCCTCGGGCACCTAATGGTTGTTCTCCTGTGATTTTAGATTAACGAATCCGACGCAGTAATGATAGTTAATTCTAACGTTTAGGGCCTCCTAATGACGATGGGACACTCAAATTGCGTCGAGATTCAATACATCGTCCTCCAGCCGACTTGTCTCCAAGGGTCTAATGCTGCCTCGGGAACCTTACGTTCGTTCTCTTGTAAGTCTAGATTTTCGAATCCGACGCAAAAATGATTGTTAATTGTAACGTTCAGGGCCTCCTAATGACGATGGAACTCTCAAATTGCGTCGAGATTCAATACATCGGCCTCCAGCCGACTTGTCTCCAAGGGTCTATTGCTGCCTCGGGCACCACATGGTCCTACTCCTGTGAGTCTAGATTTTCGAACCCGACGCAAAACTGATAGTGAATTGTAACGTTTAGGGCCTGCTAATGGCGTTGGAAAACTCAAATTGCGTCGAGATTCAATACATCGTCCTCCAGCCGACTTGTCTCCAAGGGTCTATTGCTGCCTCGGGCACCTTATGGTCGTTCTCCTGTGAGTCTAGATTTTCGAATCCGACGCAAAAATGATTGTTAATTGTAACGTTCAGGGCCTCCTAATGCCGATGCAACACTCAAATTGCGTCGAGATCCAATACATCGGCCTCCAGCCGACTTGTCTCCAAGGGAATATCGCTGCCTCGGGCACCACATGGTCCGTCTCCGGTGAGTCTAGATTTTCGAATCCGACGCATAAATGATAGTTAATTGTGACGTTCAGGGCCTCCTAATGCCGATGGAACACTCAAATTGCGTCGAGATTCAATACATCGGCCTCCAGCCGACTTGTCTAAAAGGGTCTGTTGCTGCCTCGGGCACCACATGGTCCTTCTCCTGTGAGTATAGATTTTCGAATCCGACGCAAAAATGATAGTGATTTGTAACGTTCAGGGCCTCCTAATGACGATGGAACTCTCAAATTGCGTCGAGATTCAATACATCGGCCTCCAGCCGACTTGTCTCCAAGGGGATATCGCTGCCTCGGGCACCACTTGGTCCGTCTCCGGTGAGTCTAGATTTTCGAATCCGACGCAAAAATGGAAGTTAATTGTAACGTTCAGGGCCTTGTAATGACGATGGAACACTCAAATTGCGTCTAGATTCAATACATCGGCCTGCAGCCGACTTGTCCTCAAGGGTCTATTGCTGCCTCGGGCACCACATGGTCCTTCTCCTGCGAGTCTAGATTTTCGAATCCGACGCAAAAATGATAGTGAATTGTAACGTTTAGGGCCTCCTAATGACGATGGAACACTCAAATTGAGTCGAGATTCAATACATCGGCCACAAGCCGACTTGTCTCCAAGGGTCTATTGCTGCCTCGGGCACCTTATGGTCGTTCTCCTGTGAGTCTAGATTTTCGAATCCGACGGAAAAATGATAGTTAATTGTAACGTTCAGGGCCTTGTAATGACGATGGAACACTCAAATTGCGTCGAGATTCAATACATCGGCCTGCAGCCGACTTGTCTCCAAGGGTCTATTGCTGCCTCGGGCACCACATGGTCCTTCTCCTTTGATTCTAGATTTTCGAACCCGACGCAAAACTGATAGTGAATTGTAACGTTTAGGGCCTCCTAATGACGATGGAACACTCAAATTGCGTCGAGATTCAATACATCGGCCTGCAGCCGACTTGTCTCCAAGGGTCTGTTGCTGCCTCGGGCACCACATGGTCCTTCTCCTGTGAGTCTAGATTTTCGAATCCGACGCAAAAATGATAGTGAATTGTAACGTTTAGGGCCTCCTAATGAGGATGGAACACTCAAATTGCGTCGAGATTCAATACATCGGCCTCCAGCCGACTTGTCTCCAAGGGTCTGTTGCTGCCTCGGGCACCTTATGGTCGTTCTCCTGTGAGTCTAGATTTTCGAATCCTACGCAAAAATGATAGTTAATTGTAACGTTCAGGGCCTCCTAATGCCGATGGAACACTCAAATTGCGTCGAGATCCAATACATCGGCCTCCAGCCGACTTGTCTCCAAGGGGATATCGCTGCCTCGGGCACCACATGGTCCGTCTCCGGTGAGTCTAGATTTTCGAATCCGACGCAAAAATGATAGTTAATTGTAACGTTCAGGGCCTCCTAATGCCGATGGACGACTCAAATTGCGTCGAGATTCAATACATCGGCCTCCAGCCGACTTGTCTAAAAGGGTCTGTTGCTGCCTCGGGCACCACATGGTCCTTCTCCTGTGAGTCTAGATTTTCGAATCCGACGCAAAAATGATAGTGAATTGTAACGTTCAGGGCCTCCTAATGACGATGGAACTCTCAAATTGCGTCGAGATTCAATACATCGGCCTCCAGCCGACTTGTCTCCAAGGGGATTTCGCTCCCTCGTTCACCACATGGTCCGTCTCCGGTGAGTCTAGATTTTCTAATCCGACGCAAAAATGAAAGTTAATTGTAACGTTCAGGGCCTTGTAATGACGATGGAACACTCAAATTGCGTCAAGATTCAATACATCGGCCTCCAGCCGACTTGTCTCCAAGGGGATATCGCTGCCTCGGGCACCACATGGTCCGTCTCCGGTGAGTCTAGATTTTCGAATCCGACGCAAAAATGATAGTTAATTGTAACGTTCAGGGCCTCCTAATGACGATGGAACTCTCAAATTGCGTCGAGATTCATTACATCGGCCTCCAGCCGACTTGTCTCCAAGGGTCTACTGCTGCCTCGGGCACCACATGGTCCTTCTCCTGCGAGTCTAGATTTTCGAATCCGACGCAAAAATGATAGTGAATTGTAACGTTCAGGGCCTCCTAGTGACGATGGAACACTCAAATTGCGTCGAGATTCAATACATGGGCCTCCAGCCGACTTGTCTCCAAGGGTCTATTGCTGCCTCGGGCACCTCATGGTCCTTTTCCTGTGAGTCTAGATTTTCGAATCCGACGCTAAAATGATAGTTAATTGTAATGTTCAGGGCCTTGTAGTGACGATGGAACACTCAAATTGCGTCGAGATTCAATACATCGGCCTGCAGCCGACTTGTCTCCACGGGTCTGTTGCTGCCTCGGGCACCTAATGGTTGTTCTCCTGTGATTTTAGATTAACGAATCCGACGCAGTAATGATAGTTAATTCTAACGTTTAGGGCCTCCTAATGACGATGGGACACTCAAATTGCGTCGAGATTCAATACATCGTCCTCCAGCCGACTTGTCTCCAAGGGTCTAATGCTGCCTCGGGAACCTTACGTTCGTTCTCTTGTAAGTCTAGATTTTCGAATCCGACGCAAAAATGATTGTTAATTGTAACGTTCAGGGCCTCCTAATGACGATGGAACTCTCAAATTGCGTCGAGATTCAATACATCGGCCTCCAGCCGACTTGTCTCCAAGGGTCTATTGCTGCCTCGGGCACCACATGGTCCTACTCCTGTGAGTCTAGATTTTCGAACCCGACGCAAAACTGATAGTGAATTGTAACGTTTAGGGCCTGCTAATGACGTTGGAAAACTCAAATTGCGTCGAGATTCAATACATCGTCCTCCAGCCGACTTGTCTCCAAGGGTCTATTGCTGCCTCGGGCACCTTATGGTCGTTCTCCTGTGAGTCTAGATTTTCGAATCCGACGCAAAAATGATTGTTAATTGTAACGTTCAGGGCCTCCTAATGACGATGGAACTCTCAAATTGCGTCGAGATTCAATACATCGGCCTCCAGCCTACTTGTCTCCAAGGGTCTGTTGCTGCTTTGGGCACCTTATGGTTGTTCTCCTGTGATTTTAGATTATCGAATCCGACGCAATAATGATAGTTAATTGTAACGTTTAGGGCCTCCTAATGACGATGGGACACTCAAATTGCGTCGAGATTCAATACATCGTCCTCCAGCCGACTTGTCTCCAAGGGTCTAATGCTGCCTCGGGAACCTTACGTTCGTTCTCTTGTAAGTCTAGATTTTCGAATCCGACGCAAAAATGATAGTTAATTGTAACGTTCAGGGCCTCCTAATGCCGATGGAACACTCAAATTGCGTCGAGATCCAATACATCGGCCTCCAGCCGACTTGTCTCCAAGGGAATATCGCTGCCTCGGGCACCACATGGTCCGTCTCCGGTGAGTCTAGATTTTCGAATCCGACGCAAAAATGGTAGTTAATTGTGACGTTCAGGGCCTCCTAATGCCGATGGAACACTCAAATTGCGTCGAGATTCAATACATCGGCCTCCAGCCGACTTGTCTAAAAGGGTCTGTTGCTGCCTCGGGCACCACATGGTCCTTCTACTGTGAGTATAGATTTTCGAATCCGACGGAAAAATGATAGTGATTTGTAACGTTCAGGGCCTCCTAATGACGATGGAACTCTCAAATTGCGTCGAGATTCAATACATCGGCCTCCAGCCGACTTGTCTCCAAGGGGATATCGCTGCCTCGGGCACCACTTGGTCTGTCTCCGGTGAGTCTAGATTTTCGAATCCGACGCAAAAATGAAAGTTAATTGTAACGTTCAGGGCCTTGTAATGACGATGGAACACTCAAATTGCGTCAAGATTCAATACATCGGCCTCCAGCCGACTTGTCTCCAAGGGGATATCGCTGCCTCGGGCACCACATGGTCCGTCTCCGGTGAGTCTAGATTTTCGAATCCGACGCAAAAATGATAGTTAATTGTAACGTTCAGGGCCTCCTAATGACGATGGAACTCTCAAATTGCGTCGAGATTCAATACATCGGCCTCCAGCCGACATGTCTCCAAGGGTCTAATGCTGCCTCGGGAACCTTATGGTCGTTCTCTTGTAAGTCTAGATTTTCGAATCCGACGCAAAAATGATAGTTAATTGAAACGTTCAGGGCCTCGTAATGCCGATGGAACTCTCAAATTGCGTCGAGATTCAATACATCGGCCTCCAGCCGACTTGTCTCCAAGGGTCTATTGCTGCCTCGGGCACCTTATGGTCGTTCTCCTGTGAGTCTAGATTTTCGAATCCGACGCAAAAATGATTGTTAATTGTAACGTTCAGGGCCTCCTAATGACGATGGAACTCTCAAATTGCGTCGAGATTCAATACATCGGTCTCCAGCCTACTTGTCTCCAAGGTTCTGTTGCTGCCTCGGGCACCTTATGGTTGTTCTCCTGTGATTTTAGATTATCGAATCCGACGCAATAATGATAGTTAATTGTAACGTTTAGGGCCTCCTAATGACGATGGGACACTCAAATTGCGTCGAGATTCAATACATCGTCCTCCAGCCGACTTGTCTCCAAGGGTCTAATGCTGCCTCGGGAACCTTACGTTCGTTCTCTTGTAAGTCTAGATTTTCGAATCCGACGCAAAAATGATTGTTAATTGTAACGTTCAGGGCCTCCTAATGACGATGGAACTCTCAAATTGCGTCGAGATTCAATACATCGGCCTCCAGCCGACTTGTCTCCAAGGGTCTATTGCTGCCTCGGGCACCACATGGTCCTTCTCCTGTGAGTCTAGATTTTCGAACCCGACGCAAAACTGATAGTGAATTGTAACGTTTAGGGCCTGCTAATGACGATGGAACACTCAAATTGCGTCGAGATTCAATACATCGGCCTCCAGCCGACTTGTCTCCAAGGGTCTGTTGCTGCCTCAGGCACCTCATGGTCTTTCTCCTGTGAGTCTAAATTTTCGAATCCGACGCAAAAATGATAGTTAATTGTAACGTTCAGGGCCTTGTAATGACGATGGAACACTCAAATTGCGTCTAGATTCAATACATCGGCCTGCAGCCGACTTGTCTCCAAGGCTCTATTGCTGCCTCGGGCACCACATGGTCCTTCTCCTGCGAGTCTAGATTTTCGAATCCGACGCAAAAATGATAGTGAATTGTAACGTTTAGGGCCTCCTAATGACGATGGAACACTCAAATTGCGTCGAGATTCAATACATCTGCCTCCAGCCGACTTGTCTCCAAGGGTCTATTGCTGCCTCGGGCACCTCATGGTCCTTCTCCTGTGAGTCTAAATTTTCGAATCCGACGCAAAAATGATAGTTAATTGTAACGTTCAGGGCCTTGTAGTGGCGATGGAACACTCAAATTGCGTCGAGATTCAATACATCGGCCTGCAGCCGACTTGTCTCCAAGTGTCTGTTGCTGCCTCGGGCACCACATGGTCCTTCTCCTGTGAGTCTAGATTTTCGAATCCGACGCAAAAATGATAGTGAATTGTAACGTTTAGGGCCTCCTAATGACGATGGAACACTCAAATTGCGTCGAGATTCAATACATCGGCCTCCAGCCGACTTGTCTCCAAGGGTCTGTTGCTGCCTCGGGCACCTTATGGTCGTTCTCCTGTGAGTCTAGATTTTCGATTCCGACGCAAAAATGATAGTTAATTGTAACGTTTAGGGCCTCCTAATGACGATGGAACTCTCAGATTGCGTCGAGATTCAATACATCGGCCTCCAGCCGACTTGTCTCCAAGGGTCTATTGCTGCCTCGGGCACCTTATGGTCGTTCTCCTGTGAGTCTAGATTTTCGAATCCGACGCAAAAATGATAGTTAATTGTAACGCTCAGGGCCTTGTAATGACGATGGAACACTCAAATTGCGTCAAGATTCAATACATCGGCCTCCAGCCGACTTGTCTCCAAGGGGATATCGCTGCCTCGGGCACCACATGGTCCGTCTCCGGTGAGTCTAGATTTTCGAATCCGACGCAAAAATGATAGTTAATTGCAACGTTCAGGGCCTCCTAATGACGATGGAACTCTCAAATTGCGTCGAGATTCAATACATCGGCCTCCAGCCTACTTGTCTCCAAGGGCTGTTGCTGCCTCGGGCACCTAATGGTTGTTCTCCTGTGATTTTAGATTAACGAATCCGACGCAATAATGATAGTTAATTCTAACGTTTAGGGCCTCCTAATGACGATGGGACACTCAAATTGCGTCGAGATTCAATACATCGTCCTCCAGCCGACTTGTCTCCAAGGGTCTAATGCTGCCACGGGAACCTTACGTTCGTTCTCTTGTAAGTCTAGATTTTCGAATCCGACGCAAAAATGATAGTTAATTGTAACGTTCAGGGCCTCCTAATGACGATGGAACTCTCAAATTGCGTCGAGATTCAATACATCGGCCTCCAGCCGACTTGTCTCCAAGGGTCTATTGCTGCCTCGGGCACCACATGGTCCTTCTCCTGTGAGTCTAGATTTTCGAACCCGACGCAAAACTGATAGTGAATTGTAACGTCTAGGGCCTGCTAATGACGTTGGAAAACTCAAATTGCGTCGAGATTCAATACATCGTCCTCCAGCCGACTTGTCTCCAAGGGTCTATTGCTGCCTCGGGCACCTTATGGTCGTTCTCCTGTGAGTCTAGATTTTCGAATCCGACGCAAAACTGATTGTTAATTGTAACGTTCAGGGCCTCCTAATGACGATGGAACTCTCAAATTGCGTCGAGATTCAATACATCGGCCTCCAGCCTACTTGTCTCCAAGGGTCTGTTGCTGCTTTGGGCACCATATGGTTGTTCTCCTGTGATTTTAGATTATCGAATCCGACGCAATAATGATAGTTAATTGTAACGTTTAGGGCCTCCTAATGACGATGGGACACTCAAATTGCGTCGAGATTCAATACATCGTCCTCCAGCCGACTTGTCTCCAAGGGTCTAATGCTGCCTCGGGAACCTTACGTTCGTTCTCTTGTAAGTCTAGATTTTCGAATCCGACGCAAAAATGATTGTTAATTGTAACGTTCAGGGCCTCCTAATGACAATGGAACTCTCAAATTGCGTCGAGATTCAATACATCGGCCTCCAGCCGACTTGTCTCCAAGGGTCTATTGCTGCCTCGGGCACCACATGGTCCTTCTCCTGTGAGTCTAGATTTTCGAACCCAACGCAAAACTGATAGTGAATTGTAACGTTTAGGGCCTGCTAATGACGATGGAACACTCAAATTGCGTCGAGATTCAGTACATCGTCCTCCAGCCGACTTGTCTCCAAGGGTCTGTTGCTGCCTCAGTCACCTCATGGTCTTTCTCCTGTGAGTCTAAATGTTCGAATCCGACGCAAAAATGATAGTTAATTGTAACGTTCAGGGCCTTGTAGTGACGATGGAACACTCAAATTGCGTCGAGATTCAATACATCGGCCTGCAGCCGACTTGTCTCCAAGGGTCTGTTGCTGCCTCGGGCACCACATGGTCCTTCTTTTGTGAGTCTAGATTTTCGAATCCGACGCAAAAATGATAGTGAATTGTAACGTTTAGGGCCTCCTAATGACGATGGAACACTCAAATTGCGTCGAGATTCAATACATCGGCCTCCAGCCGACTTGTCTCCAAGGGTCTGTTGCTGCCTCGGGCTTCTTATGGTCGTTCTCCTGTGAGTCTAGATTTTCGAATCCGACGCAAAAATGATAGTTAATTGTAACGTTTAGGGCCTCCTAATGCCGATGGAACACTCAAATTGCGTCGAGATCCAATACATCGGCCTCCAGCCGACTTGTCTCCAAGGGAATGTCGCTGCCACGGGCACCACATGGTCCGTCTCCGGTGAGTCTAGATTTTCGAATCCGACGCAAAAATGATAGTTAATTGTGACGTTCAGGGCCTCCTAATGCCGATGGAACACTCAAATTGCGTCGAGATTCAATACATCGGCCTCCAGCCGACTTGTCTAAAAGGGTCTGTTGCTGCCTCGGGCACCACATGGTCCTTCTCCTGTGAGTCTAGATTTTCGAATCCGACGCAAAAATGATAGTGATTTCTAACGTTCAGGGCCTCCTAATGACGATGGAACTCTCAAATTGCGTCGAGATTCAATACATCGGCCTCCAGCCGACTTGTCTCCAAGGGGATATCGCTGCCTCGGGCACCACTTGGTCCGTCTCCGGTGAGTCTAGATTTTCGAATCCGACGCAAAAATCAAAAGTTAATTGTAACGTTCAGGGCCTTGTAATGACGATGGAACACTCAAATTGCGTCAAGATTCAATACATCGGCCTCCAGCCTACTTGTCTCCAAGGGTCTGTTGCTGCTTTGGGCACCATATGGTTGTTCTCCTGTGATTTTAGATTATCGAATCCGACGCAAAAATGATAGTTAATTGTAACGTTCAGGGCCTTGTAGTGACGATGGAACACTCAAATTGCGTCAAGATTCAATACATCGGCCTGCAGCCGACTTGTCTCCAAGGGTCTATTGCTGCCTCTGGCACCACATGGTCCTTCTCCTGTGAGTCTAGATTTTCGAATCCGACGCAAAAATGAAAGTTAATTGTAACGTTCATGGCCTCCTAATGACGATGGAACACTCAAATTGCATCGAGATTCAATACATCGGCCTCCAGCCGACTTGTCTCCAAGGGTCTATTGCTTCCTCCGGCTCCTTATGGTCGTTCTCCTGTGAGTCTATATTTTCGAATCCGACGCAAAAATGATAGTGAATTGTAACGTTCAGGGCCTCCTAATGCCGATGGAACACTCAAATTGCGTCGAGATTCAATACATCGGCCTCCAGCCGACTTGTCTCCAAGGGTCTATTGCTGCCTCGGGCACCTTATGGTCGTGCTCCTGTGAGTCTAGATTTTCGAATCCGACGGAAAAATGTTTGCTAATTGTAACGTTCAGGGCCTTGTAATGACGATAGAAGACTCAAATTGCGTCGAGATTCAATACATCGACCTCCAGTCGAATTGTATCCAAGAGTATATTGCAGTCTCGGGCACCTCACGGTCGTTCCCTTGTAAGTCTAGATTTTCGGATCCGACGCAAAAATGATAGTTAATTGTAACGTTCAAGTCCTTGTAATGACGATGGAACACTCAGACTGCGTCGAGATTCAATACATTGGCCTGCAGCCGACTTGTCTCCAAGGGTCAATTGCTGCCTCGGGCACCACATGGTCCTTCTCCTGTGAGTCTAGATTTTCGAATCCGACGCAAAAATGATAGTGAATTGTATCGTTTAGGGCCTCCTAATGACGATGGAACACTCAAATTGCGTCGAGATTCAATACATCGGCCTCCAGCCGACTTGTCTCCAAGGGTCTATTGCTGCCTCGGGCACCACATGGTCCTTCTCCTGTGAGTCTAGATTTTCGAATCCGACGCAAAAATGATAGTTAATTGTAACGTTCAGGGCCTTGTAGTGACGATGGAACACTCAAATTGCGTCGAGATTCAATACATCGGCCTGCAGCCGACTTGTCTCCAAGGGTCTGTTGCTGCCTCGGGCACCACATGGTCCTTCTCCTGTGAGTCTAGATTTTCGAATCCGACGCAAAAATGATTGTTAATTGTAACGTTCAGGGCCTCCTAATGACGATGGAACTCTCAAATTGCGTCGAGATTCATACATCGGCCTCCAGCCGACTTGTCTCCAAGGGGATATCGCTGCCTCGGGTACCACATGGTCCGTCTCTGGTGAGTCTATATTTTCGAATCCGACGCAAAAATGATAGTTAATTGTATCGTTCAGGGTCTCCTAATGCCGATGGAACACTCATATTGCGTCGAGATTCAATACATCGGACTCCAGCCGACTTGTCTCCAAGGGTCTATTGCTGCCTCGGGCACCTTATGGTCGTTCTCCTGTGAGTCTAGATTTTCGAATCCGACGCAAAAATGATAGTTAATTGTAACGTTCAGGGCCTTGTAATGACGATGGAACACTCAAATTGCGTCAAGATTCAATACATCGGCCTGCAGCCGACTTGTCTCCAAGGGTCTATTGCTGCCTCGGGCACCACATGGTCCTTCTCCTGTGAGTCTAGATTTTCGAATCCGACGCAAAAATAAAAGTTAATTGTAACGTTCATGGCCTCCTAATGACGATGGAACACTCAAATTGCGTCGAGATTCAATACATCGGCCTCCAGCCGACTTGTCTCCAAGGGTCTATTGCTTCCTCCGGCTCCTTATGGTCGTTCTCCTGTGAGTCTATATTTTCGAATCCGACGCAAAAATGATAGTGAATTGTAACGTTCAGGGCCTCCTAATGCCGATGGAACACTCAAATTGCGTCGAGATTCAATACATCGGCCTCCAGCCGACTTGTCTCCAAGGGTCTATTGCTGCCTCGGGCACCTTATGGTCGTGCTCCTGTGAGTCTAGATTTTCGAATCCGACGCAAAAATGTTTGTTAATTGTAACGTTCAGGGCCTTGTAATGACGATAGAAGACTCAAATTGCGTCGAGATTCAATACATCGTCCTCCAGCCGACTTGTCTCCAAGGGACTATTGCTGCCTCGGGCACCTTATGGTCGTTCTCCTGTGAGTCTAGATTTTCGAATCCGACGCAAAAATGATTGTTAATTGTAACGTTCAGGGCCTCCTAATGACGATGGAACTCTCAAACTGCGTCGAGTTTCAATACATCGGCCTCCAGCCTACTTGTCTCCAAGGGTCTGTTGCTGCCTCGGGCACCTTATGGTTGTTCTCCTGTGATTTTAGATTATCGAATCCGACGCAATAATGATAGTTAATTGTAACGTTTAGGGCCTCCTAATGACGATGGGACACTCAAATTGCGTCGAGATTCAATACATCGGCCTGCAGCCGACTTGTCTGCAAGGGTCTATTGCTGCCTCGGGCACCACATGGTCCTTCTCCTGTGAGTCTAGATTTTCGAATCCGACGCAAAAATGACAGTTAATTGCAACGTTTAGGGCCTCCTAATGACGATGGAACACTCAAATTGCGTCGAGATTCAATACATCGGCCTCCAGCCGACTTGTCTCCAAGGGTCTATTGCTTCCTCCGGCTCCTTATGGTCGTTCTCCTGTGAGTCTATATTTTCGAATCCGACGCAAAAATGATAGTGAATTGTAACGTTTAGGACCTCCTAATGACGATGGAACACTCAAATTGCGTCGAGATTCAATACATGGGCCTCCAGCCGACTTGTGTCCAAGGGTCTGTTGCTGCCTCGGCACCTTATGGTCGTTCTCCTGTGAGTCTAGATTTTCGAATCCGACGCAAAAATGAAAGTTAATTGTAACGTTCATGGCCTCCTACAGACGATGAAACACTCAAATTGCGTCGAGATTCAATACATCGGCCTCCAGCCGACTTGTCTCCAAGGGTCTATTGCTTCCTCCGGCTCCTTATGGTCGTTCTCCTGTGAGTCTATATTTTCGAATCCGACGCAAAAATGATAGTGAATTGTAACGCTCAGGGCCTCCTAATGCCGTTGGAACACTCAAATTGCGTCGAGATTCAATACATCGGCCTCCAGCCGACTTGTCTCCAGGGGTCTATTGCTGCCTCGGGCACCTTATGGTCATTCTCCTGTGAGTCTAGATTTTCGAGTCCGACGCAAAAATGTTTGTTAATTGTAACGTTCAGGGCCTTGTAATGACGATTGAAGAGTCAAATTGCGTCGAGATTCAATACATCGACCTCCAGTCGAATTGTATCCAAGAGGATATTGCAGTCTCGGGCACCGCACGGTCGTTCCCTTGTAAGTCTAGATTTTCGAGTCCGACGCAAAAATGATAGTTAATTGTAACGTTCAGGGCCTCCTAATGCCGATGGAACACTCAAATTGCGTCGAGATTCAATACATCGGCCTCCAGCCGACTTGTCTCCAAGGGTCTGTTGCTGCCTCGGGCACCTTATGGTCGTTCTCCTGTGAGTCTAGATTTTCGAATCCGACGCAAAAATGATAGTTAATTGTAACGTTCAGGGCCTTTTAATGACGATGGAACACTCAAATTGCGTCGAGATTCAATACATCGGCCTGCAGCCGACTTGTCTCCAAGGGTCTATTGCTGCCTCGGGCACCACATGGTCCTTCTCCTGCGAGTCTAGATTTTCGAATCCGACGCAAAAATGATAGTGAATTGTAACGTTTAGGGCCTCCTAATGACGATGGAACACTCACATTGCGTCGAGATTCAATACATCGGCCTCCAGCCGACTTGTCTCCAAGGGTCTATTGCTGCCTCGGGCACCACATGGTCCTTCTCCTGTGAGTCTAGATTTTCGAATCCGACGCAAAAATGATAGTTAATTGTAACGTTCAGGGCCTTGTAGTGACGATGGAACACTCAAATTGCGTCGAGATCCAATACATCGGCCTCCAGCCGACTTGTCTCCAAGGGTCTGTTGCTGCGTCGGGCACCTTATGGTCATTCTCTGGTATGTCTAGATTATCGATTCCGAAGCAAAAATGATAGTGAATTGTAACGTTTATCGCCTCCTAATGACGATGGAACTCTCAGATTGCGTCGAGATTCAATACATCGGGCTCCAGCCGACTTGTCTCCAAGGGTCTATTGCTGCCTCTGGCACCACATGGTCCTTCTCCTGTGAGTCTAGATTTTCGAATCCGACGCAAAAATGATAGTTAATTGTAACGTTCAGGGCCTTGTAGTGACGATGGAACACTCAAATTGCGTCAAGATTCAATACATCGGCCTGCAGCCGACTTGTCTCCAAGGGTCTATTGCTGCCTCTGGCACCACATGGTCCTTCTCCTGTGAGTCTAGATTTTCGAATCCGACGCAAAAATGAAAGTTAATTGTAACGTTCATGGCCTCCTAATGACGATGGAACACTCAAATTGCGTCGAGATTCAATACATCGGCCTCCAGTCGACTTGTCTCCAAGGGTCTATTGCTTCCTCCGGCTCCTTATGGTCGTTCTCCTGTGAGTCTATATTTTCGAATCCGACGCAAAAATGATAGTGAATTGTAACGTTCAGGGCCTCCTAATGCCGATGGAACACTCAAATTGCGTCGAGATTCAATACATCGGCCTCCAGCCGACTTGTCTCCAAGGGTCTATTGCTGCCTCGGGCACCTTATGGTCGTGCTCCTGTGAGTCTAGATTTTCGAATCCGACGCAAAAATGTTTGCTAATTGTAACGTTCAGGGCCTTGTAATGACGATAGAAGACTCAAATTGCGTCGAGATTCAATACATCGACCTCCAGTCGAATTGTATCCAAGAGTATATTGCAGTCTCGGGCACCTCACGGTCGTTCCCTTGTAAGTCTAGATTTTCGAATCCGACGCAAAAATGATAGTTAATTGTAACGTTCAGGGCCTCCTAATGCCGATGGAACACTCAAATTGCGTCGAGATTCAATACATCGGCCTCCAGCCGACTTGTCTCCAAGGGTCTATTGCTGACTCGGGCACCTTATGGTCGATCTCCTGTGAGTCTAGATTTTCGAACCCGACGCAAAACTGAAAGTGAATTGTAACGTTTAGGGCCTCCTAATGACGATGGAACACTCAAATTGCGTCGAGATTCAATACATCGGCCTCCAGCCGACTTGACCTCAAGGGTCTGTTGCTGCCTCAGGCACCTCATGGTCTTTCTCCTGTGAGTCTAAATTTTCGAATCCGACGCAAAAATGATAGTTAATTGTAACGTTCAAGGCCTTGTAATGACGATGGAACACTCAGACTGCGTCGAGATTCAATACATTGGCCTGCAGCCGACTTGTCTCCAAGGGTCAATTGCTGCCTCGGGCACCACATGGTCCTTCTCCTGCGAGTCTAGATTTTCGAATCCGACGCAAAAATGATAGTGAATTGTAACGTTTAGGGCCTCCTAATGACGATGGAACACTCAAATTGCGTCGAGATTCAATACATCGGCCTCCAGCCGACTTGTCTCCAAGGGTCTATTGCTGCCTCGGGCACCACATGGTCCTTCTCCTGTGAGTCTAGATTTTCGAATCCGACGCAAAAATGATAGTTAATTGTAACGTTCAGGGCCTTGTAGTGACGATGGAACACTCAAATTGCGTCGAGATTCAATACATCGGCCTGCAGCCGACTTGTCTCCAAGGGTCTGTTGCTGCCTCGGGCACCACATGGTCCTTCTCCTGTGAGTCTAGATTTTCGAATCCGACGCGAAAATGATTGTTAATTGTAACGTTCAGGGCCTCCTAATGACGATGGAACTCTCAAATTGCGTCGAGATTCATACATCGGCCTCCAGCCGACTTGTCTCCAAGGGGATATCGCTGCCTCGGGTACCACATGGTCCGTCTCTGGTGAGTCTAGATTTTCGAATCCGACGCAAAAATGATAGTTAATTGTATCGTTCAGGGTCTCCTAATGCCGATGGAACACTCATATTGCGTCGAGATTCAATACATCGGACTACAGCCGACTTGTCTCCAAGGGTCTATTGCTGCCTCGGGCACCTTATGGTCGTTCTCCTGTGAGTCTAGATTTTCGAATCCGACGCAAAAATGATAGTTAATTGTAACGTTCAGGGCCTTGTAATGACGATGGAACACTCAAATTGCGTCAAGATTCAATACATCGGCCTGCAGCCGACTTGTCTCCAAGGGTCTATTGCTGCCTCGGGCACCACATGGTCCTTCTCCTGTGAGTCTAGATTTTCGAATCCGACGCAAAAATAAAAGTTAATTGTAACGTTCATGGCCTCCTAATGACGATGGAACACTCAAATTGCGTCGAGAATCGATACATCGACCTCCAGTCGAATTGTATCCAAGAGGATATTGCAGTCTCGGGCACCTCACGGTCGTTCCCTTGTAAGTCTAGATTTTCGAATCCGACGCAATAATGATAGTTAATTGTAACGTTCAGGGCCTCCTAATGACGATGGAACACTCAAATTGCGTCGAGATTCAATACATCGGCCTCCAGCCGACTTGACCCCAAGGGTCTGTTGCTGCCTCAGGCACCTCATGGTCTTTCTCCTGTGAGTCTAAATTTTCGAATCCGACGCAAAAATGATAGTTAATTGTAACGTTCAAGGCCTTGTAATGACGATGGAACACTCAGACTGCGTCGAGATTCAATACATTGGCCTGCAGCCGACTTGTCTCCAAGGGTCTATTGCTGCCTCGGGCACCGCATGGTCCTTCTCCTGCGAGTCTAGATTTTCGAATCCGACGCAAAAATGATAGTGAATTGTAACGTTTAGGGCCTCCTAATGACGATGGAACACTCAAATTGCGTCGAGATTCAATACATCGGCCTGCAGCCGACTTGTCTCCAAGGGTCAGTTGCTGCCTCGGGCACCACATGGTCCTTCTCCTGTGAGTCTAGATTTTCGAATCCGACGCAAAACTGATAGTGAATTGTAACGTTTAGGGCCTCCTAATGACGATGGAACACTCAAATTGCGTCGAGATTCAATACATCGGCCTCCAGCCGACTTGTCTCCAAGGGGATATCGCTGCCTCGGGTACCACATGGTCCGTCTCTGGTGAGTCTAGATTTTCGAATCCGACGCAAAAATGATAGTTAATTGTAACGTTCAGGGCCTTGTAGTGACGATGGAACACTCAAATTGCGTCGAGATTCAATACATCGGCCTGCAGCCGACTTGCCTCCAAGGGTCTGTTGCTGCCTCGGGCACCACATGGTCCTTCTCCTGTGAGTCTAGATTTTCGAATCCGACGCAAAAATGATAGTGAATTGTAACGTTTAGGGCCTCCTAATGACGATGGAACTCTCAAATTGCGTCGAGATTCAATACATCGGCCTCCAGCCGACTTGTCTCCAAGGGGATATCGCTGCCTCGGGCACCACATGGTCCGTCTCCGGTGAGTCTAGATTTTCGAATCCGACGCAAAAATGATAGTTAATTGTAACGTTCAGGGCCTTGTAATGACGATGGAACACTCAAATTGCGTCAAGATTCAATACATCGGCCTGCAACCGACTTGTCTCCAAGGGTCTATTGCAGTCTCGGGCACCTCATGGTCGTTCTCTTGTAAGTCTAGATTTTCGAATCCGACGCAAAAATGATAGTTAATTGTAACGTTCAGGGCCTCCTAATGACGATGGAACTCTCAAATTGCGTCGAGATTTAATACATCGGCCTCCAGCCGACTTGTCTCGAAGGGTCTAATGCTGCCTCGGGCACCTTATGGTCGTTCTCTTGTAAGTCTAGATTTTCGAATCCGACGCAAAAATGATAGTTAATTGAAACGTTCAGGGCCTCCTAATGCCGATGGAACTCTCAAATTGCGTCGAGATTCAATACATCGTCCTCCAGCCGACTTGTCTCCAAGGGTCTATTGCTGCCTGGGGCACCTTATGGTCGTTCTCCTGTGAGTCTAGATTTTCGAATCCGACGCAAAAATGATTGTTAATTGTAACGTTCAGGGCCAGTAATGACGATGGAACTCTCAAATTGCGTCGAGATTCAATACATCGGCCTCCAGCCGACTTGTCTCCAAGGGGAAATCGCTGCCTCGGGCACCACATGGTCCGTCTCCGGTGAGTCTAGATTTTCGAATCCGACGCAAAAATGATTGTTAATTGTAACGTTCAGGGCCTCCTAATGACGATGGAACTCTCAAATTGCGTCGACATTCAATACATCGGCCTCCAGCCGACTTGTCTCCAAGGGTCTATTGCTGCCTCGGGCACCACATGGTCCTTCTCCTGTGAGTCTAGATTTTCGAACCCGACGCAAAACTGATAGTGAATTGTAACGTTTAGGGCCTCCTAATGACGATGGAACACTCAAATTGCGTCGAGATTCAATACATCGGCCTCCAGCCGACTTGTCTCCAAGGGTCTATTGCTGCCTCGGGCACCACATGGTCGTTCTCCTGTGAGTCTAGATTTTCGAACCCGACGCAAAACTGATAGTGAATTGTAACGTTTAGGGCCTCCTAATGACGATGGAACACTCAAATTGCGTCGAGATTCAATACATCGGCCTCCAGCCGACTTGTCTCCAAGGGTCTGTTGCTGCCTCAGGCACCTCATGGTCTTTCTCCTGTGAGTCTAAATTTTCGAATCCGACGCAAATATGATAGTTAATTGTAACGTTCAGGGCCTTGTAATGACGATGGAACACTCAAATTGCGTCTAGATTCAATACATCGGCCTGCAGCCGACTTGTCCTCAAGGGTCTATTGCTGCCTCGGGCACCACATGGTCCTTCTCCTGCGAGTCTAGATTTTCGAATCCGACGCAAAAATGATAGTGAATTGTAACGTTTAGGGCCTCCTAATGACGATGGAACACTCAAATTGAGTCGAGATTCAATACATCGGCCATAAGCCGACTTGTCTCCAAGGGTCTATTGCTGCCTCTGGCACCACATGGTCCTTCTCCTGTGAGTCTAGATTTTCGAATCCGACGCAAAAATGATAGTTAATTGTAACGTTCAGGGCCTTGTAATGACGATGGAACACTCAAATTGCGTCGAGATTCAATACATCGGCCTGCAGCCGACTTGTCTCCAAGGGTCTATTGCTGCCTCGGGCACCACATGGTCCTTCTCCTGTGATTCTAGATTTTCGAACCCGACGCAAAACTGATAGTGAATTGTAACGTTTAGGGCCTCCTAATGACGATGGAACACTCAAATTGCGTCGAGATTCAATACATCGGCCTCCTGCCGACTTGTCTCCAAGGGTCTGTTGCTGCCTCAGGCACCTCATGGTCTTTCTCCTGTGAGTCTAAATTTTCGAATCCGACGCAAAAATGATAGTTAATTGTAACGTTCAAGGCCTTGTAATGACGATGGAACACTCAGACTGCGTCGAGATTCAATACATTGGCCTGCAGCCGACTTGTCTCCAAGGGTCAATTGCTGCCTCGGGCACCACATGGTCCTTCTCCTGCGAGTCTAGATTTTCGAATCCGACGCAAAAATGATAGTGAATTGTAACGTTTAGGGCCTCCTAATGACGATGGAACACTCAAATTGCGTCGAGATTCAATACATCGGCCTCCAGCCGACTTGTCTCCAAGGGGATATCGCTGCCTCGGGTACCACATGGTCCGTCTCTGGTGAGTCTAGATTTTCGAATCCGACGCAAAAATGATAGTTAATTGTAACGTTCAGGGCCTTGTAGTGACGATGGAACACTCAAATTGCGTCGAGATTCAATACATCGGCCTGCAGCCGACTTGTCTCCAAGGGTCTGTTGCTGCCTCGGGCACCACATGGTCCTTCTCCTGTGAGTCTAGATTTTCGAATCCGACGCAAAAATGATAGTGAATTGTAACGTTTAGGGCCTCCTAATGACGATGGAACATTCAAATTGCGTCGAGATTCAATACATCGGCCTCCAGCCGACTTGTCTCCAAGGGTCTGTTGCTGCCTCGGGCACCTTATGGTCGTTCTCCTGTGAGTCTAGATTTTCGAATCCGACGCAAAAATGATAGTTAATTGCAACGTTCAGGGCCTCCTAATGCCGATGGAACACTCAAATTGCGTCGAGATCCAATACATCGGCTTCCAGCCGACTTGTCTCCAAGGGGATATCGCTGCCTCGGGCACCACATGGTCCGTCTCCGGTGAGTCTAGATTTTCGAATCCGACGCAAAAATGATAGTTAATTGTAACGTTCAGGGCCTCCTAATGCCGATGGAACACTCAAATTGCGTCGAGATTCAATACATCGGCCACCAGCCGACTTATCTAAAAGGGTCTGTTGCTGCCTCGGGCACCACATGGTCCTTCTCCTGTGAGTCTAGATTTTCGAAACCGACGCAAAAATGATAGTGAATTGTAACGTTCAGGGCCTCCTAATGACGATGGAACTCTCAAATTGCGTCGAGATTCAATACATCGGCCTCCAGCCGACTTGTCTCCAAGGGGATATCGCTGCCTCGGGCACCACATGGTCCGTCTCCGGTGAGTCTAGATTTTCGAATCCGACGCAAAAATGATAGTTAATTGTAACGTTCAGGGCCTTGTAATGACGATGGAACACTCAAATTGCGTCAAGATTCAATACATCGGCCTGCAACCGACTTGTCTCCAAGGGTCTATTGCAGTCTCGGGCACCTCATGGTCGTTCTCTTGTAAGTCTAGATTTTCGAATCCGACGCAAAAATGATAGTTAATTGTAACGTTCAGGGCCTCCTAATGACGATGGAACTCTCAAATTGCGTCGAGATTCAATACATCGGCCTCCAGCCGACTTGTCTCGAAGGGTCTAATGCTGCCTCGGGCACCTTATGGTCGTTCTCTTGTAAGTCTAGATTTTCGAATCCGACGCAAAAATGATAGTTAATTGAAACGTTCAGGGCCTCCTAATGCCGATGGAACTCTCAAATTGCGTCGAGATTCAATACATCGTCCTCCAGCCGACTTGTCTCCAAGGGTCTATTGCTGCCTGGGGCACCTTATGGTCGTTCTCCTGTGAGTCTAGATTTTCGAATCCGACGCAAAAATGATTGTTAATTGTAACGTTCAGGGCCAGTAATGACGATGGAACTCTCAAATTGCGTCGAGATTCAATACATCGGCCTCCAGCCGACTTGTCTCCAAGGGGAAATCGCTGCCTCGGGCACCACATGGTCCGTCTCCGGTGAGTCTAGATTTTCGAATCCGACGCAAAAATGATTGTTAATTGTAACGTTCAGGGCCTCCTAATGACGATGGAACTCTCAAATTGCGTCGACATTCAATACATCGGCCTCCAGCCGACTTGTCTCCAAGGGTCTATTGCTGCCTCGGGCACCACATGGTCCTTCTCCTGTGAGTCTAGATTTTCGAACCCGACGCAAAACTGATAGTGAATTGTAACGTTTAGGGCCTCCTAATGACGATGGAACACTCAAATTGCGTCGAGATTCAATACATCGGCCTCCAGCCGACTTGTCTCCAAGGGTCTATTGCTGCCTCGGGCACCACATGGTCGTTCTCCTGTGAGTCTAGATTTTCGAACCCGACGCAAAACTGATAGTGAATTGTAACGTTTAGGGCCTCCTAATGACGATGGAACACTCAAATTGCGTCGAGATTCAATACATCGGCCTGCAGCCGACTTGTCTCCAAGGGTCTGTTGCTGCCTCAGGCACCTCATGGTCTTTCTCCTGTGAGTCTAAATTTTCGAATCCGACGCAAATATGATAGTTAATTGTAACGTTCAGGGCCTTGTAATGACGATGGAACACTCAAATTGCGTCTAGATTCAATACATCGGCCTGCAGCCTACTTGTCCTCAAGGGTCTATTGCTGCCTCGGGCACCACATGGTCCTTCTCCTGCGAGTCTAGATTTTCGAATCCGACGCAAAAATGATAGTGAATTGTAACGTTTAGGGCCTCCTAATGACGATGGAACACTCAAATTGAGTCGAGATTCAATACATCGGCCACAAGCCGACTTGTCTCCAAGGGTCTATTGCTGCCTCTGGCACCACATGGTCCTTCTCCTGTGAGTCTAGATTTTCGAATCCGACGCAAAAATGATAGTTAATTGTAACGTTCAGGGCCTTGTAATGACGATGGAACACTCAAATTGCGTCGAGATTCAATACATCGGCCTGCAGCCGACTTGTCTCCAAGGGTCTATTGCTGCCTCGGGCACCACATGGTCCTTCTCCTGTGATTCTAGATTTTCGAACCCGACGCAAAACTGATAGTGAATTGTAACGTTTAGGGCCTCCTAATGACGATGGAACACTCAAATTGCGTCGAGATTCAATACATCGGCCTCCTGCCGACTTGTCTCCAAGGGTCTGTTGCTGCCTCAGGCACCTCATGGTCTTTCTCCTGTGAGTCTAAATTTTCGAATCCGACGCAAAAATGATAGTTAATTGTAACGTTCAAGGCCTTGTAATGACGATGGAACACTCAGACTGCGTCGAGATTCAATACATTGGCCTGCAGCCGACTTGTCTCCAAGGGTCAATTGCTGCCTCGGGCACCACATGGTCCTTCTCCTGCGAGTCTAGATTTTCGAATCCGACGCAAAAATGATAGTGAATTGTAACGTTTAGGGCCTCCTAATGACGATGGAACACTCAAATTGCGTCGAGATTCAATACATCGGCCTCCAGCCGACTTGTGTCCAAGGGTCTGTTGCTGCCTCGGCACCTTATGGTCGTTCTCCTGTGAGTTTAGATTATCGAATCCGACGCAAAAATGATAGTGAATTGTAACGTTCAGCGCCTCCTAATGACGATAGAAGACCCAAATTGCGTCGAGATTCAATACATCGACCTCCAGTCGACTTGTATCCAAGAGGATATTGCAGTCTCCGGCACCTCATGGTCGTTCTCTTGTAAGTCTAGATTTTCGAATCCCACGCAAAAATGATAGTTAATTGTAACGTTCAGGGCCTCGTAATGCCGATGGAACACTCAAATTGCGTCGAGATTCAATACATCGGCCTCCAGCCGACTTGTCTCCAAGGGTCTGTTGCTGCGTCGGGCACCTTATGGTCATTCTCTGGTATGTCTAGATTATCGATTCCGAAGCAAAAATGATAGTGAATTGTAACGTTTAGGGCCTCCTAATGACGATGGAACTCTCAGATTGCGTCGAGATTCAATACATCGGGCTCCAGCCGACTTGTCTCCAAGGGTCTATTGCTGCCTCTGGCACCACATGGTCCTTCTCCTGTGAGTCTAGATTTTCGAATCCGACGCAAAAATGATAGTTAATTGTAACGTTCAGGGCCTTGTAGTGACGATGGAACACTCAAATTGCGTCAAGATTCAATACATCGGCCTGCAGCCGACTTGTCTCCAAGGGTCTATTGCTGCCTCTGGCACCACATGGTCCTTCTCCTGTGAGTCTAGATTTTCGAATCCGACGCAAAAATGAAAGTTAATTGTAACGTTCATGGCCTCCTAATGACGATGGAACACTCAAATTGCGTCGAGATTCAATACATCGGCCTCCAGTCGACTTGTCTCCAAGGGTCTATTGCTTCCTCCGGCTCCTTATGGTCGTTCTCCTGTGAGTCTATATTTTCGAATCCGACGCAAAAATGATAGTGAATTGTAACGTTCAGGGCCTCCTAATGCCGATGGAACACTCAAATTGCGTCGAGATTCAATACATCGGCCTCCAGCCGACTTGTCTCCAAGGGTCTATTGCTGCCTCGGGCACCTTATGGTCGTGCTCCTGTGAGTCTAGATTTTCGAATCCGACGCAAAAATGTTTGCTAATTGTAACGTTCAGGGCCTTGTAATGACGATAGAAGACTCAAATTGCGTCGAGATTCAATACATCGACCTCCAGTCGAATTGTATCCAAGAGTATATTGCAGTCTCGGGCACCTCACGGTCGTTCCCTTGTAAGTCTAGATTTTCGAATCCGACGCAAAAATGATAGTTAATTGTAACGTTCAGGGCCTCCTAATGCCGATGGAACACTCAAATTGCGTCGAGATTCAATACATCGGCCTCCAGCCGACTTGTCTCCAAGGGTCTATTGCTGACTCGGGCACCTTATGGTCGATCTCCTGTGAGTCTAGATTTTCGAACCCGACGCAAAACTGAAAGTGAATTGTAACGTTTAGGGCCTCCTAATGACGATGGAACACTCAAATTGCGTCGAGATTCAATACATCGGCCTCCAGCCGACTTGACCTCAAGGGTCTGTTGCTGCCTCAGGCACCTCATGGTCTTTCTCCTGTGAGTCTAAATTTTCGAATCCGACGCAAAAATGATAGTTAATTGTAACGTTCAAGGCCTTGTAATGACGATGGAACACTCAGACTGCGTCGAGATTCAATACATTGGCCTGCAGCCGACTTGTCTCCAAGGGTCAATTGCTGCCTCGGGCACCACATGGTCCTTCTCCTGCGAGTCTAGATTTTCGAATCCGACGCAAAAATGATAGTGAATTGTAACGTTTAGGGCCTCCTAATGACGATGGAACACTCAAATTGCGTCGAGATTCAATACATCGGCCTGCAGCCGACTTGTCTCCAAGGGTCTGTTGCTGCCTCGGGCACCACATGGTCCTTCTCCTGTGAGTCTAGATTTTCGAATCCGACGCGAAAATGATTGTTAATTGTAACGTTCAGGGCCTCCTAATGACGATGGAACTCTCAAATTGCGTCGAGATTCATACATCGGCCTCCAGCCGACTTGTCTCCAAGGGGATATCGCTGCCTCGGGTACCACATGGTCCGTCTCTGGTGAGTCTAGATTTTCGAATCCGACGCAAAAATGATAGTTAATTGTATCGTTCAGGGTCTCCTAATGCCGATGGAACACTCATATTGCGTCGAGATTCAATACATCGGACTACAGCCGACTTGTCTCCAAGGGTCTATTGCTGCCTCGGGCACCTTATGGTCGTTCTCCTGTGAGTCTAGATTTTCGAATCCGACGCAAAAATGATAGTTAATTGTAACGTTCAGGGCCTTGTAATGACGATGGAACACTCAAATTGCGTCAAGATTCAATACATCGGCCTGCAGCCGACTTGTCTCCAAGGGTCTATTGCTGCCTCGGGCACCACATGGTCCTTCTCCTGTGAGTCTAGATTTTCGAATCCGACGCAAAAATAAAAGTTAATTGTAACGTTCATGGCCTGCTAATGACGATGGAACACTCAAATTGCGTCGAGATTCGATACATCGACCTCCAGTCGAATTGTATCCAAGAGGATATTGCAGTCTCGGGCACCTCACGGTCGTTCCCTTGTAAGTCTAGATTTTCGAATCCGACGCAATAATGATAGTTAATTGTAACGTTCAGGGCCTCCTAATGACGATGGAACACTCAAATTGCGTCGAGATTCAATACATCGGCCTCCAGCCGACTTGACCCCAAGGGTCTGTTGCTGCCTCAGGCACCTCATGGTCTTTCTCCTGTGAGTCTAAATTTTCGAATCCGACGCAAAAATGATAGTTAATTGTAACGTTCAAGGCCTTGTAATGACGATGGAACACTCAGACTGCGTCGAGATTCAATACATTGGCCTGCAGCCGACTTGTCTCCAAGGGTCTATTGCTGCCTCGGGCACCGCATGGTCCTTCTCCTGCGAGTCTAGATTTTCGAATCCGACGCAAAAATGATAGTGAATTGTAACGTTTAGGGCCTCCTAATGACGATGGAACACTCAAATTGCGTCGAGATTCAATACATCGGCCTCCAGCCGACTTGTCTCCAAGGGTCTATTGCTGCCTCGGGCACCACATGGTCCTTCTCCTGTGAATCTAGATTTTCGAATCCGACGCAAAAATGATAGTTAATTGTAACGTTCAGGGCCTTGTAGTGACGATGGAACACTCAAATTGCGTCGAGATTCAATACATCGGCCTGCAGCCGACTTGTCTCCAAGGGTCAGTTGCTGCCTCGGGCACCACATGGTCCTTCTCCTGTGAGTCTAGATTTTCGAATCCGACGCAAAACTGATAGTGAATTGTAACGTTTAGGGCCTCCTAATGACGATGGAACACTCAAATTGCGTCGAGATTCAATACATCGGCCTCCAGCCGACTTGTCTCCAAGGGGATATCGCTGCCTCGGGTACCACATGGTCCGTCTCTGGTGAGTCTAGATTTTCGAATCCGACGCAAAAATGATAGTTAATTGTAACGTTCAGGGCCTTGTAGTGACGATGGAACACTCAAATTGCGTCGAGATTCAATACATCGGCCTGCAGCCGACTTGTCTCCAAGGGTCTGTTGCTGCCTCGGGCACCACATGGTCCTTCTCCTGTGAGTCTAGATTTTCGAATCCGACGCAAAAATGATAGTGAATTGTAACGTTTAGGGCCTCCTAATGACGATGGAACATTCAAATTGCGTCGAGATTCAATACATCGGCCTCCAGCCGACTTGTCTCCAAGGGTCTGTTGCTGCCTCGGGCACCTTATGGTCGTTCTCCTGTGAGTCTAGATTTTCGAATCCGACGCAAAAATGATAGTTAATTGCAACGTTCAGGGCCTCCTAATGCCGATGGAACACTCAAATTGCGTCGAGATCCAATACATCGGCTTCCAGCCGACTTGTCTCCAAGGGGATATCGCTGCCTCGGGCACCACATGGTCCGTCTCCGGTGAGTCTAGATTTTCGAATCCGACGCAAAAATGATAGTTAATTGTAACGTTCAGGGCCTCCTAATGCCGATGGAACACTCAAATTGCGTCGAGATTCAATACATCGGCCACCAGCCGACTTATCTAAAAGGGTCTGTTGCTGCCTCGGGCACCACATGGTCCTTCTCCTGTGAGTCTAGATTTTCGAAACCGACGCAAAAATGATAGTGAATTGTAACGTTCAGGGCCTCCTAATGACGATGGAACTCTCAAATTGCGTCGAGATTCAATACATCGGCCTCCAGCCGACTTGTCTCCAAGGGGATATCGCTGCCTCGGGCACCACATGGTCCGTCTCCGGTGAGTCTAGATTTTCGAATCCGACGCAAAAATGATAGTTAATTGTAACGTTCAGGGCCTTGTAATGACGATGGAACACTCAAATTGCGTCAAGATTCAATACATCGGCCTGCAACCGACTTGTCTCCAAGGGTCTATTGCAGTCTCGTTCACCTCATGGTCGTTCTCTTGTAAGTCTAGATTTTCGAATCCGACGCAAAAATGATAGTTAATTGTAACGTTCAGGGCCTCCTAATGACGATGGAACTCTCAAATTGCGTCGAGATTCAATACATCGGCCTCCAGCCGACTTGTCTCGAAGGGTCTAATGCTGCCTCGGGCACCTTATGGTCGTTCTCTTGTAAGTCTAGATTTTCGAATCCGACGCAAAAATGATAGTTAATTGAAACGTTCAGGGCCTCCTAATGCCGATGGAACTCTCAAATTGCGTCGAGATTCAATACATCGTCCTCCAGCCGACTTGTCTCCAAGGGTCTATTGCTGCCTGGGGCACCTTATGGTCGTTCTCCTGTGAGTCTAGATTTTCGAATCCGACGCAAAAATGATTGTTAATTGTAACGTTCAGGGCCAGTAATGACGATGGAACTCTCAAATTGCGTCGAGATTCAATACATCGGCCTCCAGCCGACTTGTCTCCAAGGGGAAATCGCTGCCTCGGGCACCACATGGTCCGTCTCCGGTGAGTCTAGATTTTCGAATCCGACGCAAAAATGATTGTTAATTGTAACGTTCAGGGCCTCCTAATGACGATGGAACTCTCAAATTGCGTCGACATTCAATACATCGGCCTCCAGCCGACTTGTCTCCAAGGGTCTATTGCTGCCTCGGGCACCACATGGTCCTTCTCCTGTGAGTCTAGATTTTCGAACCCGACGCAAAACTGATAGTGAATTGTAACGTTTAGGGCCTCCTAATGACGATGGAACACTCAAATTGCGTCGAGATTCAATACATCGGCCTCCAGCCGACTTGTCTCCAAGGGTCTATTGCTGCCTCGGGCACCACATGGTCGTTCTCCTGTGAGTCTAGATTTTCGAACCCGACGCAAAACTGATAGTGAATTGTAACGTTTAGGGCCTCCTAATGACGATGGAACACTCAAATTGCGTCGAGATTCAATACATCGGCCTCCAGCCGACTTGTCTCCAAGGGTCTGTTGCTGCCTCAGGCACCTCATGGTCTTTCTCCTGTGAGTCTAAATTTTCGAATCCGACGCAAATATGATAGTTAATTGTAACGTTCAGGGCATTGTAATGACGATGGAACACTCAAATTGCGTCTAGATTCAATACATCGGCCTGCAGCCGACTTGTCCTCAAGGGTCTATTGCTGCCTCGGGCACCACATGGTCCTTCTCCTGCGAGTCTAGATTTTCGAATCCGACGCAAAAATGATAGTGAATTGTAACGTTTAGGGCCTCCTAATGACGATGGAACACTCAAATTGAGTCGAGATTCAATACATCGGCCACAAGCCGACTTGTCTCCAAGGGTCTATTGCTGCCTCTGGCACCACATGGTCCTTCTCCTGTGAGTCTAGATTTTCGAATCCGACGCAAAAATGATAGTTAATTGTAACGTTCAGGGCCTTGTAATGACGATGGAACACTCAAATTGCGTCGAGATTCAATACATCGGCCTGCAGCCGACTTGTCTCCAAGGGTCTATTGCTGCCTCGGGCACCACATGGTCCTTCTCCTGTGAGTCTAGATTTTCGAATCCGACGCAAAAATGATTCTTAATTGTAACGTTCAGGGCCTCCTAATGACGATGGAACTCTCAAATTGCGTCGAGATTCATACATCGGCCTCCAGCCGACTTGTCTCCAAGGGGATATCGCTGCCTCGGGTACCACATGGTCCGTCTCTGGTGAGTCTAGATTTTCGAATCCGACGCAAAAATGATAGTTAATTGTATCGTTCAGGGTCTCCTAATGCCGATGGAACACTCATATTGCGTCGAGATTCAATACATCGGACTACAGCCGACTTGTCTCCAAGGGTCTATTGCTGCCTCGGGCACCTTATGGTCGTTCTCCTGTGAGTCTAGATTTTCGAATCCGACGCAAAAATGATAGTTAATTGTAACGTTCAGGGCCTTGTAATGACGATGGAACACTCAAATTGCGTCAAGATTCAATACATCGGCCTGCAGCCGACTTGTCTCCAAGGGTCTATTGCTGCCTCGGGCACCACATGGTCCTTCTCCTGTGAGTCTAAATTTTCGAATCCGACGCAAAAATGATAGTTAATTGTAACGTTCAAGGCCTTGTAATGACGATGGAACACTCAGACTGCGTCGAGATTCAATACATTGGCCTGCAGCCGACTTGTCTCCAAGGGTCTATTGCTGCCTCGGGCACCGCATGGTCCTTCTCCTGCGAGTCTAGATTTTCGAATCCGACGCAAAAATGATAGTGAATTGTAACGTTTAGGGCCTCCTAATGACGATGGAACACTCAAATTGCGTCGAGATTCAATACATCGGCCTCCAGCCGACTTGTCTCCAAGGGTCTATTGCTGCCTCGGGCACCACATGGTCCTTCTCCTGTGAGTCTAGATTTTCGAATCCGACGCAAAAATGATAGTTAATTGTAACGTTCAGGGCCTTGTAGTGACGATGGAACACTCAAATTGCGTCGAGATTCAATACATCGGCCTGCAGCCGACTTGTCTCCAAGGGTCTGTTGCTGCCTCGGGCACCACATGGTCCTTCTCCTGTGAGTCTAGATTTTCGAATCCGACGCAAAACTGATAGTGAATTGTAACGTTTAGGGCCTCCTAATGACGATGGAACACTCAAATTGCGTCGAGATTCAATACATCGGCCTCCAGCCGACTTGTCTCCAAGGGGATATCGCTGCCTCGGGTACCACATGGTCCGTCTCTGGTGAGTCTAGATTTTCGAATCCGACGCAAAAATGATAGTTAATTGTAACGTTCAGGGCCTTGTAGTGACGATGGAACACTCAAATTGCGTCGAGATTCAATACATCGGCCTGCAGCCGACTTGTCTCCAAGGGTCTGTTGCTGCCTCGGGCACCACATGGTCCTTCTCCTGTGAGTCTAGATTTTCGAATCCGACGCAAAAATGATAGTGAATTGTAACGTTTAGGGCCTCCTAATGACGATGGAACATTCAAATTGCGTCGAGATTCAATACATCGGCCTCCAGCCGACTTGTCTCCAAGGGTCTGTTGCTGCCTCGGGCACCTTATGGTCGTTCTCCTGTGAGTCTAGATTTTCGAATCCGACGCAAAAATGATAGTTAATTGCAACGTTCAGGGCCTCCTAATGCCGATGGAACACTCAAATTGCGTCGAGATCCAATACATCTTCTTCCAGCCGACTTGTCTCCAAGGGGATATCGCTGCCTCGGGCACCACATGGTCCGTCTCCGGTGAGTCTAGATTTTCGAATCCGACGCAAAAATGATAGTTAATTGTAACGTTCAGGGCCTCCTAATGCCGATGGAACACTCAAATTGCGTCGAGATTCAATACATCGGCCACCAGCCGACTTATCTAAAAGGGTCTGTTGCTGCCTCGGGCACCACATGGTCCTTCTCCTGTGAGTCTAGATTTTCGAAACCGACGCAAAAATGATAGTTAATTGTAACGTTCAGGGCCTTGTAATGACGATGGAACACTCAAATTGCGTCAAGATTCAATACATCGGCCTGCAACCGACTTGTCTCCAAGGGTCTATTGCAGTCTCGGTCACCTCATGGTCGTTCTCTTGTAAGTCTAGATTTTCGAATCCGACGCAAAAATGATAGTTAATTGTAACGTTCAGGGCCTCCTAATGACGATGGAACTCTCAAATTGCGTCGAGATTCAATACATCGGCCTCCAGCCGACTTGTCTCCAAGGGTCTAATGCTGCCTCGGGCACCTTATGGTCGTTCTCTTGTAAGTCTAGATTTTCGAATCCGACGCAAAAATGATAGTTATTTGAAACGTTCAGGGCCTCCTAATGCCGATGGAACTCTCAAATTGCGTCGAGATTCAATACATCGTCCTCCAGCCGACTTGTCTCCAAGGGTCTATTGCTGCCTGGGGCACCTTATGGTCGTTCCCCTGTGAGTCTAGATTTTCGAATCCGACGCAAAAATGATTGTTAATTGTTACGTTCAGGGCCTACTAATGTCGATGGAACTCTCAAATTGCGTCGAGATTCAATACATCGGCCTCCAGCCGACTTGTCTCCAAGGGGAAATCGCTGCCTCGGGCACCACATGGTCCGTCTCCGGTGAGTCTAGATTTTCGAATCCGACGCAAAAATGATTGTTAATTGTAACGTTCAGGGCCTCCTAATGACGATGGAACTCTCAAATTGCGTCGACATTCAATACATCGGCCTCCAGCCGACTTGTCTCCAAGGGTCTATTGCTGCCTCGGGCACCACATGGTCCTTCTCCTGTGAGTCTAGATTTTCGAATCCGACGCAAAAATGATAGTTAATTGTAACGTTCAGGGCCTTGTAATGACGATGGAACACTCAAATTGCGTCGAGATTCAATACATCGGCCTGCAGCCGACTTGTCTCCAAGGGTCTATTGCTGCCTCGGGCACCACATGGTCCTTCTCCTGTGATTCTAGATTTTCGAACCCGACGCAAAACTGATAGTGAATTGTAACGTTTAGGGCCTCCTAATGACGATGGAACACTCAAATTGCGTCGAGATTCAATACATCGGCCTCCAGCCGACTTGTCTCCAAGGGTCTGTTGCTGCCTCAGGCACCTCATGGTCTTTCTCCTGTGAGTCTAAATTTTCGAATCCGACGCAAAAATGATAGTTAATTGTAACGTTCAGGGCCTTGTAATGACGATGGAACACTCAAATTGCGTCGAGATTCAATACATCGGCCTGCAGCCGACTTGTCTCCAAGGGTCTGTTGCTGCCTCGGGCACCACATGGTCCTTCTCCTGTGAGTCTAGATTTTCGAATCCGACGCAAAAATGATAGTGAATTGTAACGTTTAGGGCCTCCTAATGAGGATGGAACACTCAAATTGCGTCGAGATTCAATACATCGGCCTCCAGCCGACTTGTCTCCAAGGGTCTGTTGCTGCCTCGGGCACCTTATGGTCGTTCTCCTGTGAGTCTAGATTTTCGAATCCGACGCAAAAATGATAGTTAATTGTAACGTTCAGGGCCTCCTAATGCCGATGGAACACTCAAATTGCGTCGAGATTCAATACATCGGCCTCCAGCCGACTTGTCTCCAAGGGTCTGTTGCTGCCTCGGGCACCTTATGGTCGTTCTCCTGTGAGTCTAGATTTTCGAATCCGACGCAAAAGTGATAGTTAATTGTAACGTTCAGGGCCTCCTAATGCCGATGGAACACTCAAATTGCGTCGCGATCCAATACATCGGCCTCCAGCCGAATTGTCTCCAAGGGGATATCGCTGCCTCGGGCACCACATGGTCCGTCTCCGGTGAGTCTAGATTTTCGAATCCGACGCAAAAATGATAGTTAATTGTAACGTTCAGGGCCTTGTAATGACGATGGAACACTCAAATTGCGTCAAGATTCAATACATCGGCCTCCAGCCGACTTGTCTCCAAGGGGATATCGCTGCCTCGGGCACCACATGGTCCGTCTCCGGTGAGTCTAGATTTTCGAATCCGACGCAAAAATGATAGTTAATTGTAACGTTCAGGGCCTCCTAATGACGATGGAACTCTCAAATTGCGTCGAGATTCATTACATCGGCCTCCAGCCGACTTGTCTCCAAGGGTCTATTGCTGCCTCGGGCACCTTATCATCGTTCTCTTGTAAGTCTAGATTTTCGAATCCGACGCAAAAATGATAGTTAATTGTAACGTTCATGGCCTCCTAATGCCGATGGAACACTCAAATTGCGTCGAGATTCAATACATCGGCCTCCAGCCTACATGTCTCCAAGGGTCTGTTGCTGCCTCGGGCACCTTATGGTTGTTCTCCTGTGATTTTAGATTATCGAATCCGACGCAATAATGATAGTTAATTGTAACGTTTAGGGCCTCCTAATGACGATGGGACACTCAAATTGCGTCGAGATTCAATACATCGTCCTCCAGCCGACTTGTCTCCAAGGGTCTAATGCTGCCTCGGGAACCTTACGTTCGTTCTCTTGTAAGTCTAGATTTTCGAATCCGACGCAAATATGATTGTTAATTGTAATGACGATGGAACTCTCAAATTGCGTCGAGATTCAATACATCGGCCTCCAGCCGACTTGTCTCTAAGGGTCTAGTGCTGCCTCGGGCACCACATGGTCCTTCTCCTGTGAGTCTAGATTTTCGAACCCGACGCAAAACTGATAGTGAATTGTAACGTTTAGGGCCTGCTAATGACGATAGAACACTCAAATTGCGTCGAGATTCAATACATCGGCCTCCAGCCGACTTGTCTCCAAGGGTCTGTTGCTGCCTCAGGCACCTCATGGTCTTTCTCCTGTGAGTCTAAATTTTCGAATCCGACGCAAAAATGATAGTTAATTGTAACGTTCAGTGCCTTGTAATGACGATGGAACACTCAAATTGCGTCTACATTCAATACATCGGCCTGCAGCCGACTTGTCTCCAAGGGTCTATTGCTGCCTCGGGCACCACATGGTCCTTCTCCTGCGAGTCTAGATCTCCGAATCCGACGCAAAAATGATAGTGAATTGTAACGTTCAGGGCCTCCTAGTGACGATGGAACACTCAAATTGCGTCGAGATTCAATACATGGGCCTCCAGCCGACTTGTCTCCAAGGGTCTATTGCTGCCTCGGGCACCTCATGGTCCTTTTCCTGTGAGTCTAGATTTTCGAATCCGACGCTAAAATGATAGTTAATTGTAACGTTCAGGGCCTTGTAGTGACGATGGAACACTCAAATTGCGTCGAGATTCAATACATCGGCCTGCAGCCGACTTGTCTCCAAGGGTCTGTTGCTGCCTCGGGCACCACATGGTCCTTCTCCTGTGAGTCTAGATTTTCGAATCCGACGCAAAAATGATAGTGAATTGTAACGTTTAGGGCCTCCTAACGACGATGGAACACTCAAATTGCGTCGAGATTCAATACATCGGCCTCCAGCCGACTTGTCTCCAAGGGTCTGTTGCTGCCTCGGGCAGCTTATGGTCGTTCTCCTGTGGGTCTAGATTTTCGAATCCGACGCAAAAATGATAGTAAATTGTAACGTTCACGGCCTCCTAATGCCGATGGAACACTCAAATTGCGTCGAGATCCAATACATCGGCCTCCAGCCGACTTGTCTCCAAGGGTCTGTTGCTGCGTCGGGCACCTTATGGTCATTCTCTTGTATGTCTAGAGTATCGATTCCGACGCAAAAATGATAGTTAATTGTAACGTTTAGGGCCTCCTAATGACGATGGAACTCTCAGATTGCGTCGAGATTCAATACATCGGCCTCCAGCCGACTTGTCTCCAAGGGTCTATTGCTGCCTCGGGCACCTTATGGTCGTACTCCTGTGAGTCTAGATTTTCGAATCCGACGCAAAAATGATAGTTAATTGTAACGTTCAGGGCCTTGTAGTGACGATGGAACACTCAAATTGCGTCGAGATTCAATACATCGGCCTGCAGCCGACTTATCTCCAAGGGCTGTTGCTGCCTCGGGCACCACATGGTCCTTCTTTTGTGCGTCTAGATTTTCGAATCCGACGCAAAAATGATAGTTAATTGTAACGTTCATGGCCTCCTAATGCCGATGGAACACTCAAATTGCGTCGAGATTCAATACATCGTCCTCCAGCCGACTTGTCTCCAAGGGTCTAATGCTGCCTCGGGAACCTTACGTTCGTTCTCTTGTAAGTCTAGATTTTCGAATCCGACGCAAAAATGATTGTTAATTGTAACGTTCAGGGCCTCCTAATGACGATGGAACTCTCAAATTGCGTCGAGATTCAATACATCGGCCTCCAGCCGACTTGTCTCCAAGGGTCTATTGCTGCCTCGGGCACCACATGGTCCTTCTCCTGTGAGTCTAGATTTTCGAACCCGACGCAAAACTGATAGTGAATTGTAACGTTTAGGGCCTGCTAATGACGTTGGAAAACTCAAATTGCGTCGAGATTCAATACATCGTCCTCCAGCCGACTTGTCTCCAAGGGTCTATTGCTGCCTCGGGCACCTTATGGTCGTTCTCCTGTGAGTCTAGATTTTCGAATCCGACGCAAAAATGATTGTTAATTGTAACGTTCAGGGCCTCCTAATGACGATGGAACTCTCAAATTGCGTCGAGATTCAATACATCGGCCTCCAGCCTACTTGTCTCCAAGGGTCTGTTGCTGCTTTGGGCACCTTATGGTTGTTCTGTGATTTTAGATTATCGAATCCGACGCAATAATGATAGTTAATTGTAACGTTTAGGGCCTCCTAATGACGATGGGACACTCAAATTGCGTCGAGATTCAATACATCGTCCTCCAGCCGACTTGTCTCCAAGGGTCTAATGCTGCCTCGGGAACCTTACGTTCGTTCTCTTGTAAGTCTAGATTTTCGAATCCGACGCAAAAATGATTGTTAATTGTAACGTTCAGGGCCTCCTAATGACGATGGAACTCTCAAATTGCGTCGGGATTCAATACATCGGCCTCCAGCCGACTTGTCTCCAAGGGTCTATTGCTGCCTCGGGCACCACATGGTCCTTCTCCTGTGAGTCTAGATTTTCGAACCCGACGCAAAACTGATAGTGAATTGTAACGTTTAGGGCCTGCTAATGACGATGGAACACTCAAATTGCGTCGAGATTCAGTACATCGGCCTCCAGCCGACTTGTCTACAAGGGTCTGTTGCTGCCTCAGGCACCTCATGGTCTTACTCCTGTGAGTCTAAATGTTCGAATCCGACGCAAAACTGATAGTTAATTGTAACGTTCAGGGCCTTGTAGTGACGATGGAACACTCAAATTGCGTCGAGATTCAATACATCGGCCTGCAGCCGACTTGTCTCCAAGGGTCTGTTGCTGCCTCGGGCACCACATGGTCCTTCTTTTGTGAGTCTAGATTTTCGAATCCGACGCAAAAATGATAGTGAATTGTAACGTTTAGGGCCTCCTAATGACGATGGAACACTCAAATTGCGTCGAGATTCAATACATCGGCCTCCAGCCTACTTGTCTCCAAGGGTCTGTTGCTGCCTCGGGCACCTTATGGTCGTTCTCCTGTGAGTCTAGATTTTCGAATCCGACGCAAAAATGATAGTTAATTGTAACGTTCAGGGCCTTCTAATGCCGATGGAACACTCAAATTGCGTCGAGATCCAATACATCGGCCTCCAGCCGACTTGTCTCCAAGGGAATATCGCTGCCTCGGGCACCACATGGTCCGTCTCCGGTGAGTCTAGATTTTCGAATCCGACGCAAAAATGATAGTTAATTGTGACGTTCAGGGCCTCCTAATGCCGATGGAACACTCAAATTGCGTCGAGATTCAATACATCGGCCTCCAGCCGACTTGTCTAAAAGGGTCTGTTGCTGCCTCGGGCACCACATGGTCCTTCTCCTGTGAGTATAGATTTTCGAATCCGACGCAAAAATGATAGTGATTTGTAACGTTCAGGGCCTCCTAATGACGATGGAATTCTCAAATTGCGTCGAGATTCAATACATCGACCTCCAGCCGACTTGTCTCCAAGGGGATATCGCTGCCTCGGGCACCACTTGGACCGTCTCCGGTGAGTCTAGATTTTCGAATCCGACGCAAAAATGAAAGTTAATTGTAACGTTCAGGGCCTTGTAATGACGATGGAACACTCAAATTGCGTCAAGATTCAATACATCGGCCTCCAGCCGACTTGTCTCCAAGGGGATATCGCTGCCTCGGGCACCACATGGTCCGTCTCCGGTGAGTCTAGATTTTCGAATCCGACGCAAAAATGATAGTTAATTGTAACGTTCAGGGCCTCCTAATGACGATGGAACTCTCAAATTGCGTCGAGATTCAATACATCGGCCTCCAGCCGACATGTCTCCAAGGGTCTAATGCTGCCTCGGGAACCTTATGGTCGTTCTCTTGTAAGTCTAGATTTTCGAATCCGACGCAAAAATGATAGTTAATTGAAACGTTCAGGGCCTCGTAATGCCGATGGAACTCTCAAATTGCGTCGAGATTCAATACATCGGCCTCCAGCCGACTTGTCTCCAAGGGTCTATTGCTGCCTCGGGCACCTTATGGTCGTTCTCCTGTGAGTCTAGATTTTCGAATCCGACGCAAAAATGATTGTTAATTGTAACGTTCAGGGCCTCCTAATGACGATGGAACTCTCAAATTGCGTCGAGATTCAATACATCGGCCTCCAGCCTACTTGTCTCCAAGGTTCTGTTGCTGCCTCGGGCACCTTATGGTTGTTCTATTGTGATTTTAGATTATCGAATCCGACGCAATAATGATAGTTAATTGTAACGTTTAGGGCCTCCTAATGACGATGGGACACTCAAATTGCGTCGAGATTCAATACATCGGCCTGCAGCCGACTTGTCTCCAAGGCTCTATTGCTGCCTCGGGCACCACATGGTCCTTCTCCTGCGAGTCTAGATTTTCGAATCCGACGCAAAAATGATAGTGAATTGTAACGTTCAGGGCCTCCTAATGACGATGGAACTCTCAAATTGCGTCGAGATTCAATACATCGGCCTCCAGCCGACTTGTCTCCAAGGGGATATCGCTGCCTCGGGCACCACATGGTCCGTCTCCGGTGACTCTAGATTTTCGAATCCGACGCAAAAATGAAAGTTAATTGTAACGTTCAGGGCCTTGTAATGACGATGGAACACTCAAATTGCGTCAAGATTCAATACATCGGCCTCCAGCCGACTTGTCTCCAAGGGGATATCGCTGCCTCGGGCACCACATGGTCCGATCCGGTGAGTCTAGATTTTCGAATCCGACGCAAAAATGATAGTTAATTGTAACGTTCAGGGCCTCCTAATGACGAATGGACACTCAAATTGCGTCGAGATTCAATACATCGTCCTCCAGCCGACTTGTCTCCAAGGGTCTAATGCTGCCACGGGAACCTTACGTTCGTTCTCTTGTAAGTCTAGATTTTCGAATCCGACGCAAAAATGATTGTTAATTGTAACGTTCAGGGCCTCCTAATGACGATGGAACTCTCAAATTGCGTCGAGATTCAATACATCGGCCTCCAGCCGACTTGTCTCCAAGGGTCTATTGCTGCCTCGGGCACCACATGGTCCTTCTCCTGTGAGTCTAGATTTTCGAACCCGACGCAAAACTGATAGTGAATTGTAACGTCTAGGGCCTGCTAATGACGTTGGAAAACTCAAATTGCGTCGAGATTCAATACATCGTCCTCCAGCCGACTTGTCTCCAAGGGTCTATTGCTGCCTCGGGCACCTTATGGTCGTTCTCCTGTGAGTCTAGATTTTCGAATCCGACGCAAAAATGATTGTTAATTGTAACGTTCAGGGCCTCCTAATGACGATGGAACTCTCAAATTGCGTCGAGATTCAATACATCGGCCTCCAGCCTACTTGTCTCCAAGGGTCTGTTGCTGCTTTGGGCACCATATGGTTGTTCTCCTGTGATTTTAGATTATCGAATCCGACGCAATAATGATAGTTAATTGTAACGTTTAGGGCCTCCTAATGACGATGGGACACTCAAATTGCGTCGAGATTCAATACATCGTCCTCCAGCCGACTTGTCTCCAAGGGTCTAATGCTGCCTCGGGAACCTTACGTTCGTTCTCTTGTAAGTCTAGATTTTCGAATCCGACGCAAAAATGATTGTTAATTGTAACGTTCAGGGCCTCCTAATGACGATGGAACTCTCAAATTGCGTCGAGATTCAATACATCGGCCTCCAGCCGACTTGTCTCCAAGGGTCTATTGCTGCCTCGGGCACCACATGGTCCTTCTCCTGTGAGTCTAGATTTTCGAACCCGACGCAAAACTGATAGTGAATTGTAACGTTTAGGGCCTGCTAATGACGATGGAACACTCAAATTGCGTCGAGATTCAGTACATCGTCCTCCAGCCGACTTGTCTCCAAGGGTCTGTTGCTGCCTCAGGCACCTCATGGTCTTTCTCCTGTGAGTCTAAATGTTCGAATCCGACGCAAAAATGATAGTTAATTGTAACGTTCAGGGCCTTGTAGTGACGATGGAACACTCAAATTGCGTCGAGATTCAATACATCGGCCTGCAGCCGACTTGTCTCCAAGGGTCTGTTGCTGCCTCGGGCACCACATGGTCCTTCTTTTGTGAGTCTAGATTTTCGAATCCGACGCAAAAATGATAGTGAATTGTAACGTTTAGGGCCTCCTAATGACGATGGAACACTCAAATTGCGTCGAGATTCACTACATCGGCCTCCAGCCGACTTGTCTCCAAGGGTCTGTTGCTGCCTCGGGCTTCTTATGGTCGATCTCCTGTGAGTCTAGATTTTCGAATCCGACGCAAAAATGATAGTTAATTGTAACGTTCAGGGCCTCCTAATGCCGATGGAACACTCAAATTGCGTCGAGATCCAATACATCGGCCTCCAGCCGACTTGTCTCCAAGGGAATGTCGCTGCCACGGGCACCACATGGTCCGTCTCCGGTGAGTCTAGATTTTCGAATCCGACGCAAAAATGATAGTTAATTGTGACGTTCAGGGCCTCCTAATGCCGATGGAACACTCAAATTGCGTCGAGATTCAATACATCGGCCTCCAGCCGACTTGTCTAAAAGGGTCTGTTGCTGCCTCGGGCACCACATGGTCCTTCTCCTGTGAGTCTAGATTTTCGAATCCGACGCAAAAATGATAGTGATTTGTAACGTTCAGGGCCTCCTAATGACGATGGAACTCTCAAATTGCGTCGAGATTCAATACATCGGCCTCCAGCCGACTTGTCTCCAAGGGGATATCGCTGCCTCGGGCACCACATGGTCCGTCTCCGGTGACTCTAGATTTTCGAATCCGACGCAAAAATGAAAGTTAATTGTAACGTTCAGGGCCTTGTAATGACGATGGAACACTCAAATTGCGTCAAGATTCAATACATCGGCCTCCAGCCGACTTGTCTCCAAGGGGATATCGCTGCCTCGGGCACCACATGGTCCGATCCGGTGAGTCTAGATTTTCGAATCCGACGCAAAAATGATAGTTAATTGTAGCGTTCAGGGCCTCCTAATGACGATGGAACTCTCAAATTGCGTCGAGATTCAATACATCGGCCTCCAGCCGACTTGTCTCCAAGGGTCTATTGCTGCCTCGGGCACCTTATGGTCGTTCTCTTGTAAGTCTAGATTTTCGAATCCGACGCAAAAATGATAGTTAATTGAAACGTTCAGGGCCTCGTAATGCCGATGGAACTCTCAAATTGCGTCGAGATTCAATACATCGGCCTCCAGCCGACTTGTCTCCAAGGGTCTATTGCTGCCTCGGGCACCACATGGTCCTTCTCCTGTGAGTCTAGATTTTCGAACCCGACGCAAAACTGATAGTGAATTGTAACGTTTAGGGCCTGCTAATGACGATGGAACACTCAAATTGCGTCGAGGTTCAATACATCGGCCTCCAGCCGACTTGTCTCCAAGGGTCTGTTGCTGCCTCAGGCACCTCATGGTCTTTCTCCTGTGAGTCTAAATTTTCGAATCCGACGCAAAAATGATAGTTAATTGTAACGTTCAGGGCCTTGTAGTGACGATGGAACACTCAAATTGCGTCGAGATTCAATACATCGGCCTGCAGCCGACTTGTCTCCAAGTGTCTGTTGCTGCCTCGGGCACCACATGGTCCTTCTCCTGTGAGTCTAGATTTTCGAATCCGACGCAAAAATGATAGTGAATTGTAACGTTTAGGGCCTCCTAATGACGATGGAACACTCAAATTGCGTCGAGATTCAATACATCGGCCTCCAGCCGATTTGTCTCCAAGGGTCTATTGCTGCCTCGGGCACCTTATGGTCGTTCTCCTGTGAGTCTAGATTTTCGAATCCGACGCAAAAATGATAGTTAATTGTAACGTTCAGGGCCTTGTAATGATGATGGAACACTCAAATTGCGTCAAGATTCAATACATCGGCCTGCAGCCGACTTGTCTCCAAGGGTCTATTGCTGCCTCGGGCACCACATGGTCCTTCTCTTGTGAGTCTAGATTTTCGAATCCGACGCAAAAATGATTGTTAATTGTAACGTTCAGGGCCTCCTAATGACGATGGAACTCTCAAATTGCGTCGAGATTCAATACATCGGCCTCCAGCCGACTTGTCTCCAAGGGGATATCGCTGCCTCGGGCACCACTTGGTCCGTCTCCGGTGAGTCTAGATTTTCGAATCCGACGCAAAAATGAAAGTTAATTGTAACGTTCAGGGCCTTGTAATGACGATGGAACACTCAAATTGCGTCAAGATTCAATACATCGGCCTCCAGCCGACTTGTCTCCAAGGGGATATCGCTGCCTCGGGCACCACATGGTCCGTCTCCGGTGAGTCTAGATTTTCGAATCCGACGCAAAAATGATAGTTAATTGTAACGTTCAGGGCCTCCTAATGACGATGGAACTCTCAAATTGCGTCGAGATTCAATACATCGGCCTCCAGCCGACTTGTCTCCAAGGGTCTATTGCTGCCTCGGGCACCACATGGTCCTTCTCTTGTGAGTCTAGATTTTCGAATCCGACGCAAAAATGATAGTTAATTGTAACGTTCAGGGCCTCCTAATGACGATGGAACCCTCAAATAGCGTCGAGATTCAATACATCGGCCTCCAGCCGACTTGTCTCCAAGGGTCTATTGCTGCCTTGGGCACCACATGGTCCTTCTCCTGTGAGTCTAGATTTTCGAACCCGACGCAAAACTGATAGTGAATTGTAACGTCTAGGGCCTCCTAATGACGATGGAACACTCAAATTGCGTCGAGATTCAATACATCGGCCTCCAGCCGACTTGTCTCCAAGGGTCTGTTGCTGCCTCAGGCACCTCATGGTCTTTCTCCTGTGAGTCTAAATTTTCGAATCCGACGCAAAAATGATAGTTAATTGTAACGTTCAGGGCCTTGTAATGACGATGGAACACTCAAATTGCGTCTACATTCAATACATCGGCCTGCAGCCGACTTGTCTCCAAGGGTCTAACGCTGCCTCGGGCACCACATGGTCCTTCTCCTGCGAGTCTAGATTTTCGAATCCGACGCAAAAATGATAGTGAATTGTAACGTTCATGGCCTCCTAATGCCGATGGACCACTCAAATTGCGTCGAGATTCAATACATCGGCCTCCAGCCGACTTGTCTCCAAGGGTCTGTTGCTGCCTCGTGCACCTTATGGTCGTTCTCTTGTAAGTCTAGATTATCGAATCCGACTCAAAAATGATAGTTAATTGTACCGTTTAGGGCCTCCTAATGACGATGGAACACTCAAATTGCGTCGAGATTCAATACATCGGCCTGCAGCCGACTTGTCTACAAGTGTCTGTAGCTGCCTCGGGCACCACATGGTCCTTCTCCTGTGAGTCTAGATTTTCGAATCCGACGCAAAAATGATAGTGAATTGTAACGTTTACGGCCTCCTAATGACGATGGAACACTCAAATTGCGTCGAGATTCAATACATCGGCCTCCAGCCGACTTGTCTCCAAGGGTCTGTTGCTGCCTCGGGCACCTTATGGTCGTTCTCCTGTGAGTCTAGATTTTCGATTCCGACGCAAAAATGATAGTTAATTGTAACGTTTAGGGCCTCCTAATGACGATGGAACTCTCAGATTGCGTCGAGATTCAATACATCGGCCTCCAGCCGACTTGTCTCCAAGGGTTTATTGCTGCCTCGGGCACCTTATGGTCGTTCTCCTGTGAGTCTAGATATTTGAATCCGACGCAAAAATGATAGTTAATTGTAACGCTCAGGGCCTTGTAATGACGATGGAACACTCAAATTGCGTCAAGATTCAAAACATCGGCCTCCAGCCGACTTGTCTCCACGGGGATATCGCTGCCTCGGGCACCACATGGTCCGTCTCCGGTGAGTCTAGATTTTCGAATCCGAGGCAAAAATGATAGTTCATTGTAACGTTCAGGGCCTCCTAATGACGATGGAACTCTCAAATTGCGTCGAGATTCAATACATCGGCCTCCAGCCTACTTGTCTCCAAGGGTCTGTTGCTGCCTCGGGCACCTTATGGTTGTTCTCCTGTGATTTTAGATTATCGAATCCGACGCAATAATGATAGTTAATTGTAACGTTTAGGGCCTCCTAATGACAATGGGACACTCAAATTGCGTCGAGATTCAATACATCGTCCTCCAGCCGACTTGTCTCCAAGGGTCTAATGCTGCCTCGGGAACCTTACGTTCGTTCTCTTGTAAGTCTAGATTTTCGAACCCGACGCAAAACTGATAGTGAATTGTAACGTTTAGGGCCTGCTAATGACGATGGAACACTCAAATTGCGTCGAGATTCAATACATCGGCCTCCAGCCGACTTGTCTCCAACTGTCTGTTGCTGCGTCAGGCACCTCATGGTCTTTCTCCTGTGAGTCTAAATTTTCGTATCCGACGCAAAAATGATAGTTAATTGTAACGTTCAGGGCCTTGTAATGACGATGGAACACTCAAATTGCGTCAAGATTCAATACATCGGCCTGCAGCCGACTTGTCTCCAAGGGTCTATTGCTGCCTCGGGCACCACATGGTCCTTCTCTTGTGAGTCTAGATTTTCGAATCCGACGCAAAAATGATAGTTAATTGTAACGTTCAGGGCCTCCTAATGACGATGGAACTCTCAAATTGCGTCGAGATTCAATACATCGGCCTCCAGCCGACTTGTCTCCAAGGGGATATCGCTGCCTCGGGCACCACTTGGTCCGTCTCCGGTGAGTCTAGATTTTCGAATCCGACGCAAAAATGAAAGTTAATTGTAACGTTCAGGGCCTTGTAATGACGATGGAACACTCAAATTGCGTCAAGATTCAATACATCGGCCTCCAGCCGACTTGTCTCCAAGGGGATATCGCTGCCTCGGGCACCACATGGTCCGTCTCCGGTGAGTCTAGATTTTCGAATCCGACGCAAAAATGATAGTTAATTGTAACGTTCAGGGCCTCCTAATGACGATGGAACTCTCAAATTGCGTCGAGATTCAATACATCGGCCTCCAGCCGACTTGTCTCCAAGGGTCTATTGCTGCCTCGGGCACCACATGGTCCTTCTCTTGTGAGTCTAGATTTTCGAATCCGACGCAAAAATGATAGTTAATTGTAACGTTCAGGGCCTCCTAATGACGATGGAACCCTCAAATAGCGTCGAGATTCAATACATCGGCCTCCAGCCGACTTGTCTCCAAGGGTCTATTGCTGCCTTGGGCACCACATGGTCCTTCTCCTGTGAGTCTAGATTTTCGAACCCGACGCAAAACTGATAGTGAATTGTAACGTCTAGGGCCTCCTAATGACGATGGAACACTCAAATTGCGTCGAGATTCAATACATCGGCCTCCAGCCGACTTGTCTCCAAGGGTCTGTTGCAGCCTCAGGCACCTCATGGTCTTTCTCCTGTGAGTCTAAATTTTCGAATCCGACGCAAAAATGATAGTTAATTGTAACGTTCAGGGCCTTGTAATGACGATGGAACACTCAAATTGCGTCTACATTCAATACATCGGCCTGCAGCCGACTTGTCTCCAAGGGTCTAACGCTGCCTCGGGCACCACATGGTCCTTCTCCTGCGAGTCTAGATTTTCGAATCCGACGCAAAAATGATAGTGAATTGTAACGTTCATGGCCTCCTAATGCCGATGGACCACTCAAATTGCGTCGAGATTCAATACATCGGCCTCCAGCCGACTTGTCTCCAAGGGTCTGTTGCTGCCTCGTGCACCTTATGGTCGTTCTCTTGTAAGTCTAGATTATCGAATCCGACTCAAAAATGATAGTTAATTGTACCGTTTAGGGCCTCCTAATGACGATGGAACACTCAAATTGCGTCGAGATTCAATACATCGGCCTGCAGCCGACTTGTCTACAAGTGTCTGTAGCTGCCTCGGGCACCACATGGTCCTTCTCCTGTGAGTCTAGATTTTCGAATCCGACGCAAAAATGATAGTGAATTGTAACGTTTACGGCCTCCTAATGACGATGGAACACTCAAATTGCGTCGAGATTCAATACATCGGCCTCCAGCCGACTTGTCTCCAAGGGTCTGTTGCTGCCTCGGGCACCTTATGGTCGTTCTCCTGTGAGTCTAGATTTTCGATTCCGACGCAAAAATGATAGTTAATTGTAACGTTTAGGGCCTCCTAATGACGATGGAACTCTCAGATTGCGTCGAGATTCAATACATCGGCCTCCAGCCGACTTGTCTCCAAGGGTTTATTGCTGCCTCGGGCACCTTATGGTCGTTCTCCTGTGAGTCTAGATTTTTGAATCCGACGCAAAAATGATAGTTAATTGTAACGCTCAGGGCCTTGTAATGACGATGGAACACTCAAATTGCGTCAAGATTCAAAACATCGGCCTCCAGCCGACTTGTCTCCACGGGGATATCGCTGCCTCGGGCACCACATGGTCCGTCTCCGGTGAGTCTAGATTTTCGAATCCGAGGCAAAAATGATAGTTCATTGTAACGTTCAGGGCCTCCTAATGACGATGGAACTCTCAAATTGCGTCGAGATTCAATACATCGGCCTCCAGCCTACTTGTCTCCAAGGGTCTGTTGCTGCCTCGGGCACCTTATGGTTGTTCTCCTGTGATTTTAGATTATCGAATCCGACGCAATAATGATAGTTAATTGTAACGTTTAGGGCCTCCTAATGACAATGGGACACTCAAATTGCGTCGAGATTCAATACATCGTCCTCCAGCCGACTTGTCTCCAAGGGTCTAATGCTGCCTCGGGAACCTTACGTTCGTTCTCTTGTAAGTCTAGATTTTCGAACCCGACGCAAAACTGATAGTGAATTGTAACGTTTAGGGCCTGCTAATGACGATGGAACACTCAAATTGCGTCGAGATTCAATACATCGGCCTCCAGCCGACTTGTCTCCAAGGGTCTGTTGCTGCGTCAGGCACCTCATGGTCTTTCTCCTGTGAGTCTAAATTTTCGTATCCGACGCGAAAATGATAGTTAATTGTAACGTTCAGGGCCTTGTAATGACGATGGAACACTCAAATTGCGTCAAGATTCAATACATCGGCCTGCAGCCGACTTGTCTCCAAGGGTCTATTGCTGCCTCGGGCACCACATGGTCCTTCTCTTGTGAGTCTAGATTTTCGAATCCGACGCAAAAATGATAGTTAATTGTAACGTTCAGGGCCTCCTAATGACGATGGAACTCTCAAATTGCGTCGAGATTCAATACATCGGCCTCCAGCCGACTTGTCTCCAAGGGGATATCGCTGCCTCGGGCACCACTTGGTCCGTCTCCGGTGAGTCTAGATTTTCGAATCCGACGCAAAAATGAAAGTTAATTGTAACGTTCAGGGCCTTGTAATGACGATGGAACACTCAAATTGCGTCAAGATTCAATACATCGGCCTCCAGCCGACTTGTCTCCAAGGGGATATCGCTGCCTCGGGCACCACATGGTCCGTCTCCGGTGAGTCTAGATTTTCGAATCCGACGCAAAAATGATAGTTAATTGTAACGTTCAGGGCCTCCTAATGACGATGGAACTCTCAAATTGCGTCGAGATTCAATACATCGGCCTCCAGCCGACTTGTCTCCAAGGGTCTATTGCTGCCTCGGGCACCACATGGTCCTTCTCTTGTGAGTCTAGATTTTCGAATCCGACGCAAAAATGATAGTTAATTGTAACGTTCAGGGCCTCCTAATGACGATGGAACCCTCAAATTGCGTCGAGATTCAATACATCGGCCTCCAGCCGACTTGTCTCCAAGGGTCTATTGCTGCCTTGGGCACCACATGGTCCTTCTCCTGTGAGTCTAGATTTTCGAACCCGACGCAAAACTGATAGTGAATTGTAACGTCTAGGGCCTCCTAATGACGATGGAACACTCAAATTGCGTCGAGATTCAATACATCGGCCTCCAGCCGACTTGTCTACAAGTGTCTGTAGCTGCCTCGGGCACCACATGGTCCTTCTCCTGTGAGTCTAGATTTTCGAATCCGACGCAAAAATGATAGTGAATTGTAACGTTTACGGCCTCCTAATGACGATGGAACACTCAAATTGCGTCGAGATTCAATACATCGGCCTCCAGCCGACTTGTCTCCAAGGGTCTGTTGCTGCCTCGGGCACCTTATGGTCGTTCTCCTGTGAGTCTAGATTTTCGATTCCGACGCAAAAATGATAGTTAATTGTAACGTTTAGGGCCTCCTAATGACGATGGAACTCTCAGATTGCGTCGAGATTCAATACATCGGCCTCCAGCCGACTTGTCTCCAAGGGTTTATTGCTGCCTCGGGCACCTTATGGTCGTTCTCCTGTGAGTCTAGATTTTTGAATCCGACGCAAAAATGATAGTTAATTGTAACGCTCAGGGCCTTGTAATGACGATGGAACACTCAAATTGCGTCAAGATTCAATACATCGGCCTCCAGCCGACTTGTCTCCTTGGGGATATCGCTGCCTCGGGCACCACATGGTCCGTCTCCGGTGAGTCTAGATTTTCGAATCCGACGCAAAAATGATAGTTCATTGTAACGTTCAGGGCCTCCTAATGACGATGGAACTCTCAAATTGCGTCGAGATTCAATACATCGGCCTCCAGCCTACTTGTCTCCAAGGGTCTGTTGCTGCCTCGGGAACCTTATGCTTGTTCTCCTGTGATTTTAGATTATCGAATCCGACGCAATAATGATAGTTAATTGTAACGTTTAGGGCCTCCTAATGACAATGGGACACTCAAATTGCGTCGAGATTCAATACATCGTCCTCCAGCCGACTTGTCTCCAAGGGTCTAATGCTGCCTCGGGAACCTTACGTTCGTTCTCTTGTAAGTCTAGATTTTCGAACCCGACGCAAAACTGATAGTGAATTGTAACGTTTAGGGCCTGCTAATGACGATGGAACACTCAAATTGCGTCGAGATTCAATACATCGGCCTCCAGCCGACTTGTCTCCAAGGGTCTGTTGCTGCGTCAGGCACCTCATGGTCTTTCTCCTGTGAGTCTAAATTTTCGTATCCGACGCAAAAATGATAGTTAATTGTAACGTTCAGGGCCTTGTAATGACGATGGAACACTCAAATTGCTTCAAGATTCAATACATCGGCCAGCAGCCGACTTGTCTCCAAGGGTCTATTGCTGCCTCGGGCACCACATGGTCCTTCTCTTGTGAGTCTAGATTTTCGAATCCGACGCAAAAATGATAGTTAATTGTAACGTTCAGGGCCTCCTAATGACGATGGAACTCTCAAATTGCGTCGAGATTCAATACATCGGCCTCCAGCCGACTTGTCTCCAAGGGGATATCGCTGCCTCGGGCACCACTTGGTCCGTCTCCGGTGAGTCTAGATTTTCGAATCCGACGCAAAAATGAAAGTTAATTGTAACGTTCAGGGCCTTGTAATGACGATGGAACACTCAAATTGCGTCAAGATTCAATACATCGGCCTCCAGCCGACTTGTCTCCAAGGGGATATCGCTGCCTCGGGCACCACATGGTCCGTCTCCGGTGAGTCTAGATTTTCGAATCCGACGCAAAAATGATAGTTAATTGTAACGTTCAGGGCCTCCTAATGACGATGGAACTCTCAAATTGCGTCGAGATTCAATACATCGGCCTCCAGCCGACTTGTCTCCAAGGGTCTATTGCTGCCTCGGGCACCACATGGTCCTTCTCTTGTGAGTCTAGATTTTCGAATCCGACGCAAAAATGATAGTTAATTGTAACGTTCAGGGCCTCCTAATGACGATGGAACCCTCAAATTGCGTCGAGATTCAATACATCGGCCTCCAGCCGACTTGTCTCCAAGGGTCTATTGCTGCCTTGGGCACCACATGGTCCTTCTCCTGTGAGTCTAGATTTTCGAACCCGACGCAAAACTGATAGTGAATTGTAACGTCTAGGGCCTCCTAATGACGATGGAACACTCAAATTGCGTCGAGATTCAATACATCGGCCTCCAGCCGACTTGTCTCCAAGGGTCTGTTGCTGCCTCAGGCACCTCATGGTCTTTCTCCTGTGAGTCTAAATTTTCGAATCCGACGCAAAAATGATAGTTAATTGTAACGTTCAGGGCCTTGTAATGACGATGGAACACTCAAATTGCGTCTACATTCAATACATCGGCCTGCAGCCGACTTGTCTCCAAGGGTCTATTGCTGCCTCGGGCACCACATGGTCCTTCTCCTGCGAGTCTAGATTTTCGAATCCGACGCAAAAATGATAGTGAATTGTAACGTTCATGGCCTCCTAATGCCGATGGACCACTCAAATTGCGTCGAGATTCAATACATCGGCCTCCAGCCGACTTGTCTCCAAGGGTCTGTTGCTGCCTCGTGCACCTTATGGTCGTTCTCTTGTAAGTCTAGATTATCGAATCCGACTCAAAAATGATAGTTAATTGTACCGTTTAGGGCCTCCTAATGACGATGGAACACTCAAATTGCGTCGAGATCCAATACATCGGCCTCCGGCCGACTTGTCTCCAAGGGAATATCGCTGCCTCGGGCACCACATGGTCCGTCTCCGGTCAGTCTAGATTTTCGAATCCGACGCAAAAATGATAGTTAATTGTGACGTTCAGGGCCTCCTAATGCCGATGGAACACTCAAATTGCGTCGAGATTCAATACATCGGCCTCCAGCCGACTTGTCTAAAAGGGTCTGTTGCTGCCTCGGGCACCACATGGTCCTTCTCCTGTGAGTCTAGATTTTCGAATCCGACGCAAAAATGATAGTGATTTGTAACGTTCAGGGCCTCCTAATGACGATGGAACTCTCAAATTGCGTCGAGATTCAATACATCGGCCTCCAGCCGACTTGTCTCCAAGGGTCTATTGCTGCCTCGGGCACCTTATGGTCGTTCTCTTGTAAGTCTAGATTTTCGAATCCGACGCAAAAATGATAGTTAATTGTAACGTTCAGGGCCTTGTAATGACGATGGAACACTCAAATTGCGTCTAGATTCAATACATCGGCCTGCAGCCGACTTGTCTCCACGGGGATATCGCTGCCTCGGGCACCACATGGTCCGTCTCCGGTGAGTCTAGATTTTCGAATCCGACGCAAAAATGATAGTTCATTGTAACGTTCAGGGCCTCCTAATGACGATGGAACTCTCAAATTGCGTCGAGATTCAATACATCGGCCTCCAGCCTACTTGTCTCCAAGGATCTGTTGCTGCCTCGGGCACCTTATGGTTGTTCTCCTGTGATTTTAGATTATCGAATCCGACGCAATAATGATAGTTAATTGTAACGTTTAGGGCCTCCTAATGACAATGGGACACTCAAATTGCGTCGAGATTCAATACATCGTCCTCCAGCCGACTTGTCTCCAAGGGTCTAATGCTGCCTCGGGAACCTTACGTTCGTTCTCTTGTAAGTCTAGATTTTCGAACCCGACGCAAAACTGATAGTGAATTGTAACGTTTAGGGCCTGCTAATGACGATGGAACACTCAAATTGCGTCGAGATTCAATACATCGGCCTCCAGCCGACTTGTCTCCAAGGGTCTGTTGCTGCGTCAGGCACCTCATGGTCTTTCTCCTGTGAGTCTAAATTTTCGTATCCGACGCAAAAATGATAGTTAATTGTAACGTTCAGGGCCTTGTAATGACGATGGAACACTCAAATTGCGTCAAGATTCAATACATCGGCCAGCAGCCGACTTGTCTCCAAGGGTCTATTGCTGCCTCGGGCACCACATGGTCCTTCTCCTGTGAGTCTAGATTTTCGAATCCGACGCAAAAATGATAGTTAATTGTAACGTTCAGGGCCTCCTAATGACGATGGAACTCTCAAATTGCGTCGAGATTCAATACATCGGCCTCCAGCCGACTTGTCTCCAAGGGGATATCGCTGCCTCGGGCACCACATGGTCCGTCTCCGGTGAGTCTAGATTTTCGAATCCGACGCAAAAATGATAGTTAATTGTAACGTTCAGGGCCTCCTAATGACGATGGAACTCTCAAATTGCGTCGAGATTCAATACATCGGCCTCCAGCCGACTTGTCTCCAAGGGTCTATTGCTGCCTCGGGCACCACATGGTCCTTCTCTTGTGAGTCTAGATTTTCGAATCCGACGCAAAAATGATAGTTAATTGTAACGTTCAGGGCCTCCTAATGACGATGGAACCCTCAAATTGCGTCGAGATTCAATACATCGGCCTCCAGCCGACTTGTCTCCAAGGGTCTATTGCTGCCTTGGGCACCACATGGTCCTTCTCCTGTGAGGCTAGATTTTCGAACCCGACGCAAAACTGATAGTGAATTGTAACGTCTAGGGCCTCCTAATGACGATGGAACACTCAAATTGCGTCGAGATTCAATACATCGGCCTCCAGCCGACTTGTCTCCAAGGGTCTGTTGCTGCCTCAGGCACCTCATGGTCTTTCTCCTGTGAGTCTAAATTTTCGAATCCGACGCAAAAATGATAGTTAATTGTAACGTTCAGGGCCTTGTAATGACGATGGAACACTCAAATTGCGTCTACATTCAATACATCGGCCTGCAGCCGACTTGTCTCCAAGGGTCTATTGCTGCCTCGGGCACCACATGGTCCTTCTCCTGCGAGTCTAGATTTTCGAATCCGACGCAAAAATGATAGTGAATTGTAACGTTCATGGCCTCCTAATGCCGATGGACCACTCAAATTGCGTCGAGATTCAATACATCGGCCTCCAGCCGACTTGTCTCCAAGGGTCTGTTGCTGCCTCGTGCACCTTATGGTCGTTCTCTTGTAAGTCTAGATTATCGAATCCGACTCAAAAATGATAGTTAATTGTACCGTTTAGGGCCTCCTAATGACGATGGAACACTCAAATTGCGTCGAGATCCAATACATCGGCCTCCGGCCGACTTGTCTCCAAGGGAATATCGCTGCCTCGGGCACCACATGGTCCGTCTCCGGTCAGTCTAGATTTTCGAATCCGACGCAAAAATGATAGTTAATTGTGACGTTCAGGGCCTCCTAATGCCGATGGAACACTCAAATTGCGTCGAGATTCAATACATCGGCCTCCAGCCGACTTGTCTAAAAGGGTCTGTTGCTGCCTCGGGCACCACATGGTCCTTCTCCTGTGAGTCTAGATTTTCGAATCCGACGCAAAAATGATAGTGATTTGTAACGTTCAGGGCCTCCTAATGACGATGGAACTCTCAAATTGCGTCGAGATTCAATACATCGGCCTCCAGCCGACTTGTCTCCAAGGGTCTATTGCTGCCTCGGGCACCTTATGGTCGTTCTCTTGTAAGTCTAGATTTTCGAATCCGACGCAAAAATGATAGTTAATTGTAACGTTCAGGGCCTTGTAATGACGATGGAACACTCAAATTGCGTCTAGATTCAATACATCGGCCTGCAGCCGACTTGTCTCCACGGGGATATCGCTGCCTCGGGCACCACATGGTCCGTCTCCGGTGAGTCTAGATTTTCGAATCCGACGCAAAAATGATAGTTCATTGTAACGTTCAGGGCCTTGTAATGACGATGGAACACTCAAATTGCGTCTAGATTCAATACATCGGCCTGCAGCCGACTTGTCTCCACGGGGATATCGCTGCCTCGGGCACCACATGGTCCGTCTCCGGTGAGTCTAGATTTTCGAATCCGACGCAAAAATGATAGTTCTTTGTAACGTTCAGGGCCTCCTAATGACGATGGAACTCTCAAATTGCGTCGAGATTCAATACATCGGCCTCCAGCCGACTTGTCTCCAAGGGTCTGTTGCTGCCTCAGGCACCTCATGGTCTTTCTCCTGTGAGTCTAAATTTTCGAATCCGACGCAAAAATGATAGTTAATTGTAACGTTCAGGGCCTTGTAATGACGATGGAACACTCAAATTGCGTCTACATTCAATGCATCGGCCTGCAGCCGACTTGTCTCCAAGGGTCTATTGCTGCCTCGGGCACCACATGGTCCTTCTCCTGCGAGTCTAGATTTTCGAATCCGACGCAAAAATGATAGTGAATTGTAACGTTCATGGCCTCCTAATGCCGATGGAACACTCAAATTGCGTCGAGATTCAATACATCGGCCTCCAGCCGACTTGTCTCCAAGGGTCTGTTGCTGCCTCGTGCACCTTATGGTCGTTCTCTTGTAAGTCTAGATTATCTAATCCGACGCAAAAATGATAGTTAATTGTACCGTTTAGGGCCTCCTAATGACGATGGAACACTCAAATTGCGTCGAGATTCAATACATCGGCCTCCAGCCGACTTGTCTCCAAGGGTCTAATGCTGCCTCGGGCACCTTATGGTCGTTCTCTTGTAAGTCTAGATTTTCGAATGCGACTCAAAAATGATAGTTAATTGAAACGTTCAGGGCCTCGTAATGCCGATGGAACTCTCAAATTGGGTCGAGAATCAATACATCGTCCTCCAGCCGACTTGTCTCCAAGGGTCTATTGCTGTCTCGGGCACCTTATGGTCGTTCTCCTGTGAGTCTAGATTTTCGAATCTGACGCAAAAATGATTGTTAATTGTAACGTTCAGAGCCTCCTAATGACGATGGAACTCTCAAATTGCGTCGAGATTCAATACATCGGCCTCCAGCCGACTTGTCTCCAAGGGTCTGTTGCTGCCTCGGGCACCTTATGGTTGTTCTCCTGTGATTTTAGATTATCGAATCCGACGCAATAATGATAGTTAATTGTAACGTTTAGGGCCTCCTAATGACGATGGGACACTCAAATTGCGTCGAGATTCAATACATCGTCCTGCAGCCGACTTGTCTCCAAGGGTCTAATGCTGCCTCGGGAACCTTACGTTCGTTCGCTTGTAAGTCTAGATTTTCGAATCCGACGCAAAAATGATTGTTAATTGTAACGTTCACGGCCTCCTAATGACGATGGAACTCTCAAATTGCGTCGAGATTCAGTACATCGGCCTCCAGCCGACTTGTCTCCAAGGGTCTGTTGCTGCGTCAGGCACCTCATGGTCTTTCTCCTGTGAGTCTAAATTTTCGTATCCGACGCAAAAATGATAGTTAATTGTAACGTTCAGGGCCTTGTAATGACGATGGAACACTCAAATTGCGTCAAGATTCAATACATCGGCCTGCAGCCGACTTGTCTCCAAGGGTCTATTGCTGCCTCGGGCACCACATGGTCCTTCTCTTGTGAGTCTAGATTTTCGAATCCGACGCAAAAATGATAGTTAATTGTAACGTTCAGGGCCTCCTAATGACGATGGAACTCTCAAATTGCGTCGAGATTCAATACATCGGCCTCCAGCCGACTTGTCTCCAAGGGGATATCGCTGCCTCGGGCACCACTTGGTCCGTCTCCGGTGAGTCTAGATTTTCGAATCCGACGCAAAAATGAAAGTTAATTGTAACGTTCAGGGCCTTGTAATGACGATGGAACACTCAAATTGCGTCAAGATTCAATACATCGGCCTCCAGCCGACTTGTCTCCAAGGGGATATCGCTGCCTCGGGCACCACATGGTCCGTCTCCGGTGAGTCTAGATTTTCGAATCCGACGCAAAAATGATAGTTAATTGTAACGTTCAGGGCCTCCTAATGACGATGGAACTCTCAAATTGTGTCGAGATTCAATACATCGGCCTCCAGCCGACTTGTCTCCAAGGGTCTATTGCTGCCTCGGGCACCACATGGTCCTTCTCTTGTGAGTCTAGATTTTCGAATCCGACGCAAAAATGATAGTTAATTGTAACGTTCAGGGCCTCCTAATGACGATGGAACCCTCAAATTGCGTCGAGATTCAATACATCGGCCTCCAGCCGACTTGTCTCCAAGGGTCTATTGCTGCCTTGGGCACCACATGGTCCTTCTCCTGTGAGTCTAGATTTTCGAACCCGACGCAAAACTGATAGTGAATTGTAACGTCTAGGGCCTCCTAATGACGATGGAACACTCAAATTGCGTCGAGATTCAATACATCGGCCTCCAGCCGACTTGTCTCCAAGGGTCTATTGCTGCCTCGGGCACCTTATGGTCGTTCTCTTGTAAGTCTAGATTTTCGAATCCGACGCAAAAATGATAGTTAATTGAAACGTTCAGGGCCTCGTAAAGACGATGGAACACTCAAATTGCGTCTAGATTCAATACATCGGCCTGCAGCCGACTTGTCTCCAAGGCTCTATTGTTGCCTCGGGCACCACATGGTCCTTCTCCTGCGAGTCTAGATTTTCGAATCCGACGCAAAAATGATAGTGAATTGTAACGTTTAGGGCCTCCTAATGACGATGGAACACTCAAATTGCGTCGAGATTCAATACATCTGCCTCCAGCCGACTTGTCTCCAAGGGTCTATTGCTGCCTCGGGCACCTCATGGTCCTTCTCCTGGTAGTCTAGATTTTCGAATCCGACGCAAAAATGATAGTTAATTGTAACGTTCAGGGCCTTGTAGTGACGATGGAACACTCAAATTGCGTCGAGATTCAATATATCGGCCTGCAGCCGACTTGTCTCCAAGGGTCTGTTGCTGCCTCGGGCACCACATGGTCCTTCTAATGTGAGTCTAGATTTTCGAATCCGACGCAAAAATGATAGTTAATTGTAACGCTCAGGGCCTTGTAATGACGATGGAACACTCAAATTGCGTCAAGATTCAATACATCGGCCTCAAGCCGACTCGTCTCCAAGGGGATATCGCTGCCTCGGGCACCACATGGTCCGTCTCCGGTGAGTCTAGTTTTCGAATCGGACGCAAAAATGATAGTTAATTGTAACGTTCAGGGCCTCCTAATGCCGATGGAACACTCAAATTGCGTCGAGATTCAATACATCGGCCTCCAGCCGATTTGTCTCCAAGGGTCTATTGCTGCCTCGGGCACCTTATGGTCGTTCTCCTGTGAGTCTAGATTTTCGAATCCGACGCAAAAATGATAGTTAATTGTAACGTTCAGGGCCTTGTAATGACGATGGAACACTCAAATTGCGTCAAGTTTCAATACATCGGCCTGCAGCCGACTTGTCTCCAAGGGTCTATTGCTGCCTCGGGCACCACATGGTCCTTCTCCTGTGAGTCTAGATTTTCGAATCCGACGCAAAAATGATAGTTAATTGTAACGTTCAGGGCCTCCTAATGACGATGGAACTCTCAAATTGCGTCGAGATTCAATACATCGGCCTCCAGCCGACTTGTCTCCAAGGGTCTATTGCTGCCTTGGGCACCACATGGTCCTTCTCCTGTGAGTCTAGATTTTCGAACCCGACGCAAAACTGATAGTGAATTGTAACGTATAGGGCCTCCTAATGACGATGGAACACTCAAATTGCGTCGAGATTCAATACATCGGCCTCCAGCCGACTTGTCTCCAAGGGTCTGTTGCTGCCTCAGGCACCTCATGGTCTTTCTCCTGTGAGTCTAAATTTTCGAATCCGACGCAAAAATGATAGTTAATTGTAACGTTCAGGGCCTTGTAATGACGATGGAACACTCAAATTGCGTCTACATTCAATGCATCGGCCTGCAGCCGACTTGTCTCCAAGGGTCTATTGCTGCCTCGGGCACCACATGGTCCTTCTCCTGCGAGTCTAGATTTTCGAATCCGACGCAAAAATGATAGTGAATTGTAACGTTCATGGCCTCCTAATGCCGATGGAACACTCAAATTGCGTCGAGATTCAATACATCGGCCTCCAGCCGACTTGTCTCCAAGGGTCTGTTGCTGCCTCGTGCACCTTATGGTCGTTCTCTTGTAAGTCTAGATTATCTAATCCGACGCAAAAATGATAGTTAATTGTACCGTTTAGGGCCTCCTAATGACGATGGAACACTCAAATTGCGTCGAGATTCAATACATCGGCCTCCAGCCGACTTGTCTCCAAGGGTCTAATGCTGCCTCGGGCACCTTATGGTCGTTCTCTTGTAAGTCTAGATTTTCGAATGCGACTCAAAAATGATAGTTAATTGAAACGTTCAGGGCCTCGTAATGCCGATGGAACTCTCAAATTGGGTCGAGAATCAATACATCGTCCTCCAGCCGACTTGTCTCCAAGGGTCTATTGCTGTCTCGGGCACCTTATGGTCGTTCTCCTGTGAGTCTAGATTTTCGAATCTGACGCAAAAATGATTGTTAATTGTAACGTTCAGAGCCTCCTAATGACGATGGAACTCTCAAATTGCGTCGAGATTCAATACATCGGCCTCCAGCCGACTTGTCTCCAAGGGTCTGTTGCTGCCTCGGGCACCTTATGGTTGTTCTCCTGTGATTTTAGATTATCGAATCCGACGCAATAATGATAGTTAATTGTAACGTTTAGGGCCTCCTAATGACGATGGGACACTCAAATTGCGTCGAGATTCAATACATCGTCCTGCAGCCGACTTGTCTCCAAGGGTCTAATGCTGCCTCGGGAACCTTACGTTCGTTCGCTTGTAAGTCTAGATTTTCGAATCCGACGCAAAAATGATTGTTAATTGTAACGTTCACGGCCTCCTAATGACGATGGAACTCTCAAATTGCGTCGCGATTCAGTACATCGGCCTCCAGCCGAGTTGTCTCCAAGGGTCTGTTGCTGCCTCAGACACCTCATGGTCTTTCTCCTGTGAGTCTAAATTTTCGAATCCGACGCAAAAATGATAGTTAATTGTAACGTTCAGGGCCTTGTAATGACGATGGAACACTCAAAATGCGTCTAGATTCAATACATCGGCCTGCAGCCGACTTGTCTCCAAGGGTCTATTGCTGCCTCGGGCACCACATGGTCCTTCTCCTGCGAGTCTAGATTTTCGAATCCGACGCAAAAATGATAGTGAATTGTAACGTTTAGGGCCTCCTAATGACGATGGAACACTCAAATTGTGTCGAGATTCAATACATCGGCCTCCAGCCGACTTGTCTCCAACGGTCTATTGCTGCCTCGGGCACCTCATGGTCCTTCTCCTGTGAGTCTAAATTTTCGAATCCGACCCAAAAATGATAGTTAATTGTAACGTTTAGGGCCTCCTAATGACGATGGAACTCTCAGATTGCGTCGAGATTCAATACATCGGCCTCCAGCTGACTTGTCTCCAAGGGTCTATTGCTGCCTCGGGCACCTTATGGTCGTTCTCCTGTGAGTCTAGATTTTCGAATCCGACGCAAAAATGATAGTTAATTGTAACGCTCAGGGCCTTGTAATGACGATGGAACACTCAAATTGCGTCAAGATTCAATACATCGGCCTCCAGCCGACTTGTCTCCAAGGGGATATCGCTGCCTCGGGCACCACATGGTCCGTCTCCGGTGAGTCTAGATTTTCGGATCCGACGCAAAAATGATAGTTAATTGTAACGTTCAGGGCCTCCTAATGACGATGGAACTCTCAAATTGCGTCGAGATTCAATACATCGGCCTCCAGCCGGCTTGTCTCCAAGGGTCTGTTGCTGCGTCTTGCACCTTATGGTCATTCTCTTGTATGTCTAGATTATCGATTCCGACGCAAAAATGATAGTTAATTGTAACGTTTAGGGCCTCCTAATGACAATGGGACACTCAAATTGCGTCGACATTCAATACATCGTCCTCCAGCCGACTTGTCTCCAAGGGTCTAATGCTGCCTCGGGAACCTTACGTTCGTTCTCTTGTAAGTCTAGATTTTCGAACCCGACGCAAAACTGATAGTGAATTGTAACGTTTAGGGCCTGCTAATGACGATGGAACACTCAAATTGCGTCGAGATTCAATACATCGGCCTCCAGCCGACTTGTCTCCAAGGGTCTGTTGCTGCGTCAGGCACCTCATGGTCTTTCTCCTGTGAGTCTAAATTTTCGTATCCGACGCAAAAATGATAGTTAATTGTAACGTTCAGGGCCTTGTAATGACGATGGAACACTCAAATTGCGTCTAGATTCAATACATCGGCCTGCAGCCGAATTGTCTCCAAGGGTCTATTGCTGCCTCGGGCACCACATGGTCCTTCTCCTGCGAGTCTAGATTTTCGAATCCGACGCAAAAATTATAGTGAATTGTAACGTTTAGGGCCTCCTAATGACGATGGAACACTCAAATTGCGTCGAGATTCAATACATCGGCCTACAGCCGACTTGTCTCCAAGGGTCTATTGCTGCCTCGGGCACCTCATGGTCCTTCTCCTGGTAGTCTAGATTTTCGAATCCGACGCAAAAATGATAGTTAATTGTAACGTTCAGGGCCTTGTAGTGACGATGGAACACTCAAATTGCGTCGAGATTCAATATATCGGCCTGCAGCCGACTTGTCTCCAAGGGTCTGTTGCTGCCTCGGGCACCACATGGTCCTTCTAATGTGAGTCTAGATTTTCGAATCCGACGCAAAAATGATAGTTAATTGTAACGCTCAGGGCCTTGTAATGACGATGGAACACTCAAATTGCGTCAAGATTCAATACATCGGCCTCAAGCCGACTCGTCTCCAAGGGGATATCGCTGCCTCGGGCACCACATGGTCCGTCTCCGGTGAGTCTAGTTTTCGAATCGGACGCAAAAATGATAGTTAATTGTAACGTTCAGGGCCTCCTAATGTCGATGGAACACTCAAATTGCGTCGAGATTCAATACATCGGCCTCCAGCCGATTTGTCTCCAAGGGTCTATTGCTGCCTCGGGCACCATATGGTCGTTCTCCTGTGAGTCTAGATTTTCGAATCCGACGCAAAAATGATAGTTAATTGTAACGTTCAGGGCCTTGTAATGACGATGGAACACTCAAATTGCGTCAAGTTTCAATACATCGGCCTGCAGCCGACTTGTCTCCAAGGGTCTATTGCTGCCTCGGGCACCACATGGTCCTTCTCCTGTGAGTCTAGATTTTCGAATCCGACGCAAAAATGATAGTTAATTGTAACGTTCAGGGCCTCCTAATGACGATGGAACTCTCAAATTGCGTCGAGATTCAATACATCGGCCTCCAGCCGACTTGTCTCCAAGGGTCTATTGCTGCCTTGGGCACCACATGGTCCTTCTCCTGTGAGTCTAGATTTTCGAACCCGACGCAAAACTGATAGTGAATTGTAACGTCTAGGGCCTCCTAATGACGATGGAACACTCAAATTGCGTCGAGATTCAATACATCGGCCTCCAGCCGACTTGTCTCCAAGGGTCTGTTGCTGCCTCAGGCACCTCATGGTCTTTCTCCTGTGAGTCTAAATTTTCGAATCCGACGCAAAAATGATAGTTAATTGTAACGTTCAGGGCCTTGTAATGACGATGGAACACTCAAATTGCGTCTACATTCAATGCATCGGCCTGCAGCCGACTTGTCTCCAAGGGTCTATTGCTGCCTCGGGCACCACATGGTCCTTCTCCTGCGAGTCTAGATTTTCGAATCCGACGCAAAAATGATAGTGAATTGTAACGTTCATGGCCTCCTAATGCCGATGGAACACTCAAATTGCGTCGAGATTCAATACATCGGCCTCCAGCCGACTTGTCTCCAAGGGTCTGTTGCTGCCTCGTGCACCTTATGGTCGTTCTCTTGTAAGTCTAGATTATCTAATCTGACGCAAAAATGATTGTTAATTGTAACGTTCAGAGCCTCCTAATGACGATGGAACTCTCAAATTGCGTCGAGATTCAATACATCGGCCTCCAGCCGACTTGTCTCCAAGGGTCTGTTGCTGCCTCGGGCACCTTATGGTTGTTCTCCTGTGATTTTAGATTATCGAATCCGACGCAATAATGATAGTTAATTGTAACGTTTAGGGCCTCCTAATGACGATGGGACACTCAAATTGCGTCGAGATTCAATACATCGTCCTGCAGCCGACTTGTCTCCAAGGGTCTAATGCTGCCTCGGGAACCTTACGTTCGTTCGCTTGTAAGTCTAGATTTTCGAATCCGACGCAAAAATGATTGTTAATTGTAACGTTCACGGCCTCCTAATGACGATGGAACTCTCAAATTGCGTCGAGATCCAGTACATCGGCCTCCAGCCGAGTTGTCTCCAAGGGTCTGTTGCTGCCTCAGACACCTCATGGTCTTTCTCCTGTGAGTCTAAATTTTCGAATCCGACGCAAAAATGATAGTTAATTGTAACGTTCAGGGCCTTGTAATGACGATGGAACACTCAAAATGCGTCTAGATTCAATACATCGGCCTGCAGCCGACTTGTCTCCAAGGGTCTATTGCTGCCTCGGGCACCACATGGTCCTTCTCCTGCGAGTCTAGATTTTCGAATCCGACGCAAAAATGATAGTGAATTGTAACGTTTAGGGCCTCCTAATGACGATGGAACACTCAAATTGTGTCGAGATTCAATACATCGGCCTCCAGCCGACTTGTCTCCAACGGTCTATTGCTGCCTCGGGCACCTCATGGTCCTTCTCCTGTGAGTCTAAATTTTCGAATCCGACCCAAAAATGATAGTTAATTGTAACGTTTAGGGCCTCCTAATGACGATGGAACTCTCAGATTGCGTCGAGATTCAATACATCGGCCTCCAGCCGACTTGTCTCCAAGGGTCTATTGCTGCCTCGGGCACCTTATGGTCGTTCTCCTGTGAGTCTAGATTTTCGAATCCGACGCAAAAATGATAGTTAATTGTAACGCTCAGGGCCTTGTAATGACGATGGAACACTCAAATTGCGTCAAGATTCAATACATCGGCCTCCAGCCGACTTGTCTCCAAGGGGATATCGCTGCCTCGGGCACCACATGGTCCGTCTCCGGTGAGTCTAGATTTTCGGATCCGACGCAAAAATGATAGTTAATTGTAACGTTCAGGGCCTCCTAATGACGATGGAACTCTCAAATTGCGTCGAGATTCAATACATCGGCCTCCAGCCTACTTGTCTCCAAGGGTCTGTTGCTGCCTCGGGCACCTTATGGTTGTTCTCCTGCGATTTTAGATTATCGAATCCGACGCAATATTGATAGTTAATTGTAACGTTTAGGGCCTCGTAATGACGATGGGACACTCAAATTGCGTCGAAATTCAATACATCGTCCTCCAGCCGACTTGTCTCCAAGGGTCTATTGCTGCCTCGGGCACCTTATGGTCGTTCTCCTGTGAGTCTAGATTTTCGAATCCGACGCAAAAATGATTGTTAATTGTAACGTTCAGGGCCTCCTAATGACGATGGAACTCTCAAATTGCGTCGAGATTCAATACATCGGCCTCCAGCCGACTTGTCTCCAAGGGTCTATTGCTGCCTCGGGCACCTCATGGTCCTTCTCCTGTGAGTCTAGATTTTCGAATCCGACGCAAAAATGATAGTTAATTGTAACGTTCAGGGCCTTGTAGTGACGATGGAAAACTCAAATTGCGTCGAGATTCAATACATCGGCCTGCAGCCGACTTGTCTCCAAGGGTCTGTTGCTGCCTCGGGCACCACATGGTCCTTCTCCTGTGAGTCTAGATTTTCGAATCCGACGCAAAAATGATAGTGAATTGTAACGTGTAGGGCCTCCTAACGACGATGGAACACTCAAATTGCGTCGAGATTCAATACATCGGCCTCCAGCCGACTTGTCTCCAAGGGTCTGTTGCTGCCTCGGGCACCATATGTTCGTTCTCCTGTGACTCTAGATTTTCGAATCCGACGCAAAAATGATAGTAAATTGTAACGTTCAGGGCCTCCTAATGCCGATGGAACACTCAAATTGCGTCGAGATCCAATACATCGGCCTCCAGCCGGCTTGTCTCCAAGGGTCTGTTGCTGCGTCTTGCACCTTATGGTCATTCTCTTGTATGTCTAGATTATCGATTCCGACGCAAAAATGATAGTTAATTGTAACGTTCAGGGCCTCCTAATGACGATGGAACTCTCAGATTGCGTCGAGATTCAATACATCGGCCTCCAGCCGACTTGTCTCCAAGGGTATATTGCAGTCTCGGGCACCTTATGGTCGTTCTCCTGTGAGTCTAGATTTTCGAATACGACGCAAAAATGATTGTTAATTGTAACGTTCAGGGCCTCCTAATGACGATGGAACTCTCAAATTGCGTCGAGATTCAATACATCGGCCTCCAGCCGACTTGTCTCCAAGGGGATATCGCTGCCTCGGGCACCACATGGTCCGCCTCCGGTGAGTCTAGATTTTCGAATCCGACGCAAAAATGATAGTGAATTGTAACGTTCAGGGCCTCCTAATGCCGATGAAACACTCAAATTGCGTCGAGATTCAATACATCGGCCTCCAGCCGACTTGTCTCCAAGGGTCTATTGCTGCCTCGGTCACCATATGGTCGTTCTCCTGTGAGTCTAGATTTTCGAATCCGACGCAAAAATGATAGTTAATTGTAACGCTCAGGGCCTTGTAATGACGATGGAACACTCAAATTGCGTCAAGGTTCAATACGTCGGCCTCCAGCCGACTTGTCTCCAAGGGGATATCGCTGCCTCGGGCACCACATGGTCCGTCTCCGGTGAGTCTAGATTTTCGAATCCGACGCAAAAATGATAGTAAATTGTAACGTTCAGGGCCTCCTAATGCCGATGGAACACTCAAATTGCGTCGAGATTCAATACATCGGCCTCCAGCCGACTTGTCTCCAAGGGTCTGTTGCTGCCTCGGGCACCTTATGGTCGTTCTCTTGTAAGTCTAGATTATCGAATCCGACGCAAAAATGATAGTTAATTGTAACGTTTAGGGCCTCCTAATGACGATGGAACACTCAAATTGCGTCGAGATTCAATACATCGGCCTCCAGCCGACTTGTCTCCAAGGGTCTAATGCTGCCTCGGGCACCTTATGGTCGTTTTCTTGTAAGTCTAGATTTTCGAATCCGACGCAAAAATGATAGTTAATTGAAACGTTCAGGGCCTCGTAATGCCGATGGAACTCTCAAATTGCGTCGAGATTCAATACATCGTCCTCCAGCCGACTTGTCTCCAAGGGTCTATTGCTGCCTCGGGCACCTTATGGTCGTTCTCCTGTGAGTCTAGATTTTGAAATCCGACGCAAAAATGATTGTTAATAGTAACGTTCAGGGCCTCCTAATGACGATGGAACTCTCAAATTGCGTCGAGATTCAATACATCGGCCTGCAGCCGCCTTGTCTCCAAGGGGATATCGCTGCCACGGGCACCACATGGTCTGTCTCCGGTGAGTCTAGATTTTCGAATCCGACGCAAAAATGATAGTTAATTGTAACGTTCAGGGCCTTGTAATGACGATGGAACACTCAAATTGCGTCGAGATTCAATATATCGGCCTCCAGCCTACTTGTCTCCAAGGGTCTGTTGCTGCCTCGGGCACCTTATGGTTGTTCTCCTGTGATTTTAGATTATCGAATCCGACGCAATAATGATAGTTAATTGTAACATTTAGGGCCTCCTAATGACGATGGGACACTCAAATTGCGTCGAGATTCAATACATCGTCCTCCAGCCGACTTGTCTCCAAGGGTCTAATGCTGCCTCGGGAACCTTAAGTTCGTTCTCTTGTAAGTCTAGATTTTCGAATCCGACGCAAAACTGATTGTTAATTGTAACGTTCAGGGCCTCCTAATGCCGATGGAACACTCAAATTGCGTCGAGATTCAATACATCGGCCTCCAGCCGACTTGTCTCCAAGGGTCTATTGCTGCCTTGGGCACCACATGGTCCTTCTCCTGTGAGTCTAGATTTTCAAACCCGACGCAAAACTGATAGTGAATTGTAACGTCTAGGGCCTCCTTACGATGGAACACTCAAATGTCGTGGAGATTCAATACATCGGCCTCCAGCCGACTTTTCTCCAAGGGTCTGTTGCTGCCTCAGGCACCTCATGGTCTTTCTCCTGTGAGTCTAAATTTTCGAATCCGACGCAAAAATGATAGTTAATTGTAACGTTCAGGGCCTTGTAATGACGATGGACCACTCAAATTGCGTCTACATTCAATACATCGGCCTGCAGCCGACTTGTCTCCAAGGGTCTATTGCTGCCTCGGGCACCACATGGTCCTTCTCCTGCGAGTCTAGATTTTCGAATCCGACGCAAAAATGATAGTGAATTGTAACGTTTATGGCCTCCTAATGACGATGGAACACTCAAATTGCGTCGAGATTCAATACATCGGCCTCCAGCCGACTTGTCTCCAAGGGTCTATTGCTGCCTGGGGCACCTCATGGTCCTTCTCCTGTGAGTCTAGACTTTCGAATCCGACCCAAAAATGATAGTTAATTGTAACGTTCAGGGCCTTGTAGTGACGATGGAACACTCAAATTGCGTCGAGTTTCAATACATCGGCCTCCAGCCGACTTGTCTCCAAGGGTCTGTTGCTGCCTCGGGCACCATATGGTCCTTCTCCTGTGAGTCTAGATTTTCGAATCCGACGCAAAAATGATAGTGAATTGTAACGTTTAGGGCCTCCTAACGACGATGGAACACTCAAATTGCGTCGAGATTCAATACATCGGCCTCCAGCCGACTTGTCTCAAAGGGGATATAGCAGTCTCGGGCACCTTATGGTCGTTCTCCTGTGAGTCTAGATTTTCGAATCCGACGCAAAAATGATTGTTAATTGTAACGTTCAGGGCCTCCTAATGACGATGGAACTCTCAAATTGCGTCGAGATTCAATACATCGGCCTCCAGCCGACTTGTCTCAAAGGGGATATCGCTGCCTCGGGCACCACATGGTCCGTCTCCGGTGAGTCTAGATTTTCGAATCCGACGCAAAAATGATAGTTAATTGTAACGTTCAGGGCCTCCTAATGCCGATGGAACACTCAAATTGCGTCGAGATTCAATACATCGGCCTCCAGCCGACTTGTCTCCAAGGGTCTATTGCTGCCTCGGGCACCTTATGGTCGTTCTCCTGTGAGTCTAGATTTTCGAATCCGACGCAAAAATGATAGTTAATTGTAACGCTCAGGGCCTTGTAATGACGATGGAACACTCAAATTGCGTCAAGATTCAATACATCGGCCTCCAGCCGACTTGTCTCCAAGGGGATATCGCTGCCTCGGGCACCACATGGTCCGTCTCCGGTGAGTCTAGATTTTCGAATCCGACGCAAAAATGATAGTTAATTGTAACGTTCAGGGCCTTGTAATGACGATGGAACACTCAAATTGCGTCAAGATTCAATACATTGGCCTGCAGCCGACTTGTCTCCAAGGGTCTATTGCTGCCTCGGGCACCACATGGTCCTTCTCCTGTGAGTCTAGATTTTCGAATCCGACGCAAAAATGATAGTTAATTGTAACGTTCAGGGCCTCCTAATGACGATGGAACTCTCAAATTGCGTCGAGATTCAATACATCGGCCTCCAGCCGACTTGTCTCCAAGGGTCTATTGCTGCCTCGGGCACCTTATGGTCGTTCTCTTGTAAGTCTAGATTTTCGAATCCGACGCAAAAATGATAGTTAATTGTAACGTTCATGGCCTCCTAATGCCGATGGAACACTCAAATTGCGTCGAGATTCAATACATCGGCCTCCAGCCGACTTGTCTCCAAGGGTCTGTTGCTGCCTCGGGCACCTTATGGTCGTTCTCTTGTAAGTCTAGATTATCGAATCCGACGCAAAAATGATAGTTAATTGTAACGTTCATGGCCTCCTAATGCCGATGGAACACTCAAATTGCGTCGAGATTCAATACATCGGCCTCCAGCCGACTTGTCTCCAAGGGTCTAATGCTGCCTCGGGCACCTTATGGTCGTTCTCTTGTAAGTCTAGATTATCGAATCCGACGCAAAAATGATAGTTAATTGTAACGTTTAGGGCCTCCTAATGACGATGGAACACTCAAATTGCGTCGAGATTCAATACATCGGCCTCCAGCCGACTTGTCTCCAAGGGTCTGTTGCTGCCTCGGGCACCTTATGGTCATTCTCTTGTATGTCTAGATTATCGATTCCGACGCAAAAATGATAGTTAATTGTAACGTTTAGGGCCTCCTAATGACGATGGAACTCTCAGATTGCGTCGAGATTCAATACATCGGCCTCCAGCCGACTTGTCTCCAAGGGGATATAGCAGTCTCGGGCACCTTATGGTCGTTCTCCTGTGAGTCTAGATTTTCGAATCCGACGCAAAAATGATTGTTAATTGTAACGTTCAGGGCCTCCTAATGACGATGGAACTCTCAAATTGCGTCGAGATTCAATACATCGGCCTCCAGCCGACTTGTCTCCAAGGGGATATCGCTGCCTCGGGCACCACATGGTCCGTCTCCGGTGAGTCTAGATTTTCGAATCCGACGCAAAAATGATAGTTAATTGTAACGCTCAGGGCCTTGTAATGACGATGGAACACTCAAATTGCGTCAAGATTCAATACATCGGCCTCCAGCCGACTTGTCTCCAAGGGGATATCGCTGCCTCGGGCACCACATGGTCCGTCTCCGGTGAGTCTAGATTTTCGAATCCGACGCAAAAATGATAGTTAATTGTAACGTTCAGGGCCTCCTAATGACGATGGAACTCTCAAATTGCGTCGAGATTCAATACATCGGCCTCCAGCCGACTTGTCTCCAAGGGTCTATTGCTGCCTCGGGCACCTTATGGTCGTTCTCTTGTACGTCTAGATTTTCGAATCCGACGCAAAAATGATAGTTAATTGTAACGTTCATGGCCTCCTAATGCCGATGGAACACTCAAATTGCGTCGAGATTCAATACATCGGCCTCCAGCCGACTTGTCTCAAAGGGTCTGTTGCTGCCTCGGGCACCTTATGGTCGTTCTCTTGTAAGTCTAGATTATCGAATCCGACGCAAAAATGATAGTTAATTGTAACGTTTAGATCCTCCTAATGACGATGGAACACTCAAATTGCGTCGAGATTCAATACATCGGCCTCCACCCGACTTGTCTCCAAGGGTCTAATGCTGCCTCGGGCACCTTATGGTCGTTCTCTTGTAAGTCTAGATTTTCGAATCCGACGCAAAAATGATAGTTAATTGAAACGTTCAGGCCTCGTAATGCCGATGGAACTCTCAAATTGCGTCGAGATTCAATACATCGTCCTCCAGCCGACTTGTCTCCAAGGGTCTATTGCTGCCTCGGGCACCTTATGGTCGTTCTCCTGTGAGTCTAGATTTTCGAATCCGACGCAAAAATGATTGTTAATTGTAACGTTCAGGGCCTCCTAATGACGATGGAACTCTCAAATTGCGTCGAGATTCAATACATCGGCCTCCAGCCGACTTGTCTCCAAGGGGATATCGCTGCCTCGGGCACCACATGTTCCGTCTCCGGTGAGTCTAGATTTTCGAATCCGACGCAAAAATGATAGTTAATTGTAACGTTCAGGGCCTTGTAATGACGATGGAACACTCAAATTGCGTCTACATTCAATACATCGGCCTGCAGCCGACTTGTCTCCAAGGGTCTATTGCTGCCTCCGGCACCACATGGTCCTTCTCCTGTGAGTCTAGATTTTCAAACCCGACGCAAAACTGATAGTGAATTGCAACGTCTAGGGCCTCCTAATGACGATGGAACACATCAAATTGCGTCGAGATTCAATACATCGGCCTCCAGCCGACTTTTCTCCAAGGGTCTGTTGCTGCCTCAGGCACCTCATGGTCTTTCTCCTGTGAGTCTAAATTTTCGAATCCGACGCAAAAATGATAGTTAATTGTAACGTTCAGGGCCTTGTAATGACGATGGAACACTCAAATTGCGTCTACATTCAATACATCGGCCTGCAGCCGACTTGTCTCCAAGGGTCTATTGCTGCCTCCGGCACCACATGGTCCTTCTCCTGCGAGTCTAGATTTTCGAATCCGACGCAAAAATGATAGTTAATTGTAACGTTTAGGGCCTCTTAATGACGATGGAACTCTCAGATTGCGTCGAGATTCAATACATCGGCCTCCAGCCGACTTGTCTCCAAGGGGATATTGCAGTCTCGGGCACCTTATGGTCGTTCTCCTGTGAGTCTAGGTTTTCGAATCCGACGCAAAAATGATTGTTAATTGTAACGTTTATGGCCTCCTAATGACGATGGAACACTCAAATTGCGTCGAGATTCAATACATCGGCCTGCAGCCGACTTGTCTCCAAGGGTCTGTTGCTGCCTGGGGCAGCTCATGGTCCTTCTCCTGTGAGTCTAGATTTTCGAATACGACCCAAAAATGATAGTTAATTGTAACGTTCAGGGCCTTGTAGTGACGATGGAACACTCAAATTGCGTCGAGATTCAATACATCGGCCTGCAGCCGACTTGTCTCCAAGGGTCCGTTGCTGCGTCGGGCACCACTTGGTCCTTCTCCTGTGAGTCTAGATTTTCGAATCCGACGCAAAAATGATAGTGAATTGTAACGTTTAGGGCCTCCTAACGACGATGGAACACTCAAATTGCGTCGAGATTCAATACATCACCCTCCAGCCGACTTGTCTCCAAGGGTCTGTTGCTGCGTCGGGCACCTTATGGTCATTCTCTTGTATGTCTAGATTATCGATTCCGACGCAAAAATGATAGTTAATTCTAACGTTTAGGGCCTCCTAATGACGATGGAACTCTCAGATTGCGTCGAGATTCAATACATCGGCCTCCAGCCGACTTGTCTCCAAGGGGATATTGCAGTCTCGGGCACCTTATGGTCGTTCTCCTGTGAGTCTAGGTTTTCGAATCCGACGCAAAAATGATTGTTAATTGTAACGTTCAGGGCCTCCTAATGACGATGGAACTCTCAAATTGCGTCGAGATTCAATACATCGGATTCCAGCCGACTTGTCTCCAAGGGGATATCGCTGCTTCGGGCACCACATGGTCCGTCTCCGGTGAGTCTAGATTTTCGAATCCGACGCAAAAATGATAGTTAATTGTAACGTTCAGGGCCTCCTAATGCCGATGGAACACTCAAATTGCGTCGAGATTCAATACATCGGCCTCCAGCCGACTTGTCTCCAAGGGTCTATTGCTGCCTCGGGCACCTTATGGTCGTTCTCCTGTGAGTCTAGATTTTCGAATCCGACGCAAAAATGATAATTAATTGTAACGCTCAGGGCCTTGTAATGACGATGGAACACTCGAATTGCGTCAAGATTCAATACATCGGCCTCCAGCCGACTTGTCTCCAAGGGGATATCGCTGCCTCGGGCACCACATGGTCCGTCTCCGGTGAGTCTAGATTTTCGAATCCGACGCAAAAATGATAGTTAATTGTAACGTTCAGGGCCTCCTAATGCCGATGGAACACTCAAATTGCGTCGAGATTCAATACATCGGCCTCCAGCCGACTTGTCTCCAAGGGTCTATTGCTGCCTCGGGCACCTTATGGTCGTTCTCCTGTGAGTCTAGATTTTCGAATCCGACGCAAAAATGATAGTTAACTGTAACGTTCAGGGCGTTGTAATGACGATGGAACACTCAAATTGCGTCAAGATTCAATACATCGGCCTGCAGCCGACTTGTCTCCAAGGGTCTATTGCTGCCTCGGGCACCACATGGTCCTTCTCCTGTGAGTCTAGATTTTCGAATCCGACGCAAAAATGATAGTTAATTGAAACGTTCAGGGCCTCCTAATGACGATGGAACTCTCAAATTGCGTCGAGATTCAATACATCGGCCTCCAGCCGACTTGTCTCCAGGGGTCTATTGCTGCCTCGGGCACCTTATGGTCGTTCTCTTGTAAGTCTAGATTTTCGAATCCGACGCAAAAATGATAGTTAATTGTAACGTTCAGGGCCTTGTAATGACGATGGAACACTCAAATTGCGTTGAGATTCAATACATCGGCCTCCAGCCTGTTTGCCTCCAAGGGTCTGTTGCTGCCTCGGGCACCTTATGGTTGTTCTCCTGTGATTTTAGATTATCGAATCCGACGCAATAATGATAGTTAATTGTAACGTCTAGGGCCTCCTAATGACGATGGAACACTCAAATTGCGTCGAGATTCAATACATAGGCCTCCAGCCGACTTGTCTCCAAGGGTCTGTTGCTGCCTCTGGCACCTCATGGTCTTTCTCCTGTGAGTCTAAATTTTCGAATCCGACGCAAATATGATAGTTAATTGTAACGTTCAGGGCCTTGTAATGACGATGGAACACTCAAATTGCGTCAAGATTCAATACATCGGCCTCCAGCCGACTTGTCTCAAAGGGGATATCGCTGCCTCGGGCACCACATGGTCCGTCTCCGGTGAGTCTAGATTTCCGTATCCGACGCAAAAATGATAGTTAATTGTAACGTTCAGGGCCTCCTAATGCCGATGGAACACTCAAATTGCGTCGAGATTCAATACATCGGCCTCCAGCCGACTTGTCTCCAAGGGTCTATTTCTGCCTCGGGCACCTTATGGTCGTTCTCCTGTGAGTCTAGATTTTCGAATCCGACGCAAAAATGACAGTTAATTGTAACGCTCAGGGCCTTGTAATGACGATGGAACACTCAAATTGCGTCAAGATTCAATACATCGGCCTCCAGCCGACTTGTCTCCAAGGAGATATCGCCGCCTCGGGCACCACATGGTCCGTCTCCGGTGAGTCTAGATTTTCGAATCCGACGCAAAAATGATAGTTAATTGTAACGTTCAGGGCCTCCTAATGCCGATGGAACACTCAAATTGCGTCGAGATTCAATACATCGGCCTCCAGCCGACTTGTCTCCAAGGGTCTATTGCTGCCACGGGCACCTTATGGTCGTTCTCCTGTGAGTCTAGATTTTCGAATCCGACGCAAAAATGATAGTTAATTGTAACGTTCAGGGCCTTGTAATGACGATGGAACACTCAAATTGCGTCAAGATTCAATACATCGGCCTGCAGCCGACTTGTCTCCAAGGGTCTATTGCTGCCTCGGGCACCACATGGTCCTTCTCCTGTGAGTCTAGATTTTCGAATCCGACGCAAAAATGATAGTTAATTGTAACGTTCAGGGCCTCCTAATGACGTTGGAACACTCAAATTGCGTCGAGATTCAATACATCGGCCTCCAGCCGACTTGTCTCCAAGGGTCTGTTGCTGCCTCGGCACCTTATGGTCGTTCTCCTGTGAGTTTAGATTATCGGATCCGACGCAAAAATGATAGTGAATTGTAACGTTCAGCCCCTCCTAATGACGATAGAAGACTCAAATTGCGTCGAGATTCAATACATCGACCTCCAGTCGACTTGTATCCAAGAGGATATTGCAGTCTCAGGCACCTCATGGTCGTTCTCTTGTAAGTCTAGATTTTCGAATCCGACGCAAAAATGATAGTTAATTGTCACGTTCAGGGCCTTGTAATGACGATGGAACACTCAAATTGCGTCAAGATTCAATACATCGGCCTGCAGCCGACTTGTCTCCAAGGGTCTATTGCTGCCACGGGCACCTTATGGTCGTTCTCCTGTGAGTCTCGATTTTCGAATCCGACGCAAAAATGATAGTTAATTGTGACGTTCATGGCCTCCTAATGCCGATGGAACACTGAAATTGCGTCGAGATTCAATACATCGGCCTCCAGCCGACTTGTCTCCAAGGGTCTGTTGCTGCCTCGGAAACCTTATGGTCGTTCTCTTGTAAGTCTAGATTATCGAATCCGACGCAAAAATGATAGTTAATTGTAACGTTTAGGGCCTCCTAATGACGATGGAACACTCAAATTGCGTCGAGATTCAATACATCGGCCTCCATCCGACTTGTCTCCAAGGGTCTGTTGCTGCCTCAGGCACCTCATGGCCTTTCTCCTGTGAGTCTAAATTTTCGAATCCGACGCAAAAATGATAGCTAATTGTAACGTTCAGGGCCTTGTAATGACGATGGAACACTCAAATTGCGTCTACATTCAATACATCGGCCTGCAGCCGACTTGTCTCCAAGGGTCTATTGCTGCCTCGGGCACCACATGGTCCTTCTCCTGCGAGTCTAGATTTTCGAATCTGACGCAAAAATGATAGTTAATTGTAACGTTCATGGCCTCCTAATGTCGATGGAACACTCAAATTGCGTCGAAATTCAACACATCGGCCTCCAGCCGACTTGTCTCCAAGGGTCTATTGCTGCCTGGGGCAGCTCATGGTCCTTCTCCTGTGAGTCTAGATTTTCGAATCCGACCCAAAAATGATAGTGAATTGTAACGTTTAAGGCCTCCTAATGACGATGGAACACTCTAATTGCGTCGAGATTCAATACATCGGCCTCCAGCCGACTTGTCTCCAAGGGTCTGTTGCTGCCTCGGGCACCTTATGGTCGTTCTCCTGTGAGTCTAGATTTTCGATTCCGACGCAAAAATGATAGTTAATTGTAACGTTCAGGGCCTCCTAATGCCGATGGAACACTCAAATTGCGTCGAGATTCAATACATCGGCCTCCAGCCGACTTGTCTCCAAGGGTCTGTTGCTGCGTCGGGCACCTTATGGTCATTCTCTTGTATGTCTAGATTATCGATTCCGACGCAAAAATAATAGTTAATTGTAACGTTTAGGGCCTCCTAATGACGATGGAACTCTCAGATTGCGTCGAGATTCAATACATAGGCCTCCAGCCGACTTGTCTCCAAGGGTCTATTGCTGCCTCGGGCACCACATGGTCCTTCTATTGTGAGTCTAGATTTTCGAATCCGACGCAAAAATGATAGTTAATTGTAACGTTCAGGGCCTCCTAATGCCGATGGAACACTCAAATTGCGTCGAGATCCAATACATCGGCCTCCAGCCGACTTGTCTCCAAGGGGATATCGCTGCCTCGGGCACCACATGGTCCGTCTCCGGTGAGTCTAGATTTTCGAATCCGACGCAAAAATGATAGTTAATTGTAACGTTCAGGGCCTCCTGATGCCGATGGAACACTCAAATTGCGTCGAGATTCAATACTTCGGCCTCCAGCCGACTTGTCTAAAAGGGTCTGTTGCTGCCTCGGGCACCACATGGTCCTTCTCCTGTGAGTCTAGATTTTCGAATCCGACGCAAAAATGATAGTGAATTGTATCGTTCAGGGGCTCCTAATGACGATGGAACTCTCAAATTGCGTCGAGATTCAATACATCGGCCTCCAGCCGACTTGTCTCCAAGGGGATATCGCTGCCTCGGGCACCCCATGGTCCGTCTCCGGTGAGTCTAGATTTTCGAATCCGACGCAAAAATGATAGTTAATTGTAACGTTCAGGGCCTCCTAATGCCGATGGAACACTCAAATTGCGTCGAGATTCAATACATCGGCCTCCAGCCGACTCGTCTCCAAGGGTCTATTGCTGCCTCGGGCACCTTATGGTCGTTCTCCTGTGAGTCTAGATTTTCGAATCCGACGCAAAAATGATTGTTAATTGTAACGTTCAGGGCCTCCTAATGACGATGGAACTCTCAAATTGCGTCGAGATTCAATACATCGGCCTCCAGCCGACTTGTCTCCAAGGGGATCTCGCTGCCTCGGGCACCACATGGTCCGTCTCCGGTGAGTCTAGATTTTCGAATCCGACGCAGAAATGATAGTTAATTGTAACGTTCAGGGCCTCCTAATGCCGATGGAACACTCAAATTGCGTCGAGATTCAATACATCGGCCTCCAGCCTACTTGTCTCCAAGGGTCTGTTGCTGCCTCGGGCACCTTATGGTAGTTCTCCTGTGATTTTAGATTATCGAATCCGACGCAATAATGATAGTTAATTGTAACGTTTAGGGCCTCCTAATGACGATGGGACACTCAAATTGCGTCGAGATTCAATACATCGTCCTCCAGCCGACTTGTCTCCAAGGGGCTAATGCTGCCTCGGGAACCTTACGTTCGTTCTCTTGTAAGTCTAGATTTTCGAATCCGACGCAAAAAGGATTGTTAATTGTAACGTTCAGGGCCTCCTAATGCCGATGGAACACTCAAATTGCGTCGAGATTCAATACATCGGCCTCCAGCCGACTTGTCTCCAAGGGTCTGTTGCTGCGTCGGGCACCTTATGGTCATTCTCTTGTATGTCTAGATTATCGATTCCGACGCAAAAATAATAGTTAATTGTAACGTTTAGGGCCTCCTAATGACGATGGAACTCTCAGATTGCGTCGAGATTCAATACATCGGGTTCCAGCCGACTTGTCTCCAAGGGGATATCGCTGCCTCGGGCACCACATGGTCCGTCTCCGGTGAGTCTAGATTTTCGAATCCGACGCAAAAATGATTGTTAATTGTAACGTTCAGGGCCTTCTAATGCCGATGGAACACTCAAATTGCGTCGAGATTCAATACATCGGCCTCCAGCCGACTTGTCTCCAAGGGTCTATTGCTGCCTCGGGCACCTTATGGTCGTTGTCCTGTGAGTCTAGATTTTCGAATCCGACGCAAAAATGATAGTTAATTGTAACGTTCAGGGCCTTGTAATGACGATGGAACACTCAAATTGCGTCAAGATTCAATACATCGGCCTGCAGCCGACTTGTCTCCAAGGGTCTATTGCTGCCTCGGGCACCACATGGTCCTTCTCCTGTGAGTCTAGATTTTCGAATCCGACGCAAAAATGATAGTGAATTGTAACTTTTTGGGCCTCCTAATGACGATGGAACACTCAAATTGCGTCGAGATTCAATACATCGGCCTCCAGCCGACTTGTCTCCAAGGGTCTGTTGCTGCCTCGGGCACCTTATGGTCTTTCTCCTGTGAGTCTAGATTTTCGAATCCGACGCAAAAATGATAGTTAATTGTAACGTTCAGGGCCTCCTAATGCCGATGGAACACTCAAATTGCGTCGAGATCCAATACATCGGCCTCCAGCCGACTTGTCTCCAAGGGGATATCGCTGCCTCGGGCACCACATGGTCCGTCTCCGGTGAGTCTAGATTTTCGAATCCGACGCAGAAATGATAGTTAATTGTAACGTTCAGGGCCTCCTAATGCCGATGGAACACTCAAATTGCGTCGAGATTCAATACATCGGCCTCCAGCCTACTTGTCTCCAAGGGTCTGTTGCTGCCTCGGGCACCTTATGGTAGTTCTCCTGTGATTTTAGATTATCGAATCCGACGCAATAATGATAGTTAATTGTAACGTTTAGGGCCTCCTAATGACGATGGGACACTCAAATTGCGTCGAGATTCAATACATCGTCCTCCAGCCGACTTGTCTCCAAGGGGCTAATGCTGCCTCGGGAACCTTACGTTCGTTCTCTTGTAAGTCTAGATTTTCGAATCCGACGCAAAAAGGATTGTTAATTGTAACGTTCAGGGCCTCCTAATGCCGATGGAACACTCAAATTGCGTCGAGATTCAATACATCGGCCTCCAGCCGACTTGTCTCCAAGGGTCTGTTGCTGCGTCGGGCACCTTATGGTCATTCTCTTGTATGTCTAGATTATCGATTCCGACGCAAAAATAATAGTTAATTGTAACGTTTAGGGCCTCCTAATGACGATGGAACTCTCAGATTGCGTCGAGATTCAATACATCGGCCTCCAGCCGACTTGTCTCCAAGGGGATATCGCTGCCTCGGGCACCACATGGTCCGTCTCCGGTGAGTCTAGATTTTCGAATCCGACGCAAAAATGATTGTTAATTGTAACGTTCAGGGCCTTCTAATGCCGATGGAACACTCAAATTGCGTCGAGATTCAATACATCGGCCTCCAGCCGACTTGTCTCCAAGGGTCTATTGCTGCCTCGGGCACCTTATGGTCGTTGTCCTGTGAGTCTAGATTTTCGAATCCGACGCAAAAATGATGGTTAATTGTAACGTTCAGGGCCTTGTAATGACGATGGAACACTCAAATTGCGTCAAGATTCAATACATCGGCCTGCAGCCGACTTGTCTCCAAGGGTCTATTGCTGCCTCGGGCACCACATGGTCCTTCTCCTGTGAGTCTAGATTTTCGAATCCGACGCAAAAATGATAGTGAATTGTAACTTTTTGGGCCTCCTAATGACGATGGAACACTCAAATTGCGTCGAGATTCAATACATCGGCCTCCAGCCGACTTGTCTCCAAGGGTCTGTTGCTGCCTCGGGCACCTTATGGTCTTTCTCCTGTGAGTCTAGATTTTCGAATCCGACGCAAAAATGATAGTTAATTGTAACGTTCAGGGCCTCCTAATGCCGATGGAACACTCAAATTGCGTCGAGATCCAATACATCGGCCTCCAGCCGACTTGTCTCCAAGGGGATATCGCTGCCTCGGGCACCACATGGTCCGTCTCCGGTGAGTCTAGATTTTCGAATCCGACGCAAAAATGATAGTTAATTGTAACGTTCAGGGCCTCCTAATGCCGATGGAACACTCAAATTGCGTCGAGATTCAATACTTCGGCCTCCAGCCGACTTGTCTAAAAGGGTCTGTTGCTGCCTCGGGCACCACATGGTCCTTCTCCTGTGAGTCTAGATTTTCGAATCCGACGCAAAAATGATAGTGAATTGTATCGTTCAGGGCCTCCTAATGACGATGGAACTCTCAAATTGCGTCGAGATTCAATACATCGGCCTCCAGCCGACTTGTCTCCAAGGGGATATCGCTGCCTCGGGGACCCCATGGTCCGTCTCCGGTGAGTCTAGATTTTCGAATCCCACGCAAAAATGATAGTTAATTGTAACGTTCAGGGCCTCCTAATGCCGATGGAACACTCAAATTGCGTCGAGATTCAATACATCGGCCTCCAGCCGACTTGTCTCCAAGGGTCTATCGCTGCCTCGGGGACCCCATGGTCCGTCTCCGGTGAGTCTAGATTTTCGAATCCCACGCAAAAATGATAGTTAATTGTAACGTTCAGGGCCTCCTAATGCCGATGGAACACTCAAATTGCGTCGAGATTCAATACATCGGCCTCCATCCGACTTGTCTCCAAGGGTCTGTTGCTGCCTCAGGCACCTCATGGCCTTTCTCCTGTGAGTCTAAATTTTCGAATCCGACGCAAAAATGATAGCTAATTGTAACGTTCAGGGCCTTGTAATGACGATGGAACACTCAAATTGCGTCTACATTCAATACATCGGCCTGCAGCCGACTTGTCTCCAAGGGTCTATTGCTGCCTCGGGCACCACATGGTCCTTCTCCTGTGAGTCTAGATTTTCGAATCCGACGCAAAAATGATAGTTAATTGTAACGTTCAGGGCCTCCTAATGCCGATGGAACACTCAAATTGCGTCGAGATCCAATACATCGGCCTCCAGCCGACTTGTCTCCAAAGGGGATATCGCTGCCTCGGGCACCACATGGTCCGTCTCCGGTGAGTCTAGATTTTCGAATCCGACGCAAAAATGATAGTTAATTGTAACGTTCAGGGCCTCCTAATGCCGATGGAACACTCAAATTGCGTCGAGATTCAATACTTTGGCCTCCAGCCGACTTGTCTAAAAGGGTCTGTTGCTGCCTCGGGCACCACATGGTCCTTCTCCTGTGAGTCTAGATTTTCGAATCCGACGCAAAAATGATAGTGAATTGTATCGTTCAGGGCTCCTAATGACGATGGAACTCTCAAATTGCGTCGAGATTCAATACATCGGCCTCCAGCCGACTTGTCTCCAAGGGGATATCGCTGCCTCGGGCACCCCATGGTCCGTCTCCGGTGAGTCTAGATTTTCGAATCCGACGCAAAAATGATAGTTAATTGTAACGTTCAGGCCTCCTAATGCCGATGGAACACTCAAATTGCGTCGAGATTCAATACATCGGCCTCCAGCCTACTCGTCTCCAAGGGTCTATTGCTGCCTCGGGCACCTTATGGTCGTTCTCCTGTGAGTCTAGATTTTCGAATCCGACGCAAAAATGATTGTTAATTGTAACGTTCAGGGCCTCCTAATGACGATGGAACTCTCAAATTGCGTCGAGATTCAATACATCGGCCTCCAGCCGACTTGTCTCCAAGGGGATCTCGCTGCCTCGGGCACCACATGGTCCGTCTCCGGTGAGTCTAGATTTTCGAATCCGACGCAGAAATGATAGTTAATTGTAACGTTCAGGGCCTCCTAATGCCGATGGAACACTCAAATTGCGTCGAGATTCAATACATCGGCCTCCAGCCTACTTGTCTCCAAGGGTCTGTTGCTGCCTCGGGCACCTTATGGTAGTTCTCCTGTGATTTTAGATTATCGAATCCGACGCAATAATGATAGTTAATTGTAACGTTTAGGGCCTCCTAATGACGATGGGACACTCAAATTGCGTCGAGATTCAATACATCGTCCTCCAGCCGACTTGTCTCCAAGGGGCTAATGCTGCCTCGGGAACCTTACGTTCGTTCTCTTGTAAGTCTAGATTTTCGAATCCGACGCAAAAAGGATTGTTAATTGTAACGTTCAGGGCCTCCTAATGCCGATGGAACACTCAAATTGCGTCGAGATTCAATACATCGGCCTCCAGCCGACTTGTCTCCAAGGGTCTGTTGCTGCGTCGGGCACCTTATGGTCATTCTCTTGTATGTCTAGATTATCGATTCCGACGCAAAAATAATAGTTAATTGTAACGTTTAGGGCATCCTAATGACGATGGAACTCTCAGATTGCGTCGAGATTCAATACATCGGCCTCCAGCCGACTTGTCTCCAAGGGTCTGTTGCTGCCTCGGGCACCTTATGGTCTTTCTCCTGTGAGTCTAGATTTTCGAATCCGACGCAAAAATGATAGTTAATTGTAACGTTCAGGGCCTCCTAATGCCGATGGAACACTCAAATTGCGTCGAGATCCAATACATCGGCCTCCAGCCGACTTGTCTCCAAGGGGATATCGCTGCCTCGGGCACCACATGGTCCGTCTCCGGTGAGTCTAGATTTTCGAATCCGACGCAAAAATGATAGTTAATTGTAACGTTCAGGGCCTCCTAATGCCGATGGAACACTCAAATTGCGTCGAGATTCAATACTTCGGCCTCCAGCCGACTTGTCTAAAAGGGTCTGTTGCTGCCTCGGGCACCACATGGTCCTTCTCCTGTGAGTCTAGATTTTCGAATCCGACGCAAAAATGATAGTGAATTGTATCGTTCAGGGCCTCCTAATGACGATGGAACTCTCAAATTGCGTCGAGATTCAATACATCGGCCTCCAGCCGACTTGTCTCCAAGGGGATATCGCTGCCTCGGGGACCCCATGGTCCGTCTCCGGTGAGTCTAGATTTTCGAATCCCACGCAAAAATGATAGTTAATTGTAACGTTCAGGGCCTCCTAATGCCGATGGAACACTCAAATTGCGTCGAGATTCAATACATCGGCCTCCAGCCGACTTGTCTCCAAGGGTCTGTTGCTGCCTCGAAAACCTTATGGTCGTTCTCTTGTAAGTCTACATTATCGAATCCGACGCAAAAATGATAGTTAATTGTAACGTTTAGGGCCTCCTAATGACGATGGAACACTCAAATTGCGTCGAGATTCAATACATCGGCCTCCATCCGACTTGTCTCCAAGGGTCTGTTGCTGCCTCAGGCACCTCATGGCCTTTCTCCTGTGAGTCTAAATTTTCGAATCCGACGCAAAAATGATAGCTAATTGTAACGTTCAGGGCCTTGTAATGACGATGGAACACTCAAATTGCGTCTACATTCAATACATCGGCCTGCAGCCGACTTGTCTCCAAGGGTCTATTGCTGCCTCGGGCACCACATGGTCCTTCTCCTGTGAGTCTAGATTTTCGAATCCGACGCAAAAATGATAGTTAATTGTAACGTTCAGGGCCTCCTAATGCCGATGGAACACTCAAATTGCGTCGAGATTCAATACTTCGGCCTCCAGCCGACTTGTCTAAAAGGGTCTGTTGCTGCCTCGGGCACCACATGGTCCTTCTCCTGTGAGTCTAGATTTTCGAATCCGACGCAAAAATGATAGTGAATTGTATCGTTCAGGGGCTCCTAATGACGATGGAACTCTCAAATTGCGTCGAGATTCAATACATCGGCCTCCAGCCGACTTGTCTCCAAGGGGATATCGCTGCCTCGGGCACCCCATGGTCCGTCTCCGGTGAGTCTAGATTTTCGAATCCGACGCAAAAATGATAGTTAATTGTAACGTTCAGGGCCTCCTAATGCCGATGGAACACTCAAATTGCGTCGAGATTCAATACATCGGCCTCCAGCCTACTCGTCTCCAAGGGTCTATTGCTGCCTCGGGCACCTTATGGTCGTTCTCCTGTGAGTCTAGATTTTCGAATCCGACGCAAAAATGATTGTTAATTGTAACGTTCAGGGCCTCCTAATGACGATGGAACTCTCAAATTGCGTCGAGATTCAATACATCGGCCTCCAGCCGACTTGTCTCCAAGGGGATCTCGCTGCCTCGGGCACCACATGGTCCGTCTCCGGTGAGTCTAGATTTTCGAATCCGACGCAGAAATGATAGTTAATTGTAACGTTCAGGGCCTCCTAATGCCGATGGAACACTCAAATTGCGTCGAGATTCAATACATCGGCCTCCAGCCTACTTGTCTCCAAGGGTCTGTTGCTGCCTCGGGCACCTTATGGTAGTTCTCCTGTGATTTTAGATTATCGAATCCGACGCAATAATGATAGTTAATTGTAACGTTTAGGGCCTCCTAATGACGATGGGACACTCAAATTGCGTCGAGATTCAATACATCGTCCTCCAGCCGACTTGTCTCCAAGGGGCTAATGCTGCCTCGGGAACCTTACGTTCGTTCTCTTGTAAGTCTAGATTTTCGAATCCGACGCAAAAAGGATTGTTAATTGTAACGTTCAGGGCCTCCTAATGCCGATGGAACACTCAAATTGCGTCGAGATTCAATACATCGGCCTCCAGCCGACTTGTCTCCAAGGGTCTGTTGCTGCGTCGGGCACCTTATGGTCATTCTCTTGTATGTCTAGATTATCGATTCCGACGCAAAAATAATAGTTAATTGTAACGTTTAGGGCATCCTAATGACGATGGAACTCTCAGATTGCGTCGAGATTCAATACATCGGCCTCCAGCCGACTTGTCTCCAAGGGGATATCGCTGCCTCGGGCACCACATGGTCCGTCTCCGGTGAGTCTAGATTTTCGAATCCGACGCAAAAATGATTGTTAATTGTAACGTTCAGGGCCTTCTAATGCCGATGGAACACTCAAATTGCGTCGAGATTGAATACATCGGCCTCCAGCCGACTTGTCTCCAAGGGTCTATTGCTGCCTCGGGCACCTTATGGTCGTTCTCCTGTGAGTCTAGATTTTCGAATCCGACGCAAAAATGATAGTTAATTGTAACGTTCAGGGCCTTGTAATGACGATGGAACACTCAAATTGCGTCAAGATTCAATACATCGGCCTGCAGCCGACTTGTCTCCAAGGGTCTATTGCTGCCTCGGGCACCACATGGTCCTTCTCCTGTGAGTCTAGATTTTCGAATCCGACGCAAAAATGATAGTGAATTGTAACGTTTTGGGCCTCCTAATGACGATGGAACACTCAAATTGCGTCGAGATTCAATACATCGGCCTCCAGCCGACTTGTCTCCAAGGGTCTGTTGCTGCCTCGGGCACCTTATGGTCTTTCTCCTGTGAGTCTAGATTTTCGAATCCGACGCAAAAATGATAGTTAATTGTAACGTTCAGGGCCTCCTAATGCCGATGGAACACTCAAATTGCGTCGAGATCCAATACATCGGCCTCCAGCCGACTTGTCTCCAAGGGGATATCGCTGCCTCGGGCACCACATGGTCCGTCTCCGGTGAGTCTAGATTTTCGAATCCGACGCAAAAATGATAGTTAATTGTAACGTTCAGGGCCTCCTAATGCCGATGGAACACTCAAATTGCGTCGAGATTCAATACTTCGGCCTCCAGCCGACTTGTCTAAAGGGGTCTGTTGCTGCCTCGGGCACCACATGGTCCTTCTCCTGTGAGTCTAGATTTTCGAATCCGACGCAAAAATGATAGTGAATTGTATCGTTCAGGGCCTCCTAATGACGATGGAACTCTCAAATTGCGTCGAGATTCAATACATCGGCCTCCAGCCGACTTGTCTCCAAGGGGATATCGCTGCCTCGGGGACCCCATGGTCCGTCTCCGGTGAGTCTAGATTTTCGAATCCGACGCAAAAATGATAGTTAATTGTAACGTTCAGGGCCTCCTAATGCCGATGGAACACTCAAATTGCGTCGAGATTCAATACATCGGCCTCCAGCCGACTTGTCTCCAAGGGTCTATTGCTGCCTCGGGCACCTTATGGTCGTTCTCCTGTGAGTCTAGATTTTCGAATCCGACGCAAAAATGATTGTTAATTGTAACGTTCAGGGCCTCCTAATGACGATGGAACTCTCAAATTGCGTCCAGATTCAATACATCGGCCTCCAGCCGACTTGTCTCCAAGGGGATATCGCTGCCTCGGGCACCACATGGTCCGTCTCCGGTGAGTCTAGATTTTCGAATCCGACGCAAAAATGATAGTTAATTGTAACGTTCAGGGCCTTGTAATGACGATGGAACACTCAAATTGCGTCGAGATTCAATACATCGGCCTCCAGCCTACTTGTCTCCAAGGGTCTGTTGCTGCCTCGGGCACCTTATGGTTGTTCTCCTGTGATTTTAGATTATCGAATCCGACGCAATAATGATAGTTAATTGTAACGTTTAGGGCCTCCTAATGACGATGGGACACTCAAATTGCGTCGATATTCAATTCATCGTCCTCCAGCCGACTTGTCTCCAAGGGTCTAATGCTGCCTCGGGAACCTTACGTTCGTTCTCTTGTAAGTCTAGATTTTCGAATCCGACGCAAAAATGATAGTTAATTGTAACGTTCAGGGCCTCCTAATGCCGATGGAACACTCAAATTGCGTCGAGATTCAATACATCGGCCTCCAGCCGACCTGTCTCCAAGTGTCTATTGCTGCCTTGGGCACCACATGATCCTTCTCCTGTGAGTCTAGATTTTCGAACCCGACGCAAAACTGATAGTGAAATGTAACGTTTAGGGCCTCCTAATGACGATGGAACACTCAAATTGCGTCGAGATTCAATACATCTTCCTCCAGCCGACTTGTCTCCAAGGGTCTGTTGCTGCCTCAGGCACCTCATGGTCTTTCTCCTGTGAGTCTAAATTTTCGAATCCGAAGCAAAAATGATAGTTAATTGTAACGTTCAGGGCCTTGTAATGACGATGGAACACTCAAATTGCGTCTAGATTCAATACATCGGCTTGTCTCCAAGGGTCTATTGCTGCCTCGGGCACCACATGGTCCTTCTCCTGCGAGTCTAGATTTTCGAATCCGACGCAGAAATGATAGTGAATTGTAACGTTTAGGGCCTCCTAATGACGATGGAACACTCAAATTGCGTCGAGATTCAATACATCGGCCTCCAGCCGACTTGTCTCCAAGGGTCTATTGCTGCCTCGGGCACCTCATGGTCCTTCTCCTGTGAGTCTAGATTTTCGAATCCGACGCAAAAATGATAGTTAATTGTAACGTTCAGGGCCTTGTAATGACGATGGAACACTCAAATTGCGTCGAGATTCAATACATCGGCCTCCAGCCGACTTGTCTCCAAGGGTCTGTTGCTGCCTCGGGCACCACATGGTCCTTCTCCTGTGAGTCTAGATTTTCGAATCCGACGCAAAAATGATAGTGAATTGTAACGTTTAGGGCCTCCTAATGACGATGGAACACTCAAATTGCGTCGAGATTCAATACATTGGCCTCCAGCCGACTTGTCTCCAAGGGTCTGTTGCTGCCTCGGGCACCTTATGGTCGTTTTCCTGTGAGTCTAGATTTTCGAATCCGACGCAAAAATGGTAGTTAATTGTAACGTTCAGGGCCTCCTAATGCCGATGGAACACTCAAATTGCGTCGAGATCCAATACATCGGCCTCCAGCCGACTTGTCTCCAAGGGTCTGTTGCTGCGTCGGGCACCTTATGCTCATTCTCTTGTATGTCTAGATTATCGATTCCGACGCAAAAATGATAGTGAATTGTAACGTTCAGCGCCTCCTAATGACGATAGAGTACTCAAATTGCGTCGAGATTCAATACATCGACCTCCAGTCGACTTGTATCCAAGAGGATATTGCAGTCTCGGGCACCTCATGGTCGTTCTCTTGTAAGTCTAGAATTTCGAATCCGACGCAAAAATGATAGTTAATTGTAACGTTCAGGGCCTCCTAATGACGATGGAACTCTCAAATTGCGTCGAGATTCAATACATCGGCCTCCAGCCGACTTGATTCCAAGGGTCTATTGCTGCCTCGGGCACCTTATGGTCGTTCTCTTGTAAGTCTAGATTTTCGAATCCGACGCAAAAATGATAGTTAATTGTAACGTTCATGGCCTCCTAATGACGATGGAACTCTCAGATTGCGTCGAGATTCAATACTTCGGCCTCCAGCCGACTTGTCTAAAAGGGTCTGTTGCTGCCTCGGGCACCACATGGTCCTTCTCCTGTGAGTCTAGATTATCGAATCCGACGCAAAAATGATAGTGAATTGTAACGTTCAGCGCCTCCTAATGACGATAGAGTACTCAAATTGCGTCGAGATTCAATACATCGACCTCCAGTCGACTTGTATCCAAGAGGATATTGCAGTCTCGGGCACCTCATGGTCGTTCTCTTGTAAGTCTAGAATTTCGAATCCGACGCAAAAATGATAGTTAATTGTAACGTTCAGGGCCTCCTAATGACGATGGAACACTCAAATTGCGTCAAGATTCAATACATCGGCCTGCAGCCGACTTGTCTCCAAGGGTCTATTGCTGCCTCGGGCACCACATGGTCCTTCTCCTGTGAGTCTAGATTTTCGAATCCGACGCAAAAATGATAGTTAATTGTAACGTTCAGGGCCTCCTAATGCCGATGGAACACTCAAATTGCGTCGAGATCCAATACATCGGCCTCCAGCCGACTTGTCTCCAAGGGGATATCGCTGCCTCGGGCACCACATGGTCCGTCTCCGGTGAGTCTAGATTTTCGAATCCGACGCAAAAATGATAGTTAATTGTAACGTTCAGTGCCTCCTGATGCCGATGGAACACTCAAATTGCGTCGAGATTCAATACTTCGGCCTCCAGCCGACTTGTCTAAAAGGGTCTGTTGCTGCCTCGGGCACCACATGGTCCTTCTCCTGTGAGTCTAGATTTTCGAATCCGACGCAAAAATGATAGTGAATTGTATCGTTCAGGGGCTCCTAATGACGATGGAACTCTCAAATTGCGTCGAGATTCAATACATCGGCCTCCAGCCGACTTGTCTCCAAGGGGATATCGCTGCCTCGGGCACCCCATGGTCCGTCTCCGGTGAGTCTAGATTTTCGAATCCGACGCAAAAATGATAGTTAATTGTAACGTTCAGGGCCTCCTAATGCCGATGGAACACTCAAATTGCGTCGAGATTCAATACATCGGCCTCCAGCCGACTCGTCTCCAAGGGTCTATTGCTGCCTCGGGCACCTTATGGTCGTTCTCCTGTGAGTCTAGATTTTCGAATCCGACGCAAAAATGATTGTTAATTGTAACGTTCAGGGCCTCCTAATGACGATGGAACTCTCAAATTGCGTCGAGATTCAATACATCGGCCTCCAGCCGACTTGTCTCCAAGGGGATCTCGCTGCCTCGGGCACCACATGGTCCGTCTCCGGTGAGTCTAGATTTTCGAATCCGACGCAGAAATGATAGTTAATTGTAACGTTCAGGGCCTCCTAATGCCGATGGAACACTCAAATAGCGTCGAGATTCAATACATCGGCCTCCAGCCTACTTGTCTCCAAGGGTCTGTTGCTGCCTCGGGCACCTTATGGTAGTTCTCCTGTGATTTTAGATTATCGGATCCGACGCAATAATGATAGTTAATTGTAACGTTTAGGGCCTCCTAATGACGATGGGACACTCAAATTGCGTCGAGATTCAATACATCGTCCTCCAGCCGACTTGTCTCCAAGGGGCTAATGCTGCCTCGGGAACCTTACGTTCGTTCTCTTGTAAGTCTAGATTTTCGAATCCGACGCAAAAAGGATTGTTAATTGTAACGTTCAGGGCCTCCTAATGCCGATGGAACACTCAAATTGCGTCGAGATTCAATACATCGGCCTCCAGCCGACTTGTCTCCAAGGGTCTGTTGCTGCGTCGGGCACCTTATGGTCATTCTCTTGTATGTCTAGATTATCGATTCCGACGCAAAAATAATAGTTAATTGTAACGTTTAGGGCCTCCTAATGACGATGGAACTCTCAGATTGCGTCGAGATTCAATACATCGGCCTCCAGCCGACTTGTCTCCAAGGGGATATCGCTGCCTCGGGCACCACATGGTCCGTCTCCGGTGAGTCTAGATTTTCGAATCCGACGCAAAAATGATTGTTAATTGTAACGTTCAGGGCCTTCTAATGCCGATGGAACACTCAAATTGCGTCGAGATTCAATACATCGGCCTCCAGCCGACTTGTCTCCAAGGGTCTATTGCTGCCTCGGGCACCTTATGGTCGTTGTCCTGTGAGTCTAGATTTTCGAATCCGACGCAAAAATGATAGTTAATTGTAACGTTCAGGGCCTTGTAATGACGATGGAACACTCAAATTGCGTCAAGATTCAATACATCGGCCTGCAGCCGACTTGTCTCCAAGGGTCTATTGCTGCCTCGGGCACCACATGGTCCTTCTCCTGTGAGTCTAGATTTCGAATCCGACGCAAAAATGATAGTGAATTGTAACTTTTTGGGCCTCCTAATGACGATGGAACACTCAAATTGCGTCGAGATTCAATACATCGGCCTCCAGCCGACTTGTCTCCAAGGGTCTGTTGCTGCCTCGGGCACCTTATGGTCTTTCTCCTGTGAGTCTAGATTTTCGAATCCGACGCAAAAATGATAGTTAATTGTAACGTTCAGGGCCTCCTAATGCCGATGGAACACTCAAATTGCGTCGAGATCCAATACATCGGCCTCCAGCCGACTTGTCTCCAAGGGGATATCGCTGCCTCGGGCACCACATGGTCCGTCTCCGGTGAGTCTAGATTTTCGAATCCGACGCAAAAATGATAGTTAATTGTAACGTTCAGGGCCTCCTAATGCCGATGGAACACTCAAATTGCGTCGAGATTCAATACTTCGGCCTCCAGCCGACTTGTCTAAAAGGGTCTGTTGCTGCCTCGGGCACCACATGGTCCTTCTCCTGTGAGTCTAGATTTTCGAATCCGACGCAAAAATGATAGTGAATTGTATCGTTCAGGGCCTCCTAATGACGATGGAACTCTCAAATTGCGTCGAGATTCAATACATCGGCCTCCAGCCGACTTGTCTCCAAGGGGATATCGCTGCCTCGGGGACCCCATGGTCCGTCTCCGGTGAGTCTAGATTTTCGAATCCCACGCAAAAATGATAGTTAATTGTAACGTTCAGGGCCTCCTAATGCCGATGGAACACTCAAATTGCGTCGAGATTCAATACATCGGCCTCCAGCCGACTTGTCTCCAAGGGTCTGTTGCTGCCTCGAAAACCTTATGGTCGTTCTCTTGTAAGTCTACATTATCGAATCCGACGCAAAAATGATAGTTAATTGTAACGTTTAGGGCCTCCTAATGACGATGGAACACTCAAATTGCGTCGAGATTCAATACATCGGCCTCCATCCGACTTGTCTCCAAGGGTCTGTTGCTGCCTCAGGCACCTCATGGCCTTTCTCCTGTGAGTCTAAATTTTCGAATCCGACGCAAAAATGATAGCTAATTGTAACGTTCAGGGCCTTGTAATGACGATGGAACACTCAAATTGCGTCTACATTCAATACATCGGCCTGCAGCCGACTTGTCTCCAAGGCACCACATGGTCCTTCTCCTGTGAGTCTAGATTTTCGAATCCGACGCAAAAATGATAGTTAATTGTAACGTTCAGGGCCTCCTAATGCCGATGGAACACTCAAATTGCGTCGAGATCCAATACATCGGCCTCCAGCCGACTTGTCTCCAAGGGGATATCGCTGCCTCGGGCATCACATGGTCCGTCTCCGGTGAGTCTAGATTTTCGAATCCGACGCAAAAATGATAGTTAATTGTAACGTTCAGGGCCTCCTAATGCCGATGGAACACTCAAATTGCGTCGAGATTCAATACTTCGGCCTCCAGCCGACTTGTCTAAAAGGGTCTGTTGCTGCCTCGGGCACCACATGGTCCTTCTCCTGTGAGTCTAGATTTTCGAATCCGACGCAAAAATGATAGTGAATTGTATCGTTCAGGGGCTCCTAATGACGATGGAACTCTCAAATTGCGTCGAGATTCAATACATCGGCCTCCAGCCGACTTGTCTCCAAGGGGATATCGCTGCCTCGGGCACCCCATGGTCCGTCTCCGGTGAGTCTAGATTTTCGAATCCGACGCAAAAATGATAGTTAATTGTAACGTTCAGGGCCTCCTAATGCCGATGGAACACTCAAATTGCGTCGAGATTCAATACATCGGCCTCCAGCCTACTCGTCTCCAAGGGTCTATTGCTGCCTCGGGCACCTTATGGTCGTTCTCCTGTGAGTCTAGATTTTCGAATCCGACGCAAAAATGATTGTTAATTGTAACGTTCAGGGCCTCCTAATGACGATGGAACTCTCAAATTGCGTCGAGATTCAATACATCGGCCTCCAGCCGACTTGTCTCCAAGGGGATCTCGCTGCCTCGGGCACCACATGGTCCGTCTCCGGTGAGTCTAGATTTTCGAATCCGACGCAGAAATGATAGTTAATTGTAACGTTCAGGGCCTCCTAATGCCGATGGAACACTCAAATTGCGTCGAGATTCAATACATCGGCCTCCAGCCTACTTGTCTCCAAGGGTCTGTTGCTGCCTCGGGCACCTTATGGTAGTTCTCCTGTGATTTTAGATTATCGAATCCGACGCAATAATGATAGTTAATTGTAACGTTTAGGGCCTCCTAATGACGATGGGACACTCAAATTGCGTCGAGATTCAATACATCGTCCTCCAGCCGACTTGTCTCCAAGGGGCTAATGCTGCCTCGGGAACCTTACGTTCGTTCTCTTGTAAGTCTAGATTTTCGAATCCGACGCAAAAAGGATTGTTAATTGTAACGTTCAGGGCCTCCTAATGCCGATGGAACACTCAAATTGCGTCGAGATTCAATACATCGGCCTCCAGCCGACTTGTCTCCAAGGGTCTGTTGCTGCGTCGGGCACCTTATGGTCATTCTCTTGTATGTCTAGATTATCGATTCCGACGCAAAAATAATAGTTAATTGTAACGTTTAGGGCATCCTAATGACGTTGGAACTCTCAGATTGCGTCGAGATTCAATACATCGGCCTCCAGCCAACTTGTCTCCAAGGGGATATCGCTGCCTCGGGCACCACATGGTCCGTCTCCGGTGAGTCTAGATTTTCGAATCCGACGCAAAAATGATTGTTAATTGTAACGTTCAGGGCCTTCTAATGCCGATGGAACACTCAAATTGCGTCGAGATTGAATACATCGGCCTCCAGCCGACTTGTCTCCAAGGGTCTATTGCTGCCTCGGGCACCTTATGGTCGTTCTCCTGTGAGTCTAGATTTTCGAATCCGACGCAAAAATGATAGTTAATTGTAACGTTCAGGGCCTTGTAATGACGATGGAACACTCAAATTGCGTCAAGATTCAATACATCGGCCTGCAGCCGACTTGTCTCCAAGGGTCTATTGCTGCCTCGGGCACCACATGGTCCTTCTCCTGTGAGTCTAGATTTTCGAATCCGACGCAAAAATGATAGTGAATTGTAACGTTTTGGGCCTCCTAATGACGATGGAACACTCAAATTGCGTCGAGATTCAATACATCGGCCTCCAGCCGACTTGTCTCCAAGGGTCTGTTGCTGCCTCGGGCACCCTATGGTCTTTCTCCTGTGAGTCTAGATTTTCGAATCCGACGCAAAAATGATAGTTAATTGTAACGTTCAGGGCCTCCTAATGCCGATGGAACACTCAAATTGCGTCGAGATCCAATACATCGGCCTCCAGCCGACTTGTCTCCAAGGGGATATCGCTGCCTCGGGCACCACATGGTCCGTCTCCGGTGAGTCTAGATTTTCGAATCCGACGCAAAAATGATAGTTAATTGTAACGTTCAGGGCCTCCTAATGCCGATGGAACACTCAAATTGCGTCGAGATTCAATACTTCGGCCTCCAGCCGACTTGTCTAAAGGGGTCTGTTGCTGCCTCGGGCACCACATGGTCCTTCTCCTGTGAGTCTAGATTTTCGAATCCGACGCAAAAATGATAGTGAATTGTATCGTTCAGGGCCTCCTAATGACGATGGAACTCTCAAATTGCGTCGAGATTCAATACATCGGCCTCCAGCCGACTTGTCTCCAAGGGGATATCGCTGCCTCGGGGACCCCATGGTCCGTCTCCGGTGAGTCTAGATTTTCGAATCCGACGCAAAAATGATAGTTAATTGTAACGTTCAGGGCCTCCTAATGCCGATGGAACACTCAAATTGCGTCGAGATTCAATACATCGGCCTCCAGCCGACTTGTCTCCAAGGGTCTATTGCTGCCTCGGGCACCTTATGGTCGTTCTCCTGTGAGTCTAGATTTTCGAATCCGACGCAAAAATGATTGTTAATTGTAACGTTCAGGGCCTCCTAATGACGATGGAACTCTCAAATTGCGTCCAGACTCAATACATCGGCCTCCAGCCGACTTGTCTCCAAGGGGATATCGCTGCCTCGGGCACCACATGGTCCGTCTCCGGTGAGTCTAGATTTTCGAATCCGACGCAAAAATGATAGTTAATTGTAACGTTCAGGGCCTTGTAATGACGATGGAACACTCAAATTGCGTCGAGATTCAATACATCGGCCTCCAGCCTACTTGTCTCCAAGGGTCTGTTGCTGCCTCGGGCACCTTATGGTTGTTCTCCTGTGATTTTAGATTATCGAATCCGACGCAATAATGATAGTTAATTGTAACGTTTAGGGCCTCCTAATGACGATGGGACACTCAAATTGCGTCGATATTCAATTCATCGTCCTCCAGCCGACTTGTCTCCAAGGGTCTAATGCTGCCTCGGGAACCTTACGTTCGTTCTCTTGTAAGTCTAGATTTTCGAATCCGACGCAAAAATGATAGTTAATTGTAACGTTCAGGGCCCCCTAATGCCGATGGAACACTCAAATTGCGTCGAGATTCAATACATCGGCCTCCAGCCGACCTGTCTCCAAGTGTCTATTGCTGCCTTGGGCACCACATGATCCTTCTCCTGTGAGTCTAGATTTTCGAACCCGACGCAAAACTGATAGTGAATTGTAACGTTTAGGGCCTCCTAATGACGATGGAACACTCAAATTGCGTCGAGATTCAATACATCTTCCTCCAGCCGACTTGTCTCCAAGGGTCTGTTGCTGCCTCAGGCACCTCATGGTCTTTCTCCTGTGAGTCTAAATTTTCGAATCCGAAGCAAAAATGATAGTTAATTGTAACGTTCAGGGCCTTGTAATGACGATGGAACACTCAAATTGCGTCTAGATTCAATACATCGGCTTGTCTCCAAACGTCTATTGCTGCCTCGGGCACCACATGGTCCTTCTCCTGCGAGTCTAGATTTTCGAATCCGACGCAGAAATGATAGTGAATTGTAACGTTTAGGGCCTCCTAATGACGATGGAACACTCAAATTGCGTCGAGATTCAATACATCGGCCTCCAGCCGACTTGTCTCCAAGGGTCTATTGCTGCCTCGGGCACCTCATGGTCCTTCTCCTGTGAGTCTAGATTTTCGAATCCGACGCAAAAATGATAGTTAATTGTAACGTTCAGGGCCTTGTAATGACGATGGAACACTCAAATTGCGTCGAGATTCAATACATCGGCCTCCAGCCGACTTGTCTCCAAGGGTCTGTTGCTGCCTCGGGCACCACATGGTCCTTCTCCTGTGAGTCTAGATTTTCGAATCCGACGCAAAAATGATAGTGAATTGTAACGTTTAGGGCCTCCTAATGACGATGGAACACTCAAATTGCGTCGAGATTCAATACATTGGCCTCCAGCCGACTTGTCTCCAAGGGTCTGTTGCTGCCTCGGGCACCTTATGGTCGTTTTCCTGTGAGTCTAGATTTTCGAATCCGACGCAAAAATGGTAGTTAATTGTAACGTTCAGGGCCTCCTAATGCCGATGGAACACTCAAATTGCGTCGAGATCCAATACATCGGCCTCCAGCCGACTTGTCTCCAAGGGTCTATTGCTGCTTCGGGCACCTTATGCTCATTCTCTTGTATGTCTAGATTATCGATTCCGACGCAAAAATGAAAGTTAATTGTAACGTTTAGGGCCTCCTAATGACGATGGAACTCTCAGATTGCGTCGAGATTCAATACATCGGCCTCCAGCCGACTTGTCTCCAAGGGTCTATTGCTGCCTCGGGCACCACATGGTCCTTCTCCTGTGAGTCTAGATTTACGAATCCGACGCAAAAATGATAGTTAATTGTAACGTTCAGGGCCTCCTAAAGACGATGGAACACTCAAATTGCGTCGAGATTCAATACATCGGCCTCCAGCCGACTTGTCTCCAAAGGTCTGTTGCTGCCTCGGCACGTTATGGTCGTTCTCCTGTGAGTTTAGATTATCGAATCCGACGCAAAAATTATAGTGAATTGTAACGTTCAGCGCCTCCTAATGACGATAGAGTACTCAAATTGCGTCGAGATTCAATACATCGACCTCCAGTCGACTTGTATCCAAGAGGATATTGCAGTCTCGGGCACCTCATGGTCGTTCTCTTGTAAGTCTAGAATTTCGAATCCGACGCAAAAATGATAGTTAATTGTAACGTTCAGGGCCTCCTAATGACGATGGAACTCTCAAATTGCGTCGAGATTCAATACATCGGCCTCCAGCCGACTTGATTCCAAGGGTCTATTGCTGCCTCGGGCACCTTATGGTCGTTCTCTTGTAAGTCTAGATTTTCGAATCCGACGCAAAAATGATAGTTAATTGTAACGTTCATGGCCTCCTAATGCCGATGGAACTCTCAAATTGCGTCGAGATTCAATACATCGTCCTCCAGCCGACTTGTCTCCAAGGGTCTATTGCTGCCTCGGGCACCTTATGGTCGTTCTCCTGTGAGTCTAGATTTTCGAATCCGACGCAAAAATGATTGTTAATTGTAACGTTCAGGGCCTCCTAATGACGATGGAACACTCAAATTGCGTCAAGATTCAATACATCGGCCTGCAGCCGACTTGTCTCCAAGGGTCTATTGCTGCCTCGGGCACCACGTGGTCCTTCTCCTGTGAGACTAGATTTTCGAATCCGACGCAAAAATGATAGTTAATTGTAACGTTCAGGGCCTCCTAATGACGATGGAACACTCAAATTGCGTCGAGATTCAATACATCGGCTTCCAGCCGACTTGTCTCCAAGGGTCTATTGCTTCCTCCGGCTCCTTATGGTCGTTCTCCTGTGAGTCTATATTTCGAATCCGACGCAAAAATGATAGTGAATTGTAACGTTTAGGGCCTCCTAATGACGATGGAACACTCAAATTGCGTCGAGATTCAATACATCTTCCTCCAGCCGACTTGTCTCCAAGGGTCTGTTGCTGCCTCAGGCACCTCATGGTCTTTCTCCTAAGTGTCTAAATTTTCGAATTCGACGCAAAAATGACAGTTAATTGTAACGTTCAGGGCCATGTAATGACGATGGAACACTCAAATTGCGTCAAGATTCAATACATCGGCCTCCAGCCGACTTGTCTCCAAGGGTCTATTGCTGCCTCGGGCACCACATGGTCCGTCTCCGGTGAGTCTAGATTTTCGAATCCGACGCAAAAATGATAGTTAATTGTAACGTTCAGGGCCTCCTAATGCCGATGGAACACTCAAATTGCGTCGAGATTCAATACATCGGCCTCCAGCCGACTTGTCTCCAAGGGTCTATTGCTTCCTCCGGCTCCTTATGGTCGTTCTCCTGTGAGTCTATTTTTTGAATCCGACGCAAAAATGATAGTGAATTGTAACGTTTAGGGCCTCCTAATGACGATAGAAAACTCAAATTGCGTCGAGATTCAATACATCGACCTCCAGTCGACTTGCATCCAAGAGGATATTGCAGTCTCGGGCACCTCATGGTCGTTCCCTTGTAAGTCTAGAATTTCGAATCCGACGCAAAAATGATAGTTAATTGTAACGTTCAGGGCCTCCTAATGACGATGGAACTCTCAAATTGCGTCGAGATTCAATACATCGGCCTCCAGCCGACTTGATTCGAAGGGTCTATTGCTGCCTCGGGCACCTTATGGTCGTTCTCTTGTAAGTCTAGATTTTCGAATCCGACGCAAAAATGATAGTTAATTGTAACGTTCATGGCCTCTTAATGCCGATGGAACTCTCAAATTGCGTCGAGATTCAATACATCGTCCTCCAGCCGACTTGTCTCCAAGGGTCTATTGCTGCCTCGGGCACCTTATGGTCGTTCTCCTGTGAGTCTAGATTTTCGAATCCGACGCAAAAATGATTGTTAATTGTAACGTTCAGGGCCTCCTAATGACGATGGAACACTGAAATTGCGTCAAGATTCAATACATCGGCCTGCAGCCGACTTGTCTCCAAGGGTCTATTGCTGCCTCGGGCACCACGTGGTCCTTCTCCTGTGAGTCTAGATTTTCGAATCCGACGCAAAAATGATAGTTAATTGTAACGTTCAGGGCCTCCTAATGACGATGGAACACTCAAATTGCGTCGAGATTCAATACATCGGCCTCCAGCCGACTTGTCTCCAAGGGCCTATTGCTTCCTCCGGCTCCTTATGGTCGTTATCCTGTGAGTCTATATTTTGAATCCGACGCAAAAATGATAGTGAATTGTAACGTTTAGGGCCTCCTAATGCCGATGGAACACTCAAATTGCGTCGAGATTCAATACATCGACCTCCAGCCCACTTGTCTCCAAGTGTCTAATGCTGCCTCGGGAACCTTATGGTCGTTCTCTTGTAAGTCTAGATTTTCGAATCCGACGCAAAAATGATAGTTAATTGAAACGTTCAGGGCCTCCTAATGCCGATGGAACTCTCAAATTGCGTCGAGATTCAATTCATCGTCCTCCAGCCGACTTGTCTCCAAGGGTCTATTGCTGCCTCGGGCACCTTATGGTCGTTCTCCTGTGAGTCTAGATTTTCGAATCCGACGCAAAAATGATTGTTAATTGTAACGTTCAGGGCCTCCTAATGACGATGGAACTCTCAAATTGCGTCGAGATTCAATACATCGGCCTCCAGCCGACTTGTCTCCAAGGGGATATCGCTGCCTCGGGCACCACATCGTCCGTCTCCGGTGAGTCTAGATTTTCGAATCCGACGCAAAAATGATAGTCAATTGTAACGTTGAGGGCCTTGTAATGACGATGGAACACTCAAATTGCGTCGAGATTCAATACATCGGCCTCCAGCCGACTTGTCTCCAAGGGGATATCGCTGCCTCGGGCACCACATGGTCCGTCTCCGGTGAGTCTAGATTTTCGAATCCGACGCAAAAATGATAGTTAATTGTAACGTTCAGGGCCTCCTAATGCCGATGGAACACTCAAATTGCGTCGAGATTCAATACATCGGCCTCCAGCCGACTTGTCTCCAAGGGTCTATTGCTTCCTCCGGCTCCTTATGGTCGTTCTCCTGTGAGTCTATTTTTTGAATCCGACGCAAAAATGATAGTGAATTGTAACGTTTAGGGCCTCCTAATGACGATAGAAAACTCAAATTGCGTCGAGATTCAATACATCGACCTCCAGTCGACTTGCATCCAAGAGGATATTGCAGTCTCGGGCACCTCATGGTCGTTCCCTTGTAAGTCTAGAATTTCGAATCCGACGCAAAAATGATAGTTAATTGTAACGTTCAGGGCCTCCTAATGACGATGGAACTCTCAAATTGCGTCGAGATTCAATACATCGGCCTCCAGCCGACTTGATTCCAAGGGTCTATTGCTGCCTCGGGCACCTTATGGTCGTTCTCTTGTAAGTCTAGATTTTCGAATCCGACGCAAAAATGATAGTTAATTGTAACGTTCATGGCCTCTTAATGCCGATGGAACTCTCAAATTGCGTCGAGATTCAATACATCGTCCTCCAGCCGACTTGTCTCCAAGGGTCTATTGCTGCCTCGGGCACCTTATGGTCGTTCTCCTGTGAGTCTAGATTTTCGAATCCGACGCCAAAATGATTGTTAATTGTAACGTTCAGGGCCTCCTAATGACGATGGAACTCTCAAATTGCGTCAAGATTCAATACATCGGCCTGCAGCCGACTTGTCTCCAAGGGTCTATTGCTGCCTCGGGCACCACGTGGTCCTTCTCCTGTGAGTCTAGATTTTCGAATCCGACGCAAAAATGATAGTTAATTGTAACGTTCAGGGCCTCCTAATGACGATGGAACACTCAAATTGCGTCGAGATTCAATACATCGGCCTCCAGCCGACATGTCTCCAAGGGCCTAAAGCTTCCTCCGGCTCCTTATGGTCGTTATCCTGTGAGTCTATATTTTGAATCCGACGCAAAAATGATAGTGAATTGTAACGTTTAGGGCCTCCTAATGACGATCGAACACTCAAATTGCGTCGAGATTCAATACATCGGCCTCCAGCCGACTTGTCTCCAAGGGTCTGTTGCTGCCTCGGCACCTTATGGTCGTTCTCCTGTGAGTTTAGATTATTGAATCCGACGCAAAAATGATAGTGAATTGTGACGTTCAGCGCCTCCTAATGACGATAGAAGACTCAAATTGAGTCGAGATTCAATACATCGACCTCCAGTCGACTTGCATCCAAGAGGATATTGCAGTCTCGGGCACCTCATGGTCGTTCACTTGTAAGTCTAGATTATCGAATCCGACGCAAAAATGATAGTTAATTGTAACGTTTAGGGTCTCCTAATGACGATGGAACACTCAAATTGCGTCGAGATTCAATACATCGATCTCCAGCCCACTTGTCTCCAAGGGTCTAATGCTGCCTCGGGAACCTTATGGTCGTTCTCTTGTAAGTCTAGATTTTCGAATCCGACGCAAAAATGATAGTTAATTGAAACGTTCAGGGCCTCCTAATGCCGATGGAACTCTCAAATTGCGTCGAGATTCAATTCATCGTCCTCCAGCCGACTTGTCTCCAAGGGTCTATTGCTGCCTCGGGCACCTTATGGTCGTTCTCCTGTGAGTCTAGATTTTCGAATCCGACGCAAAAATGATTGTTAATTGCAACGTTCAGGGCCTCCTAATGACGATGGAACTCTCAAATTGCATCGAGATTCAATACATCGGCCTCCAGCCGACTTGTCTCCAAGGGGATATCGCTGCCTCGGGCACCACATCGTCCGTCTCCGGTGAGTCTAGATTTTCGAATCCGACGCAAAAATGATAGTCAATTGTAACGTTGAGGGCCTTGTAATGACGATGGAACACTCAAATTGCGTCGAGATTCAATACATCGGCCTCCAGCCTACTTGTCTCCAAGGGTCTGTTGCTGCCTCGGGCACCTTATGGTTGTTCTCCTGTAATTTTAGATTATCGAATCCGACGCAATAATGATAGTTAATTGTAACGTTCAGGGCCTCCTAATGCCGATGGAACTCTCAAATTGCGTCGAGATTCAATACATCGGCCTCCAGCCGACTTGTCTCCAAGGGTCTATTGCTGCCTTGGGCACCACATGGTCCTTCTCCTGTGAGTCTAGATTTTCGAACCCGACGCAAAACTGATAGTGAATTGTAACGTTTAGGGCCTCCTAATGACGATGGAACACTCAAATTGCGTCGAGATTCAATACATCTTCCTCCAGCCGACTTGTCTCCAAGGGTCTGTTGCTGCCTCAGGCACCTCATGGTCTTTCTCCTGTGTGTCTAAATTTTCGAATCCGACGCAAAAATGATAGTTAATTGTAACGTTCAGGGCCTTGTAATGACGATGGAACACTCAAATTGCGTCAAGATTCAATACATCGGCCTGCAGCCGACTTGTCTCCAAGGGTCTATTGCTGCCTCGGGCACCACATGGTCATTCTCCTGTGAGTCTAGATTTTCGAATCCGACGCAAAAATGATAGTTAATTGTAACGTTCAGGGCCTCCTAATGACGATGGAACACTCAAATTGCGTCGAGATTCAATACATCGACCTCCAGTCGACTTGTATCCAAGAGGATATTGCAGTCTCGGGCACCTCATGGTCGTTCTCTTGTAAGTCTAGAATTTCGAATCCGACGCAAAAATGATAGTTAATTGTAACGTTCAGGGCCTCCTAATGACGATGGAACTCTCAAATTGCGTCGAGATTCAATACATCGTCCTCCAGCCGACTTGTCTCCAAGGGTCTATTGCTGCCTCGGGCACCTTATGGTCGTTCTCCTGTGAGTCTAGATTTTCGAATCCGACGCAATAATGATTGTTAATTGTAACGTTCAGGGCCTCCTAATGACGATGGAACTCTCAAATTGCGTCGAGATTCAATACATCGACCTCCAGCCGACTTGTCTCCAAGGGGATATCGCTGCCTCGGGCACCACATGGTCCGTCTCCGGTGAGTCTAGATTTTCGAATCCGACGCAAAAATGATAGTTAATTGTAACGTTCAGGGCCTCCTAATGCCGATGGAACACTCAAATTGCGTCGAGATTCAATACATCGGCCTCCAGCCGACTTGTCTCCAAGGGTCTATTGCTTCCTCCGGCTCCTTATGGTCGTTCTCCTGTGAGTCTATATTTTGAATCCGACGCAAAAATGATAGTTAATTGTAACGTTCAGGGCCTTGTAGTGACGATGGAACACTCAAATTGCGTCGAGATTCAATACATCGGCCTGCAGCCGACTTGTCTCCAAGGGTCTATTGCTGCCTCGGGCACCACATGGTCCTTCTCCTGTGAGTCTAGATTTTCGAATCCGACTCGAAAATGATAGTGAATTGTAACGTTTAGGGCCTCCTAATGACGATGGAACACTCAAATTGCGTCGACATTCAATACATCGGCCTCCAGCCGACTTGTCTCCAAGGGTCTGTTGCTGCCTCGGATACCTTATGGTCGTTCTCTTGTTAGTCTAGCTTATTGAATCCGACGCAAAAATGATAGTTAATTGTAACGTTTAGGGTCTCCTAATGACGATGGAACACTCAAATTGCGTCGAGATTCAATACATCGACCTCCAGCCCACTTGTCTCCAAGGGTCTAATGCTGCCTCGGGAACCTTATGGTCGTTCTCTTGTAAGTCTAGATTTTCGAATCCGACGCAAAAATGATAGTTAATTGAAACGTTCAGGCCTCCTAATGCCGATGGAACACTCAAATTGCGTCGAGATTCAATACTTCGGCCTCCAGCCGACTTGTCTAAAAGGGTCTGTTGCTGCCTCGGGCACCACATGGTCCTTCTCCTGTGAGTCTAGATTTTCGAATCCGACGCAAAAATGATAGTGAATTGTATTGTTCAGGGCCTCCTAATGACGATGGAACTCTCAAATTGCGTCAAGATTCAATATATCGGCCTCCAGCCGACTTGTCTCCAAGGGGATATCGCTGCCTCGGGCACCCCATGGTCCGTCTCCGGTGAGTCTAGATTTTCGAATCAGACGCAAAAATGATAGTTAATTGTAACGTTCAAGGCCTCCTAATGCCGATGGAACACTCAAATTGCGTCGAGATTCAATACATCGGCCTCCAGCCGACTTGTCTCAAAGGGTCTATTGCTGCCTCGGGCACTTTATGGTCGTTCTCCTGTGAGTGTAGATTTTCGAATCCGACGCAAAAATGATTGTTAATTGTAACGTTCAGGGCCTCCTAATGACGATGGAACTCTCAAATTACGTCGAGATTCAATACATCGGCCTCCAGCCGACATGTCTCCAAGGGGATATCGCTGCCTCGGGCACCCCATGGTCCGTCTCCGGTGAGTCTAGATTTTCGAATCAGACGCAAAAATGATAGTTAATTGTAACGTTCAAGGCCTCCTAATGCCGATGGAACACTCAAATTGCGTCGAGATTCAATACATCGGCCTCCAGCCGACTTGTCTCAAAGGGTCTATTGCTGCCTCGGGCACTTTGTGGTCGTTCTCCTGTGAGTGTAGATTTTCGAATCCGACGCAATAATGATAGTTAATTGTAACGTTTAGGGCCTCCTAATGACGATGGGACACTCAAATTGCGTCGATATTCAATACATCGTCCTCCAGCCGACTTGTCTGCAAGGGTCTAATGCTGCCTCGGGAACCTTACGTTCGTTCTCTTGTAAGTCTAGATTTTCGAATCCGACGCAAAAATTATAGTTGATTGTAACGTTCAGGGCCTCCTAATGCCGATGGAACACTCAAATTGCGTCGAGATTCAATACATCGGCCTCCAGCCGACTTGTCTCCAAGGGTCTATTGCTGCCTTGGGCACCACATGGTCCTTCTCCTGTGAGTCTAGATTTTCGAACCCGACGCAAAACTGATAGCGAATTGTAACGTTTAGGGCCTCCTAATAACGATGGAACACTCAAATTGCGTCGAGATTCAATACATCTTCCTCCAGCCGACTTGTCTCCAGGGTCTGTTGCTGCCTAAGGCACCTCATGGTCTTTCTCCTGTGAGTCTAAATTTTCGAATCGAAGCAAAAATGATAGTTAATTGTAACGTTCAGGGCCTTGTAATGACGATGGAACACTCAAATTGCGTCTAGATTCAATACATCGGCTTGTCTCCAAGGGTCTATTGCTGCCTCGGGCACCACATGGTCCTTTTCCTGCGAGTCTAGATTTTCGAATCCGACGCAGAAATGATAGTGAATTGTAACGTTTAGGGCCTCCTAATGACGATGGAACACTCAATTGCGTCGAGATTCAATACATCGGCCTCCAGCCGACTTGTCTCCAATGGTCTGTTGCTGCCTCGGCACGTTATCGTCGTTCTCCTGTGAGTTTAGATTATCGAATCCGACGCAAAAATGATAGTGAATTGTAACGTTCAGCGCCTCCTAATGACGATAGAGAACCTCAAATTGCGTCGAGATTCAATACATCGACCTCCAGTCGACTTGTATCCAAGAGGATATTGCAGTCTCGGGCACCTCATGGTCGTTCTCTTGTAAGTCTAGAATTTCGAATCCGACGCAAAAATGATAGTTAATTGTAACGTTCAGGGCCTCCTAATGACGATGGAACTCTCAAATTGCGTCGAGATTCAATACATCGGCCTCCAGCCGACTTGATTCCAAGGGTCTATTGCTGCCTCGGGCACCTTATGGTCGTTTCTCTTGTAAGTCTAGATTTTCGAATCCGACGCAAAAATGATAGTTAATTGTAACGGTCATGGCCTCCTAATGCCGATGGAACTCTCAAATTGCGTCGAGATTCAATACATCGTCCTCCAGCCGACTTGTCTCCAAGGGTCTATTGCTGCCTCGGGCACCTTATGGTCGTTCTCCTGTGAGTCTAGATTTTCGAATCCGACGCAAAAATGATTGTTAATTGTAACGTTCAGGGCTCCTAATGACGATCGAACACTCAAATTGCGTCAAGATTCAATACATCGGCCTGCAGCCGACTTGTCTCCAAGGGTCTATTGCTGCCTCGGGCACCACGTGGTCCTTCTCCTGTGAGACTAGATTTTCGAATTCGACGCAAAAATGATAGTTAATTGTAACGTTCAGGGCCTCCTAATGACGATGGAACACTCAAATTGCGTCGAGATTCAATACATCGGCCTCCAGCCGACTTGTCTCCAAGGGTTTATTGCTTCCTCCGGCTCCTTATGGTCGTTCTCCTGTGAGTCTATATTTTGAATCCGACGCAAAAATGATAGTGAATTGTAACGTTTAGGGCCTCCTAATGACGATGGAACACTCAAATTGCGTCGAGATTCAATACATCTTCCTCCAGCCGACTTGTCTCCAAGGGTCTGTTGCTGCCTCAGGCACCTCATGGTCTTTCTCCTGTGTGTCTAAATTTTCGAATTCGACGCAAAAATGATAGTTAATTGTAACGTTCAGGGCCTCCTAATGACGATGGAACACTCAAATTGCGTCGAGATTCAATACATCGACCTCCAGTCGACTTGTATCCAAGAGGATATTGCAGTCTCGGGCACCTCATGGTCGTTCTCTTGTAAGTCTAGAATTTCGAATCGACGCAAAAATGATAGTTAATTGTAACGTTCAGGCCTCCTAATGACGATGGAACTCTCAAATTGCGTCGAGATTCAATACATCGGCCTCCAGCCGACTTGATTCCAAGGGTCTATTGCTGCCTCGTGCACCTTATGGTCGTTCTCTTGTAAGTCTAGATTTTCGAATCCGACGAAAAATGATAGTTAATTGTAACGTTCATGGCCTCCTAATGCCGATGGAACCCTCAAATTGCGTCGAGATTCAATACATCGGCCTCCAGCCGACTTGTCACCAAGGGTCTATTGCTTCCTCCGGCTCCTTATGGTCGTTCTCCTGTGAGTCTATATTTTGAATCCGACGCAAAAATGATAGTGAATTGTAACGTTTAGGGCCTCCTAATGACGATAGAATACTCAAATTGCGTCGAGATTCAATACATCGACCTCCAGTCGACTTGCATCCAAGAGGATATTGCAGTCTCGGGCACCTCATGGTCGTTCCCTTGTAAGTCTAGAATTTCGAATCCGACGCAAAAATGATAGTTAATTGTAACGTTCAGGGCCTCCTAATGACGATGGAACTCTCAAATTGCGTCGAGATTCAATACATCGGCCTCCAGCCGACTTGTCTCCAAGGGGATATCGCTGCCTCGGGGACCCCATGGTCCGTCTCCGGTGAGTCTAGATTTTCGAATCCGACGCAAAAATGATAGTTAATTGTAACGTTCAGGGCCTCCTAATGCCGATGGAACACTCAAATTGCGTCGAGATTCAATACATCGGCCTCCAGCCGACTTGTCTCCAAGGGTCTATTGCTGCCTCGGGCACCTTATGGTCGTTCTCCTGTGAGTCTAGATTTTCGAATCCGACGCAAAAATGATTGTTAATTGTAACGTTCAGGGCCTCCTAATGCCGATGGAACACTCAAATTGCGTCGAGATTCAATACATCGGCCTCCAGCCGACTTGTCTCAAAGGGTCTATTGCTGCCTCGGGCACTTTATGGTCGTTCTCCTGTGAGTGTAGATTTTCGAATCCGACGCAAAAATGATTGTTAATTGTAACGTTCAGGGCCTCCTAATGACGATGGAACTCTCAAATTACGTCGAGATTCAATACATCGGCCTCCAGCCGACATGTCTCCAAGGGGATATCGCTGCCTCGGGCACCCCATGGTCCGTCTCCGGTGAGTCTAGATTTTCGAATCAGACGCAAAAATGATAGTTAATTGTAACGTTCAAGGCCTCCTAATGCCGATGGAACACTCAAATTGCGTCGAGATTCAATACATCGGCCTCCAGCCGACTTGTCTCAAAGGGTCTATTGCTGCCTCGGGCACTTTGTGGTCGTTCTCCTGTGAGTGTAGATTTTCGAATCCGACGCAATAATGATAGTTAATTGTAACGTTTAGGGCCTCCTAATGACGATGGGACACTCAAATTGCGTCGATATTCAATACATCGTCCTCCAGCCGACTTGTCTGCAAGGGTCTAATGCTGCCTCGGGAACCTTACGTTCGTTCTCTTGTAAGTCTAGATTTTCGAATCCGACGCAAAAATTATAGTTGATTGTAACGTTCAGGGCCTCCTAATGCCGATGGAACACTCAAATTGCGTCGAGATTCAATACATCGGCCTCCAGCCGACTTGTCTCCAAGGGTCTATTGCTGCCTTGGGCACCACATGGTCCTTCTCCTGTGAGTCTAGATTTTCGAACCCGACGCAAAACTGATAGCGAATTGTAACGTTTAGGGCCTCCTAATGACGATGGAACACTCAAATTGCGTCGAGATTCAATACATCTTCCTCCAGCCGACTTGTCTCCAAGGGTCTGTTGCTGCCTAAGGCACCTCATGGTCTTTCTCCTGTGAGTCTAAATTTTCGAATCCGAAGCAAAAATGATAGTTAATTGTAACGTTCAGGGCCTTGTAATGACGATGGAACACTCAAATTGCGTCTAGATTCAATACATCGGCTTGTCTCCAAGGGTCTATTGCTGCCTCGGGCACCACATGGTCCTTTTCCTGCGAGTCTAGATTTTCGAATCCGACGCAGAAATGATAGTGAATTGTAACGTTTAGGGCCTCCTAATGACGATGGAACACTCAAATTGCGTCGAGATTCAATACATCGGCCTCCAGCCGACTTGTCTCCAATGGTCTGTTGCTGCCTCGGCACGTTATCGTCGTTCTCCTGTGAGTTTAGATTATCGAATCCGACGCAAAAATGATAGTGAATTGTAACGTTCAGCGCCTCCTAATGACGATAGAGAACTCAAATTGCGTCGAGATTCAATACATCGACCTCCAGTCGACTTGTATCCAAGAGGATATTGCAGTCTCGGGCACCTCATGGTCGTTCTCTTGTAAGTCTAGAATTTCGAATCCGACGCAAAAATGATAGTTAATTGTAACGTTCAGGGCCTCCTAATGACGATGGAACTCTCAAATTGCGTCGAGATTCAATACATCGGCCTCCAGCCGACTTGATTCCAAGGGTCTATTGCTGCCTCGGGCACCTTATGGTCGTTCTCTTGTAAGTCTAGATTTTCGAATCCGACGCAAAAATGATAGTTAATTGTAACGGTCATGGCCTCCTAATGCCGATGGAACTCTCAAATTGCGTCGAGATTCAATACATCGTCCTCCAGCCGACTTGTCTCCAAGGGTCTATTGCTGCCTCGGGCACCTTATGGTCGTTCTCCTGTGAGTCTAGATTTTCGAATCCGACGCAAAAATGATTGTTAATTGTAACGTTCAGGGCCTCCTAATGACGATCGAACACTCAAATTGCGTCAAGATTCAATACATCGGCCTGCAGCCGACTTGTCTCCAAGGGTCTATTGCTGCCTCGGGCACCACGTGGTCCTTCTCCTGTGAGACTAGATTTTCGAATTCGACGCAAAAATGATAGTTAATTGTAACGTTCAGGGCCTCCTAATGACGATGGAACACTCAAATTGCGTCGAGATTCAATACATCGGCCTCCAGCCGACTTGTCTCCAAGGGTTTATTGCTTCCTCCGGCTCCTTATGGTCGTTCTCCTGTGAGTCTATATTTTGAATCCGACGCAAAAATGATAGTGAATTGTAACGTTTAGGGCCTCCTAATGACGATGGAACACTCAAATTGCGTCGAGATTCAATACATCTTCCTCCAGCCGACTTGTCTCCAAGGGTCTGTTGCTGCCTCAGGCACCTCATGGTCTTTCTCCTGTGTGTCTAAATTTTCGAATTCGACGCAAAAATGATAGTTAATTGTAACGTTCAGGGCCTCCTAATGACGATGGAACACTCAAATTGCGTCGAGATTCAATACATCGACCTCCAGTCGACTTGTATCCAAGAGGATATTGCAGTCTCGGGCACCTCATGGTCGTTCTCTTGTAAGTCTAGAATTTCGAATCCGACGCAAAAATGATAGTTAATTGTAACGTTCAGGGCCTCCTAATGACGATGGAACTCTCAAATTGCGTCGAGATTCAATACATCGGCCTCCAGCCGACTTGATTCCAAGGGTCTATTGCTGCCTCGTGCACCTTATGGTCGTTCTCTTGTAAGTCTAGATTTTCGAATCCGACGAAAAAATGATAGTTAATTGTAACGTTCATGGCCTCCTAATGCCGATGGAACCCTCAAATTGCGTCGAGATTCAATACATCGTCCTCCAGCCGACTTGTCTCCAAGGGTCTATTGCTGCCTCGGGCACCTTATGGTCGTTCTCCTGTGAGTCTAGATTTTCGAATCCGACGCAATAATGATTGTTAATTGTAACGTTCAGGGCCTCCTAATGACGATGGAACTCTCAAATTGCGTCGAGATTCAATACATCGGCCTCCAGCCGACTTGTCTCCAAGGGGATATCGCTGCCTCGGGCACCACATGGTCCGTCTCCGGTGAGTCTAGATTTTCGAATCCGACGCAAAAATGATAGTTAATTGTAACGTTCAGGGCCTCCTAATGCCGATGGAACACTCAAATTGCGTCGAGATTCAATACATCGGCCTCCAGCCGACTTGTCACCAAGGGTCTATTGCTTCCTCCGGCTCCTTATGGTCGTTCTCCTGTGAGTCTATATTTTGAATCCGACGCAAAAATGATAGTGAATTGTAACGTTTAGGGCCTCCTAATGACGATAGAATACTCAAATTGCGTCGAGATTCAATACATCGACCTCCAGTCGACTTGCATCCAAGAGGATATTGCAGTCTCGGGCACCTCATGGTCGTTCCCTTGTAAGTCTAGAATTTCGAATCCGACGCAAAAATGATAGTTAATTGTAACGTTCAGGGCCTCCTAATGACGATGGAACTCTCAAATTGCGTCGAGATTCAATACATCGGCCTCCAGCCGACTTGTCTCCAAGGGGATATCGCTGCCTCGGGGACCCCATGGTCCGTCTCCGGTGAGTCTAGATTTTCGAATCCGACGCAAAAATGATAGTTAATTGTAACGTTCAGGGCCTCCTAATGCCGATGGAACACTCAAATTGCGTCGAGATTCAATACATCGGCCTCCAGCCGACTTGTCTCCAAGGGTCTATTGCTGCCTCGGGCACCTTATGGTCGTTCTCCTGTGAGTCTAGATTTTCGAATCCGACGCAAAAATGATTGTTAATTGTAACGTTCAGGGCCTCCTAATGACGATGGAACTCTCAAATTGCGTCCAGATTCAATACATCGGCCTCCAGCCGACTTGTCTCCAAGGGGATATCGCTGCCTCGGGCACCACATGGTCCGTCTCCGGTGAGTCTAGATTTTCGAATCCGACACAAAAATGATAGTTAATTGTAACGTTCAGGGCCTTGTAATGACGATGGAACACTCAAATTGCGTCGAGATTCAATACATCGGTCTCCAGCCTACTTGTCTCCAAGGGTCTGTTGCTGCCTCGGGCACCTTATGGTTGTTCTCCTGTGATTTTAGATTATCGAATCCGACGCAATAATGATAGTTAATTGTAACGTTTGGGGCCTCCTAATGACGATGGGACACTCAAATTGCGTCGATATTCAATTCATCGTCCTCCAGCCGACTTGTCTCCAAGGGTCTAATGCTGCCTCGGGAACCTTACGTTCGCTCTCTTGTAAGTCTAGATTTTCGAATCCGACGCAAAAATGATAGTTAATTGTAACGTTCAGGGCCTCCTAATGCCGATGGAACACTCAAATTGCGTCGAGATTCAATACATCGGCCTCCAGCCGACCTGTCTCCAAGTGTCTATTGCTGCCTTGGGCACCACATGATCCTTCTCCTGTGAGTCTAGATTTTCGAACCCGACGCAAAACTGATAGTGAATTGTAACGTTTAGGGCCTCCTAATGACGATGGAACACTCAAATTGCGTCGAGATTCAATACATCTTCCTCCAGCCGACTTGTCTCCAAGGGTCTGTTGCTGCCTCAGGCACCTCATGGTCTTTCTCCTGTGAGTCTAAATTTTCGAATCCGAAGCAAAAATGATAGTTAATTGTAACGTTCAGGGCCTTGTAATGACGATGGAACACTCAAATTGCGTCTAGATTCAATACATCGGCTTGTCTCCAAGGGTCTATTGCTGCCTCGGGCACCACATGGTCCTTCTCCTGCGAGTCTAGATTTTCGAATCCGACGCAGAAATGATAGTGAATTGTAACGTTTAGGGCCTCCTAATGACGATGGAACACTCAAATTGCGTCGAGATTCAATACATCGGCCTCCAGCCGACTTGTCTCCAAGGGTCTATTGCTGCCTCGAGCACCTCATGGTCCTTCTCCTGTGAGTCTAGATTTTCGAATCCGACGCAAAAATGATAGTTAATTGTAACGTTCAGGGCCTTGTAATGACGATGGAACACTCAAATTGCGTCGAGATTCAATACATCGGCCTCCAGCCGACTTGTCTCCAAGGATCTCTTGCTGCCTCGGGCACCACATGGTCCTTCTCCTGTGAGTCTAGATTTTCGAATCCGACGCAAAAATGATAGTGAATTGTAACGTTTAGGGCCTCCTAATGACGATGGAACACTCAAATTGCGTCGAGATTCAATACATCTTCCTCCAGCCGACTTGTCTCCAAGGGTCTGTTGCTGCCTCAGGCACCTCATGGTCTTTCTCCTGTGTGTCTAAATTTTCGAATTCGACGCAAAAATGATAGTTAATTGTAACGTTCAGGGCCATGTAATGACGATGGAACACTCAAATTGCGTCGAGATTCAATACAACGGCCTCCAGCCGACTTGTCTCCAAGGGTCTGTTGCTGCCTCGGCACGTTATGGTCGTTCTCCTGTGAGTTTAGATTATCGAATCCGACGCAAAAATGATAGTGAATTGTAACGTTCAGCGCCTCCTAATGACGATAGAGAACTCAAATTGCGTCGAGATTCAATACATCGACCTCCAGTCGACTTGTATCCAAGAGGATATTGCAGTCTCGGGCACCTCATGGTCGTTCTCTTGTAAGTCTAGAATTTCGAATCCGACGCAAAAATGATAGTTAATTGTAACGTTCAGGGCCCCCTAATGACGATGGAACTCTCAAATTGCGTCGAGATTCAATACATCGGCCTCCAGCCGACTTGATTCCAAGGGTCTATTGCTGCCTCGGGCACCTTATGGTCGTTCTCTTGTAAGTCTAGATTTTCGAATCCGACGCAAAAATGATAGTTAATTGTAACGTTCATGGCCTCCTAATGCCGATGGAACTCTCAAATTGCGTCGAGATTCAATACATCGTCCTCCAGCCGACTTGTCTCCAAGGGTCTATTGCTGCCTCGGGCACCTTATGGTCGTTCTCCTGTGAGTCTAGATTTTCGAATCCGACGCAAAAATGATTGTTAATTGTAACGTTCAGGGCCTCCTAATGACGATGGAACACTCAAATTGCGTCAAGATTCAATACATCGGCCTGCAGCCGACTTGTCTCCAAGGGTCTATTGCTGCCTCGGGCACCACGTGGTCCTTCTCCTGTGAGACTAGATTTTCGAATCCGACGCAAAAATGATAGTTAATTGTAACGTTCAGGGCCTCCTAATGACGATGGAACACTCAAATTGCGTCGAGATTCAATACATCGGCCTCCAGCCGACTTGTCTCCAAGGGTCTATTGCTTCCTCCGGCTCCTTATGGTCGTTCTCCTGTGAGTCTATATTTCGAATCCGACGCAAAAATGATAGTGAATTGTAACGTTTAGGGCCTCCTAATGACGATGGAACACTCAAATTGCGTCGAGATTCAATACATCTTCCTCCAGCCGACTTGTCTCCAAGGGTCTGTTGCTGCCTCAGGCACCTCATGGTCTTTCTCCTGTGTGTCTAAATTTTCGAATTCGACGCAAAAATGATAGTTAATTGTAACGTTCAGGGCCATGTAATGACGATGGAACACTCAAATTGCGTCAAGATTCAATACATCGGCCTGCAGCCGACTTGTCTCCAAGGGTCTATTGCTGCCTCGGGCACCACATGGTCATTCTCCTGTGAGTCTAGATTTTCGAATCCGACGCAAAAATGATAGTTAATTGTAACGTTCAGGGCCTCCTAATGACGATGGAACACTCAAATTGCGTCGAGATTCAATACATCGACCTCCAGTCGACTTGTATCCAAGAGGATATTGCAGTCTCGGGCACCTCATGGTCGTTCTCTTGTAAGTCTAGAATTTCGAATCCGACGCAAAAATGATAGTTAATTGTAACGTTCAGGGCCTCCTAATGACGATGGAACTCTCAAATTGCGTCGAGATTCAATACATCGGCCTCCAGCCGACTTGATTCCAAGGGTCTATTGCTGCCTCGTGCACCTTATGGTCGTTCTCTTGTAAGTCTAGATTTTCGAATCCGACGAAAAAATGATAGTTAATTGTAACGTTCATGGCCTCCTAATGCCGATGGAACTCTCAAATTGCGTCGAGATTCAATACATCGTCCTCCAGCCGACTTGTCTCCAAGGGTCTATTGCTGCCTCGGGCACCTTATGGTCGTTCTCCTGTGAGTCTAGATTTTCGAATCCGACGCAATAATGATTGTTAATTGTAACGTTCAGGGCCTCCTAATGACGATGGAACTCTCAAATTGCGTCGAGATTCAATACATCGGCCTCCAGCCGACTTGTCTCCAAGGGGATATCGCTGCCTCGGGCACCACATGGTCCGGCTCCGGTGAGTCTAGATTTTTGAATCCGACGCAAAAATGATAGTTAATTGTAACGTTCAGGGCCTCCTAATGCCGATGGAACACTCAAATTGCGTCGAGATTCAATACATCGGCCTCCAGCCGACTTGTCTCCAAGGGTCTATTGCTTCCTCCGGCTCCTTATGGTCGTTCTCCTGTGAGTCTATTTTTTGAATCCGACGCAAAAATGATAGTTAATTGTAACGTTCAGGGCCTCCTAATGCCGATGGAACACTCAAATTGCGACGAGATCCAATACATCGGCCTCCAGCCGACTTGTCTCCAAGGGTCTGTTGCTGCGTCGGGCACCTTATGCTCATTCTCTTGTATGTCTAGATTATCGATTCCGACGCAAAAATGAAAGTTAATTGTAACGTTTAGGGCCTCCTAATGACGATGGAACTCTCAGATTGCGTCGAGATTCAATACATCGGCCTCCAGCCGACTTGTCTCCAAGGGTCTATTGCTGCCTCGGGCACCACATGGTCCTTCTCCTGTGAGTCTAGATTTTCGAATCCGACGCAAAAATGATAGTTAATTGTAACGTTCATGGCCTCCTAATGCCGATGGAACTCTCAAATTGCGTCGAGATTCAATACATCGTCCTCCAGCCGACTTGTCTCCAAGGGTCTATTGCTGCCTCGGGCACCTTATGGTCGTTCTCCTGTGAGTCTAGATTTTCGAATCCGACGCAAAAATGATTGTTAATTGTAACGTTCAGGGCCTCCTAATGACGATGGAACACTCAAATTGCGTCAAGATTCAATACATCGGCCTGCAGCCGACTTGTCTCCAAGGGTCTATTGCTGCCTCGGGCACCACGTGGTCCTCCTCCTGTGAGACTAGATTTTCGAATCCGACGCAAAAATGATAGTTAATTGTAACGTTCAGGGCCTCCTAATGACGATGGAACACTCAAATTGCGTCGAGATTCAATACATCGGCCCCCAGCCGACTTGTCTCCAAGGGTCTATTGCTTCCTCCGGCTCCTTATGGTCGTTCTCCTGTGAGTCTATATTTCGAATCCGACGCAAAAATGATAGTGAATTGTAACGTTTAGGGCCTCCTAATGACGATGGAACACTCAAATTGCGTCGAGATTCAATACATCTTCCTCCAGCCGACTTGTCTCCAAGGGTCTGTTGCTGCCTCAGGCACCTCATGGTCTTTCTCCTGTGTGTCTAAATTTTCGAATTCGACGCAAAAATGATAGTTAATTGTAACGTTCAGGGCCATGTAATGACGATGGAACACTCAAATTGCGTCAAGATTCAATACATCGGCCTGCAGCCGACTTGTCTCCAAGGGTCTATTGCTGCCTCGGGCACCACATGGTCATTCTCCTGTGAGTCTAGATTTTCGAATCCGACGCAAAAATGATAGTTAATTGTAACGTTCAGGGCCTCCTAATGACGATGGAACACTCAAATTGCGTCGAGATTCAATACATCGACCTCCAGTCGACTTGTATCCAAGAGGATATTGCAGTCTCGGGCACCTCATGGTCGTTCTCTTGTAAGTCTAGAATTTCGAATCCGACGCAAAAATGATAGTTAATTGTAACGTTCAGGGCCTCCTAATGACGATGGAACTCTCAAATTGCGTCGAGATTCAATACATCGGCCTCCAGCCGACTTGATTCCAAGGGTCTATTGCTGCCTCGTGCACCTTATGGTCGTTCTCTTGTAAGTCTAGATTTTCGAATCCGACGAAAAAATGATAGTTAATTGTAACGTTCATGGCCTCCTAATGCCGATGGAACTCTCAAATTGCGTCGAGATTCAATACATCGTCCTCCAGCCGACTTGTCTCCAAGGGTCTATTGCTGCCTCGGGCACCTTATGGTCGTTCTCCTGTGAGTCTAGATTTTCGAATCCGACGCAATAATGATTGTTAATTGTAACGTTCAGGGCCTCCTAATGACGATGGAACTCTCAAATTGCGTCGAGATTCAATACATCGGCCTCCAGCCGACTTGTCTCCAAGGGGATATCGCTGCCTCGGGCACCACATGGTCCGGCTCCGGTGAGTCTAGATTTTTGAATCCGACGCAAAAATGATAGTTAATTGTAACGTTCAGGGCCTCCTAATGCCGATGGAACACTCAAATTGCGTCGAGATTCAATACATCGGCCTCCAGCCGACTTGTCTCCAAGGGTCTATTGCTTCCTCCGGCTCCTTATGGTCGTTCTCCTGTGAGTCTATTTTTTGAATCCGACGCAAAAATGTTAGTTAATTGTAACGTTCAGGGCCTCCTAATGCCGATGGAACACTCAAATTGCGACGAGATCCAATACATCGGCCTCCAGCCGACTTGTCTCCAAGGGTCTGTTGCTGCGTCGGGCACCTTATGCTCATTCTCTTGTATGTCTAGATTATCGATTCCGACGCAAAAATGAAAGTTAATTGTAACGTTTAGGGCCTCCTAATGACGATGGAACTCTCAGATTGCGTCGAGATTCAATACATCGGCCTCCAGCCGACTTGTCTCCAAGGGTCTATTGCTGCCTCGGGCACCACATGGTCCTTCTCCTGTGAGTCTAGATTTACGAATCCGACGCAAAAATGATAGTTAATTGTAACGTTCAGGGCCTCCTAAAGACGATGGAACACTCAAATTGCGTCGAGATTCAATACAACGGCCTCCAGCCGACTTGTCTCCAAGGGTCTGTTGCTGCCTCGGCACGTTATGGTCGTTCTCCTGTGAGTTTAGATTATCGAATCCGACGCAAAAATGATAGTGAATTGTAACGTTCAGCGCCTCCTAATGACGATAGAGAACTCAAATTGCGTCGAGATTCAATACATCGACCTCCAGTCGACTTGTATCCAAGAGGATATTGCAGTCTCGGGCACCTCATGGTCGTTCTCTTGTAAGTCTAGAATTTCGAATCCGACGCAAAAATGATAGTTAATTGTAACGTTCAGGGCCCCCTAATGACGATGGAACTCTCAAATTGCGTCGAGATTCAATACATCGGCCTCCAGCCGACTTGATTCCAAGGGTCTATTGCTGCCTCGGGCACTTTATGGTCGTTCTCTTGTAAGTCTAGATTTTCGAATCCGACGCAAAAATGATAGTTAATTGTAACGTTCATGGCCTCCTAATGCCGATGGAACTCTCAAATTGCGTCGAGATTCAATACATCGTCCTCCAGCCGACTTGTCTCCAAGGGTCTATTGCTGCCTCGGGCACCTTATGGTCGTTCTCCTGTGAGTCTAGATTTTCGAATCCGACGCAAAAATGATTGTTAATTGTAACGTTCAGGGCCTCCTAATGACGATGGAACACTCAAATTGCGTCAAGATTCAATACATCGGCCTGCAGCCGACTTGTCTCCAAGGGTCTATTGCTGCCTCGGGCACCACGTGGTCCTTCTCCTGTGAGACTAGATTTTCGAATCCGACGCAAAAATGATAGTTAATTGTAACGTTCAGGGCCTCCTAATGACGATGGAACACTCAAATTGCGTCGAGATTCAATACATCGGCCTCCAGCCGACTTGTCTCCAAGGGTCTATTGCTTCCTCCGGCTCCTTATGGTCGTTCTCCTGTGAGTCTATATTTCGAATCCGACGCAAAAATGATAGTGAATTGTAACGTTTAGGGCCTCCTAATGACGATGGAACACTCAAATTGCGTCGAGATTCAATACATCTTCCTCCAGCCGACTTGTCTCCAAGGGTCTGTTGCTGCCTCAGGCACCTCATGGTCTTTCTCCTGTGTGTCTAAATTTTCGAATTCGACGCAAAAATGATAGTTAATTGTAACGTTCAGGGTCATGTAATGACGATGGAACACTCAAATTGCGTCAAGATTCAATACATCGGCCTGCAGCCGACTTGTCTCCAAGGGTCTATTGCTGCCTCGGGCACCACGTGGTCATTCTCCTGTGAGTCTAGATTTTCGAATCCGACGCAAAAATGATAGTTAATTGTAACGTTCAGGGCCTCCTAATGACGATGGAACACTCAAATTGCGTCGAGATTCAATACATCGACCTCCAGTCGACTTGTATCCAAGAGGATATTGCAGTCTCGGGCACCTCATGGTCGTTCTCTTGTAAGTCTAGAATTTCGAATCCGACGCAAAAATGATAGTTAATTGTAACGTTCAGGGCCTCCTAATGACGATGGAACTCTCAAATTGCGTCGAGATTCAATACATCGGCCTCCAGCCGACTTGATTCCAAGGGTCTATTGCTGCCTCGTGCACCTTATGGTCGTTCTCTTGTAAGTCTAGATTTTCGAATCCGACGAAAAAATGATAGTTAATTGTAACGTTCATGGCCTCCTAATGCCGATGGAACTCTCAAATTGCGTCGAGATTCAATACATCGTCCTCCAGCCGACTTGTCTCCAAGGGTCTATTGCTGCCTCGGGCACCTTATGGTCGTTCTCCTGTGAGTCTAGATTTTCGAATCCGACGCAATAATGATTGTTAATTGTAACGTTCAGGGCCTCCTAATGACGATGGAACTCTCAAATTGCGTCGAGATTCAATACATCGGCCTCCAGCCGACTTGTCTCCAAGGGGATATCGCTGCCTCGGGCACCACATGGTCCGGCTCCGGTGAGTCTAGATTTTTGAATCCGACGCAAAAATGATAGTTAATTGTAACGTTCAGGGCCTCCTAATGCCGATGGAACACTCAAATTGCGTCGAGATTCAATACATCGGCCTCCAGCCGACTTGTCTCCAAGGGTCTATTGCTTCCTCCGGCTCCTTATGGTCGTTCTCCTGTGAGTCTATTTTTTGAATCCGACGCAAAAATGATAGTTAATTGTAACGTTCAGGGCCTCCTAATGCCGATGGAACACTCAAATTGCGACGAGATCCAATACATCGGCCTCCAGCCGACTTGTCTCTAAGGGTCTGTTGCTGCGTCGGGCACCTTATGCTCATTCTCTTGTATGTCTAGATTATCGATTCCGACGCAAAAATGAAAGTTAATTGTAACGTTTAGGGCCTCCTAATGACGATGGAACTCTCAGATTGCGTCGAGATTCAATACATCGGCCTCCAGCCGACTTGTCTCCAAGGGTCTATTGCTGCCTCGGGCACCACATGGTCCTTCTCCTGTGAGTCTAGATTTACGAATCCGACGCAAAAATGATAGTTAATTGTAACGTTCAGGGCCTCCTAAAGACGATGGAACACTCAAATTGCGTCGAGATTCAATACAACGGCCTCCAGCCGACTTGTCTCCAAGGGTCTGTTGCTGCCTCGGCACGTTATGGTCGTTCTCCTGTGAGTTTAGATTATCGAATCCGACGCAAAAATGATAGTGAATTGTAACGTTCAGCGCCTCCTAATGACGATAGAGAACTCAAATTGCGTCGAGATTCAATACATCGACCTCCAGTCGACTTGTATCCAAGAGGATATTGCAGTCTCGGGCACCTCATGGTCGTTCTCTTGTAAGTCTAGAATTTCGAATCCGACGCAAAAATGATAGTTAATTGTAACGTTCAGGGCCCCCTAATGACGATGGAACTCTCAAATTGCGTCGAGATTCAATACATCGGCCTCCAGCCGACTTGATTCCAAGGGTCTATTGCTGCCTCGGGCACCTTATGGTCGTTCTCTTGTAAGTCTAGATTTTCGAATCCGACGCAAAAATGATAGTTAATTGTAACGTTCATGGCCTCCTAATGCCGATGGAACTCTCAAATTGCGTCGAGATTCAATACATCGTCCTCCAGCCGACTTGTCTCCAAGGGTCTATTGCTGCCTCGGGCACCTTATGGTCGTTCTCCTGTGAGTCTAGATTTTCGAATCCGACGCAAAAATGATTGTTAATTGTAACGTTCAGGGCCTCCTAATGACGAAGGAACACTCAAATTGCGTCAAGATTCAATACATCGGCCTGCAGCCGACTTGTCTCCAAGGGTCTATTGCTGCCTCGGGCACCACGTGGTCCTTCTCCTGTGAGACTAGATTTTCGAATCCGACGCAAAAATGATAGTTAATTGTAACGTTCAGGGCCTCCTAATGACGATGGAACACTCAAATTGCGTCGAGATTCAATACATCGGCCTCCAGCCGACTTGTCTCCAAGGGTCTATTGCTTCCTCCGGCTCCTTATGGTCGTTCTCCTGTGAGTCTATATTTCGAATCCGACGCAAAAATGATAGTGAATTGTAACGTTTAGGGCCTCCTAATGACGATGGAACACTCAAATTGCGTCGAGATTCAATACATCTTCCTCCAGCCGACTTGTCTCCAAGGGTCTGTTGCTGCCTCAGGCACCTCATGGTCTTTCTCCTGTGTGTCTAAATTTTCGAATTCGACGCAAAAATGATAGTTAATTGTAACGTTCAGGGTCATGTAATGACGATGGAACACTCAAATTGCGTCAAGATTCAATACATCGGCCTGCAGCCGACTTGTCTCCAAGGGTCTATTGCTGCCTCGGGCACCACATGGTCATTCTCCTGTGAGTCTAGATTTTCGAATCCGACGCAAAAATGATAGTTAATTGTAACGTTCAGGGCCTCCTAATGACGATGGAACACTCAAATTGCGTCGAGATTCAATACATCGACCTCCAGTCGACTTGTATCCAAGAGGATATTGCAGTCTCGGGCACCTCATGGTCGTTCTCTTGTAAGTCTAGAATTTCGAATCCGACGCAAAAATGATAGTTAATTGTAACGTTCAGGGCCTCCTAATGACGATGGAACTCTCAAATTGCGTCGAGATTCAATACATCGGCCTCCAGCCGACTTGATTCCAAGGGTCTATTGCTGCCTCGTGCACCTTATGGTCGTTCTCTTGTAAGTCTAGATTTTCGAATCCGACGAAAAAATGATAGTTAATTGTAACGTTCATGGCCTCCTAATGCCGATGGAACTCTCAAATTGCGTCGAGATTCAATACATCGTCCTCCAGCCGACTTGTCTCCAAGGGTCTATTGCTGCCTCGGGCACCTTATGGTCGTTCTCCTGTGAGTCTAGATTTTCGAATCCGACGCAATAATGATTGTTAATTGTAACGTTCAGGGCCTCCTAATGACGATGGAACTCTCAAATTGCGTCGAGATTCAATACATCGGCCTCCAGCCGACTTGTCTCCAAGGGGATATCGCTGCCTCGGGCACCACATGGTCCGGCTCCGGTGAGTCTAGATTTTTGAATCCGACGCAAAAATGATAGTTAATTGTAACGTTCAGGGCCTCCTAATGCCGATGGAACACTCAAATTGCGTCGAGATTCAATACATCGGCCTCCAGCCGACTTGTCTCCAAGGGTCTATTGCTTCCTCCGGCTCCTTATGGTCGTTCTCCTGTGAGTCTATTTTTTGAATCCGACGCAAAAATGATAGTTAATTGTAACGTTCAGGGCCTCCTAATGCCGATGGAACACTCAAATTGCGACGAGATCCAATACATCGGCCTCCAGCCGACTTGTCTCCAAGGGTCTGTTGCTGCGTCGGGCACCTTATGCTCATTCTCTTGTATGTCTAGATTATCGATTCCGACGCAAAAATGAAAGTTAATTGTAACGTTTAGGGCCTCCTAATGACGATGGAACTCTCAGATTGCGTCGAGATTCAATACATCGGCCTCCAGCCGACTTGTCTCCAAGGGTCTATTGCTGCCTCGGGCACCACATGGTCCTTCTCCTGTGAGTCTAGATTTACGAATCCGACGCAAAAATGATAGTTAATTGTAACGTTCAGGGCCTCCTAAAGACGATGGAACACTCAAATTGCGTCGAGATTCAATACAACGGCCTCCAGCCGACTTGTCTCCAAGGGTCTGTTGCTGCCTCGGCACGTTATGGTCGTTCTCCTGTGAGTTTAGATTATCGAATCCGACGCAAAAATGATAGTGAATTGTAACGTTCAGCGCCTCCTACTGACGATAGAGAACTCAAATTGCGTCGAGATTCAATACATCGACCTCCAGTCGACTTGTATCCAAGAGGATATTGCAGTCTCGGGCACATCATGGTCGTTCTCTTGTAAGTCTAGAATTTCGAATCCGACGCAAAAATGATAGTTAATTGTAACGTTCAGGGCCTCCTAATGACGATGGAACTCTCAAATTGCGTCGAGATTCAATACATCGGCCTCCAGCCGACTTGATTCCAAGGGTCTATTGCTGCCTCGGGCACCTTATGGTCGTTCTCTTGTAAGTCTAGATTTTCGAATCCGACGCAAAAATGATAGTTAATTGTAACGTTCATGGCCTCCTAATGCCGATGGAACTCTCAAATTGCATCGAGATTCAATACATCGTCCTCCAGCCGACTTGTCTCCAAGGGTCTATTGCTGCCTTGGGCACCACATGGTCCTTCTCCTGTGAGTCTAGATTTTCGAACCCGACGCAAAACTGATAGCGAATTGTAACGTTTAGGGCCTCCTAATGACGATGGAACACTCAAATTGCGTCGAGATTCAATACATCTTCCTCCAGCCGACTTGTCTCCAAGGGTCTGTTGCTGCCTAAGGCACCTCATGGTCTTTCTCCTGTGAGTCTAAATTTTCGAATCCGAAGCAAAAATGATAGTTAATTGTAACGTTCAGGGCCTTGTAATGACGATGGAACACTCAAATTGCGTCTAGATTCAATACATCGGCTTGTCTCCAAGGGTCTATTGCTGCCTCGGGCACCACATGGTCCTTTTCCTGCGAGTCTAGATTTTCGAATCCGACGCAGAAATGATAGTGAATTGTAACGTTTAGGGCCTCCTAATGACGATGGAACACTCAAATTGCGTCGAGATTCAATACATCGGCCTCCAGCCGACTTGTCTCCAATGGTCTGTTGCTGCCTCGGCACGTTATCGCCGTTCTCCTGTGAGTTTAGATTATCGAATCCGACGCAAAAATGATAGTTAATTGTAACGTTCAGCGCCTCCTAATGACGATAGAGAACTCAAATTGCGTCGAGATTCAATACATCGACCTCCAGTCGACTTGTATCCAAGAGGATATTGCAGTCTCGGGCACCTCATGGTCGTTCTCTTGTAAGTCTAGAATTTCGAATCCGACGCAAAAATGATAGTTAATTGTAACGTTCAGGGCCTCCTAATGACGATGGAACTCTCAAATTGCGTCGAGATTCAATACATCGGCCTCCAGCCGACTTGATTCCAAGGGTCTATTGCTGCCTCGGGCACCTTATGGTCGTTCTCTTGTAAGTCTAGATTTTCGAATCCGACGCAAAAATGATAGTTAATTGTAACGTTCATGGCCTCCTAATGCCGATGGAACTCTCAAATTGCGTCGAGATTCAATACATCGTCCTCCAGCCGACTTGTCTCCAAGGGTCTATTGCTGCCTCGGGCACCTTATGGTCGTTCTCCTGTGAGTCTAGATTTTCGAATCCGACGCAAAAATGATTGTTAATTGTAACGTTCAGGGCCTCCTAATGACGATCGAACACTCAAATTGCGTCAAGATTCAATACATCGGCCTGCAGCCGACTTGTCTCCAAGGGTCTATTGCTGCCTCGGGCACCACGTGGTCCTTCTCCTGTGAGACTAGATTTTCGAATCCGACGCAAAAATGATAGTTAATTGTAACGTTCAGGGCCTCCTAATGACGATGGAACACTCAAATTGCGTCGAGATTCAATACATCGGCCTCCAGCCGACTTGTCTCCAAGGGTTTATTGCTTCCTCCGGCTCCTTATGGTCGTTCTCCTGTGAGTCTATATTTTGAATCCGACGCAAAAATGATAGTGAATTGTAACGTTTAGGGCCTCCTAATGACGATGGAACACTCAAATTGCGTCGAGATTCAATACATCTTCCTCCAGCCGACTTGTCTCCAAGGGTCTGTTGCTGCCTCAGGCACCTCATGGTCTTTCTCCTGTGTGTCTAAATTTTCGAATTCGACGCATAAATGATAGTTAATTGTAACGTTCAGGGCCTCCTAATGACGATGGAACACTCAAATTGCGTCGAGATTCAATACATCGACCTCCAGTCGACTTGTATCCAAGAGGATATTGCAGTCTCGGGCACCTCATGGTCGTTCTCTTGTAAGTCTAGAATTTCGAATCCGACGCAAAAATGATAGTTAATTGTAACGTTCAGGGCCTCCTAATGACGATGGAACTCTCAAATTGCGTCGAGATTCAATACATCGGCCTCCAGCCGACTTGATTCCAAGGGTCTATTGCTGCCTCGTGCACCTTATGGTCGTTCTCTTGTAAGTCTAGATTTTCGAATCCGACGGAAAATGATAGTTAATTGTAACGTTCATGGCCTCCTAATGCCGATGGAACCCTCAAATTGCGTCGAGATTCAATACATCGTCCTCCAGCCGACTTGTCTCCAAGGGAATATCGCTGCCTCGGGCACCACATGGTCCGTCTCCGGTGAGTCTAGATTTTCGAATCCGACGCAAAAATGATAGTTAATTGTAACGTTCAGGGCCTCCTAATGACGATGGAACTCTCAAATTGCGTCGAGATTCAATACATCGGCCTCCAGCCGACTTGTCTCCAAGGGGATATCGCTGCCTCGGGCACCACATGGTCCGGCTCCGGTGAGTCTAGATTTTTGAATCCGACGCAAAAATGATAGTTAATTGTAACGTTCAGGGCCTCCTAATGCCGATGGAACACTCAAATTGCGTCGAGATTCAATACATCGGCCTCCAGCCGACTTGTCTCCAAGGGTCTATTGCTTCCTCCGGCTCCTTATGGTCGTTCTCCTGTGAGTCTATTTTTTGAATCCGACGCAAAAATGATAGTTAATTGTAACGTTCAGGGCCTCCTAATGCCGATGGAACACTCAAATTGCGACGAGATCCAATACATCGGCCTCCAGCCGACTTGTCTCCAAGGGTCTGTTGCTGCGTCGGGCACCTTATGCTCATTCTCTTGTATGTCTAGATTATCGATTCCGACGCAAAAATGAAAGTTAATTGTAACTTTTAGGGCCTCCTAATGACGATGGAACTCTCAGATTGCGTCGAGATTCAATACATCGGCCTCCAGCCGACTTGTCTCCAAGGGTCTATTGCTGCCTCGGGCACCTCATGGTCGTTCTCTTGTAAGTCTAGAATTTCGAATCCGACGCAAAAATGATAGTTAATTGTAACGTTCAGGGCCTCCTAATGACGATGGAACTCTCAAATTGCGTCGAGATTCAATACATCGGCCTCCAGCCGACTTGATTCCAAGGGTCTATTGCTGCCTCGTGCACCTTATGGTCGTTCTCTTGTAAGTCTAGATTTTCGAATCCGACGAAAAAATGATAGTTAATTGTAACGTTCATGGCCTCCTAATGCCGATGGAACCCTCAAATTGCGTCGAGATTCAATACATCGTCCTCCAGCCGACTTGTCTCCAAGGGAATATCGCTGCCTCGGGCACCACATGGTCCGTCTCCGGTGAGTCTAGATTTTCGAATCCGACGCAAAAATGATAGTTAATTGTAACGTTCAGGGCCTCCTAATGACGATGGAACTCTCAAATTGCGTCGAGATTCAATACATCGGCCTCCAGCCGACTTGTCTCCAAGGGGATATCGCTGCCTCGGGCACCACATGGTCCGGCTCCGGTGAGTCTAGATTTTTGAATCCGACGCAAAAATGATAGTTAATTGTAACGTTGAGGGCCTCCTAATGCCGATGGAACACTCAAATTGCGTCGAGATTCAATACATCGGCCTCCAGCCGACTTGTCTCCAAGGGTCTATTGCTTCCTCCGGCTCCTTATGGTCGTTCTCCTGTGAGTCTATTTTTTGAATCCGACGCAAAAATGATAGTTAATTGTAACGTTCAGGGCCTCCTGTGAGTCTAGATTTACGAATCCGACGCAAAAATGATAGTTAATTGTAACGTTCAGGGCCTCCTAAAGACGATGGAACACTCAAATTGCGTCGAGATTCAATACAACGGCCTCCAGCCGACTTGTCTCCAAGGGTCTGTTGCTGCCTCGGCACGTTATGGTCGTTCTCCTGTGAGTTTAGATTATCGAATCCGACGCAAAAATGATAGTGAATTGTAACGTTCAGCGCCTCCTAATGACGATAGAGAACTCAAATTGCGTCGAGATTCAATACATCGACCTCCAGTCGACTTGTATCCAAGAGGATATTGCAGTCTCGGGCACCTCATGGTCGTTCTCTTGTAAGTCTAGAATTTCGAATCCGACGCAAAAATGATAGTTAATTGTAACGTTCAGGGCCTCCTAATGACGATGGAACTCTCAAATTGCGTCGAGATTCAATACATCGGCCTCCAGCCGACTTGATTCCAAGGGTCTATTGCTGCCTCGGGCACCTTATGGTCGTTCTCTTGTAAGTCTAGATTTTCGAATCCGACGCAAAAATGATAGTTAATTGTAACGTTCATGGCCTCCTAATGCCGATGGAACTCTCAAATTGCATCGAGATTCAATACATCGTCCTCCAGCCGACTTGTCTCCAAGGGTCTATTGCTGCCTTGGGCACCACATGGTCCTTCTCCTGTGAGTCTAGATTTTCGAACCCGACGCAAAACTGATAGCGAATTGTAACGTTTAGGGCCTCCTAATGACGATGGAACACTCAAATTGCGTCGAGATTCAATACATCTTCCTCCAGCCGACTTGTCTCCAAGGGTCTGTTGCTGCCTAAGGCACCTCATGGTCTTTCTCCTGTGAGTCTAAATTTTCGAATCCGAAGCAAAAATGATAGTTAATTGTAACGTTCAGGGCCTTGTAATGACGATGGAACACTCAAATTGCGTCTAGATTCAATACATCGGCTTGTCTCCAAGGGTCTATTGCTGCCTCGGGCACCACATGGTCCTTTTCCTGCGAGTCTAGATTTTCGAATCCGACGCAGAAATGATAGTGAATTGTAACGTTTAGGGCCTCCTAATGACGATGGAACACTCAAATTGCGTCGAGATTCAATACATCGGCCTCCAGCCGACTTGTCTCCAATGGTCTGTTGCTGCCTCGGCACGTTATCGCCGTTCTCCTGTGAGTTTAGATTATCGAATCCGACGCAAAAATGATAGTTAATTGTAACGTTCAGCGCCTCCTAATGACGATAGAGAACTCAAATTGCGTCGAGATTCAATACATCGACCTCCAGTCGACTTGTATCCAAGAGGATATTGCAGTCTCGGGCACCTCATGGTCGTTCTCTTGTAAGTCTAGAATTTCGAATCCGACGCAAAAATGATAGTTAATTGTAACGTTCAGGGCCTCCTAATGACGATGGAACTCTCAAATTGCGTCGAGATTCAATACATCGGCCTCCAGCCGACTTGATTCCAAGGGTCTATTGCTGCCTCGGGCACCTTATGGTCGTTCTCTTGTAAGTCTAGATTTTCGAATCCGACGCAAAAATGATAGTTAATTGTAACGTTCATGGCCTCCTAATGCCGATGGAACTCTCAAATTGCGTCGAGATTCAATACATCGTCCTCCAGCCGACTTGTCTCCAAGGGTCTATTGCTGCCTCGGGCACCTTATGGTCGTTCTCCTGTGAGTCTAGATTTTCGAATCCGACGCAAAAATGATTGTTAATTGTAACGTTCAGGGCCTCCTAATGACGATCGAACACTCAAATTGCGTCAAGATTCAATACATCGGCCTGCAGCCGACTTGTCTCCAAGGGTCTATTGCTGCCTCGGGCACCACGTGGTCCTTCTCCTGTGAGACTAGATTTTCGAATCCGACGCAAAAATGATAGTTAATTGTAACGTTCAGGGCCTCCTAATGACGATGGAACACTCAAATTGCGTCGAGATTCAATACATCGGCCTCCAGCCGACTTGTCTCCAAGGGTTTATTGCTTCCTCCGGCTCCTTATGGTCGTTCTCCTGTGAGTCTATATTTTGAATCCGACGCAAAAATGATAGTGAATTGTAACGTTTAGGGCCTCCTAATGACGATGGAACACTCAAATTGCGTCGAGATTCAATACATCTTCCTCCAGCCGACTTGTCTCCAAGGGTCTGTTGCTGCCTCAGGCACCTCATGGTCTTTCTCCTGTGTGTCTAAATTTTCGAATTCGACGCATAAATGATAGTTAATTGTAACGTTCAGGGCCTCCTAATGACGATGGAACACTCAAATTGCGTCGAGATTCAATACATCGACCTCCAGTCGACTTGTATCCAAGAGGATATTGCAGTCTCGGGCACCTCATGGTCGTTCTCTTGTAAGTCTAGAATTTCGAATCCGACGCAAAAATGATAGTTAATTGTAACGTTCAGGGCCTCCTAATGACGATGGAACTCTCAAATTGCGTCGAGATTCAATACATCGGCCTCCAGCCGACTTGATTCCAAGGGTCTATTGCTGCCTCGTGCACCTTATGGTCGTTCTCTTGTAAGTCTAGATTTTCGAATCCGACGAAAAAATGATAGTTAATTGTAACGTTCATGGCCTCCTAATGCCGATGGAACCCTCAAATTGCGTCGAGATTCAATACATCGTCCTCCAGCCGACTTGTCTCCAAGGGAATATCGCTGCCTCGGGCACCACATGGTCCGTCTCCGGTGAGTCTAGATTTTCGAATCCGACGCAAAAATGATAGTTAATTGTAACGTTCAGGGCCTCCTAATGCCGATGGAACACTCAAATTGCGTCGAGATTCAATACATCGGCCTCCAGCCGACTTGTCACCAAGGGTCTATTGCTTCCTCCGGCTCCTTATGGTCGTTCTCCTGTGAGTCTATATTTTGAATCCGACGCAAAAATGATAGTGAATTGTAACGTTTAGGGCCTCCTAATGACGATAGAAAACTCAAATTGCGTCGAGATTCAATACATCGACCTCCAGTCGACTTGCATCCAAGAGGATATTGCAGTCTCGGGCACCTCATGGTCGTTCCCTTGTAAGTCTAGAATTTCGAATCCGACGCAAAAATGATAGTTAATTGTAACGTTCAGGGCCTCCTAATGACGATGGAACTCTCAAATTGCGTCGAGATTCAATACATCGGCCTCCAGCCGACTTGATTCCAAGGGTCTATTGCTGCCTCGGGCACCTTATGGTCGTTCTCTTGTAAGTCTAGATTTTCGAATCCGACGCAAAAATGATAGTTAATTGTAACGTTCATGGCCTCCTAATGCCGATGGAACTCTCAAATTGCGTCGAGATTCAATACATCGTCCTCCAGCCGACTTGTCTCCAAGGGTCTATTGCTGCCTCGGGCACCTTATGGTCGTTCTCCTGTGAGTCTAGATTTTCGAATCCGACGCAAAAATGATAGTGAATTGTATCGTTCAGGGCCTCCTAATGACGATGGAACTCTCAAATTGCGTCGAGATTCAATACATCGGCCTCCAGCCGACTTGTCTCCAAGGGGATATCGCTGCCTCGGGGACCCCATGGTCCGTCTCCGGTGAGTCTAGATTTTCGAATCCGACGCAAAAATGATAGTTAATTGTAACGTTCAGGGCCTCCTAATGCCGATGGAACACTCAAATTGCGTCGAGATTCAATACATCGGCCTCCAGCCGACTTGTCTCCAAGGGTCTATTGCTGCCTCGGGCACCTTATGGTCGTTCTCCTGTGAGTCTAGATTTTCGAATCCGACGCAAAAATGATTGTTAATTGTAACGTTCAGGGCCTCCTAATGACGATGGAACTCTCAAATTGCGTCCAGATTCAATACATCGGCCTCCAGCCGACTTGTCTCCAAGGGGATATCGCTGCCTCGGGCACCACATGGTCCGTCTCCGGTGAGTCTAGATTTTCGAATCCGACGCAAAAATGATAGTTAATTGTAACGTTCAGGGCCTTGTAATGACGATGGAACACTCAAATTGCGTCGAGATTCAATACATCGGCCTCCAGCCTAATTGTCTCCAAGGGTCTGTTGCTGCCTCGGGCACCTTATGGTTGTTCTCCTGTGATTTTAGATTATCGAATCCGACGCAATAATGATAGTTAATTGTAACGTTTGGGGCCTCCTAATGACGATGGGACACTCAAATTGCGTCGATATTCAATTCATCGTCCTCCAGCCGACTTGTCTCCAAGGGTCTAATGCTGCCTCGGGAACCTTACGTTCGTTCTCTTGTAAGTCTAGATTTTCGAATCCGACGCAAAAATGATAGTTAATTGTAACGTTCAGGGCCTCCTAATGCCGATGGAACACTCAAATTGCGTCGAGATTCAATACATCGGCCTCCAGCCGACCTGTCTCCAAGTGTCTATTGCTGCCTTGGGCACCACATGATCCTTCTCCTGTGAGTCTAGATTTTCGAACCCGACGCAAAACTGATAGTGAATTGTAACGTTTAGGGCCTCCTAATGACGATGGAACACTCAAATTGCGTCGAGATTCAATACATCTTCCTCCAGCCGACTTGTCTCCAAGGGTCTGTTGCTGCCTCAGGCACCTCATGGTCTTTCTCCTGTGAGTCTAAATTTTCGAATCCGAAGCAAAAATGATAGTTAATTGTAACGTTCAGGGCCTTGTAATGACGATGGAACACTCAAATTGCGTCTAGATTCAATACATCGGCTTGTCTCCAAGGGTCTATTGCTGCCTCGGGCACCACATGGTCCTTCTCCTGCGAGTCTAGATTTTCGAATCCGACGCAGAAATGATAGTGAATTGTAACGTTTAGGGCCTCCTAATGACGATGGAACACTCAAATTGCGTCGAGATTCAATACATCGGCCTCCAGCCGACTTGTCTCCAAGGGTCTATTGCTGCCTCGGGCACCTCATGGTCCTTCTCCTGTGAGTCTAGATTTTCGAATCCGACGCAAAAATGATAGTTAATTGTAACGTTCAGGGCCTTGTAATGACGATGGAACACTCAAATTGCGTCGAGATTCAATACATCGGCCTCCAGCCGACTTGTCTCCAAGGGTCTGTTGCTGCCTCGGGCACCACATGGTCCTTCTCCTGTGAGTCTAGATTTTCGAATCCGACGCAAAAATGATAGTGAATTGTAACGTTTAGGGCCTCCTAATGACGATGGAACACTCAAATTGCGTCGAGATTCAATACATTGGCCTCCAGCCGACTTGTCTCCAAGGGTCTGTTGCTGCCTCGGGCACCTTATGGTCGTTTTCCTGTGAGTCTAGATTTTCGAATCCGACGCAAAAATGGTAGTTAATTGTAACGTTCAGGGCCTCCTAATGCCGATGGAACACTCAAATTGCGTCGAGATCCAATACATCGGCCTCCAGCCGCCTTGTCTCCAAGGGTCTGTTGCTGCGTCGGGCACCTTATGCTCATTCTCTTGTATGTCTAGATTATCGATTCCGACGCAAAAATGAAAGTTAATTGTAACGTTTAGGGCCTCCTAATGACGATGGAACTCTTAGATTGCGTCGAGATTCAATACATCGGCCTCCAGCCGACTTGTCTCCAAGGGTCTATTGCTGCCTCGGGCACCACATGGTCCTTCTCCTGTGAGTCTAGATTTACGAATCCGACGCAAAAATGATAGTTAATTGTAACGTTCAGGGCCTCCTAAAGACGATGGAACACTCAAATTGCGTCGAGATTCAATACAACGGCCTCCAGCCGACTTGTCTCCAAGGGTCTGTTGCTGCCTCGGCACGTTATGGTCGTTTTCCTGTGAGTTTAGATTATCGAATCCGACGCAAAAATGATAGTGAATTGTAACGTTCAGCGCCTCCTAATGACGATAGAGAACTCAAATTGCGTCGAGATTCAATACATCGACCTCCAGTCGACTTGTATCCAAGAGGATATTGCAGTCTCGGGCACCTCATGGTCGTTCTCTTGTAAGTCTAGAATTTCGAATCCGACGCAAAAATGATAGTTAATTGTAACGTTCAGGGCCTCCTAATGACGATGGAACTCTCAAATTGCGTCGAGATTCAATACATCGGCCTCCAGCCGACTTGATTCCAAGGGTCTATTGCTGCCTCGGGCACCTTATGGTCGTTCTCTTGTAAGTCTAGATTTTCGAATCCGACGCAAAAATGATAGTTAATTGTAACGTTCATGGCCTCCTAATGCCGATGGAACTCTCAAATTGCGTCGAGATTCAATACATCGTCCTCCAGCCGACTTGTCTCCAAGGGTCTATTGCTGCCTCGGGCACCTTATGGTCGTTCTCCTGTGAGTCTAGATTTTCGAATCCGACGCAAAAATGATTGTTAATTGTAACGTTCAGGGCCTCCTAATGACGATGGAACACTCAAATTGCGTCAAGATTCAATACATCGGCCTGCAGCCGACTTGTCTCCAAGGGTCTATTGCTGCCTCGGGCACCACGTGGTCCTTCTCCAGTGAGACTAGATTTTCGAATCCGACGCAAAAATGATAGTTAATTGTAACGTTCAGGGCCTCCTAATGACGATGGAACACTCAAATTGCGTCGAGATTCAATACATCGGCCTCCAGCCGACTTGTCTCCAAGGGTCTATTGCTTCCTCCGGCTCCTTATGGTCGTTCTCCTGTGAGTCTATATTTCGAATCCGACGCAAAAATGATAGTGAATTGTAACGTTTAGGGCCTCCTAATGACGATGGAACACTCAAATTGCGTCGAGATTCAATACATCTTCCTCCAGCCGACTTGTCTCCAAGGGTCTGTTGCTGCCTCAGGCACCTCATGGTCTTTCTCCTGTGTGTCTAAATTTTCGAATTCGACGCAAAAATGATAGTTAATTGTAACGTTCAGGGCCATGTAATGACGATGGAACACTCAAATTGCGTCAAGATTCAATACATCGGCCTGCAGCCGACTTGTCTCCAAGGGTCTATTGCTGCCTCGGGCACCACATGGTCATTCTCCTGTGAGTCTAGATTTTCGAATCCGACGAAAAAATGATAGTTAATTGTAACGTTCAGGGCCTCCTAATGACGATGGAACACTCAAATTGCGTCGAGATTCAATACATCGACCTCCAGTCGACTTGTATCCAAGAGGATATTGCAGTCTCGCGCACCTCATGGTCGTTCTCTTGTAAGTCTAGAATTTCGAATCCGACGCAAAAATGATAGTTAATTGTAACGTTCAGGGCCTCCTAATGACGATGGAACTCTCAAATTGCGTCGAGATTCAATACATCGGCCTCCAGCCGACTTGATTCCAAGGGTCTGTTGCTGCCTCGTGCACCTTATGGTCGTTCTCTTGTAAGTCTAGATTTTCGAATCCGACGAAAAAATGATAGTTAATTGTAACGTTCATGGCCTCCTAATGCCGATGGAACTCTCAAATTGCGTCGAGATTCAATACATCGTCCACCAGCCGACTTGTCTCCAAGGGTCTATTGCTGCCTCGGGCACCTTATGGTCGTTCTCCTGTGAGTCTAGATTTTCGAATCCGACGCAATAATGATTGTTAATTGTAACGTTCAGGGCCTCCTAATGACGATGGAACTCTCAAATTGCGTCGAGATTCAATACATCGGCCTCCAGCCGACTTGTCTCCAAGGGGATATCGCTGCCTCGGGCACCACATGGTCCGGCTCCGGTGAGTCTAGATTTTCGAATCCGACGCAAAAATGATAGTTAATTGTAACGTTCAGGGCCTCCTAATGCCGATGGAACACTCAAATTGCGTCGAGATTCAATACATCGGCCTCCAGCCGACTTGTCTCCAAGGGTCTATTGCTTCCTCCGGCTCCTTATGGTCGTTCTCCTGTGAGTCTATTTTTTGAATCCGACGCAAAAATGATAGTGAATTGTAACGTTTAGGGCCTCCTAATGACGATAGAAAACTCAAATTGCGTCGAGATTCAATACATCGACCTCCAGTCGACTTGCATCCAAGAGGATATTGCAGTCTCGGGCACCTCATGGTCGTTCCCTTGTAAGTCTAAAATTTCGAATCCGACGCAAAAATGATAGTTAATTGTAACGTTCAGGGCCTCCTAATGACGATGGAACTCTCAAATTGCGTCGAGATTCAATACATCGGCCTCCAGCCGACTTGATTCCAAGGGTCTATTGCTGCCTCGGGCACCTTATGGTCGTTCTCTTGTAAGTCTAGATTTTCGAATCCGACGCAAAAATGATAGTTAATTGTAACGTTCATGGCCTCCTAATGCCGATGGAACTCTCAAATTGCGTCGAGATTCAATACATCGTCCTCCAGCCGACTTGTCTCCGAGGGTCTATTGCTGCCTCGGGCACCTTATGGTCGTTCTCCTGTGAGTCTAGATTTTCGAATCCGACGCAAAAATGATTGTTAATTGTAACGTTCAGGGCCTCCTAATGAGGATGGAACACTCAATTTGCGTCAAGATTCAATACATCGGCCTGCAGCCGACTTGTCTCCAAGGGTCTATTGCTGCCTCGGGCACCACGTGGTCCTTCTCCTGTGAGTCTAGATTTTCGAATCCGACGCAAAAATGAAAGTTAATTGTAACGTTCAGGGCCTCCTAATGACGATGGAACACTCAAATTGCGTCGAGATTCAATACATCGGCCTCCAGCCGACTTGTCTCCAAGGGCCTATTGCTTCCTCCGGCTCCTTATGGTCGTTATCCTGTGAGTCTATATTTTGTATCCGACGCAAAAATGATAGTGAATTGTAACGTTTAGGGCCTCCTAATGACGATGGAACACTCAAATTGCGTCGAGATTCAATACATCGGCCTCCAGCCGACTTGTCTCCAAGGGTCTGTTGCTGCCTCGGCACCTTATGGTCGTTCTCCTGTGAGTTTAGATTATCGAATCCGACGCAAAAATGATAGTGAATTGTGACGTTCAGCGCCTCCTAATGACGATAGAAGACTCAAATTGCGTCGAGATTCAATACATCGACCTCCAGTCGACTTGTATCCAAGAGGATATTGCAGTCTCGGGCACCTCATGGTCGTTCACTTGTAAGTCTAGATTATCGAATCCGACGCAAAAATGATAGTTAATTGTAACGTTTAGGGTCTCCTAATGACGATGGAACACTCAAATTGCGTCGAGATTCAATACATCGACCTCCAGCCCACTTGTCTCCAAGGGTCTAATGCTGCATCGGGAACCTTATGGTCGTTCTCTTGTAAGTCTAGATTTTCGAATCCGACGCAAAAATGATAGTTAATTGAAACGTTCAGGGCCTCCTAATGCCGATGGAACTCTCAAATTGCGTCGAGATTCAATTCATCGTCCTCCAGCCGACTTGTCTCCAAGGGTCTATTGCTGCCTCGGGCACCTTATGGTCGTTCTCCTGTGAGTCTAGATTTTCGAATCCGACGCAAAAATGATTGTTAATTGTAACGTTCAGGGCCTCCTAATTACGATATAACTCTCAAATTGCGTCGAGATTCAATACATCGGCCTCCAGCCGACTTGTCTCCAAGGGGATATCGCTGCCTCGGGCACCACATCGTCCGTCTCCGGTGAGTCTAGATTTTCGAATCCGACGCAAAAATGATAGTCAATTGTAACGTTGAGGGCCTTGTAATGACGATGGAACACTCAAATTGCGTCGAGATTCAATACATCGGCCTCCAGCCTACTTGTCTCCAAGGGTCTGTTGCTGCCTCGGGCACCTTATGGTTGTTCTCCTGTAATTTTAGATTATCGAATCCGACGCAATGATGATAGTTAATTGTAACGTTTAGGGCCTCCTAATGACGATGGGACACTCAAATTGCGTCGATATTCAATACATCGTCCTCCAGCCGACTTGTCTCCAAGGGTCTAATGCTGCCTCGGGAACCTTACGTTCGTTCTCTTGTAAGTCTAGATTTTCGAATCCGACGCAAAAATGATTGTTAATTGTAACGTTCAGGGCCTCCTAATGACGATGGAACTCTCAAATTGCGTCGAGATTCAATACATCGGCCTCCAGCCGACTTGTCTCCAAGGGGATATCGCTGCCTCGGGCACCACATGGTCCGTCTCCGGTGAGTCTAGATTTTCGAATCCGACGCAAAAATGATAGTTAATTGTAACGTTCAGGGCCTCCTAATGCCGATGGAACTCTCAAATTGCGTCGAGATTCAATACATCGGCCTCCAGCCGACTTGTCTCCAAGGGTCTATTGCTGCCTTGGGCACCACATGGTCCTTCTCCTGTGAGTCTAGATTTTCGAACCCGACGCAAAACTGATAGTGAATTGTAACGTTTAGGGCCTCCTAATGACGATGGAACACTCAAATTGCGTCGAGATTCAATACATCTTCCTCCAGCCGACTTGTCTCCAAGGGTCTGTTGCTGCCTCAGGCACCTCATGGTCTTTCTCCTGTGTGTCTAAATTTTCGAATCCGACGCAAAAATGATAGTTAATTGTAACGTTCAGGGCCTTGTAATGACGATGGAACACTCAAATTGCGTCAAGATTCAATACATCGGCCTGCAGCCGACTTGTCTCCAAGGGTCTATTGCTGCCTCGGGCACCACATGGTCATTCTCCTGTGAGTCTAGATTTTCGAATCCGACGCAAAAATGATAGTTAATTGTAACGTTCAGGGCCTCCTAATGACGATGGAACACTCAAATTGCGTCGAGATTCAATACATCGACCTCCAGTCGACTTGTATCCAAGAGGATATTGCAGTCTCGGGCACCTCATGGTCGTTCTCTTGTAAGTCTAGAATTTCGAATCCGACGCAAAAATGATAGTTAATTGTAACGTTCAGGGCCTCCTAATGACGATGGAACTCTCAAATTGCGTCGAGATTCAATACATCGACCTCCAGCCGACTTGTCTCCAAGGGGATATCGCTGCCTCGGGCACCACATGGTCCGTCTCCGGTGAGTCTAGATTTTTGAATCCGACGCAAAAATGATAGTTACTTGTAACGTTCAGGGCCTCCTAATGCCGATGGAACACTCAAATTGCGTCGAGATTCAATACATCGGCCTCCAGCCGACTTGTCTCCAAGGGTCTATTGCTTCCTCCGGCTCCTTATGGTCGTTCTCCTGTGAGTCTATATTTTGAATCCGACGCAAAAATGATAGTTAATTGTAACGTTCAGGGCCTTGTAGTGACGATGGAACACTCAAATTGCGTCGAGATTCAATACTTCGGCCTCCAGCCGACTTGTCTAAAAGTGTCTGTTGCTGCCTCGGGCACCACATGGTCCTTCTCCTGTGAGTCTAGATTTTCGAATCCGACGCAAAAATGATAGTGAATTGTATTGTTCAGGGCCTCCTAATGACGATGGAACTCTCAAATTGCGTCAAGATTCAATATATCGGCCTCCAGCCGACTTGTCTCCAAGGGGATATCGCTGCCTCGGGCACCCCATGGTCCGTCTCCGGTGAGTCTAGATTTTCGAATCAGACGCAAAAATGATAGTTAATTGTAACGTTCAAGGCCTCCTAATGCCGATGGAACACTCAAATTGCGTCGAGATTCAATACATCGGCCTCCAGCCGACTTGTCTCAAAGGGTCTATTGCTGCCTCGGGCACTTTATGGTCGTTCTCCTGTGAGTGTAGATTTTCGAATCCGACGCAAAAATGATTGTTAATTGTAACGTTCAGGGCCTCCTAATGACGATGGAACTCTCAAATTACGTCGAGATTCAATACATCGGCCTCCAGCCGACATGTCTCCAAGGGGATATCGCTGCCTCGGGCACCACATGGTCCGTCTCCGGTGAGTCTAGATTTTCGAATCCGACGCAAAAATGATAGTTAATTGTAACGTTCAGGGCCTTGTAATGACGAAGGAACACTCAAACTGCGTCGAGATTCAATACATCGGCCTCCAGCCTACTTGTCTCCAAGGGTCTGTTGCTGCCTCGGGCACCTTATGGTTGTTCTCCTGTGATTTTAGATTATCGAATCCGACGCAATAATGATAGTTAATTGTAACGTTTAGGGCCTCCTAATGACGATGGGACACTCAAATTGCGTCGATATTCAATACATCGTCCTCCAGCCGACTTGTCTGCAAGGGTCTAATGCTGCCTCGGGAACCTTACGTTCGTTCTCTTGTAAGTCTAGATTTTCGAATCCGACGCAAAAATTATAGTTGATTGTAACGTTCAGGGCCTCCTAATGCCGATGGAACACTCAAATTGCGTCGAGATTCAATACATCGGCCTCCAGCCGACTTGTCTCCAAGGGTCTATTGCTGCCTTGGGCACCACATGGTCCTTCTCCTGTGAGTCTAGATTTTCGAACCCGACGCAAAACTGATAGCGAATTGTAACGTTTAGGGCCTCCTAATGACGATGGAACACTCAAATTGCGGCGAGATTCAATACATCTTCCTCCAGCCGACTTGTCTCCAAGGGTCTGTTGCTGCCTAAGGCACCTCATGGTCTTTCTCCTGTGAGTCTAAATTTTCGAATCCGAAGCAAAAATGATAGTTAATTGTAACGTTCAGGGCCTTGTAATGACAATGGAACACTCAAATTGCGTCTAGATTCAATACATCGGCTTGTCTCCAAGGGTCTATTGCTGCCTCGGGCACCACATGGTCCTTTTCCTGCGAGTCTAGATTTTCGAATCCGACGCAGAAATGATAGTGAATTGTAACGTTTAGGGCCTCCTAATGACGATGGAACACTCAAATTGCGTCGAGATTCAATACATCGGCCTCCAGCCGACTTGTCTCCAAGGGTCTGTTGCTGCCTCGGCACGTTATGGTCGTTCTCCTGTGAGTTTAGATTATCGAATCCGACGCAAAAATGATAGTGAATTGTAACGTTCTGCGCCTCCTAATGACGATAGAGAACTCAAATTGCGTCGAGATTCAATACATCGACCTGCAGTCGACTTGTATCCAAGAGGATATTGCAGTCTCGGGCACCTCATGGTCGTTCTCTTGTAAGTCTAGATTTTCGAATCCGACGCAAAAATGATAGTTAATTGTAACGTTCATGGCCTCCTAATGCCGATGGAACTCTCAAATTGCGTCGAGATTCAATACATCGTCCTCCAGCCGACTTGTCTCCAAGGGTCTATTGCTGCCTCGGGCACCTTATGGTCGTTCTCCTGTGAGTCTAGATTTTCGAATCCGACGCAAAAATGATTGTTAATTGTAACGTTCAGGGCCTCCTAATGACGATCGAACACTCAAATTGCGTCAAGATTCAATACATCGGCCTGCAGCCGACTTGTCTCCAAGGGTCTATTGCTGCCTCGGGCACCACGTGGTCCTTCTCCTGTGAGACTAGATTTTCGAATCCGACGCAAAAATGATAGTTAATTGTAACGTTCAGGGCCTCCTAATGACGATGGAACACTCAAATTGCGTCGAGATTCAATACATCGGCCTCCAGCCGACTTGTCTCCAAGGGTCTATTGCTTCCTCCGGCTCCTTATGGTCGTTCTCCTGTGAGTCTATATTTTGAATCCGACGCAAAAATGATAGTGAATTGTAACGTTTAGGGCCTCCTAATGACGATGGAACACTCAAATTGCGTCGAGATTCAATACATCTTCCTCCAGCCGACTTGTCTCCAAGGGTCTGTTGCTGCCTCAGGCACCTCATGGTCTTTCTCCTGTGTGTCTAAATTTTCGAATTCGACGCAAAAATGATAGTTAATTGTAACGTTCATGGCCTCCTAATGCCGATGGAACCCTCAAATTGCGTCGAGATTCAATACATCGTCCTCCAGCCGACTTGTCTCCAAGGGTCTATTGCTGCCTCGGGCACCTTATGGTCGTTCTCCTGTGAGTCTAGATTTTCGAATCCGACGCAATAATGATTGTTAATTGTAACGTTCAGGGCCTCCTAATGACGATGGAACTCTCAAATTGCGTCGAGATTCAATACATCGGCCTCCAGCCGACTTGTCTCCAAGGGGATATCGCTGCCTCGGGCACCACATGGTCCGTCTCCGGTGAGTCTAGATTTTCGAATCCGACGCAAAAATGATAGTTAATTGTAACGTTCAGGGCCTCCTAATGCCGATGGAACACTCAAATTGCGTCGAGATTCAATACATCGGCCTCCAGCCGACTTGTCACCAAGGGTCTATTGCTTCCTCCGGCTCCTTATGGTCGTTCTCCTGTGAGTCTATATTTTGAATCCGACGCAAAAATGATAGTGAATTGTAACGTTTAGGGCCTCCTAATGACGATAGAAAACTCAAATTGCGTCGAGATTCAATACATCGACCTCCAGTCGACTTGCATCCAAGAGGATATTGCAGTCTCGGGCACCTCATGGTCGTTCCCTTGTAAGTCTAGAATTTCGAATCCGACGCAAAAATGATAGTTAATTGTAACGTTCAGGGCCTCCTAATGACGATGGAACTCTCAAATTGCGTCGAGATTCAATACATCGGCCTCCAGCCGACTTGATTCCAAGGGTCTATTGCTGCCTCGGGCACCTTATGGTCGTTCTCTTGTAAGTCTAGATTTTCGAATCCGACGCAAAAATGATAGTTAATTGTAACGTTCATGGCCTCCTAATGCCGATGGAACTCTCAAATTGCGTCGAGATTCAATACATCGTCCTCCAGCCGACTTGTCTCCAAGGGTCTATTGCTGCCTCGGGCACCTTATGGTCGTTCTCCTGTGAGTCTAGATTTTCGAATCCGACGCAAAAATGATTGTTAATTGTAACGTTCAGGGCCTCCTAATGACGATGGAACACTCAAATTGCGTCAAGATTCAATACATCGGCCTGCAGCCGACTTGTCTCCAAGGGTCTATTGCTGCCTCGGGCACCACGTGGTCCTTCTCCTGTGAGTCTAGATTTTCGAATCCGACGCAAAAATGATAGTTAATTGTAACGTTCAGGGCCTCCTAATGACGATGGAACACTCAAATTGCGTCGAGATTCAATACATCGGCCTCCAGCCGACTTGTCTCCGAGGGTCTATTGCTTCCTCCGGCTCCTTATGGTCGTTATCCTGTGAGTCTATATTTTGAATCCGACGCAAAAATGATAGTGAATTGTAACGTTTAGGGCCTCCTAATGACGATGGAACACTCAAATTGCGTCGAGATTCAATACATCGGCCTCCAGCCGACCTGTCTCCAAGGGTCTGTTGCTGCCTCGGCACCTTATGGTCGTTCTCCTGTGACTTTAGATTATCGAATCCGACGCAAAAATGATAGTGAATTGTGACGTTCAGCGCCTCCTAATGACGATAGAAGACTCAAATTGCGTCGAGATTCAATACATCGACCTCCAGTCGACTTGTATCCAAGAGGATATTGCAGTCTCGGGCACCTCATGGTCGTTCACTTGTAAGTCTAGATTATCGAATCCGACGCAAAAATGATAGTTAATTGTAACGTTTAGGGTCTCATAATGACGATGGAACACTCAAATTGCGTCGAGATTCAATACATCGACCTCCAGCCCACTTGTCTCCAAGGGTCTAATGCTGCCTCGGGAACCTTATGGTCGTTCTCTTGTAAGTCTAGATTTTCGAATCCGACGCAAAAATGATAGTTAATTGAAACGTTCAGGGCCTCCTAATGCCGATGGAACTCTCAAATTGCGTCGAGATTCAATTCATCGTCCTCCAGCCGACTTGTCTCCAAGGGTCTATTGCTGCCTCGGGCACCTTATGGTCGTTCTCCTGTGAGTTTAGATTTTCGAATCCGACGCAAAAATGATTGTTAATTGTAACGTTCAGGGCCTCCTAATGACGATGGAACTCTCAAATTGCGTCGAGATTCAATACATCGGCCTCCAGCCGACTTGTCTCCACGGGGATATCGCTGCCTCGGGCACCACATCGTCCGTCTCCGGTGAGTCTAGATTTTCGAATCCGACGCAAAAATGATAGTCAATTGTAACGTTGAGGGCCTTGTAATGACGATGGAACACTCAAATTGCGTCGAGATTCAATACATCGGCCTCCAGCCTACTTGTCTCCAAGGGTCTGTTGCTGCCTCGGGCACCTTATGGTTGTTCTCCTGTGATTTTAGATTATCGAATCCGACGCAATAATGATAGTTAATTGTAACCTTTAGGGCCTCCTAATGACGATGGGACACTCAAATTGCGTCGATATTCAATACATCGTCCTCCAGCCGACTTGTCTCCAAGGGTCTAATGCTGCCTCGGGAACCTTACGTTCGTTCTCTTGTAAGTCTAGATTTTCGAATCCGACGCAAAAATGATTGTTAATTGTAACGTTCAGGGCCTCCTAATGACGATGGAACTCTCAAATTGCGTCGAGATTCAATACATCGTCCTCCAGCCGACTTGTCTCCAAGGGGATATCGCTGCCTCGGGCACCACATGGTCCGTCTCCGGTGAGTCTAGATTTTCGAATCCGACGCAAAAATGATAGTTAATTGTAACGTTCAGGGCCTCCTAATGCCGATGGAACTCTCAAATTGCGTCGAGATTCAATACATCGGCCTCCAGCCGACTTGTCTCCAAGGGTCTAATTCTGCCTTGGGCACCACATGGTCCTTCTCCTGTGAGTCTAGATTTTCGAACCCGACGCAAAACTGATAGTGAATTGTAACGTTTAGGGCCTCCTAATGACGATGGAACACTCAAATTGCGTCGAGATTCAATACATCTTCCTCCAGCCGACTTGTCTCCAAGGGTCTGTTGCTGCCTCAGGCACCTCATGGTCTTTCTCCTGTGTGTCTAAATTTTCGAATCCGACGCAAAAATGATAGTTAATTGTAACGTTCAGGGCCTTGTAATGACGATGGAACACTCAAATTGCGTCAAGATTCAATACATCGGCCTGCAGCCGACTTGTCTCCAAGGGTCTATTGCTGCCTCGGGCACCACATGGTCATTCTCCAGTGAGTCTAGATTTTCGAATCCGACGCATAAATGATAGTTAATTGTAACGTTCAGGGCCTCCTAATGACGATGGAACACTCAAATTGCGTCGAGATTCAATACATCGCCCTCCAGTCGACTTGTATCCAAGAGGATATTGCAGTCTCGGGCACCTCATGGTCGTTCTCTTGTAAGTCTAGATTTTCGAATCCGACGCAAAAATGATAGTTAATTGTAACGTTCAGGGCCTCCTAATGACGATGGAACTCTCAAATTGCGTCGAGATTCAATACATCGGCCTCCAGCCGACTTGATTCCAAGGGTCTATTGCTGCCTCGTGCACCTTATGGTCGTTCTCTTGTAAGTCTAGATTTTCGAATCCGACGAAAAAATGATAGTTAATTGTAACGTTCATGGCCTTCTAATGCCGATGGAACTCTCAAATTGCGTCGAGATTCAATACATCGTCCTCCAGCCGACTTGTCTCCAAGGGTCTATTGCTGCCTCGGGCACCTTATGGTCGTTCTCCTGTGAGTCTAGATTTTCGAATCCGACGCAATAATGATTGTTAATTGTAACGTTCAGGGCCTCCTAATGACGATGGAACTCTCAAATTGCGTCGAGATTCAATACATCGGCCTCCAGCCGACTTGTCTCCAAGGGGATGTCGCTGCCTCGGGCACCACATGGTCCGTCTCCGGTGAGTCTAGATTTTCGAATCCGACGCAAAAATGATAGTTAATTGTAACGTTCAGGGCCTCCTAATGCCGATGGAACACTCAAATTGCGTCGAGATTCAATACATCGGCCTCCAGCCGACTTGTCACCAAGGGTCTATTGCTTCCTCCGGCTCCTTATGGTCGTTCTCCTGTGAGTCTATATTTTGAATCCGACGCAAAAATGATAGTGAATTGTAACGTTTAGGGCCTCCTAATGACGATAGAAAACTCAAATTGCGTCGAGATTCAATACATCGACCTCCAGTCGACTTGCATCCAAGAGGATATTGCAGTCTCGGGCACCTCATGGTCGTTCCCTTGTAAGTCTAGAATTTCGAATCCGACGCAAAAATGATAGTTAATTGTAACGTTCAGGGCCTCCTAATGACGATGGAACTCTCAAATTGCGTCGAGATTCAATACATCGGCCTCCAGCCGACTTGATTCCAAGGGTCTATTGCTGCCTCGGGCACCTTATGGTCGTTCTCTTGTAAGTCTAGATTTTCGAATCCGACGCAAAAATGATAGTTAATTGTAACGTTCATGGCCTCCTAATGCCGATGGAACTCTCAAATTGCGTCGAGATTCAATACATCGTCCTCCAGCCGACTTGTCTCCAAGGGTCTATTGCTGCCTCGGGCACCTTATGGTCGTTCTCCTGTGAGTCTAGATTTTCGAATCCGACGCAAAAATGATTGTTAATTGTAACGTTCAGGGCCTCCTAATGACGATGGAACACTCAAATTGCGTCAAGATTCAATACATCGGCCTGCAGCCGACTTGTCTCCAAGGGTCTATTGCTGCCTCGGGCACCACGTGGTCCTTCTCCTGTGAGTCTAGATTTTCGAATCCGACGCAAAAATGATAGTTAATTGTAACGTTCAGGGCCTCCTAATGACGATGGAACACTCAAATTGCGTCGAGATTCAATACATCGGCCTCCAGCCGACTTGTCTCCAAGGGTCTATTGCTTCCTCCGGCTCCTTATGGTCGTTATCCTGTGAGTCTATATTTTGAATCCGACGCAAAAATGATAGTGAATTGTAACGTTTAGGGCCTCCTAATGACGATGGAACACTCAAATTGCGTCGAGATTCAATACATCGGCCTCCAGCCGACTTGTCTCCAAGGGTCTGTTGCTGCCTCGGCACCTTATGGTCGTTCTCCTGTGAGTTTAGATTATCGAATCCGACGCAAAAGTGATAGTGAATTGTGACGTTCAGCGCCTCCTAATGTCGATAGAAGACTCAAATTGCGTCGAGATTCAATACATCGACCTCCAGTCGACTTGTATCCAAGAGGATATTGCAGTCTCGGGCACCTCATGGTCGTTCACTTGTAAGTCTAGATTATCGAATCCGACGCAAAAATGATAGTTAATTGTAACGTTTAGGGTCTCCTAATGACGATGGAACACTCAAATTGCGTCGAGATTCAATACATCGACCTCCAGCCCACTTGTCTCCAAGGGTCTAATGCTGCCTCGGGAACCTTATGGTCGTTCTCTTGTAAGTCTAGATTTTCGAATCCGACGCAAAAATTATAGTTAATTGAAACGTTCAGGGCCTCCTAATGCCGATGGAACTCTCAAATTGAGTCGAGATTCAATTCATCGTCCTCCAGCCGACTTGTCTCCAAGGGTCTATAGCTGCCTCGGGCACCTTATGGTCGTTCTCCTGTGAGTCTAGATTTTCGAATCCGACGCAAAAATGATTGTTAATTGTAACGTTCAGGGCCTCCTAATGACGATGGAACTCTCAAATTGCGTCGAGATTCAATACATCGGCCTCCAGCCGACTTGTCTCCACGGGGATATCGCTGCCTCGGGCACCACATCGTCCGTCTCCGGTGAGCCTAGATTTTCGAATCCGACGCAAAAATGATAGTCAATTGTAACGTTGAGGGCCTTGTAATGACGATGGAACACTCAAATTGCGTCGAGATTCAATACATCGGCCTCCAGCCTACTTGTCTCCAAGGGTCTGTTGCTGCCTCGGGCACCTTATGGTTGTTCTCCTGTGATTTTAGATTATCGAATCCGACGCAATAATGATAGTTAATTGTAACGTTTAGGGCCTCCTAATGACAATTGGACACTCAAATTGCGTCGATATTCAATACATCGTCCTCCAGCCGACTTGTCTCCAAGGGTCTAATGCTGCCTCGGGAACCTTACGTTCGTTCTCTTGTAAGTCTAGATTTTCGAATCCGACGCAAAAATGATTGTTAATTGTAACGTTCAGGGCATCCTAATGACGATGGAACTCTCAAATTGCGTCGAGATTCAATACATCGGCCTCCAGTCGACTTGTCTCCAAGGGGATATCGCTGCCTCGGGCACCACATGGTCCGTCTCCGGTGAGTCTAGATTTTCGAATCCGACGCAAAAATGATAGTTAATTGTAACGTTCAGGGCCTCCTAATGCCGATGGAACTCTCAAATTGCGTCGAGATTCAATACATCGGCCTCCAGCCGACTTGTCTCCAAGGGTCTATTGCTGCCTTGGGCACCACATGGTCCTTCTCCTGTGAGTCTAGATTTTCGAACCCGACGCAAAACTGATAGCGAATTGTAACGTTTAGGGCCTCCTAATGACGATGGAACACTCAAATTGCGTCGAGATTCAATACATCTTCCTCCAGCCGACTTGTCTCCAAGGGTCTGTTGCTGCCTAAGGCACCTCATGGTCTTTCTCCTGTGAGTCTAAATTTTCGAATCCGAAGCAAAAATGATAGTTAATTGTAACGTTCAGGGCCTTGTAATGACGATGGAACACTCAAATTGCGTCTAGATTCAATACATCGGCTTGTCTCCAAGGGTCTATTGCTGCCTCGGGCACCTTATGGTCGTTCTCCTGTGAGTCTAGATTTTCGAATCCGACGCAAAAATAATTGTTAATTGTAACGTTCAGGGCCTCCTAATGACGATGGAACTCTCAAGTTGCGTCGAGATTCAATACATCGGCCTCCAGCCGACTTGTCTCCAAGGGGATATCGCTGCCTCGGGCACCACATGGTCCGTCTCCGGTGAGTCTAGATTTTCGAATCCGATGCAAAAATGATAGTTAATTGTAACGTTCAGGGCCTTGTAATGACGATGGAACACTCAAATTGCGTCGAGATTCAATACATCGGCCTCCAGCCGACTTGTCTCCAAGGGTCTGTTGCTGCCTCGGGCACCACATGGTCCTTCTCCTGTGAGTCTAGATTTTCGAATCCGACGCAAAAATGATAGTGAATTGTAACGTTTAGGGCCTCCTAATGACGATGGAACACTCAAATATCGTCGAGATTCAATACATTGGCCTCCAGCCGACTTGTCTCCAAGGGTCTGTTGCTGCCTCGGGCACCTTATGGTCGTTTTCCTGTGAGTCTAGATTTTCGAATCCGACGCAAAAATGGTAGTTAATTGTAACGTTCAGGGCCTCCTAATGCCGATGGAACACTCAAATTGCGTCGAGATCCAATTCATCGGCCTCCAGCCGACTTGTCTCCAAGGGTCTGTTGCTGCGTCGGGCACCTTGTGGTCATTCTCTTGTATGTCTAGATTATCGATTCCGACGCAAAAATGAAAGTTAATTGTAACGTTTAGGGCCTCCTAATGACGATGGAACTCTCAGATTGCGTCGAGATTCAATACATCGGCCTCCAGCCGACTTGTCTCCAAGGGTCTATTGCTGCCTCGGGCACCTTATGGTCGTTCTCCTGTGAGTCTAGATTTTCGAATCCGACGCGAAAATGATTGTTAATTGTAACGTTCAGGGCCTTGTAATGACGATGGAACACTCAGATTGCGTCAAGATTCAATACATCGGCCTGCAGCCGACTTGTCTCCAAGGGTCTATTGCTGCCTCGGGCACCTTATGGTCGTTCTCCTGTGGGTCTAGATTTTCGAATCCGATGCAAAAATGATAGTTAATTGTAACGTTCAGGGCCTTGTAATGACGATGGAACACTCAAATTGCGTCGAGATTCAATACATCGGCCTCCAGCCGACTTGTCTCCAAGGGTCTATTGCTGCCTCGGGCACCTTATGGTCGTTCTCCTGTGAGTCTAGATTTTCGAATCCGACGCAAAAATAATTGTTAATTGTAACGGTCAGGGCCTCCTAATGACGATGGAACTCTCAAATTGCGTCGAGATTCAATACATCGGCCTCCAGCCGACTTATCTCCAAGGGGATATCGCTGCCTCGGGCACCACATGGTCCGTCTCCTTTGAGTCTAGATTTTCGAATCCGACGCAAAAATGAAAGTTAATTGTAACGTTTAGGGCCTCCTAATGACGATGGAACTCTCAGATTGCGTCGAGATTCAATACATCGGCCTCCAGCCGACTTGTCTCCAAGGGTCTATTGCTGCCTCGGGCACCTTATGGTCGTTCTCCTGTGAGTCTAGATTTTCGAATCCGACGCGAAAATGATTGTTAATTGTAACGTTCAGGGCCTTGTAATGACGATGGAACACTCAAATTGCGTCAAGATTCAATACATCGGCCTGCAGCCGACTTGTCTCCAAGCGTCTATTGCTGCCTCGGGCACCACATGGTCCTTCTCCTGTGAGTCTAGATTTTCGAATCCGACGCAAAAATGATAGTTAATTGTAACGTTCAGGGCCTCCTAAAGACGATGGAACACTTAAATTGCGTCGAGATTCAATACATCGGCCTCCAGCCGACTTGTCTCCAAGGGTCTGTTGCTGCCTCGGCACCTTATGGTCGTTCTCCTGTGAGTTTAGATTATCGAATCCGACGCAAAAATGATAGTGAATTGTAACGTTCAGCGCCTCCTAATGACGATAGAAAACTCAAATTGCGTCGAGATTCAATACATCGACCTCCAGTCGACTTGTATCCAAGAGGATATTGCAGTCTCGGGCACCTCATGGTCGTTCTCTTGTAAGTCTAGAATTTCGAATCCGACGCAAAAATGATAGTTAATTGTAACGTTCAGGGCCTCCTAATGACGATGGAACTCTCTAATTGCGTCGAGATTCAATACATCGGCCTCCAGCCGAATTGATTCCAAGGGTCTATTGCTGCCTCGGGCACCTTATGGTCGTTCTCTTGTAAGTCTAGATTTTCGAATCCGACGCAAAAATGATAGTTAATTGTAACGTTCATGGCCTCCTAATGCCGATGGAACTCTCAAATTGCGTCGAGATTCAATACATCGTCCTCCAGCCGACTTGTCTCCAAGGGTCTATTGCTGCCTCGGGCACCTTATGGTCGTTCTCCTGTGAGTCTAGATTTTCGAATCCGACGCAAAAATGATTGTTAATTGTAACGTTCAGGGCCTCCTAATGACGATGGAACTCTCAAATTGCGTCGAGATTCAATACATCGGCCTCCAGCCGACTTGTCTCCAAGGGGATATCGCTGCCTCGGGCACCACATGGTCCGTCTCCGGTGAGTCTAGATTTTCGAATCCGACGCAAAAATGATAGTTAATTGTAACGTTCAGGGCCTCCTAATGCCGATGGAACACTCAAATTGCGTCGAGATTCAATACATCGGCCTCCAGCCGACTTGTCTCCAAGGGTCTATTGCTGCCTCGGGCACCTTATGGTCGTTCTCCTGTGGGTCTAGATTTTCGAATCCGATGCAAAAATGATATTTAATTGTAACGTTCAGGGCCTTGTAATGACGATGGAACACTCAAATTGCGTCAAGATTCAATACATCGGCCTGCAGCCGACTTGTCTCCAAGGGTCTATTGCTGCCTCGGGCACCACGTGGTCCTTCTCCTGTGAGTCTAGATTTTCGAATCCGACGCAAAAATGATAGTTAATTGTAACGTTCAGGGCCTCCTAATGACGATGGAACACTCAATTTGCGTTGAGATTCAATACATCGGCCTCCAGCCAACTTGTCTCCAAGGGTCTATTGCTGTCTCGGCACCTTATGGTCGTTCTCCTGTGAGTTTAGATTATCGAATCCGACGCAAAAATGATAGTGAATTGTGACGTTCAGCGCCTCCTAATGACGATAGAAGACTCAAATTGCGTCGAGATTCAATACATCGATCTCCAGTCGACTTGTATCCAAGAGGATATTGCAGTCTCGGGCACCTCATGGTCGTTCTCTTGTAAGTCTAGATTATCGAATCCGACGCAAAAATGATAGTTAATTGTAACGTTTAGGGTCTCCTAATGACGATGGAACACTCAAATTGCGTCGAGATTCAATACATCGACCTCCAGCCCACTTGTCTCCAAGGGTCTAATGCTGCCTCGGGAACCTTATGGTCGTTCTCTTGTAAGTCTAGATTTTCGAATCCGACGCAAAAATGATAGTTAATTGAAACGTTCAGGGCCTCCTAATGCCGATGGTACTCTCAAATTGCGTCGAGATTTAATTCATCGTCCTCCAGCCGACTTGTCTCCAAGGGTCTATTGCTGCCTCGGGCACCTTATGGTCGTTCTCCTGTGAGTCTAGATTTTCGAATCCGACGCAAAAATGATTGTTAATTGTAACGTTCAGGGCCTTGTAATGACGATGGAACACTCAAATTGCGTCGAGATTCAATACATCGGCCTCCAGCCTACTTGTCTCCAAGGGTCTGTTGCTGCCTCGGGCACCTTATGGTTGTTCTCCTGTGATTTTAGATTATCGAATCCGACGCAATAATGATAGTTAATTGTAACGTTTAGGGCCTCCTAATGACGATGGGACACTCAAATTGCGTCGATATTCAATACATCGTCCTCCAGCCGACCTGTCTCCAAGGGTCTAATGCTGCCTCGGGAACCTTACGTTCGTTCTCTTGTAAGTCTAGATTTTCGAATCCGACGCAAAAATGATTGTTAATTGTAACGTTCAGGGCCTCCTAATGACGATGGAACTCTCAAATAGCGTCGAGATTCAATACATCGGCCTCCAGCCGACTTGTCTCCAAGGGGATATCGCTGCCTCGGGCACCACATCGTCCGTCTCCGGTGAGTCTAGATTTTCGAATCCGACGCAAAAATGATAGTTAATTGTAACGTTCAGGGCCTTGTAATGACGATGGAACACTCAAATTGCGTCGAGATTCAATACATCGGCCTCCAGCCTACTTGTCTCCAAGGGTCTGTTGCTGCCTCGGGCACCTTATGGTTGTTCTCCTGTGATTTTAGATTATCGAATCCGACGCAATAATGATAGTTAATTGTAACGTTTAGGGCCTCCTAATGACGATGGGACACTCAAATTGCGTCGATATTCAATACATCGTCCTCCAGCCGACCTGTCTCCAAGGGTCTAATGCTGCCTCGGGAACCTTACGTTCGTTCTCTTGTAAGTCTAGATTTTCGAATCCGACGCAAAAATGATTGTTAATTGTAACGTTCAGGGCCTCCTAATGACGATGGAACTCTCAAATAGCGTCGAGATTCAATACATCGGCCTCCAGCCGACTTGTCTCCAAGGGGATATCGCTGCCTCGGGCACCACATGGTCCGTCTCCGGTGAGTCTAGATTTTCGAATCCGACGCAGAAACGATAGTTAATTGTAACGTTCAGGGCCTCCTAATGCCGATGGAACACTCAAATTGCGTCGAGATTCAATACATCGGCCTCCAGCCGACTTGTCTCCAAGGGTCTATTGCTGCCTTGGGCACCACATGGTCCTTCTCCTGTGAGTCTAGATTTTGGAACCCGACGCAAAACTGATAGTGAATTGTAACGTTTAGGGCCTCCTAATGACGATGGAACACTCAAATTGCGTCGAGATTCAATACATCTTCCTCCAGCCGACTTGTCTCCAAGGGTCTGTTGCTGCCTCGGCACCTTATGGTCGTTCTCCTGTGAGTTTAGATTATCGAATCCGACGCAAAAATGATAGTGAATTGTAACGTTCAGGGCCTCCTAATGATGATGGAACTCTCTAATTGCGTCGAGATTCAATACATCGGCCTCCAGCCGAATTGATTCCAAGGGTCTATTGCTGCCTCGGGCACCTTATGGTCGTTCTCTTGTAAGTCTAGATTTTCGAATCAGACGCAAAAATGATAGTTAATTGTAACGTTCATGGCCTCCTAATGCCGATGGAACTCTCAAATTGCGTCGAGATTCAATACATCGTCCTCCAGCCGACTTGTCTCCAATTGTCTATTGCTGCCTCGGGCACCTTATGGTCGTTCTCCTGTGAGTCTAGATTTTCGAATCCGACGCAAAAATGATTGTTAATTGTAACGTTCAGGGCCTCCTAATGACGATGGAACTCTCAAATTGCGTCGAGATTCAATACATCGGCCTCCAGCCGACTTGTCTCCAAGGGGATATCGCTGCCTCGGGCACCACATGGTCCGTCTCCGGTGAGTCTAGATTTTCGAATCCGACGCAAAAATGATAGTTAATTGTAACGTTCAGGGCCTTGTAATAACGATGAAACACTCAAATTGCGTCGAGATTCAATACATCGGCCTCCAGCCTACTTGTCTCCAAGGGTATGTTGCTGCCTCGGGCACCTAATGGTTGTTCTCCTGTGATTTTACATTATCGAATCCGACGCAATAATGATAGTTAATTGTAACGTTTAGGGCCTCCTAATGACGATGGGACACACAAATTGCGTCGAGATTTAATACATCGTCCTCCAGCCGACTTGTCTCCAAGCGTCTAATGCTGCCTCGGGAACCTTAAGTTCGTTCTCTTGTAAGTCTAGATTTTCGAATCCGACGCAAAAATGATTGTTAATTGTAACGTTCAGGGCCTCCTAATGCCGATGGAACACTCAAATTGCGTCGAGATTCAATACATCGGCCTCCAGCCGACTTGTCTGCAAGGGGATATCGCTGCCTCGGGCACCACATGGTCCGTCTCCGGTGAGTCTAGATTTTCGAATCCGACGCAAAAATGATAGTTAATTGTAACGTTCAGGGCCTCCTAATGCCGATGGAACACTCAAATTGCGTCGAGATTCAATACATCGACCTCCAGTCCACTTGTATCCAAGAGGATAATGCAGTCTCAGGCACCTCATCGTCGTTCTCTTGTAAGTCTAGATTTTCGAATCCGACGCAAAAATGATAGTGAATTGTAACGTTTAGGTCCTCCTAATGACGATGGAACACTCAAATTGCGTCGAGATTCAATACATCGGCCTCCAGCCGACTTGTCTCCAAGGGTCTAATGCTGCCTCGGGCACCTTATGGTCGTTCTCTTGTAAGTCTAGATTTTCGAATCCGACGCAAAAATGATAGTTAATTGAAACGTTCAGGGCCTCCTAATGCCGACGGAACTCTCAAATTGCGTCGAGATTCAATACATCGTCCTCCAGCCGACTTGTCTCCAAGGGTCTATTGCTGCCTCGGGCACCTTATGGTCGTTCTCCTGTGAGTCTAGATTTTCGAATCCGACGCAAAAATGATTGTTAATTGTAACGTTCAGGGCCTCCTAATGTCGATGGAACTCTCAAATTGCGTCGAGATTCAATACATCGGCCTCAAGCCTACTTGTCTCCAAGGGTCTGTTGCTGCCTCGGGCACCTTATGGTCGTTCTCCTGTGAGTCTAGATTTTCGAATCCGACGCAAAAATGATAGTTAATTGTAACGTTCGGCGCCTCCTAATGACGATAGTAGACTCAAATTGCGTCGAGATTCAATACATCGACCTCCAGTCGACTTGTATCCAAGACGATATTGCAGTCTCAGGCACCTCATGGTCGTTCTCTTGTAAGTCTAGATTTTCGAATCCGTCGCAAAAATGATAGTTAATTGCAACGTTCAGGGAGTCCTAATGACGATGGAACTCTCAAATTGCGTCGAGATTCAATACATCGGCCTCCAGCCGACTTGTCGCCAAGGGTCTATTGCTGCCTCGGGCACCTTATGGTCGTTCTCTTGTAAGTCTAGATTATCGAATCCGACGCAAAAATGATAGTTAATTGTACCGTTTAGGGCCTCCTAATGACGATGGAACACTCAAATTGCGTCGAGATTCAATACATCGGCGTCCAGCCGACTTGTCTCCAAGGGTCTAATGCTCCCTCGGGCACCTTATGGTCGTTCTCTTGTAAGTCTAGATTTTCGAATCCGACGCAAAAATGATAGTTAATTGAAACGTTCAGGGCCTCGTAATGCCGATGGATCTCTCAAATTGCGTCGAGATTCAGTACATCGTCCTCCAGCCGACTTGTCTCCAAGGGTCTATTGCTGCCTCGGGCACATTATGGTCGTTCTCCTGTGAGTCTAGATTTTCGAATCCGACGCAAAACTGATAGTGAATTGTAACGTTTAGGGCCTCCTAATGACGATGGGACACTCAAATTGCGTCGAGATTCAATACATCGTCCTCCAGCCGACTTGTCTCCAAGGGTCTAATGCTGCCTCGGGAACCTTAAGTTCGTTCTCTTGTAAGTCTAGATTTTCGAATCCGACGCAAAAATGATTGTTAATTGTAACGTTCAGGGCCTCCTAATGCCGATGGAACACTCAAATTGCGTCGAGATTCAATACATCGGCCTCCAGCCGACTTGTCTCCAAGGGTCTGTTGCTGCCTCAGGCACCTCATGGTCTTTCTCCTGTGAGTCTAAATTTTCGAATCCGACGCAAAAATGATAGTTAATTGTAACGTTCAGGGCCTTGTAATGACGATGGAACTCTCAAATTGCGTCGAGATTCAATACATCGGCCTCCAGCCGACTTGTCTGCAAGGGGATATCGCTGCCTCGGGCACCACATGGTCCGTCTCCGGTGAGTCTAGATTTTCGAATCCGACGCAAAAATGATAGTTAAAAGTAACGTTCAGGGCCTCCTAATGCCGATGGAACACTCAAATTGCGTCGAGATTCAATACATCGACCTCCAGTCCACTTGTATCCAAGAGGATAATGCAGTCTCAGGCACCTCATGGTCGTTCTCTTGTAAGTCTAGATTTTCGAATCCGACGCAAAAATGATAGTGAATTGTAACGTTTAGGGGCTCCTAATGACGATGGAACACTCAAATTGCGTCGAGATTCAATACATTGGCCTCCAGCCGGCTTGTCTCCAAGGGTCTATTGCTGCCTCGGGCACCTTATGGTCGTTCTCTTGTAAGTCTAGATTTTCGAATCCGACGCAAAAATGATAGTTAATTGTAACGTTCATGGCCTCCTAATGCCGATGGAACACTCAAATTGCGTCGAGATTCAATACATCGGCCTCCAGCCGACTTGTCTCCAAGGGTCTGTTGCTGCCTCGGGCACCTTATGGTCGTTCTCTTGTAAGTCTAGATTATCGAATCCGACGCAAAAATGATAGTTAATTGTACCGTTTAGGGCCTCCTAATGACGATGGAACACTCAAATTGCGTCGAGATTCAATACATCGGCCTCCAGCCGACTTGTCTCCAAGGGTCTAATGCTGCCTCGGGCACCTTATGGTCTTTCTCCTGTAAGTCTAAATTTTCGAATCCGACGCAAAAATGATAGTTAATTGAAACGTACAGGGCCTCCTAATGCCGATGGAACTCTCAAATTGCGTCGAGATTCAATACATCGTCCTCCAGCCGACTTGTCTCCAAGGGGATATCGCTGCCTCGGGCACCACATGGTCCGTCTCCGGTGAGTCTAGATTTTTGAATCCGACGCAAAAATAATAGTTAATTGTAACGTTCAGGGCCTTGTAATAACGATGAAACACTCAAATTGCGTCGAGATTCAATACATCGGCCTCCAGCCTACTTGTCTCCAAGGGTATGTTGCTGCCTCGGGCACCTAATGGTTGTTCTCCTGTGATTTTAGATTAGCGAATCCGACGCAATAATGATAGTTAATTGTAACGTTTAGGGCCTCCTAATGACGATGGGACACTCAAATTGCGTCGAGATTCAATACATCGTCCTCCAGCCGACTTGTCTCCAAGGGTCTAATGCTGCCTCGGGAACCTTAAGTTCGTTCTCTTGTAAGTCTAGATTTTCGAATCCGACGCAAAAATGATTTTTAATTGTAACGTTCAGGGCCTCCTAATGCCGATGGAACACTCAAATTGCGTCGAGATTCAATACATCGGCCTCCAGCCGACTTGTCTCCAAGGGTCTATTGCTGTCTTGGGCACCACATGGTCCTTCTCCTGTGAGTCTAGATTTTCGAACCCGACGCAAAACTGATAGTGAATTGTAACGTTTAGGGCCTCCTAATGACGATGGAACACTCAAATTGCGTCGAGATTCAATACATCGGCCTCTAGCCGACTTGTCTCCAAGGGTCTGTTGCTGCCTCAGGCACCTCATGGTCTTTCTCCTGTGATACTAAATTTTCGAATCCGACGCAAAAATGATAGTTAATTGTAACGTTCAGGGCCTTGTAATGACGATGGAACTCTCAAATTGCGTCGAGATTCAATACATCGGCCTCCAGCCGACTTGTCTGCAAGGGGATATCGCTGCCTCGGGCACCACATGGTCCGTCTCCGGTGAGTCTAGATTTTCGAATCCGACGCAAAAATGATAGTTAATTGTAACGTTCAGGGCCTCCTAATGCCGATGGAACACTCAAATTGCGTCGAGATTCAATACATCGACCTCCAGTCCACTTGTATCCAAGAGGATAATGCAGTCTCAGGCACCTCATGGTCGTTCTCTTGTAAGTCTAGATTTTCGAATCCGACGCAAAAATGATAGTGAATTGTAACGTTTAGGGCCTCCTAATGACGATGGAACACTCAAATTGCGTCGAGAATCAATACATCGTCCTCCAGCCGACTTGTCTCCAAGGGGATATCGCTGCCTCGGGCACCACATGGTCCGTCTCCGGTGAGTCTAGATTTTTGAATCCGACGCAAAGATGATAGTTAATTGTAACGTTCAGGGCCTTGTAATAACGATGAAACACTCAAATTGCGTCGAGATTCAATACATCGGCCTCCAGCCTACTTGTCTCCAAGGGTATGTTGCTGCCTCGGGCACCTAATGGTTGTTCTCCTGTGATTTTAGATTATCGAATCCGACGCAATAATGATAGTTAATTGTAACGTTTAGGGCCTCCTAATGACGATGGGACACTCAAATTGCGTCGACATTCAATACATCGTCCTCCAGCCGACTTGTCTCCAAGGGTCTAATGCTGCCTCGGGAACCTTAAGTTCGTTCTCTTGTAAGTCTAGATTTTCGAATCCGACGCAAAAATGATTGTTAATTGTAACGTTCAGGGCCTCCTAATGCCGATGGAACACTCAAATTGCGTTGAGATTCAATACATCGGCCTCCAGCCGACTTGTCTCCAAGGGTCTATTGCTGTCTTGGGCACCACATGGTCCTTCTCCTGTGAGTCTAGATTTTCGAACCCGACGCAAAACTGATAGTGAATTGTAACGTTTAGGGCCTCCTAATGACGATGGAACACTCAAATTGCGTCGAGATTCAATACATCGGCCTCCAGCCGACTTGTCTCCAAGGGTCTGTTGCTGCCTCAGGCACCTCATGGTCTTTCTCCTGTGAGTCTAAATTTTCGAATCCGACGCAAAAATGATAGTTAATTGTAACGTTCAGGGCCTTGTAATGACGATGGAACTCTCAAATTGCGTCGAGATTCAATACATCGGCCTCCAGCCGACTTGTCTGCAAGGGGATATCGCTGCCTCGGGCACCACATGGTCCGTCTCCGGTGAGTCTAGATTTTCGAATCCGACGCAAAAATGATAGTTAATTGTAACGTTCAGGGCCTCCTAATGCCGATGGAACACTCAAATTGCGTCGAGATTCAATACATCGACCTCCAGTCCACTTGTATCCAAGAGGATAATGCAGTCTCAGGCACCTCATGGTCGTTCTCTTGTAAGTCTAGATTTTCGAATCCGACGCAAAAATGATAGTGAATTGTAACGTTTAGGGCCTCCTAATGACGATGGAACACTCAAATTGCGTCGAGATTCAATCCATCGGCCTCCAGCCGGCTTGTCTCCAAGGGTCTATTGCTGCCTCGGGCACCTTATGGTCGTTCTCTTGTAAGTCTAGATTTTCGAATCCGACGCAAAAATGATAGTTAATTGTAACGTTCATGGCCTCCTAATGCCGATGGAACACTCAAATTGCGTCGAGATTCAATACATCGGCCTCCAGCCGACTTGTCTCCAAGGGTCTGTTGCTGCCTCGGGCACCTTATGGTCGTTCTCTTGTAAGTCTAGATTATCGAATCCGACGCAAAAATGATAGTTAATTGTACCGTTTAGGGCCTCCTAATGACGATGGAACACTCAAATTGCGTCGAGAATCAATACATCGGCCTCCAGCCGACTTGTCTCCAAGGGTCTAATGCTGCCTCGGGCACCTTATGGTCGTTCTCTTGTAAGTCTAGATTTTCGAATCCGACGCAAAAATGATAGTTAATTGAAACGTTCAGGGCCTCCTAATGCCGATGGAACTCTCAAATTGCGTCGAGATTCAATACATCGTCCTCCAGCCGACTTGTCTCCAAGGGTCTATTGCTGCCTCGGGCACCTTATGGTCGATCTCCTGTGAGTCTAGATTTTCGAATCCGACGCAAAAATGATTGTTAATTGTAACGTTCAGCGCCTCCTAATGACGATAGAAGACTCAAATTGCGTCGAGATTCAATACATCGACCTCCAGTCGACTTGTATCCAAGAGGATATTGCAGGCTCAGGCACCTCATGGTCGTTTTCTTGTAAGTCTAGATTTTCGAATCCGTCGCAAAAATGATAGTTAATTGTAACGTTCAGGGCCTCCTAATGACGATGGAACTCTCAAATTGCGTCGAGATTCAATACATCGGCATCCAGCCGACTTGTCTCCAAGGGTCTATTGCTGCCTCGGGCACCTTATGGTCGTTCTCTTGTAAGTCTAGATTATCGAATCCGACGCAAAAATGATAGTTAATTGTAACGTTTAGGGCCTCCTAATGACGATGGGACACTCAAATTGCGTCGAGATTCAATACATCGTCCTCCAGCCGACTTGTCTCCAAGGGTCTAATGCTGCCTCGGGAACCTTACGTTCGTTCTCTTGTAAGTCTAGATTTTCGAATCCGATGCAAAAATGATAGTTAATTGTAACGTTCAGGGCCTCCTAATGACGATGGAACACTCACATTGCGTCTAGTTTCAATACATCGGCCTGCAGCCGACTTGTCTCCAAGGGTCTATTGCTGCCTCGGGCACCACATGGTCCTTCTCCTGCGAGTCTAGATTTTCGAATCCGACGCAAAAATGATAGTGAATTGTAACGTTTAGGGCCTCCTAATGACGATGGAACACTCAAATTGCGTCGAGATTCAATACATCGGCCTCCAGCCGACTTGTCTCCAAGGGTCTATTGCTGCCTCGGGCACCTCATGGTCCTTCTCCTGTGAGTCTAGATTTTCGAATCCGACGCAAAAATGATAGTTAATTGTAACGTTCAGGGCCTTGTAATGACGATGGAACACTCAAATTGCGTCAAGATTCAATACATCGGCCTGCAGCCGACTTGTCTCCAAGGGTCTGTTGCTGCCTCGGGCACCACATGGTCCTTCTCCTGTGAGTCTAGATTTTCGAATCCGACGCAAAAATGATAGTGAATTGTAACGTTTAGGGCCTCCTAATGACGATGGAACACTCAAATTGCGTCGAGATTCAAAACATCGGCCTCCAGCCGACTTGTCTCCAAGGGTCTATTGCTGCCTCGGGCACCACATGGTCCTTCTCCTGTGAGTCTAGATTTTCGAATCCGACGCAAAAATGATAGTTAATTGTAACGTTCAGGCCCTCCTAATGACGATGGAACACTCAAATTGCGTCGAGATTCAGTACATCGTCCTCCAGCCGACTTGTCTCCAAGGGTCTATTGCTGCCTCGGGCACCTTATGGTCGTTTTCCTGTGAGTCTAGATTTTCGAATCCGACGCAAAAATGATAGTGAATTGTAACGTTCAGGGCCTTGTAATGACGATGGAACTCTCAAATTGCGTCGAGAATCAATACATCGGCCTCCAGCCGACTTGTCTCCAAGTGTATGTTGCTGCCTCGGGCACCTAATGGTTGTTCTCCTGTGATTTTAGATTATCGAATCCGACGCAATAATGATAGTTAATTGTAACATTTAGGGCCTCCTAATGACAATGGGACACTCAAATTGCGTCGAGATTCAATACATCGTCCTCCAGCCGACTTGTCTCCAAGGGTCTAATGCTGCCTCGGGAACCTTAAGTTCGTTCTCTTGTAATTCTAGATTTTCGAATCCGACGCAAAAATGATTGTTAATTGTAACGTTCAGGGCCTCCTAATGCCGATGGAACACTCAAATTGCGTCGAGATTCAATACATCGGCCTCCAGCCGACTTGTCTCCAAGGGTCTATTGCTGCCTTGGGCACCACATGGTCCTTCTCCTGTGAGTCTAGATTTTCGAACCCGACGCAAAACTGATAGTGAATTGTAACGTTCAGGGCCTTGTAATGACGATGGAACTCTCAAATTGCGTCGAGAATCAATACATCGGCCTCCAGCCGACTTGTCTCCAAGGGGATATCGCTGCCTCGGGCACCACATGGTCCGTCTCCGGTGAGTCTAGATTTTTGAATCCGACGCAAAAATGATAGTTAATTGTAACGTTCAGGGCCTCCTAATGCCGATGGAACACTCAAATTGCGTCGAGATTCAATACATCGGCCTCCAGCCGACTTGTCTCCAAGGGTCTATTGCTGCCTCGGGCACCTGATGGTCGTTCTCCTGTGAGTCTAGATTTTCGAATCCGACGCAAAAATGAAAGTTAATTGTAACGTTCAGTTCCTTGTAATGATGATGGAACACTCAAATTGCGTCAAGATACAATACATCGGCCTGCAGCCGACTTGTCTCCAAGGGTCTATTGCTGCCTCGGGCACCACATGGTCCTTCTCCTGTGAGTCTAGATTTTCGAATCCGACGCAAAAATGATAGTTAATTGTAACGTTCATGGCCTCCTAATGACGATGGAACACTCAAATTGCGTCGAGATTCAATACATCGGCCTCCAGCCGACTTGTCTCCAAGGGTCTGTTGCTGCCTCGGCACCTTATGGTCGTTCTCCTGTGAGTTTAGATTATCGAATCCGACGCAAAAATGATATTGAATTGTAACGTTCAGCGCCTCCTAATGACGATAGAAGACTCAAATTGCGTCGAGATTCAATACATCGACCTCCAGTCCACTTGTATCCAAGACGATATTGCAGTCTCAGGCACCTCATGGTCGTTCTCTTGTAAGTCCAGATTTTCGAATCCGACGCAAAGATGATAGTTAATTGTAACGTTCAGGGCCTCCTAATGTCGATGGAACTCTCAAATTGCGTCGAGATTCAATACATCGGCCTCCAGCCTACTTGTCTCCAAGGGTCTGTTGCTGCCTCGGGCACCTTATGGTTGTTCTCCTGTGATTTTAGATTATCGAATCCGACGCAATAATGATAGTTAATTGTAACGTTTAGGGCCTCCTAATGACGATGGGACACTTAAATTGCGTCGAGATTCAATACATCGTCCTGAAGCCGACTTGTCTCCAAGGGTCTAATGCTGCCTCGGGAACCTTACGTTCGTTCTCTTGTAAGTCTAGATTTTCGAATCCGATGCAAAAATGATTGTTAATTGTAACGTTCAGGGCCTCCTAATGACGATGGGACTCTCAAATTGCGTCGACATTCAGTACATCGGCCTCCAGCCGACTTGTCTCCAAGGGTCTATTGCTGCCTCGGGCACCTTATGGTCGTTCTCTTGTAAGTCTAGATTTTCGATTCCGACGCAAAGATGATAGTTAATTGTAACGTTCATGGCCTCCTAATGACGATGGAACACTCAAATTGCGTCGAGATTCAATACATCGGCCTCCAGCCGACTTGTCTCCAAGGGTCTGTTGCTGCCTCAGGCACCTCATGGTCTTTCTCCTGTGATACTAAATTTTCGAATCCGACGCAAAAATGATAGTTAATTGTAACGTTCAGGGCCTTGTAATGACGATGGAACTCTCAAATTGCGTCGAGATTCAATACATCGGCCTCCAGCCGACTTGTCTGCAAGGGGATATCGCTGCCTCGGGCACCACATGGTCCGTCTCCGGTGAGTCTAGATTTTCGAATCCGACGCAAAAATGATAGTTAATTGTAACGTTCAGGGCCTCCTAATGCCGATGGAACACTCAAATTGCGTCGAGATTCAATACATCGACCTCCAGTCCACTTGTATCCAAGAGGATAATGCAGTCTCAGGCACCTCATGGTCGTTCTCTTGTAAGTCTAGATTTTCGAATCCGACGCAAAAATGATAGTGAATTGTAACGTTTAGGGCCTCCTAATGACGATGGAACACTCAAATTGCGTCGAGATTCAATACATCGGCCTCCAGCCGGCTTGTCTCCAAGGGTCTATTGCTGCCTCGGGCACCTTATGGTCGTTCTCTTGTAAGTCTAGATTTTCGAATCCGACGCAAAAATGATAGTTAATTGTAACGTTCATGGCCTCCTAATGCCGATGGAACACTCAAATTGCGTCGAGATTCAATACATCGGCCTCCAGCCGACTTGTCTCCAAGGGTCTGTTGCTGCCTCGGGCACCTTATGGTCGTACTCTTGTAAGTCTAGATTATCGAATCCGACGCAAAAATGATAGTTAATTGTACCGTTTAGGGCCTCCTAATGACGATGGAACACTCAAATTGCGTCGAGAATCAATACATCGGCCTCCAGCCGACTTGTCTCCAAGGGTCTAATGCTGCCTCGGGCACCTTATGGTCGTTCTCTTGTAAGTCTAGATTTTCGAATCCGACGCAAAAATGATAGTTAATTGAAACGTTCAGGGCCTCCTAATGCCGATGGAACTCTCAAATTGCGTCGAGATTCAATACATCGTCCTCCAGCCGACTTGTCTCCAAGGGTCTATTGCTGCCTCGGGCACCTTATGGTCGATCTCCTGTGAGTCTAGATTTTCGAATCCGACGCAAAAATGATAGTTAATTGTAACGTTCAGCGCCTCCTAATGACGATAGAAGACTCAAATTGCGTCAAGATTCAATACATCGACCTCCAGTCGACTTGTATCCAAGAGGATATTGCAGGCTCAGGCACCTCATGGTCGTTCTCTTGTAAGTCTAGATTTTCGAATCCGTCGCAAAAATGATAGTTAATTGTAACGTTCAGGGCCTCCTAATGACGATGGAACTCTCAAATTGCGTCGAGATTCAATACATCGGCATCCAGCCGACTTGTCTCCAAGGGTCTATTGCTGCCTCGGGCACCTTATGGTCGTTCTCTTGTAAGTCTAGATTATCGTATCCGACGCAAAAATGATAGTTAATTGTAACGTTTAGGGCCTCCTAATGACGATGGGACACTCAAATTGCGTCGAGATTCAATACATCGTCCTCCAGCCGACTTGTCTCCAAGGGTCTAATGCTGCCTCGGGAACCTTACGTTCGTTCTCTTGTAAGTCTAGATTTTCGAATCCGATGCAAAAATGATAGTTAATTGTAACGTTCAGGGCCTCCTAATGACGATGGAACACTCACATTGCGTCTAGTTTCAATACATCGGCCTGCAGCCGACTTGTCTCCAAGGGTCTATTGCTGCCTCGGGCACCACATGGTCCTTCTCCTGCGAGTCTAGATTTTCGAATCCGACGCAAAAATGATAGTGAATTGTAACGTTTAGGGCCTCCTAATGACGATGGAACACTCAAATTGCGTCGAGATTCAATACATCGGCCTCCAGCCGACTTGTCTCCAAGGGTCTATTGCTGCCTCGGGCACCTCATGGTCCTTCTCCTGTGAGTCTAGATTTTCGAATCCGACGCAAAAATGATAGTTAATTGTAACGTTCAGGGCCTTGTAATGACGATGGAACACTCAAATTGCGTCAAGATTCAATACATCGGCCTGCAGCCGACTTGTCTCCAAGGGTCTGTTGCTGCCTCGGGCACCACATGGTCCTTCTCCTGTGAGTCTAGATTTTCGAATCCGACGCAAAAATGATAGTGAATTGTAACGTTTAGGGCCTCCTAATGACGATGGAACACTCAAATTGCGTCGAGATTCAAAACATCGGCCTCCAGCCGACTTGTCTCCAAGGGTCTATTGCTGCCTCGGGCACCACATGGTCCTTCTCCTGTGAGTCTAGATTTTCGAATCCGACGCAAAAATGATAGTTAATTGTAACGTTCAGGCCCTCCTAATGACGATGGAACACTCAAATTGCGTCGAGATTCAGTACATCGTCCTCCAGCCGACTTGTCTCCAAGGGTCTATTGCTGCCTCGGGCACCTTATGGTCGTTTTCCTGTGAGTCTAGATTTTCGAATCCGACGCAAAAATGATAGTGAATTGTAACGTTCAGGGCCTTGTAATGACGATGGAACTCTCAAATTGCGTCGAGAATCAATACATCGGCCTCCAGCCGACTTGTCTCCAAGTGTATGTTGCTGCCTCGGGCACCTAATGGTTGTTCTCCTGTGATTTTAGATTATCGAATCCGACGCAATAATGATAGTTAATTGTAACATTTAGGGCCTCCTAATGACAATGGGACACTCAAATTGCGTCGAGATTCAATACATCGTCCTCCAGCCGACTTGTCTCCAAGGGTCTAATGCTGCCTCGGGAACCTTAAGTTCGTTCTCTTGTAAGTCTAGATTTTCGAATCCGACGCAAAAATGATTGTTAATTGTAACGTTCAGGGCCTCCTAATGCCGATGGAACACTCAAATTGCGTCGAGATTCAAAACATCGGCCTCCAGCCGACTTGTCTCCAAGGGTCTATTGCTGCCTCGGGCACCACATGGTCCTTCTCCTGTGAGTCTAGATTTTCGAATCCGACGCAATAATGATAGTTAATTGTAACATTTAGGGCCTCCTAATGACAATGGGACACTCAAATTGCGTCGAGATTCAATACATCGGCCTCCAGCCGACTTGTCTCCAAGGGTCTGTTGCTGCCTCGGCACCTTATGGTCGTTCTCCTGTGAGTTTAGATTATCGAATCCGACGCAAAAATGATATTGAATTGTAACGTTCAGCGCCTCCTAATGACGATAGAAGACTCAAATTGCGTCGAGATTCAATACATCGACCTCCAGTCCACTTGTATCCAAGACGATATTGCAGTCTCAGGCACCTCATGGTCGTTCTCTTGTAAGTCCAGATTTTCGAATCCGACGCAAAGATGATAGTTAATTGTAACGTTCAGGGCCTCCTAATGTCGATGGAACTCTCAAATTGCGTCGAGATTCAATACATCGGCCTCCAGCCTACTTGTCTCCAAGGGTCTGTTGCTGCCTCGGGCACCTTATGGTTGTTCTCCTGTGATTTTAGATTATCGAATCCGACGCAATAATGATAGTTAATTGTAACGTTTAGGGCCTCCTAATGACGATGGGACACTTAAATTGCGTCGAGATTCAATACATCGTCCTGAAGCCGACTTGTCTCCAAGGGTCTAATGCTGCCTCGGGAACCTTACGTTCGTTCCCTTGTAAGTCTAGATTTTCGAATCCGATGCAAAAATGATTGTTAATTGTAACGTTCAGGGCCTCCTAATGACGATGGGACTCTCAAATTGCGTCGAGATTCAGTACATCGGCCTCCAGCCGACTTGTCTCCAAGGGTCTATTGCTGCCTCGGGCACCTTATGGTCGTTCTCTTGTAAGTCTAGATTTTCGATTCCGACGCAAAGATGATAGTTAATTGTAACGTTCATGGCCTCCTAATGACGATGGAACACTCAAATTGCGTCGAGATTCAATACATCGGCCTCCAGCCGACTTGTCTCCAAGGGTCTGTTGCTGCCTCAGGCACCTCATGGTCTTTCTCCTGTGAGTCTAAATTTTCGAATCCGACGCAAAAATGATAGTTAATTGTAACGTTCAGGGCCTTGTAATGACGATGGAACACTCACATTGCGTCTAGTTTCAATACATCGGCCTGCAGCCGACTTGTCTCCAAGGGTCTATTGCTGCCTCGGGCACCACATGGTCCTTCTCCTGCGAGTCTAGATTTTCGAATCCGACGCAAAAATGATAGTGAATTGTAACGTTTAGGGCCTCCTAATGACGATGGAACACTCAAATTGCGTCGAGATTCAATACATCGGCCTCCAGCCGACTTGTCTCCAAGGGTCTATTGCTGCCTCGGGCACCTCATGGTCCTTCTCCTGTGAGTCTAGATTTTCGAATCCGACGCAAAAATGATAGTTAATTGTAACGTTCAGGGCCTTGTAATGACGATGGAACACTCAAATTGCGTCAAGATTCAATACATCGGCCTGCAGCCGACTTGTCTCCAAGGGTCTGTTGCTGCCTCGGGCACCACATGGTCCTTCTCCTGTGAGTCTAGATTTTCGAATCCGACGCAAAAATGATAGTGAATTGTAACGTTTAGGGCCTCCTAATGACGATGGAACACTCAAATTGCGTCGAGATTCAAAACATCGGCCTCCAGCCGACTTGTCTCCAAGGGTCTGTTGCTGCCTCGGGCACCTTATGGTCGTTCTCCTGTGAGTCTAGATTTTCGAATCCGACGCAAAAATGAATCTTAATTGTAACGTTCAGGGCCTTGTAATGACGATGGAACACTCAAATTGCGTCAAGATTCAAAACATCGGCCTGCAGCCGACTTGTCTCCAAGGGTCTATTGCTGCCTCGGGCACCACATGGTCCTTCTCCTGTGAGTCTAGATTTTCGAATCCGACGCAAACATGATAGTTAATTGTAACGTTCAGGCCCTCCTAATGACGATGGAACATTCAAATTGCGTCGAGATTCAGTACATCGTCCTCCAGCCGACTTGTCTCCAAGGGTCTATTGCTGCCTCGGGCACCTTGTGGTCGTTCTCCTGTGAGTCTAGATTTTCGAATCCGACGCGAAACTGATTGTTAATTGTAACGTTCAGGGCCTCCTAATGACGATGGAACTCTCAAATTGCGTCGAGATTCAATACATCGGCCTCCAGCCTACTTGTCTCCAAGTGTATGTTGCTGCCTCGGGCACCTAATGGTTGTTCTCCTGTGATTTTAGATTATCGAATCCGACGCAATAATGATAGTTAATTGTAACATTTAGGGCCTCCTAATGACGATGGGACACTCAAATTGCGTCGAGATTCAATACATCGTCCTCCAGCCGACTTGTCTCCAAGGGTCTAATGCTGCCTCGGGAACCTTAAGTTCGTTCTCTTGTAAGTCTAGATTTTCGAATCCGACGCAAAAATGATTGTTAATTGTAACGTTCAGGGCCTCCTAATGCCGATGGAACACTCAAATTGCGTCGAGATTCAATACATCGGCCTCCAGCCGACTTGACTCCAAGGGTCTATTGCTGCCTTGGGCACCACATGGTCCTTCTCCTGTGAGTCTAGATTTTCGAACCCGACGCAAAACTGATAGTGAATTGTAACGTTTAGGGCCTCCTAATGAGGATGGAACACTCAAATTGCGTCGAGATTCAATACATCGGCCTCCAGCCGACTTGTCTCCAAGGGTCTGTTGCTGCCTCAGACACCTCATGGTCTTTCTCCTGTAAGTCTAAATTTTCGAATCCGACGCAAAAATGATAGTTAATTGTAACGTTCAGGGCCTTGTAATGACGATGGAACTCTCAAATTGCGTCGAGAATCAATACATCGGCCTCCAGCCGACTTGTCTCCAAGGGGATATCGCTGCCTCGGGCACCACATGGTCCGTCTCCGGTGAGTCTAGATTTTTGAATCCGACGCAAAAATGATAGTTAATTGTAACGTTCAGGGCCTCCTAATGCCGATGGAACACTCAAATTGCGTCGAGATTCAATACATCGGCCTCCAGCCGACTTGTCTCCAAGGGTCTATTGCTGCCTCGGGCACCTTATGGTCGTTCTCCTGTGAGTCTAGATTTTCGAATCCGACGCAAAAATGAAAGTTAATTGTAACGTTCAGGGCCTTGTAATGATGATGGAACACTCAAATTGCGTCAAGATACAATACATCGGCCTGCAGCCGACTTGTCTCCAAGGGTCTATTGCTGCCTCGGGCACCACATGGTCCTTCTCCTGTGAGTCTAGATTTTCGAATCCGACGCAAAAATGATAGTTAATTGTAACGTTCATGGCCTCCTAATGACGATGGAACACTCAAATTGCGTCGAGATTCAATACATCGGCCTGCAGCCGACTTGTCTCCAAGGGTCTGTTGCTGCCTCGGGCACCACATGGTCCTTCTCCTGTGAGTCTAGATTTTCGAATCCGACGCAAAAATGATAGTGAATTGTAACGTTTAGGGCCTCCTAATGACGATGGAACACTCAAATTGCGTCGAGATTCAAAACATCGGCCTCCAGGCGACTTGTCTCCAAGGGTCTGTTGCTGCCTCGGGCACCTTATGGTCGTTCTCCTGTGAGTCTAGATTTTCGAATCCGACGCAAAAATGAGTCTTAATTGTAACGTTCAGGGCCTTGTAATGACGATGGAACACTCAAATTGCGTCAAGATTCAAAACATCGGCCTGCAGCCGACTTGTCTCCAAGGGTCTATTGCTGCCTCGGGCACCACATGGTCCTTCTCCTGTGAGTCTAGATTTTCGAATCCGACGCAAAAATGATAGTTAATTGTAACGTTCAGGCCCTCCTAATGACGATGGAACATTCAAATTGCGTCGAGATTCAGTACATCGTCCTCCAGCCGACTTGTCTCCAAGGGTCTATTGCTGCCTCGGGCACCTTGTGGTCGTTCTCCTGTGAGTCTAGATTTTCGAATCCGACGCGAAACTGATTGTTAATTGTAACGTTCAGGGCCTCCTAATGACGATGGAACTCTCAAATTGCGTCGAGATTCAATACATCGGCCTCCAGCCTACTTGTCTCCAAGTGTGTGTTGCTGCCTCGGGCACCTAATGGTTGTTCTCCTGTGATTTTAGATTATCGAATCCGACGCAATAATGATAGTTAATTGTAACATTTAGGGCCTCCTAATGACGATGGGACACTCAAATTGCGTCGAGATTCAATACATCGTCCTCCAGCCGACTTGTCTCCAAGGGTCTAATGCTGCCTCGGGAACCTTAAGTTCGTTCTCTTGTAAGTCTAGATTTTCGAATCCGACGCAAAAATGATTGTTAATTGTAACGTTCAGGGCCTCCTAATGCCGATGGAACACTCAAATTGCGTCGAGATTCAATACATCGGCCTCCAGCCGACTTGACTCCAAGGGTCTATTGCTGCCTTGGGCACCACATGGTCCTTCTCCTGTGAGTCTAGATTTTCGAACCCGACGCAAAACTGATAGTGAATTGTAACGTTTAGAGCCTCCTAATGAGGATGGAACACTCAAATTGCGTCGAGATTCAATACATCGGCCTCCAGCCGACTTGTCTCCAAGGGTCTGTTGCTGCCTCAGGCACCTCATGGTCTTTCTCCTGTAAGTCTAAATTTTCGAATCCGACGCAAAAATGATAGTTAATTGTAACGTTCAGGGCCTTGTAATGACGATGGAACTCTCAAATTGCGTCGAGAATCAATACATCGGCCTCCAGCCGACTTGTCTCCAAGGGGATATCGCTGCCTCGGGCACCACATGGTCCGTCTCCGGTGAGTCTAGATTTTTGAATCCGACGCAAAAATGATAGTTAATTGTAACGTTCAGGGCCTCCTAATGCCGATGGAACACTCAAATTGCGTCGAGATTCAATACATCGGCCTCCAGCCGACTTGTCTCCAAGGGTCTATTGCTGCCTCGGGCACCTTATGGTCGTTCTCCTGTGAGTCTAGATTTTCGAATCCGACGCAAAAATGAAAGTTAATTGTAACGTTCAGGGCCTTGTAATGATGATGGAACACTCAAATTGCGTCAAGATACAATACATCGGCCTGCAGCCGACTTGTCTCCAAGGGTCTATTGCTGCCTCGGGCACCACATGGTCCTTCTCCTGTGAGTCTAGATTTTCGAATCCGACGCAAAAATGATAGTTAATTGTAACGTTCATGGCCTCCTAATGACGATGGAACACTCAAATTGCGTCGAGATTCAATACATCGGCCTCCAGCCGACTTGTCTCCAAGGGTCTGTTGCTGCCTCGGCACCTTATGGTCGTTCTCCTGTGAGTTTAGATTATCGAATCCGACGCAAAAATGATAGTGAATTGTAACGTTCAGCGCCTCCTAATGACGATAGAAGACTCAAATTGCGTCGAGATTCAATACATCGACCTCCAGTCCACTTGTATCCAAGACGATATTGCAGTCTCAGGCACCTCATGGTCGTTCTCTTGTAAGTCCAGATTTTCGAATCCGACGCAAAGATGATAGTTAATTGTAACGTTCAGGGCCTCCTAATGTCGATGGAACTCTCAAATTGCGTCGAGATTCAATACATCGGCCTCCAGCCTACTTGTCTCCAAGGGTCTGTTGCTGCCTCGGGCACCTTATGGTTGTTCTCCTGTGATTTTAGATTATCGAATCCGACGCAATAATGATAGTTAATTGTAACGTTTAGGGCCTCCTAATGACGATGGGACACTTAAATTGCGTCGAGATTCAATACATCGTCCTGAAGCCGACTTGTCTCCAAGGGTCTAATGCTGCCTCGGGAACCTTACGTTCGTTCTCTTGTAAGTCTAGATTTTCGAATCCGATGCAAAAATGATTGTTAATTGTAACGTTCAGGGCCTCCTAATGACGATGGGACTCTCAAATTGCGTCGAGATTCAATACATCGGCCTCCAGCCGACTTGTCTCCAAGGGTCTATTGCTGCCTCGGGCACCTTATGGTCGTTCTCTTGTAAGTCTAGATTTTCGATTCCGACGCAAAGATGATAGTTAATTGTAACGTTCATGGCCTCCTAATGACGATGGAACACTCAAATTGCGTCGAGATTCAATACATCGGCCTCCAGCCGACTTGTCTCCAAGGGTCTGTTGCTGCCTCAGGCACCTCATGGTCTTTCTCCTGTGAGTCTAAATTTTCGAATCCGACGCAAAAATGATAGTTAATTGTAACGTTCAGGGCCTTGTAATGACGATGGAACACTCACATTGCGTCTAGTTTCAATACATCGGCCTGCAGCCGACTTGTCTCCAAGAGTCTATTGCTGCCTCGGGCACCACATGGTCCTTCTCCTGCGAGTCTAGATTTTCGAATCCGACGCAAAAATGATAGTGAATTGTAACGTTTAGGGCCTCCTAATGACGATGGAACACTCAAATTGCGTCGAGATTCAATACATCGGCCTCCAGCCGACTTGTCTCCAAGGGTCTATTGCTGCCTCGGGCACCTCATGGTCCTTCTCCTGTGAGTCTAGATTTTCGAATCCGACGCAAAAATGATAGTTAATTGTAACGTTCAGGGCCTTGTAATGACGATGGAACACTCAAATTGCGTCAAGATTCAATACATCGGCCTGCAGCCGACTTGTCTCCAAGGATCTGTTGCTGCCTCGGGCACCACATGGTCCTTCTCCTGTGAGTCTAGATTTTCGAATCCGACGCAAAAATGATAGTGAATTGTAACGTTTAGGGCCTCCTAATGACGATGGAACACTCAAATTGCGTCGAGATTCAAAACATCGGCCTCCAGCCGACTTGTCTCCAAGGGTCTGTTGCTGCCTCGGGCACCTTATGGTCGTTCTCCTGTGAGTCTAGATTTTCGAATCCGACGCAAAAATGAGTCTTAATTGTAACGTTCAGGGCCTTGTAATGACGATGGAACTCTCAAATTGCGTCGAGAATCAATACATCGGCCTCCAGCCGACTTGTCTCCAAGGGGATATCGCTGCCTCGGGCACCACATGGTCCGTCTCCGGTGAGTCTAGATTTTTGAATCCGACGCAAAAATGATAGTTAATTGTAACGTTCAGGGCCTCCTAATGCCGATGGAACACTCAAATTGCGTCGAGATTCAATACATCGGCCTCCAGCCGACTTGTCTCCAAGGGTCTATTGCTGCCTCGGGCACCTTATGGTCGTTCTCCTGTGAGTCTAGATTTTCGAATCCGACGCAAAAATGAAAGTTAATTGTAACGTTGAGGGCCTTGTAATGATGATGGAACACTCAAATTGCGTCAAGATACAATACATCGGCCTGCAGCCGACTTGTCTCCATGGGTCTATTGCTGCCTCGGGCACCACATGGTCCTTCTCCTGTGAGTCTAGATTTTCGAATCCGACGCAAAAATGATAGTTAATTGTAACGTTCAGGGCCTCCTAATGACGATGGAACACTCAAATTGCGTCGAGATTCAATACATCGGCCTCCAGCCGACTTGTCTCCAAGGGTCTGTTGCTGCCTCGGCACCTTATGGTCGTCCTCCTGTGAGTTTAGATTATCGAATCCGACGCAAAAATGATAGTGAATTGTAACGTTCAGCGCCTCCTAATGACGATAGAAGACTCAAATTGCGTCGAGATTCAATACATCGACCTCCAGTCCACTTGTATCCAAGACGATATTGCGGTCTCAGGCACCTCATGGTCGTTCTCTTGTAAGTCCAGATTTTCGAATCCGACGCAAAAATGATAGTTAATTGTAACGTTCAGGGCCTCCTAATGACGATGGAACTCTCAAATTGCGTCGAGATTCAATACATCGGCCTCCAGCCGACTTGTCTCCAAGGGTCTATTGCTGCCTCGGGCACCTGATGGTCGTTCTCTTGTAAGTCTAGATTATCGAATCCGACGCAAAAATGATAGTTAATTGTAACGTTTAGGGCCTCCTAACGACGATGGAACACTCAAATTGCGTCGAGATTCAATACATCGGCCTCCAGCCGACTTGTCTCCAAGGGTCTAATGCTGCCTCGGGCACCTTATGGTCGTTCTCTTGTAAGTCTAGATTTTCGAATCCGACGCAAAAATAATAGTTAATTGAAACGTTCAGGGCCTCGTAATGCCAATGGAACTCTCAAATTGCGTCAAGATTCAATACATCGTACTCCAGCCGACTTGTCTCCAAGGGTCTATTGCTGCCTCGGGCACCTTATGGTCGTTCTCCTGTGAGTCTAGATTTTCGAATCCGACGCAAAAATGATTGTTAATTGTAACGTTCAGGGCCTCCTAATGTCGATGGAACTCTCAAATTGCGTCGAGATTCAATACATCGGCCTCCAGCCTACTTGTCTCCAAGGGTCTGTTGCTGCCTCGGGCACCTTATGGTTGTTCTCCTGTGATTTTAGATTATGGAATCCGACGCAATAATGATAGTTAATTGTAACGTTTAGGGCCTCCTAATGACGATGGGACACTCAAATTGCGTCGAGATTCAATACATCGTCCTGAAGCCGACTTGTCTCCAAGGGTCTAATGCTGCCTCGGGAACCTTACGTTCGTTCTCTTGTAAGTCTAGATTTTCGAATCCGATGCAAAAATGATTGTTAATTGTAACGTTCAGGGCCTCCTAATGACGATGGGACTCTCAAATTGCGTCGAGATTCAATACATCGGCCTCCAGCCGACTTGTCTCCAAGGGTCTATTGCTGCCTCGGGCACCTTATGGTCGTTCTCTTGTAAGTCTAGATTTTCGTTTCCGACGCAAAGATGATAGTTAATTGTAACGTTCATGGCCTCCTAATGACGATGGAACACTCAAATTGCGTCGAGATTCAATACATCGGCCTCCAGCCGACTTGTCTCCAAGGGTCTGTTGCTGCCTCAGGCACCTCATGGTCTTTCTCCTGTGAGTCTAAATTTTCGAATCCGACGCAAAAATGATAGTTAATTGTAACGTTCAGGGCCTTGTAATGACGATGGAACACTCACATTGCGTCTAGTTTCAATACATCGGCCTGCAGCCGACTTGTCTCCAAGGGTCTATTGCTGCCTCGGGCACCACATGGTCCTTCTCCTGCGAGTCTAGATTTTCGAATCCGACGCAAAAATGATAGTGAATTGTAACGTTTAGGGCCTCCTAATGACGATGGAACACTCAAATTGCGTCGAGATTCAATACATCGGCCTCCAGCCGACTTGTCTCCAAGGGTCTATTGCTGCCTCGGGCACCTCATGGTCCTTCTCCTGTGAGTCTAGATTTTCGAATCCGACGCAAAAATGATAGTTAATTGTAACGTTCAGGGCCTTGTAATGACGATGGAACACTCAAATTGCGTCAAGATTCAATACATCGGCCTGCAGCCGACTTGTCTCCAAGGGTCTGTTGCTGCCTCGGGCACCACATGGTCCTTCTCCTGTGAGTCTAGATTTTCGAATCCGACGCAAAAATGATAGTGAATTGTAACGTTTGAACGTCCTAATGACGATGGAACACTCAAATTGCGTCGAGATTCAAAACATCGGCCTCCAGCCGACTTGTCTCCAAGGGTCTATTGCTGCCTCGGGCACCTTATGGTCGTTCTCCTGTGAGTCTAGATTTTCGAATCCGACGCAAAAATGAGTCTTAATTGTAACGTTCAGGGCCTTGTAATGACGATGGAACACTCAAATTGCGTCAAGATTCAAAACATCGGCCTGCAGCCGACTTGTCTCCAAGGGTCTATTGCTGCCTCGGGCACCACATGGTCCTTCTCCTGTGAGTCTAGATTTTCGAATCCGACGCAAAAATGATAGTTAATTGTAACGTTCAGGCCCTCCTAATGACGATGGAACACTCAAATTGCGTCGAGATTCAGTACATCGTCCTCCAGCCGACTTGTCTCCAAGGGTCTATTGCTGCCTCGGGCACCTTATGGTCGTTTTCCTGTGAGTCTAGATTTTCGAATCCGACGCAAAAATGATAGTGAATTGTAACGTTCAGGGCCTTGTAATGACGATGGAACTCTCAAATTGCGTCGAGAATCAATACATCGGCCTCCAGCCGACTTGTCTCCAAGTGTATGTTGCTGCCTCGGGCACCTAATGGTTGTTCTCCTGTGATTTTAGATTATCGAATCCGACGCAATAATGATAGTTAATTGTAACATTTAGGGCCTCCTAATGACAATGGGACACTCAAATTGCGTCGAGATTCAATACATCGTCCTCCAGCCGACTTGTCTCCAAGGGTCTAATGCTGCCTCGGGAACCTTAAGTTCGTTCTCTTGTAAGTCTAGATTTTCGAATCCGACGCAAAAATGATTGTTAATTGTAACGTTCAGGGCCTCCTAATGCCGATGGAACACTCAAATTGCGTCGAGATTCAATACATCGGCCTCCAGCCGACTTGTCTCCAAGGGTCTATTGCTGCCTTGGGCACCACATGGTCCTTCTCCTGTGAGTCTAGATTTTCGAACCCGACGCAAAACTGATAGTGAATTGTAACGTTCAGGGCCTTGTAATGACGATGGAACTCTCAAATTGCGTCGAGAATCAATACATCGGCCTCCAGCCGACTTGTCTCCAAGGGGATATCGCTGCCTCGGGCACCACATGGTCCGTCTCCGGTGAGTCTAGATTTTTGAATCCGACGCAAAAATGATAGTTAATTGTAACGTTCAGGGCCTCCTAATGCCGATGGATCACTCAAATTGCGTCGAGATTCAATACATCGGCCTCCAGCCGACTTGTCTCCAAGGGTCTATTGCTGCCTCGGGCACCTTATGGTCGTTCTCCTGTGAGTCTAGATTTTCGAATCCGACGCAAAAATGAAAGTTAATTGTAACGTTCAGGGCCTTGTAATGATGATGGAACACTCAAATTGCGTCAAGATACAATACATCGGCCTGCAGCCGACTTGTCTCCAAGGGTCTATTGCTGCCTCGGGCACCACATGGTCCTTCTCCTGTGAGTCTAGATTTTCGAATCCGACGCAAAAATGATAGTTAATTGTAACGTTCATGGCCTCCTAATGACGATGGAACACTCAAATTGCGTCGAGATTCAATACATCGGCCTCCAGCCGACTTGTCTCCAAGGGTCTGTTGCTGCCTCGGCACCTTATGGTCGTTCTCCTGTGAGTTTAGATTATCGAATCCGACGCAAAAATGATAGTGAATTGTAACGTTCAGCGCCTCCTAATGACGATAGAAGACTCAAATTGCGTCGAGATTCAATACATCGACCTCCAGTCCACTTGTATCCAAGACGATATTGCAGTCTCAGGCACCTCATGGTCGTTCTCTTGTAAGTCCAGATTTTCGAATCCGACGCAAAGATGATAGTTAATTGTAACGTTCAGGGCCTCCTAATGTCGATGGAACTCTCAAATTGCGTCGAGATTCAATACATCGGCCTCCAGCCTACTTGTCTCCAAGGGTCTGTTGCTGCCTCGGGCACCTTATGGTTGTTCTCCGGTGATTTTAGATTATCGAATCCGACGCAATAATGATAGTTAATTGTAACGTTTAGGGCCTCCTAATGACGATGGGACACTTAAATTGCGTCGAGATTCAATACATCGTCCTGAAGCCGACTTGTCTCCAAGGGTCTAATGCTGCCTCGGGAACCTTACGTTCGTTCTCTTGTAAGTCTAGATTTTCGAATCCGATGCAAAAATGATTGTTAATTGTAACGTTCAGGGCCTCCTAATGACGATGGGACTCTCAAATTGCGTCGAGATTCAATACATCGGCCTCCAGCCGACTTGTCTCCAAGGGTCTATTGCTGCCTCGGGCACCTTATGGTCGTTCTCTTGTAAGTCTAGATTTTCGATTCCGACGCAAAGATGATAGTTAATTGTAACGTTCATGGCCTCCTAATGACGATGGAACACTCAAATTGCGTCGAGATTCAATACATCGGCCTCCAGCCGACTTGTCTCCAAGGGTCTGTTGCTGCCTCAGGCACCTCATGGTCTTTCTCCTGTGAGTCTAAATTTTCGAATCCGACGCAAAAATGATAGTTAATTGTAACGTTCAGGGCCTTGTAATGACGATGGAACACTCACATTGCGTCTAGTTTCAATACATCGGCCTGCAGCCGACTTGTCTCCAAGGGTCTATTGCTGCCTCGGGCACCACATGGTCCTTCTCCTGCGAGTCTAGATTTTCGAATCCGACGCAAAAATGATAGTGAATTGTAACGTTTAGGGCCTCCTAATGACGATGGAACACTCAAATTGCGTCGAGATTCAATACATCGGCCTCCAGCCGACTTGTCTCCAAGGGTCTATTGCTGCCTCGGGCACCTCATGGTCCTTCTCCTGTGAGTCTAGATTTTCGAATCCGACGCAAAAATGATAGTTAATTGTAACGTTCAGGGCCTTGTAATGACGATGGAACACTCAAATTGCGTCAAGATTCAATACATCGGCCTGCAGCCGACTTGTCTCCAAGGGTCTGTTGCTGCCTCGGGCACCACATGGTCCTTCTCCTGTGAGTCTAGATTTTCGAATCCGACGCAAAAATGATAGTGAATTGTAACGTTTAGGGCCTCCTAATGACGATGGAACACTCAAATTGCGTCGAGATTCAAAACATCGGCCTCCAGCCGACTTGTCTCCAAGGGTCTGTTGCTGCCTCGGGCACCTTATGGTCGTTCTCCTGTGAGTCTAGATTTTCGAATCCGACGCAAAAATGAGTCTTAATTGTAACGTTCAGGGCCTTGTAATGACGATGGAACACTCAAATTGCGTCAAGATTCAAAACATCGGCCTGCAGCCGACTTGTCTCCAAGGGTCTATTGCTGCCTCGGGCACCACATGGTCCTTCTCCTGTGAGTCTAGATTTTCGAATCCGACGCAAAAATGATAGTTAATTGTAACGTTCAGGCCCTCCTAATGACGATGGAACATTCAAATTGCGTCGAGATTCAGTACATCGTCCTCCAGCCGACTTGTCTCCAAGGGTCTATTGCTGCCTCGGGCACCTTGTGGTCGTTCTCCTGTGAGTCTAGATTTTCGAATCCGACGCGAAACTGATTGTTAATTGTAACGTTCAGGGCCTCCTAATGACGATGGAACTCTCAAATTGCGTCGAGATTCAATACATCGGCCTCCAGCCTACTTGTCTCCAAGTGTATGTTGCTGCCTCGGGCACCCAATGGTTGTTCTCCTGTGATTTTAGATTATCGAATCCGACGCAATAATGATAGTTAATTGTAACATTTAGGGCCTCCTAATGACGATGGGACACTCAAATTGCGTCGAGATTCAATACATCGTCCTCCAGCCGACTTGTCTCCAAGGGTCTAATGCTGCCTCGGGAACCTTAAGTTCGTTCTCTTGTAAGTCTAGATTTTCGAATCCGACGCAAAAATGATTGTTAATTGTAACGTTCAGGGCCTCCTAATGCCGATGGAACACTCAAATTGCGTCGAGATTCAATACATCGGCCTCCAGCCGACTTGACTCCAAGGGTCTATTGCTGCCTTGGGCACCACATGGTCCTTCTCCTGTGAGTCTAGATTTTCGAACCCGACGCAAAACTGATTGTGAATTGTAACGTTTAGGGCCTCCTAATGAGGATGGAACACTCAAATTGCGTCGAGATTCAATACATCGGCCTCCAGCCGACTTGTCTCCAAGGGTCTGTTGCTGCCTCAGGCACCTCATGGTCTTTCTCCTGTAAGTCTAAATTTTCGAATCCGACGCAAAAATGATAGTTAATTGTAACGTTCAGGGCCTTGTAATGACGATGGAACTCTCAAATTGCGTCGAGAATCAATACATCGGCCTCCAGCCGACTTGTCTCCAAGGGTCTATTGCTGCCTCGGGCACCTTATGGTCGTTCTCCTGTGAGTCTAGATTTTCGAATCCGACGCAAAAATGAAAGTTAATTGTAACGTTCAGGGCCTTGTAATGATGATGGAACACTCAAATTGCGTCAAGATACAATACATCGGCCTGCAGCCGACTTGTCTCCATGGGTCTATTGCTGCCTCGGGCACCACATGGTCCTTCTCCTGTGAGTCTAGATTTTCGAATCCGACGCAAAAATGATAGTTAATTGTAACGTTCAGGGCCTCCTAATGACGATGGAACACTCAAATTGCGTCGAGATTCAATACATCGGCCTCCAGCCGACTTGTCTCCAAGGGTCTGTTGCTGCCTCGGCACCTTATGGTCGTCCTCCTGTGAGTTTAGATTATCGAATCCGACGCAAAAATGATAGTGAATTGTAACGTTCAGCGCCTCCTAATGACGATAGAAGACTCAAATTGCGTCGAGATTCAATACATCGACCTCCAGTCCACTTGTATCCAAGACGATATTGCGGTCTCAGGCACCTCATGGTCGTTCTCTTGTAAGTCCAGATTTTCGAATCCGACGCAAAAATGATAGTTAATTGTAACGTTCAGGGCCTCCTAATGACGATGGAACTCTCAAATTGCGTCGAGATTCAATACATCGGCCTCCAGCCGACTTGTCTCCAAGGGTCTATTGCTGCCTCGGGCACCTGATGGTCGTTCTCTTGTAAGTCTAGATTATCGAATCCGACGCAAAAATGATAGTTAATTGTAACGTTCAGGGCCTCCTAATGTCGATGGAACTCTCAAATTGCGTCGAGATTCAATACATCGGCCTCCAGCCTACTTGTCTCCAAGGGTCTGTTGCTGCCTCGGGCACCTTATGGTTGTTCTCCTGTGATTTTAGATTATGGAATCCGACGCAATAATGATAGTTAATTGTAACGTTTAGGGCCTCCTAATGACGATGGGACACTCAAATTGCGTCGAGATTCAATACATCGTCCTGAAGCCGACTTGTCTCCAAGGGTCTAATGCTGCCTCGGGAACCTTACGTTCGTTCTCTTGTAAGTCTAGATTTTCGAATCCGATGCAAAAATGATTGTTAATTGTAACGTTCAGGGCCTCCTAATGACGATGGGACTCTCAAATTGCGTCGAGATTCAATACATCGGCCTCCAGCCGACTTGTCTCCAAGGGACTATTGCTGCCTCGGGCACCTTATGGTCGTTCTCTTGTAAGTCTAGATTTTCGATTCCGACGCAAAGATGATAGTTAATTGTAACGTTCATGGCCTCCTAATGACGATGGAACACTCAAATTGCGTCGAGATTCAATACATCGGCCTCCAGCCGACTTGTCTCCAAGGGTCTGTTGCTGCCTCAGGCACCTCATGGTCTTTCTCCTGTGAGTCTAAATTTTCGAATCCGACGCAAAAATGATAGTTAATTGTAACGTTCAGGGCCTTGTAATGACGATGGAACACTCACATTGCGTCTAGTTTCAATACATCGGCCTGCAGCCGACTTGTCTCCAAGGGTCTATTGCTGCCTCGGGCACCACATGGTCCTTCTCCTGCGAGTCTAGATTTTCGAATCCGACGCAAAAATGATAGTGAATTGTAACGTTTAGGGCCTCCTAATGACGATGGAACACTCACATTGCGTCGAGATTCAATACATCGGCCTCCAGCCGACTTGTCTCCAAGGGTCTATTGCTGCCTCGGGCACCTCATGGTCCTTCTCCTGTGAGTCTAGATTTTCGAATCCGACGCAAAAATGATAGTTAATTGTAACGTTCAGGGCCTTGTAATGACGATGGAACACTCAAATTGCGTCAAGATTCAATACATCGGCCTGCAGCCGACTTGTCTCCAAGGGTCTGTTGCTGCCTCGGGCACCACATGGTCCTTCTCCTGTGAGTCTAGATTTTCGAATCCGACGCAAAAATGATAGTGAATTGTAACGTTTAGGGCCTCCTAATGACGATGGAACACTCAAATTGCGTCGAGATTCAAAACATCGGCCTCCAGCCGACTTGTCTCCAAGGGTCTGTTGCTGCCTCGGGCACCTTATGGTCGTTCTCCTGTGAGTCTAGATTTTCGAATCCGACGCAAAAATGAGTCTTAATTGTAACGTTCAGGGCCTTGTAATGACGATGGAACACTCAAATTGCGTCAAGATTCAAAACATCGGCCTGCAGCCGACTTGTCTCCAAGGGTCTATTGCTGCCTCGGGCACCACATGGTCCTTCTCCTATGAGTCTAGATTTTCGAATCCGACGCAAAAATGATAGTTAATTGTAACGTTCAGGCCCTCCTAATGACGATGGAACACTCAAATTGCGTCGAGATTCAATACATCGGCCTCCAGCCGACTTGTCTCCAAGGGTCTGTTGCTGCCTCGGCACCTTATGGTCGTTCTTCTGTGAGTTTAGATTATCGAATCCGACGCAAAAATGATAGTGAATTGTAACGTTCAGGGCCTCCTAATGACGATGGAACACTCAAATTGCGTCTTCATTACATCGGCCTCCAGCCGACTTGTCTCCAAGGGTCTATTGCTGCCTCGGGCACCTTATGGTCGTTCTCCTGTGAGTCTAGATTTTCGAATCCGACGCAAAAATGATTGTTAATTGTAACGTTCAGGGCCTCCTAATGACGATGGAACTCTCAAATTGCGTCGAGATTCAATACATCGGCCTCCAGCCGACTTGTCTCCAAGGGTCTATTGCTGCCTCGGGCACCACATGGTCCGTCTCCGGTGAGTCTAGATTTTCGAATCCGACGCAAAAATGATAGTTAATTCTAACTTTCAGGGCCTTGTAGTGACGATGGAACACTCAAATTGCGTCAAGATTCAATACATCGGCCTGCGCTCGACTTGTCTCCAAGGGTCTATTGCTGCCTCGGTCACCACATGGTCCTTCTCCTGTGAGTCTAGATTTTCGAATCCGACGCAAAAATGATAGTTAATTGAGACGTTCAGGGCCTCCTAATGCCGATGGAACTCCCAAATTGCGGCGAGATTCAATACATCGTCCTCCAGCCGACTTGTCTCCAAGGGTCTATTGCTGCCTGGGGCACCTTATGGTCGTTCTCCTGTGAGTCTAGATTTTCGAATCCGACGCAAAAATGATTGTTAATTGTAACGTTCAGGGCCTCCTAATGACGATGGAACTCTCAAATTGCGTCGAGATTCAATACATCGGCCTCCAGCCGACTTGTCTCCAAGGGGATATCGCTGCCTCGGGCACCACATGGTCCGTCTCCGGTGAGTCTAGATTTTCGAATCCGACGCAAAAATGATAGTTAATTGTAACGTTCAGGGCCTTGTAATGACGATGGAACACTCAAATTGCGTCGAGATTCAATACATCGGCCTCCAGCCTACTTGTCTCCAAGGGTCTGATGCTGCCTCGGGCACCTTATGGTTGTTCTCCTGTGATTTTAGATTATCGAATCCGACGCAATAATGATAGTTAACTGTAACGTTTCGGGCCTCCTAATGACGATGGGACACTCAAATTGCGTCGAGATTCAATACATCGTCCTCCAGCCGACTTGTCTCCAAGGGTCTAATGCTGCCTCGGGAACCTTACGTTCGTTCTCTTGTAAGTCTAGATTTTCGAATCCGACGCAAAAATGATTGTTAATTGTAACGTTCAGGGCCTCCTAATGACGATGGAACTCTCAAATTGCGTCGAGATTCAATACATCGGCCTCCAGCCGACTTGTCTCGAAGGGGATAACGCTGCCTCGGGCACCACATGGTCCGTCTCCGGTGAGTCTAGATTTTCGAATCCGACGCAAAAATGATAGTTAATTGTAACGTTCAGGGCCTCCTAATTCCGATGGAACACTCAAATTGCGTCGAGATTCAATACATCGGCCTCCAGCCGACTTGTCTCCAAGGGTCTATTGCTGCCTCGGGCACCACATGGTCCTTCTCCTGTGAGTCTAGATTTTCGAACCCGACGCAAAACTGATAGTGAATTGTAACGTTTAGGGCCTCCTAATGACGATGGAACACTCAAATTGCGTCGAGATTCAATACATCGGCCTCCAGCCGACTTGTCTCCAATGGTCTATTGTTGCCTCGGGCACCAGATGATCCTTCTCCTGTGAGTCTAGATTTTCGAACCCGACGCAAAACTGATAGTGAATTGTAACGTTTAGGGCCTCCTAATGACGATGGAACACTCAAATTGCGTCGAGATTCAATACATCGGCCTCCAGCCGACTTGTCTCCAAGGGTCTGTTGCTGCCTCAGGCACCTCATGGTCTTTCTCCTGTGAGTCTAAATTTTCGAATCCGACGCAAAAATGATAGTTAATTGTAACGTTCAGGGCCTTGTAATGACGATGGAACACTCAAATTGCGTGTAGATACAATACATCGGCCTGCAGCCGACTTGTCTCCAAGGGTCTAATGCTGCCTCGGGCACCACATGGTCCTTCTCCTGCGAGTCTACATTTTCGAATCCGACGCAAAAATGACAGTGAATTGTAACGTTTAGGGCCTCCTAATGACGATGGAACACTCAAATTGCGTCGAGATTCAATACATCGGCCTCCAGCCGACTTGTCTCCAAGGGTCGATTGCTGCTTCGGGCACCTCATGGTCCTTCTCCTGTAAGTCTAGATTTTCGAATCCGACGCAAAAATGATAGTTCAGGGCCTCCTAATGTCGATGGAACTCTCAAATTGCGTCGAGATTCAATACATCGGCCTCCAGCCGACTTGTCTCCAAGGGGATATCGCTGCCTCGGGCACCACATGGTCCGTCTCCGGTGAGTCTAGATTTTCGAATCCGACGCAAAAATGATTGTTAATTGTAACGTTCAGGGCCTTGTAATGACGATGGAACACTCAAATTGCGTCGTGATTCAATACATCGGCCTCCAGCCTACTTGTCTCCAAGTGTATGTTGCTGCCTCGGGCACCTAATGGTTGTTCTCCTGTGATTTTAGATTATCGAATGCGAAGCAATAATGATAGTTAATTGTAACGTTTAGGGCCTCCTAATGACGATGGGACACTTAAATTGCGTCGAGATTCAATACATCGTCCTCCAGCCGACTTGTCTCCAAGGGTCTAATGCTGCCTCGGGAACCTTAAGTTCGTTCTCTTGTAAGTCTAGATTTTCGAATCCGACGCAAAAATGATTGTTAATTGTAACGTTCAGGGCCTCCTAATGCCGATGGAACACTCAAATTGCGTCGAGATTCAATACATCGGCGTCCAGCCGACTTGTCTCCAAGGGTCTATTGCTGCCTTGGCCACCACATGGTCCTTCTCCTGTGAGTCTAGATTTTCGAACCCGACGCAAAACTGATAGTGAATTGTAACGTTTAGGGCCTCCTAATGACGATGGAACACTCAAATTGCGTCGTGATTCAATACATCGGCCTCCAGCCGACTTGTCTCCAAGGGTCTGTTGCTGCCTCAGGCACCTCATGGTCTTTCTCCTGTGAGTCTAAATTTTCGAATCCGACGCAAAAAATGATAGTTAATTGTAACGTTCAGGGCCTTGTAATAACGATGGAACTCTCAAATTGCGTAGAGATTCAAAACATCGGCCTCCAGCCGACTTGTCTCCACGGGGATATCGCTGCCTCGGGCACCACCAGGTCCGTCTCCGGTGAGTCTAGATTTTCGAATCCGACGCAAAAATGATAGTTAATTGTAACGTTCAGGGCCTCCTAATGCCGATGGAACTCTCAAATTGCGTCGAGATTCAATACATCGGCCTCCAGCCGACTTGTCTCCAAGGGTCTATTGCTGCCTCGGGCACCTTATGGTCGTTCTCCTGTGAGTCTATATTTTCGAATCCGACGCAAAAATGAAAGTTAATTGTAACGTTCAGGGCCTTGTAATGATGATGGAACACTCAAATTGCGTCAAGATTCAATACATCGGCCTGCAGCCGACTTCTCTCCAAGGGTCTATTGCTGCCTCGGGCACCACATGGTCCTTCTCCTGTGAGTCTAGATTTTCGAATCCGACGCAAAAATGATAGTGAATTGTAACGTTCAGCGCCTCATAATGACGATAGAAGACTCAAATTGCGTCGAGATTCAATACATCGACCTCCAGTCCACTTGTATCCAAGAGGATATTGCAGTCTCAGGCACCTCATGGTCGTTCTCTTGTAAGTCTAGATTTTCGAATCCGACGCAAAAATGATAGTTAATTGTAACGTTCAGGTCCTCCTAATGACGATGGAACTCTCAAATTGCGTCGAGATTCAATACATCGGCCTCCAGCCGACTTGTCTCCAAGGGTCTATTGCTGCCTCGGGCACCTTATGGTCGTTCTCTTGTAAGTCTAGATTTTCGAATCCGACGCAAAAATGATAGTTAATTGTAACGTTCAGGGCCTCCTAATGTCGATGGAACTCTCAAATTGCGTCGAGATTCAATACATCGGCCTCCAGCCTACTTGTCTCCAAGGGTCTGTTGCTGCCTCGGGCACCTTATGGTTGTTCTCCTGTGATTTTAGATTATCGAATCCGACGCAATAATGATAGTTACTTGTAACGTTTAGGGCCTCCTAATGACGATGGGACACTCAAATTGCGACGAGATTCAATACATCGTCCTCCAGCCGACTTGTCTCCAAGGGTCTAATGCTGCCTCGGGAACCTTACGTTCGTTCTCTTGTAAGTCTAGATTTTCGAATTCGACGCAAAAATGATTGTTAATTGTAACGTTCAGGGCCTCCTAATGACGATGGGACTCTCAAATTGCGTCGAGATTCAATACATCGGCCTCCAGCCGACTTGTCTCCAAGGGGATGTCGCTGCCTCGGGCACAACATTTTCCGTCTCCGGTGAGTCTAGATTTTCGAATCCGACGCAAAAATGATAGTTAATTGAAACGTTCAAGGCCTCCTAATGCCGATGGAACACTCAAATTGCGTCGAGATTCAATACATCGGCCTCCAGCCGACTTGTCTCCAAGGGTCTATTGCTGCCTCGGGCACCACATTGTCCTTTTCCTGTGAGTCTAGATTTTCGAACACGACGCAAAACTGATAGTGAATTGTAACGTTTAGGGCCTCCTAATGACGATGGAACACTCAAATTGCTTCGAGATTCAATACAACGGTCTCCAGCCGACTTGTCTCCAAGGGTCTGTTGCTGCCTCGGGCACCACATGGTCCTTCTCCTGTGAGTCTAGATTTTCGAACCCGACGCAAAACTGATAGTGAATTGTAACGTTTAGGGCCTCCTAATGACGATAGAACACTCAAATTGCGTCGAGATTCAATACATCGGCCTCCAGCCGACTTGTCTCCAAGGGTCTATTGCTGCCTCGGGCACCTTATGGTCGTTCTCTTGTAAGTCTAGATTTTAGAATCCGACGCAAAAATGATAGTTAATTGAAACGTTCAGGGCCTCGTAATGCCGATGGAACTCTCAATTTGCGTCGAGATTCAATACATCGTCCTCCAGCCGACTTGTCTCCAAGGGTCTATTGCTGCCTCGGGCACCTTATGGTCATTCTCCTGTGAGTCTAGATTTTCGAATCCGACGCAAAAATGAATGTTAATTGTAACGTTCAGGGCCTCCTAATGACGATGGAACTCTCAAATTGCGTCGAGATTCAATACATCGGCCTCCAGCCGACTTGTCTCCAAGGGTCTATTGCTGCCTCGGGCACCTCATGGTCCTCCTCCTGTGAGTCTAGATTTTCGAATCCGACGCAAAAATGATAGTTCAGGGCCTCCTAATGTCGATGGAACTCTCAAATTGCGTCGAGATTCAATACATCGGCCTCCAGCCGACTTGTCTCCAAGGGGATATCGCTGCCTCGGGCACCACATGGTCCGTCTCCGGTGAGTCTAGATTTTCGAATCCGACGCAAAAATGATAGTTAATTGTAACGTTCAGGGCCTTGTAATGACGATGGAACACTCAAATTGCGTCGTGATTCAATACATGTCTCCAAGTGTATGTTGCTGCCTCGGGCACCTAATGGTTGTTCTCCTGTGATTTTAGATTATCGAATGTGACGCAATAATGATAGTTAATTGTAACGTTTAGGGCCTCCTAATGACGATAGAACACTCAAATTGCGTCGAGATTCAATACATCGGCCTCCAGCCGACTTGTCTCCAAGGGTCTATTGCTGCCTCGGGCACCTTATGATCGTTCTCTTGTAAGTCTAGATTTTCGAATCCGACGCAAAAATGATAGTTAATTGAAACGTTCAGGGCCTCGTAATGCCGATGGAACTCTCAAATTGCGTCGAGATTCAATACATCGTCCTCCAGCCGACTTGTCTCCAAGGGTCTATTGCTGCCTCGGGCACCTTATGGTCATTCTCCTGTGAGTCTAGATTTTCGAATCCGACGCAAAAATGAAAGTTAATTGTAACGTTCAGGGCCTTGTAATGACGATGGAACTCTCAAATTGCGTCGAGATTCAATACATCGGCCTCCAGCCGACTTGTCTCCAAGGGTCTATTGCTGCCTCGGGCACCTTTTGGTCGTTCTCTTGTAAGTCTAGATTTTCGAATCCGACGCAAAAATGATAGTTAATTGTAACGTTCAGGGCCTCCTAATGTCGATGGAACTCTCAAATTGCGTCGAGATTCAATACATCGACCTGCAGCCTACTTGTCTCCAAGGGTCTGTTGCTGCCTCGGGCACCTTATGGTTGTTCTCTTGTGATTTTAGATTATCGAATCCGACGCAATAATGATAGTTAATTGTAACGTTTAGGGCCTCCTAATGACGATGGGACACTCAAATTGCGTCGAGATTCAATACATCGTCCTCCAGCCGACTTGTCTCCAAGGGGATGTCGCTGCCTCGGGCACCACATTTTCCGTCTCCGGTGAGTCTAGATTTTCGAATCCGACGCAAAAATGATAGTTAATTGAAACGTTCAAGGCCTCCTAATGCCGATGGAACACTCAAATTGCGTCGAGATTCAATACATCGGCCTCCAGCCGACTTGTCTCCAAGGGTCTATTGCTGCCTCGGGCACCACATTGTCCTTTTCCTGTGAGTCTAGATTTTCGAACCCGACGCAAAACTGATAGTGAATTGTAACGTTCAGGGCCTCCTAATGACGATGGAACACTCAAATTGCGTCGAGATTCAATACAACGGTCTCCAGCCGACTTGTCTCCAAGGGTCTGTTGCTGCCTCGGGCACCACATGGTCCTTCTCCTGTGAGTCTAGATTTTCGAACCCGACGCAAAACTGATAGTGAATTGTAACGTTTAGGGCCTCCTAATGACGATGGAACACTCAAATTGCGTCGAGATTCAATACATCGGCCTCCAGCCGACTTGTCTCCAAGGGTCTATTGCTGCCTCGGGCACCTTATGGTCGTTCTCTTGTAAGTCTAGATTTTCGAATCCGACTCAAAAATGATAGTTAATTGTAACGTTCATGGCCTCCTAATGCCGATGGAACACTCTAATTGCGTCGAGATTCAATACATCGGCCTCCAGCCGACTTGTCTCCAAGGGTCTGTTGCTGCCTCGGGCACCTTATGGTCGTTCTCTTGTAAGTCTAGATTATCGAATCCGACGCAAAAATGATAGTTAATTGTACCGTTTAGGGCCTCCTAATGACGATGGAACACTCAAATTGCGTCGAGATTCAATACATCGGCCTCCAGCCGACTTGTCTCCAAGGGTCTAATGCTGCCTCGGGCACCTTATGGTCGTTCTCTTGTAAGTCTAGATTTTCGAATCCGACGCAAAAATGATAGTTAATTGAAACGTTCAGGGCCTCGTAATGCCGATGGAACTCTCAAATTGCGTCGAGATTCAATACATCGTCCTCCAGCCGACTTGTCTCCAAGGGTCTATTGCTGCCTCGTTCACCTTATGGTCATTCTCCTGTGAGTCTAGATTTTCGAATCCGACGCAAAAATGAATGTTAATTGTAACGTTCAGGGCCTCCTAATGACGATGGAACTCTCAAATTGCGTCGAGATTCAATACATCGGCCTCCAGCCGACTTGTCTCCAAGGGGATATCGCTGCCTCGGGCACCACATGGTCCGTCTCCGGTGAGTCTAGATTTTCGAATCCGACGCAAAAATGATAGTTAATTGTAACGTTCAGGGCCTTGTAATGACGATGGAACACTCAAATTGCGTCGAGATTCAATACATCGGCCTCCAGCCTACTTGTCTCCAAGGGTCTGTTGCTGCCTCGGGCACCTTATGGTTGTTCTCCTGTGATTTTAGATTATCGAATCCGACGCAATAATGATAGTTAATTGTAACGTTTAGGGCCTCCTAATGACGATGGGACACTCAAATTGCGTCGAGATTCAATACATCGTCCTCCAGCCGACTTGTCTCCAAGGGTCTAATGCTGCCTCGGGAACCTTACGTTCGTTCTCCTGTAAGTCTAGATTTTCGAATCCGACGCAAAAATGATTGTTAATTGTAACGTTCAGGGCCTCCTAATGACGATGGGACTCTCAAATTGCGTCGAGATTCAATACATCGGCCTCCAGCCGACTTGTCTCCAAGGGGATGTCGCTGCCTCGGGCACCACATTTTCCGTCTCCGGTGAGTCTAGATTTTCGAATCCGACACAAAAATGATAGTTAATTGAAACGTTCAAGGCCTCCTAATGCCGATGGAACACTCAAATTGCGTCGAGATTCAATACATCGGCCTCCAGCCGACTTGTCTCCAAGGGTCTATTGCTGCCTCGGGCACCACATTGTCCTTTTCCTGTGAGTCTAGATTTTCGAACCCGACAAAAAACTGATAGTGAATTGCAACGTTTAGGGCCTCCTAATGACGATGGAACACTCAAATTGCTTCGTGATTCAATACAACGGTCTCCAGCCGACTTGTCTCCAAGGGTCTGTTGCTGCCTCGGGCACCACATGGTCCTTCTCCTGTGAGTCTAGATTTTCGAACCCGACGCAAAACTGATAGTGAATTGTAACGTTTAGGGCCTCCTAATGACGATGGAACACTCAAATTGCGTCGAGATTCAATACATCGGTCTCCAGCCGACTTGTCTCCAAGGGTCTATTGCTGCCTCGGGCACCACATGGTCCTTCTCCAGTGAGTCTAGATTTTCGAATCCGACGCAAAGATGATAGTGAATTGTAACGTTCAGCGTCTCCTAATCACGATAGAAGACTCAAATTGCGTCGAGATTCAATACATCGACCTCCAGTCCACTTGTATCCAAGAGAATATTGCAGTCTCAGGAACCTCATGGTCGTTGTCTTGTAAGTCTAGATTTTCGAATCCGACGCAAAAATGATAGTTAGTTGTAACGTTCAGGTCCTCCTAATGACGATGGAACTCTCAAATTGCGTCGAGATTCAATACATCGGCCTCCAGCCGACTTGTCTCCAAGGGTCTATTGCTGCCTCGGGCACCTTTTGGTCGTTCTCTTGTAAGTCTAGATTATCGAATCCGACGCAAAAATGATAGTTAATTGTACCGTTTAGGGCCTCCTAATGACGATGGAACACTCAAATTGCGTCGAGATTCAATACATCGGCCTCCAGCCGACTTGTCTCCAAGGGTCTAATGCTGCCTCGGGCACCTTATGGTCGTTCTCTTGTAAGTCTAGATTTTCGAATCCGACGCAAAAATGATAGTTAATTGTAACGTTCAGGGCCTCCTAATGTCGATGGAACTCTCAAATTGCGTCGAGATTCAATACATCGGCCTCCAGCCTACTTGTCTCCTAGGGTCTGTTGCTGCCTCGGGCACCTTATAGTTGTTCTCCTGTGATTTTAGATTATCGAATCCGACGCAATAATGATAGTTAATTGTACCGTTTTGGGCCTCCTAATGACGATGGAACACTCAAACTGCGTCGAGATTCAATACATCGGCCTCCAGCCGACTTGTCTCCAAGGGTCTATTGCTGCCTCGGGCACCACATTGTCCTTTTCCTGTGAGTCTAGATTTTCGAACCCGACGCAAAACTGATAGTGAATTGTAACGTTTAGGGCCTCCTAATGACGATGGAACACTCAAATTGCGTCGAGATTCAACACAACGGTCTCCAGCCGACTTGTCTCCAAGGATCTGTTGCTGCCTCGGGCACCACATGGTCCTTCTCCTGCGAGTCTAGATTTTCGAACCCGACGCAAAGCTGATAGTGAATTGTGACGTTTAGGGCCTCCTAATGACGATGGAACACTCAAATTGCGTCGAGATTCAATACATCGGCCTCCAGCCGACTTGTCTCCAAGGGTCTATTGCTGCCTCGGGCACCTTATGGTCGTTCCCTTGTAAGTCTAGATTTTCGAATCCGACGCAAAAATGATAGTTAATTGTAACGTTCATGGCCTCCTAATGCCGATGGAACACTCAAATTGCGTCGCGATTCAATACATCGGCCTCCAGCCGACTTGTCTCCAAGGGTCTGTTGCTGCCTCGGGCACCTTATGGTCGTTCTCTTGTAAGTCTAGATTATCGAATCCGACGCAAAAATGATAGTTAATTGTACCGTTTAGGGCCTCCTAATGACGATGGAACACTCAAATTGCGTCGAGATTCAATACATCGGCCTCCAGCCGACTTGTCTCCAAGGGTCTAATGCTGCCTCGGGCACCTTATGGTCGTTATCTTGTAAGTCTAGATTTTCGAATCCGACGCAAAAATGACAGTTAATTGAAACGTTCAGGGCCTCGTAATGCCGATGGAACTCTCAAATTGCGTCGAGATTCAATACATCGTCCTCCAGCCGACTTGTCTCCAAGGGTCTATTGCTGCCTCGGGCACCTTATGGTCATTCTCCTGTGATTCTAGATTTTCGAATCCGACGCAAAAATGAATGTTAATTGTAACGTTCAGGGCCTCCTAATGACGATGGAACTATCAAATTGCGTCGAGATTCAATACATCGGCCTCCAGCAGACTTGTCTCCAAGGGGATATCGCTGCCTCGGGCACCACATGGTCCGTCTCCGGTGAGTCTAGATTTTCGAATCCGACGCAAAAATGATAGTTAATTGAAACGTTCAGGGCCTTGTAATGACGATGGAACACTCAAATTGCGTCGAGATTCAATACATCGGCCTCCAGCCTACTTGTCTCCAAGGGTCTGTTGCTGCCTCGGGCACTTTATGGTTGTTCTCTTGTGATTTTAGATTATCGAATCCGACGCAATAATGATAGTTCATTGTAACGTTTAGGGCCTCCAAATGACGATGGGACACTCAAATTGCGTCGAGATTCAATACATCGTCCTCCAGCCGACTTGCCTCCAAGGGTCTAATGCTGCCTCGGGAACCTTACGTTCGTTCTCTTGTAAGTCTAGATTTTCGAATCCGACGCAAAAATGATTGTTAATTGTAACGTTCAGGGCCTCCTAATGACGATGGGACTCTCAAATTGCGTCGAGATTCAATACATCGGCCTCCAGCCGACTTGTCTCCAAGGGGATGTCGCTGCCTCGGGCACCACATTTTCCGTCTCCGGTGAGTCTAGATTTTCGAATCCGACGCAAAAATGATAGTTAATTGAAACGTTCAAGGCCTCCTAATGCCGATGGAACACTCAAATTGCGTCGAGAATCAATACATCGGCCTCCAGCCGACTTGTCTCCAAGGGTCTGTTGCTGCCGCGGGCACCACATGGTCCTTCTCCTGTGAGTCTAGATTTTCGAACCCGACGCAAAACTGATAGTGAATTGTAACGTTTAGGGCCTCCTAATGACGATGGAACACTCAAATTGCGTCGAGATTCAATACATCGGCCTCCAGCCGACTTGTCTCCAAGGGTCTATTGCTGCCTCGGGCACCTTATGGTCGTTCTCTTGTAAGTCTAGATTTTCGAATCCGACGCAAAAATGATAGTTAATTGAAACGTTCAGGGCCTCGTAATGCCGATGGAACTCTCTAATTGCGTCGAGATTCAATACATCGTCCTCCAGCCGACTTGTCTCCAAGGGTCTATTGCTGCCTCGGGCACCTTATGGTCATTCTCCTGTGAGTCTAGATTTTCGAATCCGACGCAAAAATGAATGTTAATTGTAACGTTCAGGGCCTCCTAATGACGATGGAACTTTTTAAATTGCGTCGATTTTCAATACATCGGCCTCCAGCCGACTTGTCTCCAAGGGGATATCGCTGCCTCGGGCACCACATGGTCCGTCTCCGGTGAGTCTAGATTTTCGAATCCGACGCAAAAATGATAGTTAATTGTAACGTTCAGGGCCTCCTAATGCCGATGGAACACTCAAATTGCGTCGAGATTCAATACATCGGCCTCCAGCCGACTTGTCTCCAAGGGTCTATTGCTGCCTCGGGCACCTTATGGTCGTTCTCCTGTGAGTCTAGATTTTCGAATCCGACGCAAAAATGAAAGTTAATTGTAACGTCCAGGGCCTTGTAATGATGATGGAACACTCAAATTGCGTCAAGATTCAATACATCGGCCTGCAGCCGACTTGTCTCCAAGGGTCTATTGCTGCCTCTGGCACCACATGGTCCTTCTCCTGTGAGTCTAGATTTTCGAATCCGACGCAAAAATGATAGTGAATTGTAACGTTCAGCGCCTCCTAATGACGATAGAAGACTCAAATTGCGTCGAGATTCAATACATCGACCTCCAGTCCACTTGTATCCAAGAGGATATTGCAGTCTCAGGCACCTCATGGTCGTTCTCTTGTAAGTCTAGATTTTCGAATCCGACGCAAAAATGATAGTTAATTGTAACGTTCAGGTCCTCCTAATGACGATGGAACTCTCAAATTGCGTCGAGATTCAATACATCGGCCTCCAGCCGACTTGTCTCCAAGGGTCTATTGCTGCCTCGGGCACCTTTTGGTCGTTCTCTTGTAAGTCTAGATTTTCGAATCCGACGCAAAAATGATAGTTAATTGAAACGTTCAGGGCCTCGTAATGCCGATGGAACTCTCAAATTGCGTCGAGATTCAATACATCGTCCTCCAGCCGACTTGTCTCCAAGGGTCTATTGCTGCCTCGGGCACCTTATGGTCATTCTCCTGTGATTCTAGATTTTCGAATCCGACGCAAAAATGAATGTTAATTGTAACGTTCAGGGCCTCCTAATGACGATGGAACTATCAAATTGCGTCGAGATTCAATACATCGGCCTCCAGCAGACTTGTCTCCAAGGGGATATCGCTGCCTCGGGCACCACATGGTCCGTCTCCGGTGAGTCTAGATTTTCGAATCCGACGCAAAAATGATAGTTAATTGAAACGTTCAGGGCCTTGTAATGACGATGGAACACTCAAATTGCGTCGAGATTCAATACATCGGCCTCCAGCCTACTTGTCTCCAAGGGTCTGTTGCTGCCTCGGGCACCTTATGGTTGTTCTCCTGTGATTTTAGATTATCGAATCCGACGCAATAATGATAGATCATTGTAACGTTTAGGGCCTCCTAATGACGATGGGACACTCAAATTGCGTCGAGATTCAATACATCGTCCTCCAGCCGACTTGCCTCCAAGGGTCTAATGCTGCCTCGGGAACCTTACGTTCGTTCTCTTGTAAGTCTAGATTTTCGAATCCGACGCAAAAATGATTGTTAATTGTAACGTTCAGGGCCTCCTAATGACGATGGGACTCTCAAATTGCGTCGAGATTCAATACATCGGCCTCCAGCCGACTTGTCTCCAAGGGGATGTCGCTGCCTCGGGCACCACATTTTCCGTCTCCGGTGAGTCTAGATTTTCGAATCCGACGCAAAAATGATAGTTAATTGTAACGTTCAGGGCCTCCTAATGCCGATGGAACACTCAAATTGCGTCGAGATTCAATACATCGGCCTCCAGCCGACTTGTCTCCAAGGGTCTATTGCTGCCTCGGGCACCTTATGGTCGTTCTCCTGTGAGTCTAGATTTTCGAATCCGACGCAAAAATGAAAGTTAATTGTAACGTCCAGGGCCTTGTAATGATGATGGAACACTCAAATTGCGTCAAGATTCAATACATCTTCCTGCAGCCGACTTGTCTCCAAGGGTCTATTGCTGCCTCGGGCACCACATGGTCCTTCTCCTGTGAGTCTAGATTTTCGAATCCGACGCAAAAATGATAGTGAATTGTAACGTTCAGCGCCTCCTAATGACGATAGAAGACTCAAATTGCGTCGAGATTCAATACATCGACCTCCAGTCCACTTGTATCCAAGAGGATATTGCAGTCTCAGGCACCTCATGGTCGTTCTCTTGTAAGTCTAGATTTTCGAATCCGACGCAAAAATGATAGTTAATTGTAACGTTCAGGTCCTCCTAATGACGATGGAACTCTCAAATTGCGTCGAGATTCAATACATCGGCCTCCAGCCGACTTGTCTCCAAGGGTCTATTGCTGCCTCGGGCACCTTTTGGTCGTTCTCTTGTAAGTCTAGATTATCGAATCCGACGCAAAAATGATAGTTAATTGTACCGTTTAGGGCCTCCTAATGACGATGGAACATTCAAATTGCGTCGAGATTCAATACATCGGCCTCCAGCCGACTTGTCTCCAAGGGTCTAATGCTGCCTCGGGCACCTTATGGTCGTTCTCTTGTAAGTCTAGAGTTTCGAATCCGACGCAAAAATGATAGTTAATTGTAACGTTCAGGGCCTCCTAATGTCGATGGAACTCTCAAATTGCGTCGAGATTCAATACATCGGCCTCCAGCCTACTTGTCTCCAAGGGTCTGTTGCTGCCTCGGGCACCTTATGGTTGTTCTCCTGTGATTTTAGATTATCGAATCCGACGCAATAATGATAGTTAATTGTAACGTTTAGGGCCTCCTAATGACGATGGGACACTCAAATTGCGTTGAGATTCAATACATCGTCCTCCAGCCGACTTGTCTCCAAGGGTCTAATGCTGCCTCGGGAACCTTACGTTCGTTCTCTTGTAAGTCTAGATTTTCGAATCCGACGCAAAAATGATTGTTAATTGTAACGTTCAGGGCCTCCTAATGACGATGGGACTCTCAAATTGCGTTGAGATTCAATACATCGGCCTCCAGCCGACTTGTCTCCAAGGGTCTATTGCTGCCTCGGACACCACATTGTCCTTTTCCTGTGAGTCTAGATTTTCGAACCCGACGCAAAACTGATAGTGAATTGTAACGTTTAGGGCCTCCTAATGACGATGGAACACTCAAATTGCGTCGAGATTCAATACATCGGCCTCCAGCCGACTTGTCTCCAAGGGTCTATTGCTGCCTCGGGCACCTTATGGTCGTTCTCTTGTAAGTCTAGATTTTCGAATCCGACGCAAAAATGATAGTTAATTGTAACGTTCATGGCCTCCTAATGCCGATGGAACACTCAAATTGCGTCGAGATTCAATACATCGGCCTCCAGCCGACTTGTCTCCAAGGGTGTATTGCTGCCTCGGGCACCTTATGGTCGTTCTCTTGTAAGTCTAGATTATCGAATCCGACGCAAAAATGATAGTTAATTGAACCGTTTAGGGCCTCCTAATGACGATGGAACACTCAAATTGCGTCGAGATTCAATACATCGGCCTCCAGCCGACTTGTCTCCTAGGGTCTAATGCTGCCTCGGGCACCTTATGGTTGTTCTCTTGTAAGTCTAGATTTTCGAATCCGACGCAAAAATGATAGTTAATTGAAACGTTCAGGGCCTCGTAATGCCGATGGAACTCTCAAATTGCGTCGAGATTCAATAGATCGTCCTCCAGCCGACTTGTCTCCAAGGGTCTATTGCTGCCTCGGGCACCTTATGGTCATTCTCCTGTGAGTCTAGATTTTCGAATCCGACGCAAAAATGATAGTGAATTGTAACGTTCAGCGCCTCCTAATGACGATAGAAGACTCAAATTGCGTCGAGATTCAATACATCGACCTCCAGTCCCCTTGTATCCAAGAGGATATTGCAGTCTCAGGCACCTCATGGTCGTTCTCTTGTAAGTCTAGATTTTCGAATCCGACGCAAAAATGATAGTTAATTGTAACGTTCAGGTCCTCCTAATGACGATGGAACTCTCAAATTGCGTCGAGATTCAATACATCGGCCTCCAGCCGACTTGTCTCCAAGGGTCTAATGCTGCCTCGGGCACCTTATGGTCGTTCTCTTGTAAGTCTAGAGTTTCGAATCCGACGCAAAAATGATAGTTAATTGTAACGTTCAGGGCCTCCTAATGTCGATGGAACTCTCAAATTGCGTCGAGATTCAATACATCGGCCTCCAGCCTACTTGTCTCCAAGGGTCTGTTGCTGCCTCGGGCACCTTATGGTTGTTCTCCTGTGATTTTAGATTATCGAATCCGACGCAATAATGATAGTTAATTGTAACGTTTAGGGCCTCCTAATGACGATGGGACACTCAAAAGTGCGTCGAGATTCAATACATCGTCCTCCAGCCGACTTGTCTCCAAGGGTCTAATGCTGCCTCGGGAACCTTACGTTCGTTCTCTTGTAAGTCTAGATTTTCGAATCCGACGCAAAAATGATTGTTAATTGTAACGTTCAGGGCCTCCTAATGACGATGGGACTCTCAAATTGCGTCGAGATTCAATACATCGGCCTCCAGCCGACTTGTCTCCAAGGGGATGTCGCTGCCTCGGGCACCACATTTTCCGTCTCCGGTGAGTCTAGATTTTCGAATCCGACGCAAAAATGATAGTTAATTGAAACGTTCAAGGCCTCCTAATGCAGATAGAACACTCAAATTGCGTCGAGATTCAATACATCGGCCTCCAGCCGACTTGTCTCCAAGGGTCTATTGCTGCCTCGGGCACCACATTGTCCTTTTCCTGTGAGTCTAGATTTTCGAACCCGACGCAAAACTGATAGTGAATTGTAACGTTTAGGGCCTCCTAATGACGATGGAACACTCAAATTGCGTCGAGATTCAATACAACGGTCTCCAGCCGACTTGTCTCCAAGGGTCTGTTGCTGCCTCGGGCACCACATGGTCCTTCTCCTGTGAGTCTAGATTTTCGAACCCGACGCAAAACTGATAGTGAATTGTAACGTTTAGGGCCTCCTAATGACGATGGAACACTCAAATTGCGTCGAGATTCCACACATCGGCCTCCAGCCGACTTGTCTCCAAGGGGATATCGCTGCCTCGGGCACCACATGGTCCGTCTCCGGTGAGTCTAGATTTTCGAATCCGACGCAAAAATGATAGTTAATTGTAACGTTCAGGGCCTTGTAATGACGATGGAACACTCAAATTGCGTCGAGATTCAATACATCGGCCTCCAGCCTACTTGTCTCCAAGGGTCTGTTGCTGCCTCGGGCACCTTATGGTTGTTCTCCTGTGATTTTAGATTATCGAATCCGACGCAATAATGATAGTTAATTGTAACGTTTAGGGCCTCCTAATGACGACGGGACACTCAAATTGCGTCGAGATTCAATACATCGTCCTCCAGCCGACTTGTCTCCAAGGGTCTAATGCTGCCTCGGGAACCTTAAGTTCGTTCTCTTGTAAGTCTAGATTTTCGAATCCGACGCTAAAATGATTGTTAATTGTAACGTTCAGGGCCTCCTAATGACGATGGAACTCTCAAATTGCGTCGAGATTCAATACATCGGCCTCAAGCCTACTTGTCTCCAAGGGTCTGTTGCTGCCTCGGGCACCTTATGGTTGTTCTCCTGTGATTTTAGATTATCGAATCCGACGCAATAATGATAGTTAATTGTAACGTTCAGGGCCTCCTAATGCCGATGCAACACTCAAATTGCGTCGAGATTCAATACATCGGCCTCCAGCCGACTTGTCTCCAAGGGTCTATTGCTGCCTCGGGCACCTCATGGTCCTTCTCCTGTGAGTCCAGATTTTCGAATCCGACGCAAAAATGATAGTTAATTCTAACGTTCAGGGCCTTGTAGTGACGATGGAACACTCAAATTGCGTCGAGATTCAATACATCGGCCTGCAGCCGACTTGTCTCCAAGGGTCTGTTGATGCCTCGGGCACCACATGGTCCTTCTCCTGTGAGTCTAGATTTTCGAATCCGACGCAAAAATGATAGTGAATTGTAACGTTTAGGGCCTCCTAATGACGATGGAACACTCAAATTGCGTCGAGATTCAATACATCGGCCTCCAGCCGACTTGTCTCCAAGGGTCTAATGCTGCCTCGGGCACCTTATGGTCGTTCTCTTGTAAGTCTAGATTTTCGAATCCGACGCAAAAATGATAGTTAATGGAAACGTTCAGGGCCTCGTAATGCCGATGGAACTCTCAAATTGCGTCGAGATTCAATACATCGTCCTCCAGCCGACTTGTCTCCAAGGGTCTATTGCTGCCTCGGGCACCTTATGGTCGTTCTCCTGTGAGTCTAGATTTTCGAATCCGACGCAAAAATGATTGTTAATTGTAACGTTCAGGGCCTCCTAATGACGATGGAACTCTCAAATTGCGTCGAGATTCAATACATCGGCCTCCAGCCGACTTGTCTCCAAGGGGATAGCGCTGCCTCGGGCACCACATGGTCCGTCTCCGGTGAGTCTAGATTTTCGAATCCGACGCAAAAATGATAGTTAATTGTAACGTTCAGGGCCTTGTAATGACGATGGAACACTCAAATTGCGTCGAGATTCAATACATCGGCCTCCAGCCTACTTGTCTCCAAGGGTCTGTTGCTGCCTCGGGCACCTTATGGTTGTTCTCCTGTGATTTTAGATTATCTAATCCGACGCAATAATGATAGTTAATTGTAACGTTTAGGGCCTCCTAATGACGACGGGACACTCAAATTGCGTCGAGATTCAATACATCGTATTCCAGCCGACTTGTGTCCAAGAGTCTAATGCTGCCTGGGGAACCTTAAATTCGTTCTCTTGTAAGTCTAGATTTTCGAATCCGACGCAAAAATGATTGTTAATTGTAACGTTCAGGGCCTCCTAATGACGATGGAACTCTCAAATTGCGTCGAGATTCAATACATCGGCCTCCAGCCTACTTGTCTCCAAGGGTCTGTTGCTGCCTCGGGCACCTTATGGTTGTTCTCCTGTGATTTTAGATTATCGAATCCGACGCAATAATGATAGTTAATTGTAACGTTCAGGGCCTCGTAATGCCGATGGAACTCTCAAATTGCGTCGAGATTCAATACATCGTCCTCCAGCCGACTTGTCTCCAAGGGTCTATTGCTGCCTCGGGCACCTTATGGTCATTCTCCTGTGAGTCTAGATTTTCGAATCCGACGCAAAAATGATAGTGAATTGTAACGTTCAGCGCCTCCTAATGACGATAGAAGACTCAAATTGCGTCGAGATTCAATACATCGACCTCCAGTCCCCTTGTATCCAAGAGGATATTGCAGTCTCAGGCACCTCATGGTCGTTCTCTTGTAAGTCTAGATTTTCGAATCCGACGCAAAAATGATAGTTAATTGTAACGTTCAGGTCCTCCTAATGACGATGGAACTCTCAAATTGCGTCGAGATTCAATACATCGGCCTCCAGCCGACTTGTCTCCAAGGGTCTATTGCTGCCTCGGGCACCTTTTGGTCGTTCTCTTGTAAGTCTAGATTATCGAATCCGACGCAAAAATGATAGTTAATTGTACCGTTTAGGTCCTCCTAATGACGATGGAAAACTCAAATTGCGTCGAGATTCAATACATCGGCCTCCAGCCGACTTGTCTCCAAGGGTCTAATGCTGCCTCGGGCACCTTATGGTCGTTCTCTTGTAAGTCTAGAGTTTCGAATCCGACGCAAAAATGATAGTTAATTGTAACGTTCAGGGCCTCCTAATGTCGATGGAACTCTCAAATTGCGTCGAGATTCAATACATCGGCCTCCAGCCTACTTGTCTCCAAGGGTCTGTTGCTGCCTCGGGCACCTTATGGTTGTTCTCCTGTGATTTTAGATTATCGAATCCGACGCGATAATGATAGTTAATTGTAACGTTTAGGGCCTCCTAATGACGATGGGACACTCAAATTGCGTCGAGATTCAATACATCGTCCTCCAGCCGACTTGTCTCCAAGGGTCTAATGCTGCCTCGGGAACCTTACGTTCGTTCTCTTGTAAGTCTAGATTTTCGAATCCGACGCAAAAATGATTGTTAATTGTAACGTTCAGGGCCTCCTAATGACGATGGGACTCTCAAATTGCGTCGAGATTCAATACATCGGCCTCCAGCCGACTTGTCTCCAAGGGGATGTCGCTGCCTCGGGCACCACATTTTCCGTCTCCGGTGAGTCTAGATTTTCGAATCCGACGCAAAAATGATAGTTAATTGAAACGTTCAAGGCCTCCTAATGCAGATAGAACACTCAAATTGCGTCGAGATTCAATACATCGGCCTCCAGCCGACTTGTCTCCAAGGGTCTATTGCTGCCTCGGGCACCACATTGTCCTTTTCCTGTGAGTCTAGATTTTCGAACCCGACGCAAAACTGATAGTGAATTGCAACGTTTAGGGCCTCCTAATGACGATGGAACACTCAAATTGCGTCGAGATTCAATACATCGGCCTCCAGCCTACTTGTCTCCAAGGGTCTGTTGCTGCCTCGGGCACCTTATGGTTGTTCTCCTGTGATTTTAGATTATCGAATCCGACGCAATAATGATAGTTAATTGTAACGTTTAGGGCCTCCTAATGACGACGGGACACTCAAATTGCGTCGAGATTCAATACATCGTCCTCCAGCCGACTTGTCTCCAAGGGTCTAATGCTGCCTCGGGAACCTTAAGTTCGTTCTCTTGTAAGTCTAGATTTTCGAATCCGACGCAAAAATGATTGTTAATTGTAACGTTCAGGGCCTCCTAATGACGATGGAACTCTCAAATTGCGTCGAGATTCAATACATCGGCCTCAAGCCTACTTGTCTCCAAGGGTCTGTTGCTGCCTCGGGCACCTTATGGTTGTTCTCCTGTGATTTTAGATTATCGAATCCGACGCAATAATGATAGTTAATTGTAACGTTCAGGGCCTCCTAATGCCGATGCAACACTCAAATTGCGTCGAGATTCAATACATCGGCCTCCAGCCGACTTGTCTCCAAGGGTCTATTGCTGCCTCGGGCACCTCATGGTCCTTCTCCTGTGAGTCTAGATTTTCGAATCCGACGCAAAAATGATAGTTAATTCTAACGTTCAGGGCCTTGTAGTGACGATGGAACACTCAAATTGCGCCGAGATTCAATACATCGGCCTGCAGCCGACTTGTCTCCAAGGGTCTGTTGCTGCCTCGGGCACCACATGGTCCTTCTCCTGTGAGTCTAGATTTTCGAATCCGACGCAAAAATGATAGTGAATTGTAACGTTTAGGGCCTCCTAATGACGATGGAACACTCAAATTGCGTCGAGATTCAATACATCGGCCTCCAGCCGACTTGTCTCCAAGGGTCTAATGCTGCCTCGGGCACCTTATGGTCGTTCTCTTGTAAGTCTAGATTTTCGAATCCGACGCAAAAATGATAGTTAATGGAAACGTTCAGGGCCACGTAATGCCGATGGAACTCTCAAATTGCGTCGAGATTCAATACATCGTCCTCCAGCCGACTTGTCTCCAAGGGTCTATTGCTGCCTCGGGCACCTTATGGTCGTTCTCCTGTGAGTCTAGATTTTCGAATCCGACGCAAAAATGATTGTTAATTGTAACGTTCAGGGCCTCCTAATGACGATGGAACTCTCAAATTGCGTCGAGATTCAATACATCGGCCTCCAGCCGACTTGTCTCCAAGGGGATATCGCTGCCTCGGGCACCACATGGTCCGTCTCCGGTGAGTCTAGATTTTCGAATCCGACGCAAAAATGATAGTTAATTGTAACGTTCAGGGCCTTGTAATGACGATGGAACACTCAAATTGCGTCGAGATTCAATACATCGGCCTCCAGCCTACTTGTCTCCAAGGGTCTGTTGCTGCCTCGGGCACCTTATGGTTGTTCTCCTGTGATTTTAGATTATCTAATCCGACGCAATAATGATAGTTAATTGTAACGTTTAGGGCCTCCTAATGACGACGGGACACTCAAATTGCGTCGAGATTCAATACATCGTATTCCAGCCGACTTGTGTCCAAGAGTCTAATGCTGCCTGGGGAACCTTAAGTTCGTTCTCTTGTAAGTCTAGATTTTCGAATCCGACGCAAAAATGATTGTTAATTGTAACGTTCAGGGCCTCCTAATGACGATGGAACTCTCAAATTGCGTCGAGATTCAATACATCGGCCTCCAGCCTACTTGTCTCCAAGGGTCTGTTGCTGCCTCGGACACCTTATGGTTGTTCTCCTGTGATTTTAGATTATCGAATCCGACGCAATAATGATAGTTAATTGTAACGTTCAGGGCCTCCTAATGCCGATGGAGCACTCAAATTGCGTCGAGATTCAATACATCGGCCTCCAGCCGACTTGTCTCCAAGGGTCTATTGCTGCCTCGGGCACCTCATGGTCCTTCTCCTGTGAGTCTAGATTTTCGAATCCGACGCAAAAATGATAGTTAATTCTAACGTTCAGGGCCTGCAGCCGACTTGTCTCCAAGGGTCTGTTGCTGCCTCGGGCACCACATGGACCTTCTCCTGTGAGTCTAGATTTTCGAATCCGACGCAAAAATGATAGTGAATTGTACCGTTTAGGGCCTCCTAATGACGATGGAACACTCAAATTGCGTCGAGATTCAATACATCGGCCTCCAGCCGACTTGCCTCCAAGGGTCTATTGCTGCCTCGGGCACCTTATGGTCGTTCTCTTGTAAGTCTAGATTTTCGAATCCGACGCAAAAATGATAGTTAATTGTAACGTTCATGGCCTCCTAATGCCGATGGAACACTCAAATTGCGTCGAGATTCAATACATCGGCCTCCAGCCGACTTGTCTCCAAGGGTCTATTGCTGCCTCGGGCACCTTATGGTCGTTCTCTTGTAAGTCTAGATTATCGAATCCGACGCAAAAATGATAGTTAATTGAACCGTTTAGGGCCTCCTAATGACGATGGAACACTCAAATTGCGTCGAGATTCAATACATCGGCCTCCAGCCGACTTGTCTCCAAGGGTCTATTGCTGCCTCGGGCACCTTATGGTCAATCTCCTGAGAGTCTAGATTTTCGAATCCGACGCAAAAATGAATGTTAATTGTAACGTTCAATCCCTCCTAATGACGATGGAACTCTCAAATTGCGTCGAGATTCAATACATCGGCCTCCAGCCGACTTGTCTCCAAGGGGATATCGCTGCCTCGGGCACCACATGGTCCGTCTCCGGTGAGTCTAGATTTTCGAATCCGACGCAAAAATGATAGTTATTTGTAACGTTCAGGGCCTTGTAATGACGATGGAACACTCAAATTGCGTCGAGATTCAATACATCGGCCTCCAGCCTACTTGTCTCCAAGGGTCTGTTGCTGCCTCGGGCACCTTATGGTTGTTCTCCTGTGATTTTAGATTATCGAATCCGACGCAATAATGATAGTTAATTGTAACGTTTAGGGCCTCCTAATGACGACGGGACACTCAAATTGCGTCGAGATTCAATACATCGTCCTCCAGCCGACTTGTCTCCAAGGGTCTAATGCTGCCTCGGGAACCTTAAGTTCGTTCTCTTGTAAGTCTAGATTTTCGAATCCGACGCAAAAATGATTGTTAATTGTAACGTTCAGGGCCTCCTAATGACGATGGAACTCTCAAATTGCGTCGAGATTCAATACATCGGCCTCAAGCCTACTTGTCTCCAAGGGTCTGTTGCTGCCTCGGGCACCTTATGGTTGTTCTCCTGTGATTTTAGATTATCGAATCCGACGCGATAATGATAGTTAATTGTAACGTTTAGGGCCTCCTAATGACGATGGGACACTCAAATTGCGTCGAGATTCAATACATCGTCCTCCAGCCGACTTGTCTCCAAGGGTCTAATGCTGCCTCGGGAACCTTACGTTCGTTCTCTTGTAAGTCTAGATTTTCGAATCCGACGCAAAAATGATTGTTAATTGTAACGTTCAGGGCCTCCTAATGACGATGGGACTCTCAAATTGCGTCGAGATTCAATACATCGGCCTCCAGCCGACTTGTCTCCAAGGGGATGTCGCTGCCTCGGGCACCACATTTTCCGTCTCCGGTGAGTCTAGATTTTCGAATCCGACGCAAAAATGATAGTTAATTGAAACGTTCAAGGCCTCCTAATGCAGATAGAACACTCAAATTGCGTCGAGATTCAATACATCGGCCTCCAGCCGACTTGTCTCCAAGGGTCTATTGCTGCCTCGGGCACCACATTGTCCTTTTCCTGTGAGTCTAGATTTTCGAACCCGACGCAAAACTGATAGTGAATTGCAACGTTTAGGGCCTCCTAATGACGATGGAACACTCAAATTGCGTCGAGATTCAATACATCGGCCTCCAGCCTACTTGTCTCCAAGGGTCTGTTGCTGCCTCGGGCACCTTATGGTTGTTCTCCTGTGATTTTAGATTATCGAATCCGACGCAATAATGATAGTTAATTGTAACGTTTAGGGCCTCCTAATGACGACGGGACACTCAAATTGCGTCGAGATTCAATACATCGTCCTCCAGCCGACTTGTCTCCAAGGGTCTAATGCTGCCTCGGGAACCTTAAGTTCGTTCTCTTGTAAGTCTAGATTTTCGAATCCGACGCAAAAATGATTGTTAATTGTAACGTTCAGGGCCTCCTAATGACGATGGAACTCTCAAATTGCGTCGAGATTCAATACATCGGCCTCAAGCCTACTTGTCTCCAAGGGTCTGTTGCTGCCTCGGGCACCTTATGGTTGTTCTCCTGTGATTTTAGATTATCGAATCCGACGCAATAATGATAGTTAATTGTAACGTTCAGGGCCTCCTAATGCCGATGCAACACTCAAATTGCGTCGAGATTCAATACATCGGCCTCCAGCCGACTTGTCTCCAAGGGTCTATTGCTGCCTCGGGCACCTCATGGTCCTTCTCCTGTGAGTCTAGATTTTCGAATCCGACGCAAAAATGATAGTTAATTCTAACGTTCAGGGCCTTGTAGTGACGATGGAACACTCAAATTGCGCCGAGATTCAATACATCGGCCTGCAGCCGACTTGTCTCCAAGGGTCTGTTGCTGCCTCGGGCACCACATGGTCCTTCTCCTGTGAGTCTAGATTTTCGAATCCGACGCAAAAATGATAGTTAATGGAAACGTTCAGGGCCACGTAATGCCGATGGAACTCTCAAATTGCGTCGAGATTCAATACATCGTCCTCCAGCCGACTTGTCTCCAAGGGTCTATTGCTGCCTCGGGCACCTTATGGTCGTTCTCCTGTGAGTCTAGATTTTCGAATCCGACGCAAAAATGATTGTTAATTGTAACGTTCAGGGCCTCCTAATGACGATGGAACTCTCAAATTGCGTCGAGATTCAATACATCGGCCTCCAGCCGACTTGTCTCCAAGGGGATATCGCTGCCTCGGGCACCACATGGTCCGTCTCCGGTGAGTCTAGATTTTCGAATCCGACGCAAAAATGATAGTTAATTGTAACGTTCAGGGCCTTGTAATGACGATGGAACACTCAAATTGCGTCGAGATTCAATACATCGGCCTCCAGCCTACTTGTCTCCAAGGGTCTGTTGCTGCCTCGGGCACCTTATGGTTGTTCTCCTGTGATTTTAGATTATCTAATCCGACGCAATAATGATAGTTAATTGTAACGTTTAGGGCCTCCTAATGACGACGGGACACTCAAATTGCGTCGAGATTCAATACATCGTATTCCAGCCGACTTGTGTCCAAGAGTCTAATGCTGCCTGGGGAACCTTAAGTTCGTTCTCTTGTAAGTCTAGATTTTCGAATCCGACGCAAAAATGATTGTTAATTGTAACGTTCAGGGCCTCCTAATGACGATGGAACTCTCAAATTGCGTCGAGATTCAATACATCGGCCTCCAGCCTACTTGTCTCCAAGGGTCTGTTGCTGCCTCGGACACCTTATGGTTGTTCTCCTGTGATTTTAGATTATCGAATCCGACGCAATAATGATAGTTAATTGTAACGTTCAGGGCCTCCTAATGCCGATGGAACACTCAAATTGCGTCGAGATTCAATACATCGGCCTCCAGCCGACTTGTCTCCAAGGGTCTATTGCTGCCTCGGGCACCTCATGGTCCTTCTCCTGTGAGTCTAGATTTTCGAATCCGACGCAAAAATGATAGTTAATTCTAACGTTCAGGGCCTGCAGCCGACTTGTCTGCAAGGGTCTGTTGCTGCCTCGGGCACCACATGGTCCTTCTCCTGTGAGTCTAGATTTTCGAATCCGACGCAAAAATGATAGTGAATTGTACCGTTTAGGGCCTCCTAATGACGATGGAACACTCAAATTGCGTCGAGATTCAATACATCGGCCTCCAGCCGACTTGCCTCCAAGGGTCTATTGCTGCCTCGGGCACCTTATGGTCGTTCTCTTGTAAGTCTAGATTTTCGAATCCGACGCAAAAATGATAGTTAATTGTAACGTTCATGGCCTCCTAATGCCGATGGAACACTCAAATTGCGTCGAGATTCAATACATCGGCCTCCAGCCGACTTGTCTCCAAGGGTCTATTGCTGCCTCGGGCACCTTATGGTCGTTCTCTTGTAAGTCTAGATTATCGAATCCGACGCAAAAATGATAGTTAATTGAACCGTTTAGGGCCTCCTAATGACGATGGAACACTCAAATTGCGTCGAGATTCAATACATCGGCCTCCAGCCGACTTGTCTCCAAGGGTCTATTGCTGCCTCGGGCACCTTATGGTCAATCTCCTGAGAGTCTAGATTTTCGAATCCGACGCAAAAATGAATGTTAATTGTAACGTTCAATGCCTCCTAATGACGATGGAACTCTCAAATTGCGTCGAGATTCAATACATCGGCCTCCAGCCGACTTGTCTCCAAGGGGATATCGCTGCCTCGGGCACCACATGGTCCGTCTCCGGTGAGTCTAGATTTTCGAATCCGACGCAAAAATGATAGTTATTTGTAACGTTCAGGGCCTTGTAATGACGATGGAACACTCAAATTGCGTCGAGATTCAATACATCGGCCTCCAGCCTACTTGTCTCCAAGGGTCTGTTGCTGCCTCGGGCACCTTATGGTTGTTCTCCTGTGATTTTAGATTATCGAATCCGACGCAATAATGATAGTTAATTGTAACGTTTAGGGCCTCCTAATGACGACGGGACACTCAAATTGCGTCGAGATTCAATACATCGTCCTCCAGCCGACTTGTCTCCAAGGGTCTAATGCTGCCTCGGGAACCTTAAGTTCGTTCTCTTGTAAGTCTAGATTTTCGAATCCGACGCAAAAATGATTGTTAATTGTAACGTTCAGGGCCTCCTAATGACGATGGAACTCTCAAATTGCGTCGAGATTCAATACATCGGCCTCAAGCCTACTTGTCTCGAAGGGTCTGTTGCTGCCTCGGGCACCTTATGGTTGTTCTCCTGTGATTTTAGATTATCGAATCCGACGCAATAATGATAGTTAATTGTAACGTTCAGGGCCTCCTAATGCCGATGGAACACTCAAATTGCGTCGAGATTCAATACATCGGCCTCCAGCCGACTTGTCTCCAAGGGTCTATAGCTGCCTCGGGCACCTCATGGTCCTTCTCCTGTGAGTCTAGATTTTCGAATCCGACGCAAAAATGATAGTTAATTCTAACGTTCAGGGCCTTGTAGTGACGATGGAACACTCAAATTGCGTCGAGATTCACTACATCGGCCTGCAGCCGACTTGTCTCCAAGGGTCTGTTGCTGCCTCGGGCACCACATGGTCCTTCTCCTGTGAGTCTAGATTTTCGAATCCGACGCAAAAATGATAGTGAATTGTAACGTTTAGGGCCTCCTAATGACGATGGAACACTCAAATTGCGTCGAGATTCAATACATCGGCCTCCAGCCGACTTGTCTCCAAGGGTCTAATGCTGCCTCGGGCACCTTATGGTCGTTCTCTTGTAAGTCTAGATTTTCGAATCCGACGCAAAAATGATAGTTAATGGAAACGTTCAGGGCCTCGTAATGCCGATGGAACTCTCAAATTGCGTCGAGATTCAATACTTCGTCCTCCAGCCGACTTGTCTCCAAGGGTCTATTGCTGCCTCGGGCACCTTATGGTCGTTCTCCTGTGAGTCTAGATTTTCGAATCCGACGCAAAAATGATTGTTAATTGTAACGTTCAGGGCCTCCTAATGACGATGGAACTCTCAAATTGCGTCGAGATTCAATACATCGGCCTCCAGCCGACTTGTCTCCAAGGGGATATCGCTGCCTCGGGCACCACATGGTCCGTCTCCGGTGAGTCTAGATTTTCGAATCCGACGCAAAAATGATAGTTAATTGTAACGTTCAGGGCCTTGTAATGACGATGGAACACTCAAATTGCGTCGAGATTCAATACATCGGCCTCCAGCCTACTTGTCTCCAAGGGTCTGTTGCTGCCTCGGGCACCTTATGGTTGTTCTCCTGTGATTTTAGATTATCTAATCCGACGCAATAATGATAGTTAATTGTAACGTTTAGGGCCTCCTAATGACGACGGGACACTCAAATTGCGTCGAGATTCAATACATCGTATTCCAGCCGACTTGTGTCCAAGAGCCTAATGCTGCCTGGGGAACCTTAAGTTCGTTCTCTTGTAAGTCTAGATTTTCGAATCCGACGCAAAAATGATTGTTAATAGTAACGTTCAGGGCCTCCTAATGACGATGGGACTCTCAAATTGCGTCGAGATTCAATACATCGGCCTCCAGCCGACTTGTCTCCAAGGGTCTATTGCTGCCTCGGACACCACATTGTCCTTTTAATGTGAGTCTAGATTTTCGAACCCGACGCAAAACTGATAGTGAATTGTAACGTTTAGGGCCTCCTAATGACGATGGAACACTCAAATTGCGTCGAGATTCAATACATCGGCCTCCAGCCGACTTGTCTCCAAGGGTCTATTGCTGCCTCGGGCACCACATGGTCCTTCTCCTGTGAGTCTAGATTTTCGAATCCGACGCAAAAATGATAGTGAATTGTACCGTTTAGGGCCTCCTAATGACGATGGAACACTCAAATTGCGTCGAGATTCAATACATCGGCCTCCAGCCGACTTGCCTCCAAGGGTCTATTGCTGCCTCGGGCACCTTATGGTCGTTCTCTTGTAAGTCTAGATTTTCGAATCCGACGCAAAAATGATAGTTAATTGTAACGTTCATGGCCTCCTAATGCCGATGGAACACTCAAATTGCGTCGAGATTCAATACATCGGCCTCCAGCCGACTTGTCTCCAAGGGTCTATTGCTGCCTCGGGCACCTTATGGTCGTTCTCTTGTAAGTCTAGATTATCGAATCCGACGCAAAAATGATAGTTAATTGAACCGTTTAGGGCCTCCTAATGACGATGGAACACTCAAATTGCGTCGAGATTCAATACATCGGCCTCCAGCCGACTTGTCTCCAAGGGTCTATTGCTGCCTCGGGCACCTTATGGTCAATCTCCTGAGAGTCTAGATTTTCGAATCCGACGCAAAAATGAATGTTAATTGTAACGTTCAATGCCTCCTAATGACGATGGAACTCTCAAATTGCGTCGAGATTCAATACATCGGCCTCCAGCCGACTTGTCTCCAAGGGGATATCGCTGCCTCGGGCACCACATGGTCCGTCTCCGGTGAGTCTAGATTTTCGAATCCGACGCAAAAATGATAGTTATTTGTAACGTTCAGGGCCTTGTAATGACGATGGAACACTCAAATTGCGTCGAGATTCAATACATCGGCCTCCAGCCTACTTGTCTCCAAGGGTCTGTTGCTGCCTCGGGCACCTTATGGTTGTTCTCCTGTGATTTTAGATTATCGAATCCGACGCAATAATGATAGTTAATTGTAACGTTTAGGGCCTCCTAATGACGACGGGACACTCAAATTGCGTCGAGATTCAATACATCGTCCTCCAGCCGACTTGTCTCCAAGGGTCTAATGCTGCCTCGGGAACCTTAAGTTCGTTCTCTTGTAAGTCTAGATTTTCGAATCCGACGCAAAAATGATTGTTAATTGTAACGTTCAGGGCCTCCTAATGACGATGGAACTCTCAAATTGCGTCGAGATTCAATACATCGGCCTCAAGCCTACTTGTCTCGAAGGGTCTGTTGCTGCCTCGGGCACCTTATGGTTGTTCTCCTGTGATTTTAGATTATCGAATCCGACGCAATAATGATAGTTAATTGTAACGTTCAGGGCCTCCTAATGCCGATGGAACACTCAAATTGCGTCGAGATTCAATACATCGGCCTCCAGCCGACTTGTCTCCAAGGGTCTATAGCTGCCTCGGGCACCTCATGGTCCTTCTCCTGTGAGTCTAGATTTTCGAATCCGACGCAAAAATGATAGTTAATTCTAACGTTCAGGGCCTTGTAGTGACGATGGAACACTCAAATTGCGTCGAGATTCACTACATCGGCCTGCAGCCGACTTGTCTCCAAGGGTCTGTTGCTGCCTCGGGCACCACATGGTCCTTCTCCTGTGAGTCTAGATTTTCGAATCCGACGCAAAAATGATAGTGAATTGTAACGTTTAGGGCCTCCTAATGACGATGGAACACTCAAATTGCGTCGAGATTCAATACATCGGCCTCCAGCCGACTTGTCTCCAAGGGTCTAATGCTGCCTCGGGCACCTTATGGTCGTTCTCTTGTAAGTCTAGATTTTCGAATCCGACGCAAAAATGATAGTTAATGGAAACGTTCAGGGCCTCGTAATGCCGATGGAACTCTCAAATTGCGTCGAGATTCAATACTTCGTCCTCCAGCCGACTTGTCTCCAAGGGTCTATTGCTGCCTCGGGCACCTTATGGTCGTTCTCCTGTGAGTCTAGATTTTCGAATCCGACGCAAAAATGATTGTTAATTGTAACGTTCAGGGCCTCCTAATGACGATGGAACTCTCAAATTGCGTCGAGATTCAATACATCGGCCTCCAGCCGACTTGTCTCCAAGGGGATATCGCTGCCTCGGGCACCACATGGTCCGTCTCCGGTGAGTCTAGATTTTCGAATCCGACGCAAAAATGATAGTTAATTGTAACGTTCAGGGCCTTGTAATGACGATGGAACACTCAAATTGCGTCGAGATTCAATACATCGGCCTCCAGCCTACTTGTCTCCAAGGGTCTGTTGCTGCCTCGGGCACCTTATGGTTGTTCTCCTGTGATTTTAGATTATCTAATCCGACGCAATAATGATAGTTAATTGTAACGTTTAGGGCCTCCTAATGACGACGGGACACTCAAATTGCGTCGAGATTCAATACATCGTATTCCAGCCGACTTGTGTCCAAGAGCCTAATGCTGCCTGGGGAACCTTAAGTTCGTTCTCTTGTAAGTCTAGATTTTCGAATCCGACGCAAAAATGATTGTTAATAGTAACGTTCAGGGCCTCCTAATGACGATGGGACTCTCAAATTGCGTCGAGATTCAATACATCGGCCTCCAGCCGACTTGTCTCCAAGGGTCTATTGCTGCCTCGGACACCACATTGTCCTTTTAATGTGAGTCTAGATTTTCGAACCCGACGCAAAACTGATAGTGAATTGTAACGTTTAGGGCCTCCTAATGACGATGGAACACTCAAATTGCGTCGAGATTCAATACATCGGCCTCCAGCCGACTTGTCTCCAAGGGTCTATTGCTGCCTCGGGCACCTTATGGTCGTTCTCTTGTAAGTCTAGATTTTCGAATCCGACGCAAAAATGATAGTTAATTGTAACGTTCATGGCCTCCTAATGCCGATGGAACACTCAAATTGCGTCGAGATTCAATACATCGGCCTCCAGCCGACTTGTCTCCAAGGGTGTATTGCTGCCTAGGGCACCTTATGGTCGTTCTCTTGTAAGTCTAGATTATCGAATCCGACGCAAAAATGATAGTTAATTGAACCGTTTAGGGCCTCCTAATGACGATGGAACACTCAAATTGCGTCGAGATTCAATACATCGGCCTCCAACCGACTTGTCTCCTAGGGTCTAATGCTGCCTCGGGCACCTTATGGTTGTTCTCTTGTAAGTCTAGATTTTCGAATCCGACGCAAAAATGATAGTTAATTGAAACGTTCAGGGCCTCGTAATGCCGATGGAACTCTCAAATTGCGTCGAGATTCAATACATCGTCCTGCAGCCGACTTGTCTCCAAGGGTCTATTGCTGCCTCGGGCACCTTATGGTCATTCTCCTGTGAGTCTAGATTTTCGAATCCGACGCAAAAATGATAGTGAATTGTAACGTTCAGCGCCTCCTAATGACGATAGAAGACTCAAATTGCGTCGAGATTCAATACATCGACCTCCAGTCCCCTTGTATCCAAGAGGATATTGCAGTCTCAGGCACCTCATGGTCGTTCTCTTGTAAGTCTAGATTTTCGAATCCGACGCAAAAATGATAGTTAATTGTAACGTTCAGGTCCTCCTAATGACGATGGAACTCTCAAATTGCGTCGAGATTCAATACATCGGCCTCCAGCCGACTTGTCTCCAAGGGTCTATTGCTGCCTCGGGCACCTTTTGGTCGTTCTCTTGTAAGTCTAGATTATCGAATCCGACGCAAAAATGATAGTTAATTGTACCGTTTAGGTCCTCCTAATGACGATGGAAAACTCAAATTGCGTCGAGATTCAATACATCGGCCTCCAGCCGACTTGTCTCCAAGGGTCTAATGCTGCCTCGGGCACCTTATGGTCGTTCTCTTGTAAGTCTAGAGTTTCGAATCCGACGCAAAAATGATAGTTAATTGTAACGTTAAGGGCCTCCTAATGTCGATGGAACTCTCAAATTGCGTCGAGATTCAATACATCGGCCTCCAGCCTACTTGTCTCCAAGGGTCTGTTGCTGCCTCGGGCACCTTATGGTTGTTCTCCTGTGATTTTAGATTATCGAAACCGACGCAATAATGATAGTTAATTGTAACGTTTAGGGCCTCCTAATGACGATGGGACACTCAAAAGTGCGTCGAGATTCAATACATCGTCCTCCAGCCGACTTGTCTCCAAGGGTCTAATGCTGCCTCGGGAACCTTACGTTCGTTCTCTTGTAAGTCTAGATTTTCGAATCCGACGCAAAAATGATTGTTAATTGTAACGTTCAGGGCCTCCTAATGACGATGGGACTCTCAAATTGCGTCGAGATTCAATACATCGGCCTCCAGCCGACTTGTCTCCAAGGGGATGTCGCTGCCTCGGGCACCACATTTTCCGTCTCCGGTGAGTCTAGATTTTCGAATCCGACGCAAAAATGATAGTTAATTGAAACGTTCAAGGCCTCCTAATGCAGATAGAACACTCAAATTGCGTCGAGATTCAATACATCGGCCTCCAGCCGACTTGTCTCCAAGGGTCTATTGCTGCCTCGGGCACCACATTGTCCTTTTCCTGTGAGTCTAGATTTTCGAACCCGACGCAAAACTGATAGTGAATTGTAACGTTTAGGGCCTCCTAATGACGATGGAACACTCAAATTGCGTCGAGATTCAATACAACGGTCTCCAGCCGACTTGTCTCCAAGGGTCTGTTGCTGCCTCGGGCACCACATGGTCCTTCTCCTGTGAGTCTAGATTTTCGAACCCGACGCAAAACTGATAGTGAATTGTAACGTTTAGGGCCTCCTAATGACGATGGAACACTCAAATTGCGTCGAGATTCCACACATCGGCCTCCAGCCGACTTGTCTCCAAGGGGATATCGCTGCCTCGGGCACCACATGGTCCGTCTCCGGTGAGTCTAGATTTTCGAATCCGACGCAAAAATGATAGTTAATTGTAACGTTCAGGGCCCTGTAATGACGATGGAACACTCAAATTGCGTCGAGATTCAATACATCGGCCTCCAGCCTACTTGTCTCCAAGGGTCTGTTGCTGCCTCGGGCACCTTATGGTTGTTCTCCTGTGATTTTAGATTATCGAATCCGACGCAATAATGATAGTTAATTGTAACGTTTAGGGCCTCCTAATGACGACGGGACACTCAAATTGCGTCGAGATTCAATACATCGTCCTCCAGCCGACTTGTCTCCAAGGGTCTAATGCTGCCTCGGGAACCTTAAGTTCGTTCTCTTGTAAGTCTAGATTTTCGAATCCGACGCAAAAATGATTGTTAATTGTAACGTTCAGGGCCTCCTAATGACGATGGAACTCTCAAATTGCGTCGAGATTCAATACATCGGCCTCAAGCCTACTTGTCTCCAAGGGTCTGTTGCTGCCTCGGGCACCTTATGGTTGTTCTCCTGTGATTTTAGATTATCGAATCCGACGCAATAATGATAGTTAATTGTAACGTTCAGGGCCTCCTAATGCCGATGCAACACTCAAATTGCGTCGAGATTCAATACATCGGCCTCCAGCCGACTTGTCTCCAAGGGTCTATTGCTGCCTCGGACACCTCATAGTCCTTCTCCTGTGAGTCTAGATTTTCGAATCCGACGCAAAAATGATAGTTAATTCTAACGTTCAGGGCCTTGTAGTGACGATGGAACACTCAAATTGCGTCGAGATTCAATACATCGGCCTGCAGCCGACTTGTCTCCAAGGGTCTGTTGCTGCCTCGGGCACCACATGGTCCTTCTCCTGTGAGTCTAGATTTTCGAATCCGACGCAAAAATGATAGTGAATTGTAACGTTTAGGGCCTCCTAATGACGATGGAACACTCAAATTGCGTCGAGATTCAATACATCGGCCTCCAGCCGACTTGTCTCCAAGGGTCTAATGCTGCCTCGGGCACCTTATGGTCGTTCTCTTGTAAGTCTAGATTTTCGAATCCGACGCAAAAATGATAGTTAATGGAAACGTTCAGGGCCTCGTAATGCCGATGGAACTCTCAAATTGCGTCGAGATTCAATACATCGTCCTCCAGCCGACTTGTCTCCAAGGGTCTATTGCTGCCTCGGGCACCTTATGGTCGTTCTCCTGTGAGTCTAGATTTTCGAATCCGACGCAAAAATGATTGTTAATTGTAACGTTCAGGGCCTCCTAATGACGATGGAACTCTCAAATTGCGTCGAGATTCAATACATCGGCCTCCAGCCGACTTGTCTCCAAGGGGATATCGCTGCCTCGGGCACCACATGGTCCGTCTCCGGTGAGTCTAGATTTTCGAATCCGACGCAAAAATGATAGTTAATTGTAACGTTCAGGGCCTTGTAATGACGATGGAACACTCAAATTGCGTCGAGATTCAATACATCGGCCTCCAGCCTACTTGTCTCCAAGGGTCTGTTGCTGCCTCGGGCACCTTATGGTTGTTCTCCTGTGATTTTAGATTATCTAATCCGACGCAATAATGATAGTTAATTGTAACGTTTAGGGCCTCCTAATGACGACGGGACACTCAAATTGCGTCGAGATTCAATACATCGTATTCCAGCCGACTTGTGTCCAAGAGTCTAATGCTGCCTGGGGAACCTTAAGTTCGTTCTCTTGTAAGTCTAGATTTTCGAATCCGACGCAAAAATGATTGTTAATTGTAACGTTCAGGGCCTCCTAATGACGATGGAACTCTCAAATTGCGTCGAGATTCAATACATCGGCCTCCAGCCTACTTGTCTCCAAGGGTCTGTTGCTGCCTCGGGCACCTTATGGTTGTTCTCCTGTGATTTTAGATTATCGAATCCGACGCAATAATGATAGTTAATTGTAACGTTCAGGGCCTCGTAATGCCGATGGAACTCTCAAATTGCGTCGAGATTCAATACATCGTCCTCCAGCCGACTTGTCTCCAAGGGTCTATTGCTGCCTCGGGCACCTTATGGTCATTCTCCTGTGAGTCTAGATTTTCGAATCCGACGCAAAAATGATAGTGAATTGTAACGTTCAGCGCCTCCTAATGACGATAGAAGACTCAAATTGCGTCGAGATTCAATACATCGACCTCCAGTCCCCTTGTATCCAAGAGGATATTGCAGTCTCAGGCACCTCATGGTCGTTCTCTTGTAAGTCTAGATTTTCGAATCCGACGCAAAAATGATAGTTAATTGTAACGTTCAGGTCCTCCTAATGACGATGGAACTCTCAAATTGCGTCGAGATTCAATACATCGGCCTCCAGCCGACTTGTCTCCAAGGGTCTATTGCTGCCTCGGGCACCTTTTGGTCGTTCTCTTGTAAGTCTAGATTATCGAATCCGACGCAAAAATGATAGTTAATTGTACCGTTTAGGTCCTCCTAATGACGATGGAAAACTCAAATTGCGTCGAGATTCAATACATCGTCCTCCAGCCGACTTGTCTCCAAGGGTCTAATGCTGCCTCGGGAACCTTAAGTTCGTTCTCTTGTAAGTCTAGATTTTCGAATCCGACGCAAAAATGATTGTTAATTGTAACGTTCAGGGCCTCCTAATGACGATGGAACTCTCAAATTGCGTCGAGATTCAATACATCGGCCTCAAGCCTACTTGTCTCCAAGGGTCTGTTGCTGCCTCGGGCACCTTATGGTTGTTCTCCTGTGATTTTAGATTATCGAATCCGACGCAATAATGATAGTTAATTGTAACGTTCAGGGCCTCCTAATGCCGATGCAACACTCAAATTGCGTCGAGATTCAATACATCGGCCTCCAGCCGACTTGTCTCCAAGGGTCTATTGCTGCCTCGGGCACCTCATGGTCCTTCTCCTGTGAGTCTAGATTTTCGAATCCGACGCAAAAATGATAGTTAATTCTAACGTTCAGGGCCTTGTAGTGACGATGGAACACTCAAATTGCGCCGAGATTCAATACATCGGCCTGCAGCCGACTTGTCTCCAAGGGTCTGTTGCTGCCTCGGGCACCACATGGTCCTTCTCCTGTGAGTCTAGATTTTCGAATCCGACGCAAAAATGATAGTGAATTGTAACGTTTAGGGCCTCCTAATGACGATGGAACACTCAAATTGCGTCGAGATTCAATACATCGGCCTCCAGCCGACTTGTCTCCAAGGGTCTAATGCTGCCTCGGGCACCTTATGGTCGTTCTCTTGTAAGTCTAGATTTTCGAATCCGACGCAAAAATGATAGTTAATGGAAACGTTCAGGGCCACGTAATGCCGATGGAACTCTCAAATTGCGTCGAGATTCAATACATCGTCCTCCAGCCGACTTGTCTCCAAGGGTCTATTGCTGCCTCGGGCACCTTATGGTCGTTCTCCTGTGAGTCTAGATTTTCGAATCCGACGCAAAAATGATTGTTAATTGTAACGTTCAGGGCCTCCTAATGACGATGGAACTCTCAAATTGCGTCGAGATTCAATACATCGGCCTCCAGCCGACTTGTCTCCAAGGGGATATCGCTGCCTCGGGCACCACATGGTCCGTCTCCGGTGAGTCTAGATTTTCGAATCCGACGCAAAAATGATAGTTAATTGTAACGTTCAGGGCCTTGTAATGACGATGGAACACTCAAATTGCGTCGAGATTCAATACATCGGCCTCCAGCCTACTTGTCTCCAAGGGTCTGTTGCTGCCTCGGGCACCTTATGGTTGTTCTCCTGTGATTTTAGATTATCTAATCCGACGCAATAATGATAGTTAATTGTAACGTTTAGGGCCTCCTAATGACGACGGGACACTCAAATTGCGTCGAGATTCAATACATCGTATTCCAGCCGACTTGTGTCCAAGAGTCTAATGCTGCCTGGGGAACCTTAAGTTCGTTCTCTTGTAAGTCTAGATTTTCGAATCCGACGCAAAAATGATTGTTAATTGTAACGTTCAGGGCCTCCTAATGACGATGGAACTCTCAAATTGCGTCGAGATTCAATACATCGGCCTCCAGCCTACTTGTCTCCAAGGGTCTGTTGCTGCCTCGGACACCTTATGGTTGTTCTCCTGTGATTTTAGATTATCGAATCCGACGCAATAATGATAGTTAATTGTAACGTTCAGGGCCTCCTAATGCCGATGGAACACTCAAATTGCGTCGAGATTCAATACATCGGCCTCCAGCCGACTTGTCTCCAAGGGTCTATTGCTGCCTCGGGCACCTCATGGTCCTTCTCCTGTGAGTCTAGATTTTCGAATCCGACGCAAAAATGATAGTTAAATCTAACGTTCAGGGCCTGCAGCCGACTTGTCTCCAAGGGTCTGTTGCTGCCTCGGGCACCACATGGTCCTTCTCCTGTGAGTCTAGATTTTCGAATCCGACGCAAAAATGATAGTGAATTGTACCGTTTAGGGCCTCCTAATGACGATGGAACACTCAAATTGCGTCGAGATTCAATACATCGGCCTCCAGCCGACTTGCCTCCAAGGGTCTATTGCTGCCTCGGGCACCTTATGGTCGTTCTCTTGTAAGTCTAGATTTTCGAATCCGACGCAAAAATGATAGTTAATTGTAACGTTCATGGCCTCCTAATGCCGATGGAACACTCAAATTGCGTCGAGATTCAATACATCGGCCTCCAGCCGACTTGTCTCCAAGGGTCTATTGCTGCCTCGGGCACCTTATGGTCGTTCTCTTGTAAGTCTAGATTATCGAATCCGACGCAAAAATGATACTTAATTGAACCGTTTAGGGCCTCCTAATGACGATGGAACACTCAAATTGCGTCGAGATTCAATACATCGGCCTCCAGCCGACTTGTCTCCAAGGGGATATCGCTGCCTCGGGCACCACATGGTCCGTCTCCGGTGAGTCTAGATTTTCGAATCCGACGCAAAAATGATAGTTATTTTGTAACGTTCAGGGCCTTGTAATGACGATGGAACACTCAAATTGCGTCGAGATTCAATACATCGGCCTCCAGCCTACTTGTCTCCAAGGGTCTGTTGCTGCCTCGGGCACCTTATGGTTGTTCTCCTGTGATTTTAGATTATCGAATCCGACGCAATAATGATAGTTAATTGTAACGTTTAGGGCCTCCTAATGACGACGGGACACTCAAATTGCGTCGAGATTCAATACATCGTCCTCCAGCCGACTTGTCTCCAAGGGTCTAATGCTGCCTCGGGAACCTTAAGTTCGTTCTCTTGTAAGTCTAGATTTTCGAATCCGACGCAAAAATGATTGTTAATTGTAACGTTCAGGGCCTCCTAATGACGATGGAACTCTCAAATTGCGTCGAGATTCAATACATCGGCCTCAAGCCTACTTGTCTCGAAGGGTCTGTTGCTGCCTCGGGCACCTTATGGTTGTTCTCCTGTGATTTTAGATTATCGAATCCGACGCAATAATGATAGTTAATTGTAACGTTCAGGGCCTCCTAATGCCGATGGAACACTCAAATTGCGTCGAGATTCAATACATCGCCTCCAGCCGACTTGTCTCCAAGGGTCTATAGCTGCCTCGGGCACCTCATGGTCCTTCTCCTGTGAGTCTAGATTTTCGAATCCGACGCAAAAATGATAGTTAATTCTAACGTTCAGGGCCTTGTAGTGACGATGGAACACTCAAATTGCGTCGAGATTCACTACATCGGCCTGCAGCCGACTTGTCTCCAAGGGTCTGTTGCTGCCTCGGGCACCACATGGTCCTTCTCCTGTGAGTCTAGATTTTCGAATCCGACGCAAAAATGATAGTGAATTGTAACGTTTAGGGCCTCCTAATGACGATGGAACACTCAAATTGCGTCGAGATTCAATACATCGGCCTCCAGCCGACTTGTCTCAAGGGTCTAATGCTGCCTCGGGCACCTTATGGTCGTTCTCTTGTAAGTCTAGATTTTCGAATCCGACGCAAAAATGATAGTTAATGGAAACGTTCAGGGCCTCGTAATGCCGATGGAACTCTCAAATTGCGTCGAGATTCAATACTTCGTCCTCCAGCCGACTTGTCTCCAAGGGTCTATTGCTGCCTCGGGCACCTTATGGTCGTTCTCCTGTGAGTCTAGATTTTCGAATCCGACGCAAAAATGATTGTTAATTGTAACGTTCAGGGCCTCCTAATGACGATGGAACTCTCAAATTGCGTCGAGATTCAATACATCGGCCTCCAGCCGACTTGTCTCCAAGGGGATATCGCTGCCTCGGGCACCACATGGTCCGTCTCCGGTGAGTCTAGATTTTCGAATCCGACGCAAAAATGATAGTTAATTGTAACGTTCAGGGCCTTGTAATGACGATGGAACACTCAAATTGCGTCGAGATTCAATACATCGGCCTCCAGCCTACTTGTCTCCAAGGGTCTGTTGCTGCCTCGGGCACCTTATGGTTGTTCTCCTGTGATTTTAGATTATCTAATCCGACGCAATAATGATAGTTAATTGTAACGTTTAGGGCCTCCTAATGACGACGGGACACTCAAATTGCGTCGAGATTCAATACATCGTATTCCAGCCGACTTGTGTCCAAGAGCCTAATGCTGCCTGGGGAACCTTAAGTTCGTTCTCTTGTAAGTCTAGATTTTCGAATCCGACGCAAAAATGATTGTTAATAGTAACGTTCAGGGCCTCCTAATGACGATGGGACTCTCAAATTGCGTCGAGATTCAATACATCGGCCTCCAGCCGACTTGTCTCCAAGGGTCTATTGCTGCCTCGGACACCACATTGTCCTTTTAATGTGAGTCTAGATTTTCGAACCCGACGCAAAACTGATAGTGAATTGTAACGTTTAGGGCCTCCTAATGACGATGGAACACTCAAATTGCGTCGAGATTCAATACATCGGCCTCCAGCCGACTTGTCTCCAAGGGTCTATTGCTGCCTCGGGCACCTTATGGTCGTTCTCTTGTAAGTCTAGATTTTCGAATCCGACGCAAAAATGATAGTTAATTGTAACGTTCATGGCCTCCTAATGCCGATGGAACACTCAAATTGCGTCGAGATTCAATACATCGGCCTCCAGCCGACTTGTCTCCAAGGGTGTATTGCTGCCTCGGGCACCTTATGGTCGTTCTCTTGTAAGTCTAGATTATCGAATCCGACGCAAAAATGATAGTTAATTGAACCGTTTAGGGCCTCCTAATGACGATGGAACACTCAAATTGCGTCGAGATTCAATACATCGGCCTCCAACCGACTTGTCTCCTAGGGTCTAATGCTGCCTCGGGCACCTTATGGTTGTTCTCTTGTAAGTCTAGATTTTCGAATCCGACGCAAAAATGATAGTGAAGTGTAACGTTCAGCGCCTCCTAATGACGATAGAAGACTCAAATTGCGTCGAGATTCAATACATCGACCTCCAGTCCCCTTGTATCCAAGAGGATATTGCAGTCTCAGGCACCTCATGGTCGTTCTCTTGTAAGTCTAGATTTTCGAATCCGACGCAAAAATGATAGTTAATTGTAACGTTCAGGTCCTCCTAATGACGATGGAACTCTCAAATTGCGTCGAGATTCAATATATCGGCCTCCAGCCGACTTGTCTCCAAGGGTCTATTGCTGCCTCGGGCACCTTTTGGTCGTTCTCTTGTAAGTCTAGATTATCGAATCCGACGCAAAAATGATAGTTAATTGTACCGTTTAGGTCCTCCTAATGACGATGGAAAACTCAAATTGCGTCGAGATTCAATACATCGGCCTCCAGCCGACTTGTCTCCAAGGGTCTAATGCTGCCTCGGGCACCTTATGGTCGTTCTCTTGTAAGTCTAGAGTTTCGAATCCGACGCAAAAATGATAGTTAATTGTAACGTTCAGGGCCTCCTAATGTCGATGGAACTCTCAAATTGCGTCGAGATTCAATACATCGGCCTCCAGCCTACTTGTCTCCAAGGGTCTGTTGCTGCCTCGGGCACCTTATGGTTGTTCTCCTGTGATTTTAGATTATCGAATCCGACGCAATAATGATAGTTAATTGTAACGTTTAGGGCCTCCTAATGACGATGGGACACTCAAAAGTGCGTCGAGATTCAATACATCGTCCTCCAGCCGACTTGTCTCCAAGGGTCTAATGCTGCCTCGGGAACCTTACGTTCGTTCTCTTGTAAGTCTAGATTTTCGAATCCGACGCAAAAATGATTGTTAATTGTAACGTTCAGGGCCTCCTAATGACGATGGGACTCTCAAATTGCGTCGAGATTCAATACATCGGCCTCCAGCCGACTTGTCTCCAAGGGGATGTCGCTGCCTCGGGCACCACATTTTCCGTCTCCGGTGAGTCTAGATTTTCGAATCCGACGCAAAAATGATAGTTAATTGAAACGTTCAAGGCCTCCTAATGCAGATAGAACACTCAAATTGCGTCGAGATTCAATACATCGGCCTCCAGCCGACTTGTCTCCAAGGGTCTATTGCTGCCTCGGGCACCACATTGTCCTTTTCCTGTGAGTCTAGATTTTCGAACCCGACGCAAAACTGATAGTGAATTGTAACGTTTAGGGCCTCCTAATGACGATGGAACACTCAAATTGCGTCGAGATTCAATACAACGGTCTCCAGCCGACTTGTCCCCAAGGGTCTGTTGCTGCCTCGGGCACCACATGGTCCTTCTCCTGTGAGTCTAGATTTTCGAACCCGACGCAAAACTGATAGTGAATTGTAACGTTTAGGGCCTCCTAATGACGATGGAACACTCAAATTGCGTCGAGATTCCACACATCGGCCTCCAGCCGACTTGTCTCCAAGGGGATATCGCTGCCTCGGGCACCACATGGTCCGTCTCCGGTGAGTCTAGATTTTCGAATCCGACGCAAAAATGATAGTTAATTGTAACGTTCAGGGCCCTGTAATGACGATGGAACACTCAAATTGCGTCGAGATTCAATACATCGGCCTCCAGCCTACTTGTCTCCAAGGGTCTGTTGCTGCCTCGGGCACCTTATGGTTGTTCTCCTGTGATTTTAGATTATCGAATCCGACGCAATAATGATAGTTAATTGTAACGTTTAGGGCCTCCTAATGACGACGGGACACTCAAATTGCGTCGAGATTCAATACATCGTCCTCCAGCCGACTTGTCTCCAAGGGTCTAATGCTGCCTCGGGAACCTTAAGTTCGTTCTCTTGTAAGTCTAGATTTTCGAATCCGACGCAAAAATGATTGTTAATTGTAACGTTCAGGGCCTCCTAATGACGATGGAACTCTCAAATTGCGTCGAGATTCAATACATCGGCCTCAAGCCTACTTGTCTCCAAGGGTCTGTTGCTGCCTCGGGCACCTTATGGTTGTTCTCCTGTGATTTTAGATTATCGAATCCGACGCAATAATGATAGTTAATTGTAACGTTCAGGGCCTCCTAATGCCGATGCAACACTCAAATTGCGTCGAGATTCAATACATCGGCCTCCAGCCGACTTGTCTCCAAGGGTCTATTGCTGCCTCGGACACCTCATAGTCCTTCTCCTGTGAGTCTAGATTTTCGAATCCGACGCAAAAATGATAGTTAATTCTAACGTTCAGGGCCTTGTAGTGACGATGGAACACTCAAATTGCGTCGAGATTCAATACATCGGCCTGCAGCCGACTTGTCTCAAAGGGTCTGTTGCTGCCTCGGGCACCACATGGTCCTTCTCCTGTGAGTCTAGATTTTCGAATCCGACGCAAAAATGATAGTGAATTGTAACGTTTAGGGCCTCCTAATGACGATGGAACACTCAAATTGCGTCGAGATTCAATACATCGGCCTCCAGCCGACTTGTCTCCAAGGGTCTAATGCTGCCTCGGGCACCTTATGGTCGTTCTCTTGTAAGTCTAGATTTTCGAATCCGACGCAAAAATGATAGTTAATGGAAACGTTCAGGGCCTCGTAATGCCGATGGAACTCTCAAATTGCGTCGAGATTCAATACATCGTCCTCCAGCCGACTTGTCTCCAAGGGTCTATTGCTGCCTCGGGCACCTTATGGTCGTTCTCCTGTGAGTCTAGATTTTCGAATCCGACGCAAAAATGATTGTTAATTGTAACGTTCAGGGCCTCCTAATGACGATGGAACTCTCAAATTGCGTCGAGATTCAATACATCGGCCTCCAGCCGACTTGTCTCCAAGGGGATATCGCTGCCTCGGGCACCACATGGTCCGTCTCCGGTGAGTCTAGATTTTCGAATCCGACGCAAAAATGATAGTTAATTGTAACGTTCAGGGCCTTGTAATGACGATGGAACACTCAAATTGCGTCGAGATTCAATACATCGGCCTCCAGCCTACTTGTCTCCAAGGGTCTGTTGCTGCCTCGGGCACCTTATGGTTGTTCTCCTGTGATTTTAGATTATCTAATCCGACGCAATAATGATAGTTAATTGTAACGTTTAGGGCCTCCTAATGACGACGGGACACTCAAATTGCGTCGAGATTCAATACATCGTATTCCAGCCGACTTGTGTCCAAGAGTCTAATGCTGCCTGGGGAACCTTAAGTTCGTTCTCTTGTAAGTCTAGATTTTCGAATCCGACGCAAAAATGATTGTTAATTGTAACGTTCAGGGCCTCCTAATGACGATGGAACTCTCAAATTGCGTCGAGATTCAATACATCGGCCTCCAGCCTACTTGTCTCCAAGGGTCTGTTGCTGCCTCGGGCACCTTATGGTTGTTCTCCTGTGATTTTAGATTATCGAATCCGACGCAATAATGATAGTTAATTGTAACGTTCAGGGCCTCGTAATGCCGATGGAACTCTCAAATTGCGTCGAGATTCAATACATCGTCCTCCAGCCGACTTGTCTCCAAGGGTCTATTGCTGCCTCGGGCACCTTATGGTCATTCTCCTGTGAGTCTAGATTTTCGAATCCGACGCAAAAATGATAGTGAATTGTAACGTTCAGCGCCTCCTAATGACGATAGAAGACTCAAATTGCGTCGAGATTCAATACATCGACCTCCAGTCCCCTTGTATCCAAGAGGATATTGCAGTCTCAGGCACCTCATGGTCGTTCTCTTGTAAGTCTAGATTTTCGAATCCGACGCAAAAATGATAGTTAATTGTAACGTTCAGGTCCTCCTAATGACGATGGAACTCTCAAATTGCGTCGAGATTCAATACATCGGCCTCCAGCCGACTTGTCTCCAAGGGTCTATTGCTGCCTCGGGCACCTTTTGGTCGTTCTCTTGTAAGTCTAGATTATCGAATCCGACGCAAAAATGATAGTTAATTGTACCGTTTAGGTCCTCCTAATGACGATGGAAAACTCAAATTGCGTCGAGATTCAATACATCGGCCTCCAGCCGACTTGTCTCCAAGGATCTAATGCTGCCTCGGGCACCTTATGGTCGTTCTCTTGTAAGTCTAGAGTTTCGAATCCGACGCAAAAATGATAGTTAATTGTAACGTTCAGGGCCTCCTAATGTCGATGGAACTCTCAAATTGCGTCGAGATTCAATACATCGGCCTCCAGCCTACTTGTCTCCAAGGGTCTGTTGCTGCCTCGGGCACCTTATGGTTGTTCTCCTGTGATTTTAGATTATCGAATCCGACGCGATAATGATAGTTATTTGTAACGTTTAGGGCCTCCTAATGACGATGGGACACTCAAATTGCGTCGAGATTCAATACATCGTCCTCCAGCCGACTTGTCTCCAAGGGTCTAATGCTGCCTCGGGAACCTTACGTTCGTTCTCTTGTAAGTCTAGATTTTCGAATCCGACGCAAAAATGATTGTTAATTGTAACGTTCAGGGCCTCCTAATGACGATGGGACTCTCAAATTGCGTCGAGATTCAATACATCGGCCTCCAGCCGACTTGTCTCCAAGGGGATGTCGCTGCCTCGGGCACCACATTTTCCGTCTCCGGTGAGTCTAGATTTTCGAATCCGACGCAAAAATGATAGTTAATTGAAACGTTCAAGGCCTCCTAATGCAGATAGAACACTCAAATTGCGTCGAGATTCAATACATCGGCCTCCAGCCGACTTGTCTCCAATGGTCTGTTGCTGCCTCGGGCACCACATGGTCCTTCTCCTGTGAGTCTAGATTTTCGAACCCGACGCAAAACTGATAGTGAATTGTAACGTTTAGGGCCTCCTAATGACGATGGAACACTCAAATTGCGTCGAGATTCAATACATCGGCCTCCAGCCGACTTGTCTCCAAGGGGATATCGCTGCCTCGGGCACCACATGGTCCGTCTCCGGTGAGTCTAGATTTTCGAATCCGACGCAAAAATGATAGTTAATTGTAACGTTCAGGGCCTTGTAATGACGATGGAACACTCAAATTGCGTCGAGATTCAATACATCGGCCTCCAGCCTACTTGTCTCCAAGGGTCTGTTGCTGCCTCGGGCACCTTATGGTTGTTCTCCTGTGATTTTAGATTATCGAATCCGACGCAATAATGATAGTTAATTGTAACGTTTAGGGCCTCCTAATGACGACGGGACACTCAAATTGCGTCGAGATTCAATACATCGTCCTCCAGCCGACTTGTCTCCAAGGGTCTAATGCTGCCTCGGGAACCTTAAGTTCGTTCTCTTGTAAGTCTAGATTTTCGAATCCGACGCAAAAATGATTGTTAATTGTAACGTTCAGGGCCTCCTAATGACGATGGAACTCTCAAATTGCGTCGAGATTCAATACATCGGCCTCAAGCCTACTTGTCTCCAAGGGTCTGTTGCTGCCTCGGGCACCTTATGGTTGTTCTCCTGTGATTTTAGATTATCGAATCCGACGCAATAATGATAGTTAATTGTAACGTTCAGGGCCTCCTAATGCCGATGCAACACTCAAATTGCGTCGAGATTCAATACATCGGCCTCCAGCCGACTTGTCTCCAAGGGTCTATTGCTGCCTCGGGCACCTCATGGTCCTTCTCCTGTGAGTCTAGATTTTCGAATCCGACGCAAAAATGATAGTTAATTCTAACGTTCTGGGCCTTGTAGTGACGATGGAACACTCAAATTGCGCCGAGATTCAATACATCGGCCTGCAGCCGACTTGTCTCCAAGGGTCTGTTGCTGCCTCGGGCACCACATGGTCCTTCTCCTGTGAGTCTAGATTTTCGAATCCGACGCAAAAATGATAGTGAATTGTAACGTTTAGGGCCTCCTAATGACGATGGAACACTCAAATTGCGTCGAGATTCAATACATCGGCCTCCAGCCGACTTGTCTCCAAGGGTCTAATGCTGCCTCGGGCACCTTATGGTCGTTCTCTTGTAAGTCTAGATTTTCGAATCCGACGCAAAAATGATAGTTAATGGAAACGTTCAGGGCCTCGTAATGCCGATGGAACTCTCAAATTGCGTCGAGATTCAATACATCGTCCTCCAGCCGACTTGTCTCCAAGGGTCTATTGCTGCCTCGGGCACCTTATGGTCGTTCTCCTGTGAGTCTAGATTTTCGAATCCGACGCAAAAATGATTGTTAATTGTAACGTTCAGGGCCTCCTAATGACGATGGAACTCTCAAATTGCGTCGAGATTCAATACATCGGCCTCCAGCCGACTTGTCTCCAAGGGGATATCGCTGCCTCGGGCACCACATGGTCCGTCTCCGGTGAGTCTAGATTTTCGAATCCGACGCAAAAATGATAGTTAATTGTAACGTTCAGGGCCTTGTAATGACGATGGAACACTCAAATTGCGTCGAGATTCAATACATCGGCCTCCAGCCTACTTGTCTCCAAGGGTCTGTTGCTGCCTCGGGCACCTTATGGTTGTTCTCCTGTGATTTTAGATTATCTAATCCGACGCAATAATGATAGTTAATTGTAACGTTTAGGGCCTCCTAATGACGACGGGACACTCAAATTGCGTCGAGATTCAATACATCGTATTCCAGCCGACTTGTGTCCAAGAGTCTAATGCTGCCTGGGGAACCTTAAGTTCGTTCTCTTGTAAGTCTAGATTTTCGAATCCGACGCAAAAATGATTGTTAATTGTAACGTTCAGGGCCTCCTAATGACGATGGAACTCTCAAATTGCGTCGAGATTCAATACATCGGCCTCCAGCCTACTTGTCTCCAAGGGTCTGTTGCTGCCTCGGGCACCTTATGGTTGTTCTCCTGTGATTTTAGATTATCGAATCCGACGCAATAATGATAGTTAATTGTAACGTTCAGGGCCTCGTAATGCCGATGGAACTCTCAAATTGCGTCGAGATTCAATACATCGTCCTCCAGCCGACTTGTCTCCAAGGGTCTATTGCTGCCTCGGGCACCTTATGGTCATTCTCCTGTGAGTCTAGATTTTCGAATCCGACGCAAAAATGATAGTGAATTGTAACGTTCAGCGCCTCCTAATGACGATAGAAGACTCAAATTGCGTCGAGATTCAATACATCGACCTCCAGTCCCCTTGTATCCAAGAGGATATTGCAGTCTCAGGCACCTCATGGTCGTTCTCTTGTAAGTCTAGATTTTCGAATCCGACGCAAAAATGATAGTTAATTGTAACGTTCAGGTCCTCCTAATGACGATGGAACTCTCAAATTGCGTCGAGATTCAATACATCGGCCTCCAGCCGACTTGTCTCCAAGGGTCTATTGCTGCCTCGGGCACCTTTTGGTCGTTCTCTTGTAAGTCTAGATTATCGAATCCGACGCAAAAATGATAGTTAATTGTACCGTTTAGGTCCTCCTAATGACGATGGAAAACTCAAATTGCGTCGAGATTCAATACATCGGCCTCCAGCCGACTTGTCTCCAAGGATCTAATGCTGCCTCGGGCACCTTATGGTCGTTCTCTTGTAAGTCTAGAGTTTCGAATCCGACGCAAAAATGATAGTTAATTGTAACGTTCAGGGCCTCCTAATGTCGATGGAACTCTCAAATTGCGTCGAGATTCAATACATCGGCCTCCAGCCTACTTGTCTCCAAGGGTCTGTTGCTGCCTCGGGCACCTTATGGTTGTTCTCCTGTGATTTTAGATTATCGAATCCGACGCGATAATGATAGTTATTTGTAACGTTTAGGGCCTCCTAATGACGATGGGACACTCAAATTGCGTCGAGATTCCTTACATCGTCCTCCAGCCGACTTGTCTCCAAGGGTCTAATGCTGCCTCGGGAACCTTACGTTCGTTCTCTTGTAAGTCTAGATTTTCGAATCCGACGCAAAAATGATTGTTAATTGTAACGTTCAGGGCCTCCTAATGACGATGGGACTCTCAAATTGCGTCGAGATTCAATACATCGGCCTCCAGCCGACTTGTCTCCAAGGGGATGTCGCTGCCTCGGGCACCACATTTTCCGTCTCCGGTGAGTCTAGATTTTCGAATCCGACGCAAAAATGATAGTTAATTGAAACGTTCAAGGCCTCCTAATGCAGATAGAACACTCAAATTGCGTCGAGATTCAATACATCGGCCTCCAGCCGACTTGTCTCCAATGGTCTGTTGCTGCCTCGGGCACCACATGGTCCTTCTCCTGTGAGTCTAGATTTTCGAACCCGACGCAAAAATGATAGTGAATTGTAACGTTTAGGGCCTCCTAATGACGATGGAACACTCAAATTGCGTCGAGATTCAATACATCGGCCTCCAGCCGACTTGTCTCCAAGGGTCTAATGCTGCCTCGGGCACCTTATGGTCGTTCTCTTGTAAGTCTAGATTTTCGAATCCGACGCAAAAATGATAGTTAATGGAAACGTTCAGGGCCTCGTAATGCCGATGGAACTCTCAAATTGCGTCGAGATTCAATACATCGTCCTCCAGCCGACTTGTCTCCAAGGGTCTATTGCTGCCTCGGGCACCTTATGGTCGTTCTCCTGTGAGTCTAGATTTTCGAATCCGACGCAAAAATGATTGTTAATTGTAACGTTCAGGGCCTCCTAATGACGATGGAACTCTCAAATTGCGTCGAGATTCAATACATCGGCCTCCAGCCGACTTGTCTCCAAGGGGATATCGCTGCCTCGGGCACCACATGGTCCGTCTCCGGTGAGTCTAGATTTTCGAATCCGACGCAAAAATGATAGTTAATTGTAACGTTCAGGGCCTTGTAATGACGATGGAACACTCAAATTGCGTCGAGATTCAATACATCGGCCTCCAGCCTACTTGTCTCCAAGGGTCTGTTGCTGCCTCGGGCACCTTATGGTTGTTCTCCTGTGATTTTAGATTATCTAATCCGACGCAATAATGATAGTTAATTGTAACGTTTAGGGCCTCCTAATGACGACGGGACACTCAAATTGCGTCGAGATTCAATACATCGTATTCCAGCCGACTTGTGTCCAAGAGTCTAATGCTGCCTGGGGAACCTTAAGTTCGTTCTCTTGTAAGTCTAGATTTTCGAATCCGACGCAAAAATGATTGTTAATTGTAACGTTCAGGGCCTCCTAATGACGATGGAACTCTCAAATTGCGTCGAGATTCAATACATCGGCCTCCAGCCTACTTGTCTCCAAGGGTCTGTTGCTGCCTCGGGCACCTTATGGTTGTTCTCCTGTGATTTTAGATTATCGAATCCGACGCAATAATGATAGTTAATTGTAACGTTCAGGGCCTCGTAATGCCGATGGAACTCTCAAATTGCGTCGAGATTCAATACATCGTCCTCCAGCCGACTTGTCTCCAAGGGTCTATTGCTGCCTCGGGCACCTTATGGTCATTCTCCTGTGAGTCTAGATTTTCGAATCCGACGCAAAAATGATAGTGAATTGTAACGTTCAGCGCCTCCTAATGACGATAGAAGACTCAAATTGCGTCGAGATTCAATACATCGACCTCCAGTCCCCTTGTATCCAAGAGGATATTGCAGTCTCAGGCACCTCATGGTCGTTCTCTTGTAAGTCTAGATTTTCGAATCCGACGCAAAAATGATAGTTAATTGTAACGTTCAGGTCCTCCTAATGACGATGGAACTCTCAAATTGCGTCGAGATTCAATACATCGGCCTCCAGCCGACTTGTCTCCAAGGGTCTATTGCTGCCTCGGGCACCTTTTGGTCGTTCTCTTGTAAGTCTAGATTATCGAATCCGACGCAAAAATGATAGTTAATTGTACCGTTTAGGTCCTCCTAATGACGATGGAAAACTCAAATTGCGTCGAGATTCAATACATCGGCCTCCAGCCGACTTGTCTCCAAGGATCTAATGCTGCCTCGGGCACCTTATGGTCGTTCTCTTGTAAGTCTAGAGTTTCGAATCCGACGCAAAAATGATAGTTAATTGTAACGTTCAGGGCCTCCTAATGTCGATGGAACTCTCAAATTGCGTCGAGATTCAATACATCGGCCTCCAGCCTACTTGTCTCCAAGGGTCTGTTGCTGCCTCGGGCACCTTATGGTTGTTCTCCTGTGATTTTAGATTATCGAATCCGACGCGATAATGATAGTTATTTGTAACGTTTAGGGCCTCCTAATGACGATGGGACACTCAAATTGCGTCGAGATTCAATACATCGTCCTCCAGCCGACTTGTCTCCAAGGGTCTAATGCTGCCTCGGGAACCTTACGTTCGTTCTCTTGTAAGTCTAGATTTTCGAATCCGACGCAAAAATGATTGTTAATTGTAACGTTCAGGGCCTCCTAATGACGATGGGACTCTCAAATTGCGTCGAGATTCAATACATCGGCCTCCAGCCGACTTGTCTCCAAGGGGATGTCGCTGCCTCGGGCACCACATTTTCCGTCTCCGGTGAGTCTAGATTTTCGAATCCGACGCAAAAATGATAGTTAATTGAAACGTTCAAGGCCTCCTAATGCAGATAGAACACTCAAATTGCGTCGAGATTCAATACATCGGCCTCCAGCCGACTTGTCTCCAATGGTCTGTTGCTGCCTCGGGCACCACATGGTCCTTCTCCTGTGAGTCTAGATTTTCGAACCCGACGCAAAACTGATAGTGAATTGTAACGTTTAGGGCCTCCTAATGACGATGGAACACTCAAATTGCGTCGAGATTCAATACATCGGCCTCCAGCCGACTTGTCTCCAAGGGGATATCGCTGCCTCGGGCACCACATGGTCCGTCTCCGGTGAGTCTAGATTTTCGAATCCGACGCAAAAATGATAGTTAATTGTAACGTTCAGGGCCTTGTAATGACGATGGAACACTCAAATTGCGTCGAGATTCAATACATCGGCCTCCAGCCTACTTGTCTCCAAGGGTCTGTTGCTGCCTCGGGCACCTTATGGTTGTTCTCCTGTGATTTTAGATTATCGAATCCGACGCAATAATGATAGTTAATTGTAACGTTTAGGGCCTCCTAATGACGACGGGACACTCAAATTGCGTCGAGATTCAATACATCGTCCTCCAGCCGACTTGTCTCCAAGGGTCTAATGCTGCCTCGGGAACCTTAAGTTGGTTCTCTTGTAAGTCTAGATTTTCGAATCCGACGCAAAAATGATTGTTAATTGTAACGTTCAGGGCCTCCTAATGACGATGGAACTCTCAAATTGCGTCGAGATTCAATACATCGGCCTCAAGCCTACTTGTCTCCAAGGGTCTGTTGCTGCCTCGGGCACCTTATGGTTGTTCTCCTGTGATTTTAGATTATCGAATCCGACGCAATAATGATAGTTAATTGTAACGTTCAGGGCCTCCTAATGCCGATGCAACACTCAAATTGCGTCGAGATTCAATACATCGGCCTCCAGCCAACTTGTCTCCAAGGGTCTATTGCTGCCTCGGGCACCTCATGGTCCTTCTCCTGTGAGTCTAGATTTTCGAATCCGACGCAAAAATGATAGTTAATTCTAACGTTCTGGGCCTTGTAGTGACGATGGAACACTCAATTTGCGCCGAGATTCAATACATCGGCCTGCAGCCGACTTGTCTCCAAGGGTCTGTTGCTGCCTCGGGCACCACATGGTCCTTCTCCTGTGAGTCTAGATTTTCGAATCCGACGCAAAAATGATAGTGAATTGTAACGTTTAGGGCCTCCTAATGACGATGGAACACTCAAATTGCGTCGAGATTCAATACATCGGCCTCCAGCCGACTTGTCTCCAAGGGTCTAATGCTGCCTCGGGCACCTTATGGTCGTTCTCTTGTAAGTCTAGATTTTCGAATCCGACGCAAAAATGATAGTTAATGGAAACGTTCAGGGCCTCGTAATGCCGATGGAACTCTCAAATTGCGTCGAGATTCAATACATCGTCCTCCAGCCGACTTGTCTCCAAGGGTCTATTGCTGCCTCGGGCACCTTATGGTCGTTCTCCTGTGAGTCTAGATTTTCGAATCCGACGCAAAAATGATTGTTAATTGTAACGTTCAGGGCCTCCTAATGACGATGGAACTCTCAAATTGCGTCGAGATTCAATACATCGGCCTCCAGCCGACTTGTCTCCAAGGGGATATCGCTGCCTCGGGCACCACATGGTCCGTCTCCGGTGAGTCTAGATTTTCGAATCCGACGCAAAAATGATAGTTAATTGTAACGTTCAGGGCCTTGTAATGACGATGGAACACTCAAATTGCGTCGAGATTCAATACATCGGCCTCCAGCCTACTTGTCTCCAAGGGTCTGTTGCTGCCTCGGGCACCTTATGGTTGTTCTCCTGTGATTTTAGATTATCTAATCCGACGCAATAATGATAGTTAATTGTAACGTTTAGGGCCTCCTAATGACGACGGGACACTCAAATTGCGTCGAGATTCAATACATCGTATTCCAGCCGACTTGTGTCCAAGAGTCTAATGCTGCCTGGGGAACCTTAAGTTCGTTCTCTTGTAAGTCTAGATTTTCGAATCCGACGCAAAAATGATTGTTAATTGTAACGTTCAGGGCCTCCTAATGACGATGGAACTCTCAAATTGCGTCGAGATTCAATACATCGGCCTCCAGCCTACTTGTCTCCAAGGGTCTGTTGCTGCCTCGGGCACCTTATGGTTGTTCTCCTGTGATTTTAGATTATCGAATCCGACGCAATAATGATAGTTAATTGTAACGTTCAGGGCCTCCTAATGCCGATGGAACACTCAAATTGCGTCGAGATTCAATACATCGGCCTCCAGCCGACTTGTCTCCAAGGGTCTATTGCTGCCTCGGGCACCTCATGGTCCTTCTCCTGTGAGTCTAGATTTTCGAATCCGACGCAAAAATGATAGTTAATTCTAACGTTCAGGGCCTGCAGCCGACTTGTCTCCAAGGGTCTGTTGCTGCCTCGGGCACCACATGGTCCTTCTCCTGTGAGTCTAGATTTTCGAATCCGACGCAAAAATGATAGTGAATTGTACCGTTTAGGGCCTCCTAATGACGATGGAACACTCAAATTGCGTCGAGATTCAATACATCGGCCTCCAGCCGACTTGCCTCCAAGGGTCTATTGCTGCCTCGGGCACCTTATGGTCGTTCTCTTGTAAGTCTAGATTTTCGAATCCGACGCAAAAATGATAGTTAATTGTAACGTTCTTGGCCTCCTAATGCCGATGGAACACTCAAATTGCGTCGAGATTCAATACATCGGCCTCCAGCCGACTTGTCTCCAAGGGTCTAATGCTGCCTCGGGCACCTTATGGTTGTTCTCTTGTAAGTCTAGATTTTCGAATCCGACGCAAAAATGATAGTTAATGGAAACGTTCAGGGCCTCGTAATGCCGATGGAACTCTCAAATTGCGTCGAGATTCAATACATCGTCCTCCAGCCGACTTGTCTCCAAGGGTCTATTGCTGCCTCGGGCACCTTATGGTCGTTCTCCTGTGAGTCTAGATTTTCGAATCCGACGCAAAAATGATTGTTAATTGTAACGTTCAGGGCCTCCTAATGACGATGGAACTCTCAAATTGCGTCGAGATTCAATACATCGGCCTCCAGCCGACTTGTCTCCAAGGGGATATCGCTGCCTCGGGCACCACATGGTCCGTCTCCGGTGAGTCTAGATTTTCGAATCCGACGCAAAAATGATAGTTAATTGTAACGTTCAGGGCCTTGTAATGACGATGGAACACTCAAATTGCGTCGAGATTCAATACATCGGCCTCCAGCCTACTTGTCTCCAAGGGTCTGTTGCTGCCTCGGGCACCTTATGGTTGTTCTCCTGTGATTTTAGATTATCTAATCCGACGCAATAATGATAGTTAATTGTAACGTTTAGGGCCTCCTAATGACGACGGGACACTCAAATTGCGTCGAGATTCAATACATCGTATTCCAGCCGACTTGTGTCCAAGAGTCTAATGCTGCCTGGGGAACCTTAAGTTCGTTCTCTTGTAAGTCTAGATTTTCGAATCCGACGCAAAAATGATTGTTAATTGTAACGTTCAGGGCCTCCTAATGACGATGGAACTCTCAAATTGCGTCGAGATTCAATACATCGGCCTCCAGCCTACTTGTCTCCAAGGGTCTGTTGCTGCCTCGGGCACCTTATGGTTGTTCTCCTGTGATTTTAGATTATCGAATCCGACGCAATAATGATAGTTAATTGTAACGTTCAGGGCCTCCTAATGCCGATGGAACACTCAAATTGCGTCGAGATTCAATACATCGGCCTCCAGCCGACTTGTCTCCAAGGGTCTATTGCTGCCTCGGGCACCTCATGGTCCTTCTCCTGTGAGTCTAGATTTTCGAATCCGACGCAAAAATGATAGTTAATTCTAACGTTCAGGGCCTGCAGCCGACTTGTCTCCAAGGGTCTGTTGCTGCCTCGGGCACCACATGGTCCTTCTCCTGTGAGTCTAGATTTTCGAATCCGACGCAAAAATGATAGTGAATTGTACCGTTTAGGGCCTCCTAATGACGATGGAACACTCAAATTGCGTCGAGATTCAATACATCGGCCTCCAGCCGACTTGCCTCCAAGGGTCTATTGCTGCCTCGGGCACCTTATGGTCGTTCTCTTGTAAGTCTAGATTTTGGAATCCGACGCAAAAATGATAGTTAATTGTAACGTTCTTGGCCTCCTAATGCCGATGGAACACTCAAATTGCGTCGAGATTCAATACATCGGCCTCCAGCCGACTTGTCTCCAAGGGTCTATTGCTGCCTCGGGCACCTTATGGTCGTTCTCTTGTAAGTCTAGATTATCGAATCCGACGTAAAAATGATAGTTAATTGAACCGTTTAGGGCCTCCTAATGACGATGGAACACTCAAATTGCGTCGAGATTCAATACATCGGCCTCCAGCCGACTTGTCTCCAAGGGTCTATTGCTGCCTCGGGCACCTTATGGTCAATCTCCTGTGAGTCTAGATTTTCGAATCCGACGCAAAAATGAATGTTAATTGTAACGTTCAGGGCCTCCTAATGACGATGGAACTCTCAAATTGCGTCGAGATTCAATACATCGGCCTCCAGCCGACTTGTCTCCAAGGGGATATCGCTGCCTCGGGCACCACATGGTCCGTCTCCGGTGAGTCTAGATTTTCGAATCCGACGCAAAAATGATAGTTATTTGTAACGTTCAGGGCCTTGTAATGACGATGGAACACTCAAATTGCGTCGAGATTCAATACATCGGCCTCCAGCCTACTTGTCTCCAAGGGTCTGTTGCTGCCTCGGGCACCTTATGGTTGTTCTCCTGTGATTTTAGATTATCGAATCCGACGCAATAATGATAGTTAATTGTAACGTTTAGGGCCTCCTAATGACGACGGGACACTCAAATTGCGTCGAGATTCAATACATCGTCCTCCAGCCGACTTGTCTCCAAGGGTCTAATGCTGCCTCGGGAACCTTAAGTTCGTTCTCTTGTAAGTCTAGATTTTCGAATCCGACGCAAAAATGATTGTTAATTGTAACGTTCAGGGCCTCCTAATGACGATGGAACTCTCAAATTGCGTCGAGATTCAATACATCGGCCTCAAGCCTACTTGTCTCGAAGGGTCTGTTGCTGCCTCGGGCACCTTATGGTTGTTCTCCTGTGATTTTAGATTATCGAATCCGACGCAATAATGATAGTTAATTGTAACGTTCAGGGCCTCCTAATGCCGATGGAACACTCAAATTGCGTCGAGATTCAATACATCGGCCTCCAGCCGACTTGTCTCCAAGGGTCTATTGCTGCCTCGGGCACCTCATGGTCCTTCTCCTGTGAGTCTAGATTTTCGAATCCGACGCAAAAATGATAGTTAATTCTAACGTTCAGGGCCTTGTAGTGACGATGGAACACTCAAATTGCGTCGAGATTCAATACATCGGCCTGCAGCCGACTTGTCTCCAAGGGTCTGTTGCTGCCTCGGGCACCACATGGTCCTTCTCCTGTGAGTCTAGATTTTCGAATCCGACGCAAAAATGATAGTGAATTGTAACGTTTAGGGCCTCCTAATGACGATGGAACACTCAAATTGCGTCGAGATTCAATACATCGGCCTCCAGCCGACTTGTCTCCAAGGGTATAATGCTGCCTCGGGCACCTTATGGTCGTTCTCTTGTAAGTCTAGATTTTCGAATCCGACGCAAAAATGATAGTTAATGGAAACGTTCAGGGCCTCGTAATGCCGATGGAACTCTCAAATTGCGTCGAGATTCAATACATCGTCCTCCAGCCGACTTGTCTCCAAGGGTCTATTGCTGCCTCGGGCACCTTATGGTCGTTCTCCTGTGAGTCTAGATTTTCGAATCCGACGCAAAAATGATTGTTAATTGTAACGTTCAGGGCCTCCTAATGACGATGGAACTCTCAAATTGCGTCGAGATTCAATACATCGGCCTCCAGCCGACTTGACTCCAAGGGGATATCGCTGCCTCGGGCACCACATGGTCCGTCTCCGGTGAGTCTAGATTTTCGAATCCGACGCAAAAATGATAGTTAATTGTAACGTTCAGGGCCTTGTAATGACGATGGAACACTCAAATTGCGTCGAGATTCAATACATCGGCCTCCAGCCTACTTGTCTCCAAGGGTCTGTTGCTGCCTCGGGCACCTTATGGTTGTTCTCCTGTGATTTTAGATTATCTAATCCGACGCAATAATGATAGTTAATTGTAACGATTAGGGCCTCCTAATGACGACGGGACACTCAAATTGCGTCGAGATTCAATACATCGTATTCCAGCCGACTTGTGTCCAAGAGCCTAATGCTGCCTGGGGAACCTTAAGTTCGTTCTCTTGTAAGTCTAGATTTTCGAATCCGACGCAAAAATGATTGTTAATTGTAACGTTCAGGGCCTCCTAATGACGATGGAACTCTCAAATTGCGTCGAGATTCAATACATCGGCCTCCAGCCTACTTGTCTCCAAGGGTCTGTTGCTGCCTCGGGCACCTTATGGTTGTTCTCCTGTGATTTTAGATTATCGAATCCGACGCAATAATGATAGTTAATTGTAACGTTCAGGGCCTCCTAATGCCGATGGAACACTCAAATTGCGTCGAGATTCAATACATCGGCCTCCAGCCGACTTGCCTCCAAGGGTCTATTGCTGCCTCGGGCACCTTATGGTCGTTCTCTTGTAAGTCTAGATTTTCGAATCCGACGCAAAAATGATAGTTAATTGTAACGTTCATGGCCTCCTAATGCCGATGGAACACTTAAATTGCGTCGAGATTCAATACATCGGCCTCCAGCCGACTTGTCTCCAAGGGTCTATTGCTGCCTCGGGCACCTTATGGTCGTTCTCTTGTAAGTCTAGATTATCGAATCCGACGCAAAAATGATAGTTAATTGAACCGTTTAGGGCCTCCTAATGACGATGGAACACTCAAATTGCGTCGAGATTCAATACATCGGCCTCCAGCCGACTTGTCTCCAAGGGTCTATTGCTGCCTCGGGCACCTTATGGTCAATCTCCTGTGAGTCTAGACTTTCGAATCCGACGCAAAAATGAATGTTAATTGTAACGTTCAGGGCCTCCTAATGATGATGGAACTCTCAAATTGCGTCGAGATTCAATACATCGGCCTCCAGCCGACTTGTCTCCAAGGGGATATCGCTGCCTCGGGCACCACATGGTCCGTCTCCGGTGAGTCTAGATTTTCGAATCCGACGCAAAAATGATAGTTAATTGTAACGTTCAGGGCCTTGTAATGACGATGGAACACTCAAATTGCGTCGAGATTCAATACATCGGCCTCCAGCCTACTTGTCTCTAAGGGTCTGTTGCTGCCTCGGGCACCTTATGGTTGTTCTCCTGTGATTTTAGATTATCGAATCCGACGCAATAATGATAGTTAATTGTAACGTTTAGGGCCTCCTAATGACGAAGGGACACTCAAATTGCGTCGAGATTCAATACATCGTCCTCCAGCCGACTTGTCTCCAAGGGTCTAATGCTGCCTCGGGAACCTTAAGTTCGTTCTCTTGAAGTCTAGATTTTCGAATCCGACGCAAAAATGATTGTTAATTGTAACGTTCAGGGCCTCCTAATGACGATGGAACTCTCAAATTGCGTCGAGATTCAATACATCGGCCTCAAGCCTACTTGTCTCGAAGGGTCTGTTGCTGCCTCGGGCACCTTATGGTTGTTCTCCTGTGATTTTAGATTATCGAATCCGACGCAATAATGATAGTTAATTGTAACGTTCAGGGCCTCCTAATGCCGATGGAACACTCAAATTGCGTCGAGATTCAATACATCGGCCTCCAGCCGACTTGTCTCCAAGGGTCTATTGCTGCCTCGGGCACCTCATGGTCCTTCTCCTGTGAGTCTAGATTTTCGAATCCGACGCAAAAATGATAGTTAATTCTAACGTTCAGGGCCTTGTAGTGACGATGGAACACTCAAATTGCGTCGAGATTCAATACATCGGCCTGCAGCCGACTTGTCTCCAAGGGTCTGTTGCTGCCTCGGGCACCACATGGTCCTTCTCCTGTGAGTCTAGATTTTCGAATCCGACGCAAAAATGATAGTGAATTGTAACGTTTAGGGCCTCCTAATGACGATGGAACACTCAAATTGCGTCGAGATTCAATACATCGGCCTCCAGCCGACTTGTCTCCAAGGGTCTAATGCTGCCTCGGGCACCTTATGGTCGTTCTCTTGTAAGTCTAGATTTTCGAATCCGACGCAAAAATGATAGTTAATGGAAACGTTCAGGGCCTCGTAATGCCGATGGAACTCTCAAATTGCGTCGAGATTCAATACATCGTCCTCCAGCCGACTTGTCTCCAAGGGTCTATTGCTGCCTCGGGCACCTCATGGTCCTTCTCCTGTGAGTCTAGATTTTCGAATCCGACGCACAAATGATAGTTAATTCTAACGTTCAGGGCCTGCAGCCGACTTGTCTCCAAGGGTCTGTTGCTGCCTCGGGCACCACATGGTCCTTCTCCTGTGAGTCTAGATTTTCAAATCCGACGCAAAAATGATAGTGAATTGTACCGTTTAGGGCCTCCTAATGACGATGGAACACTCAAATTGCGTCGAGATTCAATACATCGGCCTCCAGCCGACTAGTCTCCAAGGGTCTATTGCTGCCTCGGGCACCTTATGGTCGTTCTCCTGTGAGTCTAGATTTTCGAATCCGACGCAAAAATGAAAGTTAATTGTAACGTTCAGGGCCTTGTAATGATGATGGAACACTCAAATTGCGTCAAGATTCAATACATCGGCCTGCAGCCGACTTGTCTCCAAGGGTCTATTGCTGCCTCGGGCACCACATGGTCCTTTTCCTGTGAGTCTAGATTTTCGAATCCGACGCAAATATGATATTTAATTGTAACGTTCAGGGCCTCCTAATGACGATGGAACACTCAAATTGCGTCGAGATTCAATACATCGGCCTCCAGCCGACTTGTCTCCAAGGGTCTGTTGCTGCCTCGGCACCTTATGGTCGTTCTCCGACGCAAAAATGATAGTGAATTGTAACGTTCAGCGCCTCCTAATGACGATAGAAGACTCAAATTGCGTCGAGATTCAATACATCGACCTCCAGTCCAATTGTATCCAAGAGGATATTGCAGTCTCAGGCACCTCATGGTCGTTCTCTTGTAAGTCTAGATTTTCGAATCCGACGCAAAAATGATAGTTAATTGTAACGTTCAGGTCCTCCTAATGACGATGGAACTCTCAAATTGCGTCGAGATTCCATACATCGGCCTCCAGCCGACTTGTCTCCAAGGGTCTATTGCTGCCTCGGGCACCTTTTGGTCGTTCTCTTGTAAGTCTAGATTATCGAATCCGACGCAAAAATGATAGTTAATTGTACCGTTTAGGGCCTCCTAATGACGATGGAACACTCAAATTGCGTCGAGATTCAATACATCGGCCTCCAGCCGACTTGTCTCCAAGGGTCTAATGCTGCCTCGGGCACCTTATGGTCGTTCTCTTGTAAGTCTAGATTTTCGAATCCGACGCAAAAATGATAGTTAATTGTAACGTTCAGGGCCGCCTAATGTCGATGGAACTCTCAAATTGCGTCGAGATTCAATACATCGGCCTCCAGCCTACTTGTTTCCAAGGGTCTGTTGCTGCCTCGGGCACCTTATGGTTGTTCTCCTGTGATTTTAGATTATCTAATCCGACGCAATAATGATAGTTAATTGTAACGTTTAGGGCCTCCTAATGACGACGGGACACTCAAATTGCGTCGAGATTCAATACATCGTCCTCCAGCCGACTTGTGTCCAAGAGTCTAATGCTGCCTGGGGAACCTTAAGTTCGTTCTCTTGTAAGTCTAGATTTTCGAATCCGACGCAAAAATGATTGTTAATTGTAACGTTCAGGGCCTCCTAATGACGATGGAACTCTCAAATTGCGTCGAGATTCCATACATCGGCCTCCAGCCGACTTGTCTCCAAGGGGATATCGCTGCCTCGGGCACCACATTTTCCGTCTCCGGTGAGTCTAGATTTTCGAATCCGACGCAAAAATGATAGTTAATTGTAACGTTCAAGGCCTCCTAATGCCGATGGAACACACAAATTGCGTCGAGATTCAATACATCGGCCTCCAGCCGACTTGTCTCCAAGGGTCTATTGCTGCCTCGGCCACCACATTGTCCTTTTCCTGGGAGTCTAGATTTTCGAACCCGACGCAAAACTGATAGTGAATTGTAACGTTTAGGGCCTCCTAATGACGATGGAACACTCAAATTGCGTCGAGATTCAATACATCGGTCTCCAGCCGACTTGTCTCCAAGGGTCTATTGCTGCCTCGGGCACCACATGGTCTTTCTCCTGTGAGTCTAAATTTTCGAATCCGACCCAAAATGATAGTTAATTGTAACGTTCAGGTCCTCCTAATGACGATGGAACACTCACATTGCGTCTAGATTCAATACATCGACCTGCAGCCGACTTGTCTCCAAGGGTCTATTGCTGCCTCGGGCACCACATGGTCCTTCTCCTGCGAGTCTAGATTTTCGAATCCGACGCAAAAATGATAGTTAATTGTAACGTTCGGGGCCTTGTAGTGACGATGGAACAATCAAATTGCGTCGAGATTAAATACATCGGCCTGCAGCCGACTTGTCTCCAAGGGTCTGTTGCTGCCTCGGGCACCACATGGTCCTTCTCCTGTGAGTCTAGATTTTCGAATCCGACGCAAAAATGATAGTGAATTGTAACGTTTAGGACCTCCTAATGACGATGGAACACTCAAATTGCGTCGAGATTCAATACATCGGCCTCCAGCCGACTTGTCTCCAAGGGTCTGTTGCTGCCTCGGGCACCTTATGGTCGTTCTCCTGTGAGTCTAGATTTTCGAATCCGACGCAAAAATGATTCTTAATTTTAACGTTCAGGGCCTTGTAATGACGATGGAACACTCAAATTGCGTCAAGATTCAATACATCGGCCTGCAGCCGACTTGTCTCCAAGGGTCTATTGCTGCCTCGGGCACCACATGGTCCTTCTCCTATGAGTCTAGATTTTTGAATCCGACGCAAAAATGATAGTTAATTGTAACGTTCAGGGCCTCCTAATGACGAAGGAACCCTCAAATTGCGTCGAGATTCAATACATCGGCCTCCAGCCGACTTGTCTCCAAGGGTCTGTTGCTGCCTCGGCACCTGATGGTCGTTCTCCTGTGAGTTTAGATTATCGAATCCGACGCAAAAATGATAGTGAATTGTAACGTTCAGGGCCTCCTAATGACGAAGGAACTCTCAAATTGCGTCGAGATTCAATACATCGGCCTCCAGCCGACTTGTCTCCAAGGGTCTATTGCTGCCTCGGGCACCTTATGGTCGTTCTCTTGTAAGTCTAGATTTTCGAATCCGACGCAAAAATGATAGTTAATTGAAACGTTCAGGGCCTCGTAATGCCGATGGAACTCTCAAATTGCGTCGAGATTCAATACATCGTCCTCCAGCCGACTTGTCTCCAAGGGTCTATTGCTGCCTCGGGCACCTTATGGTCATTCTCCTGTGAGTCTAGATTTTCGAATCCGACGCAAAAATGATTGTTAATTGTAACGTTCAGGGCCTCCTAATGACGATGGAACTCTCAAATTGCGTCGAGATTCAATACATCGGCCTCCAGCCGACTTGTCTCCAAGGGGATATCGCTGCCTCGGGCACCACATGGTCCGTGTCCGGTGAGTCTAGATTTTCGAATCCGACGCAAAAATGATAGTTAATTGTAACGTTCAGGGCCTTGTAATGACGATGGAACACTCAAATTGCGTCGAGATTCAATACATCGGCCTCCAGCCTACTTGTCTCCAAGGGTCTGTTGCTGCCTCGGCCACCTTATGGTTGTTCTCCTGTGATTTTAGATTATCGAATCCGACGCAATAATGATAGTTAATAGTAACGTTCAGGACCTCCTAATGCCGATGGAACACTCAAATTGCGTCGAGAATCAATACATCGGCCTCCAGCCGACTTGTCTCCAAGGGTCTATTGCTGCCTCGGGCACCTCATGGTCCTTCTCCTGTGAGTCTAGATTTTCGAATCCGACGCAAAAATGATAGTTAATTCTAACGTTCAGGGCCTTGTAGTGACGATGGAACACTCAAATTGCGTCGAGATTCAATACATCGGCCTGCAGCCGACTTGTCTCCAAGGGTCTGTTGCTGCCTCGGGCACCTTATGGTCGTTCTCTTGTAAGTCTAGATTTTCGAATCCGACGCAAAAATGATAGTTAATTGTAACGTTCAGGGCCTCCTAATGCCGATGGAAGACTCAAATTGCGTCGAGATTCAATACATCGGCCTCCAGACGACTTGTCTCCAGGGGTCTATTGCTGCCTCGGGCACCACACGGTCCTTCTCCTGTGAGTCTAGATTTTCGAACCCGACGCAAAACTAATGACGATGGAACCCTCAAATTGCGTCGAGATTCAATACATCGGCCTCCAGCCGACTTGTCTCCAATGGGATATCGCTGCCTCGGGCACCACATGGTCCGTCTCCGGTGAGTCTAGATTTTCGAATCCGACGCAAAAATGATAGTTAATTGTAACGTTGAGGGCCTTGTAATGACGATGGAACACTCAAATTGCGTCGAGATTCAATACATCGGCCTCCAGCCTACTTGTCTCCAAGGGTCTGTTGCTGCCTCGGGCACCTTATGGTTGTTCTCCTGTGATTTTAGATTATCGAATCCGAGGCAATAATGATAGTTAATTGCAACGTTTAGGGCCTCCTAATGCCGATGGAACACTCAAATTGCGTCGAGATTCAATACATCGGCCTCCAGCCGACTTGTCTCCAAGGGTCTATTGCTGCCTCGGGCACCTCATGGTCCTTCTCCTGTGAGTCTAGATTTTCGAATCCGACGCAAAAATGATAGTTAATTCTAACGTTCAGGGCCTGCAGCCGACTTGTCTCCAAGGGTCTGTTGCTGCCTCGGGCACCACATGGTCCTTCTCCTGTGAGTCTAGATTTTCGAATCCGACGCAAAAATGATAGTTAATTGTAACGTTCAGGGCCTTGTAATGACGATGGAACACTCAAATTGCGTCGAGATTCAATACATCGTCCTCCAGCCGACTTGTCTCCAAGGGTCTAATGCTGCCTCGGGAACCTTAAGTTCGTTCTCTTGTAAGTCTAGATTTTCGAATCCGACGCAAAAATGAATGTTAATTGTAACGTTCAGGGCCTCCTAATGACGATGGAACTCTCAAATTGCGTCGAGATTCAATACATCGGCCTCCAGCCTACTTGTCTCCAAGGGTCTGTTGTTGCCTCGGCCACCTTATGGTTGTTCTCCTGTGATTTTAGATTATCGAATCCGACGCAATAATGATGGTTAATAGTAACGTTCAGGGGATCCTAATGCCGATGGAACACTCAAATTGCGTCGAGATTCAATACATCGGCCTCCAGCCGACTTGTCTCCAAGGGTCTATTGCTGCCTCGGGCACCTCATGGTCCTTCTCCTGTGAGTCTAGATTTTCGAATCCGACGCAAAAATGATAGTGAATTGTAACGTTTAGGGCCTCCTAATGACGATGGAACACTCAAATTGCGTCGAGATTCAATACATCGGCCTCCAGCGGACTTGTCTCCAAGGGTCTGTTGCTGCCTCGGGCACCTTATGGTCGTTCTCTTGTAAGTCTAGATTTTCGAATCCGAAGCAAATATGAAAGTTAATTGTAACGTTCATGGCCTCCTAATGCCGATGGAACACTCAAATTGCGTCGAGATTCAATACATCGGCCTCCAGCCGACTTGTCTCCAAGGGTCTAATGCTGCCTCGGGCACCTGATGGTCGTTCTCTTGTAAGTCTAGATTTTCGAATCCGACGCAAAAATGATAGTTAATTGTAACGTTCAGGGCCTCCTAATGCCGATGGAAGACTCAAATTGCGTCGAGATTCAATACATCGGCCTCCAGCCGACTTGTCTCCAAGGGTCTATTGCTGCCTCGGGCACCACATGGTCCTTCTCCTGTGAGTCTAGATTTTCGAACCCGACGCAAAACTGATAGTGAATTGTAACGTTTAGGGCCTCCTAATGACGATGGAACACTCAAATTGCGTCGAGATTCAATACATCGGCCTCCAGCCGACTTGTCTCCAAGGGTCTAAAGCTGCCTCGGGCAACTTATGTTCGTTCTCTTGTAAGTCTAGATTTTCGAATCCGACGCAAAAATGATAGTTAATTGAAACGTTCAGGGCCTCGTAATGCCGATGGAACTCTCAAATTGCGTCGAGAATCAATACATCGTCCTCCAGCCGACTTGTCTCCAAGGGTCTATTGCTGCCTCGGGCACCTTATGGTCGATCTCCTGTGAGTCTAGATTTTCGAATCCGACGCAAAAATGATTGTTAATTGTAACGTTCAGGGCCTCCTAATGACGATGGAACTCTCAAATTGCGTCGAGATTCAATACATCGGCCTCCAGCCGACTTGTCTCCAAGGGGATATCGCTGCCTCGGGCACCACATGGTCCGTCTCCGGTGAGTCTAGAATTTCGAATCCGACGCAAAAATGATAGTTAATTGTAACGTTCAGGGCCTTGTAATGACGATGGAACACTCAAATTGCGTCGAGATTCAATACATCGGCCTCCAGCCTACTTGTCTCCAAGGGTCTGTTGCTGCCTCGGGCACCTTATGGTTGTTCTCCTGTGATTTTAGATTATCGAATCCGAGGCAATAATGATAGTTAATTGTAACGTTTAGGACCTCCTAATGACGACGGGACACTCAAATTGCGTCGAGATTCAATACATCGTCCTCCAGCCGACTTGTCTCCAAGGGTCTAATGCTGCCTCGGGAACCTTAAGTTCGTTCTCTTGTAAGTCTAGATTTTCGAATCCGACGCAAAAATGATTGTTAATTGTAACGTTCAGGGCCTCCTAATGACGATGGAACTCTCAAATTGCGTCGAGATTCAATACATCGGCCTCCAGCCTACTTGTCTCCAAGGGTCTGTTGCTGCCTCGGGCACCTTATGGTTGTTCTGTGATTTTAGATTATCGAATCCGACGCAATAATGATAGTTAATTGTAACGTTCAGGGCCTCCTAATGCCGATGGAACACTCAAATTGCGTCGAGATTCAATACATCGGCCTCCAGCCGACTTGTCTCCAAGGGTCTATTGCTGCCTCGGGCACCTCATGGTCCTTCTCCTGTGAGTGTAGATTTTGGAATCCGACGCAAAAATGATAGTTAATTCTAACGTTCAGGGCCTGCAGCCGACTTGTCTCCAAGGGTCTGTTGCTGCCTCGGGCACCACATGGTCCTTCTCCTGTGAGTCTAGATTTTCGAATCCGACGCAAAAATGATAGTGAATTGTAACGTTTAGGGCCTTGTAGTGACGATGGAACACTCAAATTGCGTCGAGATTCAATACATCGGCCTCCAGCCGACTTGTCTCCAAGGGGATATCGCTGCCTCGGGCACCACATGGTCCGTCTCCGGTGAGTCTAGATTTTCGAATCCGACGCAAAAATGATAGTTAATATAACGTTCAGGGCCTTGTAATGACGATTGAACACTCAAATTGCGTCGAGATTCAATACATCGGCCTCCAGCCTACTTGTCTCCAAGGGTCTGTTGCTGCCTCGGGCACCTTATGGTTGTTCTCCTGTGATTTTAGATTATCGAATCCGTCGCAATAATGATAGTTAATTGTAACGTTCAGGGCCTCCTAATGCCGATGGAACACTCAAATTGCGTCGAGATTCAATACATCGGCCTCCAGCCGACTTGTCTCCAAGGGTCTATTGCTGCCTCGGGCACCACATGGTCCTTCTCCTGTGAGTCTAGATTTTCGAACCCGACGCAAAACTGATAGTGAATTGTAACGTTGAGGGCCTCCTAATGACGATGGAACACTCAAATTGCGTCGAGATTCAATACATCGGCCTCCAGCCGACTTGTCTCCAAAGGTCTAATGCTGCCTCGGGGACCTTATGGTCGTTCTCTTGTAAGTCTAGATTTTCGAATCCGACGCAAAAATGATTGTTAATTGTAACGTTCAGGGCCTCCTAATGACGATGGGACTCTCAAATTGCGTCGAGATTCAATACATCGGCCTCCAGCCGACTTGTCTCCAAGGGGATATCGCTGCCTCGGGCACCACATTTTCCGTCTCCGGTGAGTCTAGATTTTCGAATCCGACGCAAAAATGATAGTTAATTGTAACGTTCAAGGCCTCCTAATGCCGATGGAACACTCAAATTGCGTCGAGATTCAATACATCGGCCTCCAGCCGACTTGTCTCCAAGGGTCTATTGCTGCCTCGGCCACCACATTGTCCTTTTCCTGTGAGTCTAGATTTTCGAACCCGACGCAAAACTGATAGTGAATTGTAACGTTCAGGTCCACCTAATGACGATGGAACACTCACATTGCGTCTAGATTCAATACATCGAATTGCAGCCGACTTGTCTCCAAGGGTCTATTGCTGCCTCGGGCACCACATGGTCCTTCTCCTGCGAGTCTAGATTTTCGAATCCGACGCAAAAATGATAGTTAATTGTAACGTTCAGGGCCTTGTAGTGACGATGGAACAATCAAATTGCGTCGAGATTAAATACATCGGCCTGCAGCCGACTTGTCTCCAAGGGTCTGTTGCTGCCTCGGCACCACATGGTCCTTCTCCTGTGAGTCTAGATTTTCGAATCCGACGCAAAAATGATAGTGAATTGTAACGTTTAGGGTCTCCTAATGACGATGGAACACTCAAATTGCGTCGAGATTCAATACATCGGCCTCCAGCCGACTTGTCTCCAAGGGTCTGTTGCTGCCTCGGGCACCTTATGGTCGTTCTCCTGTGAGTCTAGATTTTCGAATCCGACGCAAAAATGATTCTTAATTTTAACGTTCAGGGCCTTGTAATGACGATGGAACACTCAAATTGCGTCAAGATTCAATACATCGGCCTGCAGCCGACTTGTCTCCAAGGGTCTATTGCTGCCTCGGGCACCACATGGTCCTTCTCCTGCGAGTCTAGATTTTCGAATCCGACGCAAAAATGATTCTTAATTTTAACGTTCAGGGCCTTGTAATGACGATGGAACACTCAAATTGCGTCAAGATTCAATACATCGGCCTGCAGCCGACTTGTCTCCAAGGGTCTATTGCTGCCTCGGGCACCACATGGTCCTTCTCCTGCGAGTCTAGATTTTCGAATCCGACGCAAAAATGATAGTTAATTGTAACGTTCAGGGCCTTGTAGTGACGATGGAACAATCAAATTGCGTCGAGATTAAATACATCGGCCTGCAGCCGACTTGTCTCCAAGGGTCTGTTGCTGCCTCGGGCACCTTATGGTCGTTCTCCTGTGAGTCTAGATTTTCGAATCCGACGCAAAAATGATTCTTAATTTTAACGTTCAGGGCCTTGTAATGACGATGGAACACTCAAATTGCGTCAAGATTCAATACATCGGCCTGCAGCCGACTTGTCTCCAAGGGTCTATTGCTGCCTCGGGCACCACATGGTCCTTCTCCTATGAGTCTAGATTTTTGAATCCGACGCAAAAATGATAGTTAATTGTAACGTTCAGGGCCTCCTAATGACGAAGGAACCCTCAAATTGCGTCGAGATTCAATACATCGGCCTCCAGCCGACTTGTCTCCAAGGGTCTGTTGCTGCCTCGGCACCTGATGGTCGTTCTCCTGTGAGTTTAGATTATCGAATCCGACGCAAAAATGATAGTGAATTGTAACGTTCAGGGCCTCCTAATGACGAAGGAACTCTCAAATTGCGTCGAGATTCAATACATCGGCCTCCAGCCGACTTGTCTCCAAGGGTCTATTGCTGCCTCGGGCACCTTATGGTCGTTCTCTTGTAAGTCTAGATTTTCGAATCCGACGCAAAAATGATAGTTAATTGAAACGTTCAGGGCCTCGTAATGCCGATGGAACTCTCAAATTGCGTCGAGATTCAATACATCGTCCTCCAGCCGACTTGTCTCCAAGGGTCTATTGCTGCCTCGGGCACCTTATGGTCATTCTCCTGTGAGTCTAGATTTTCGAATCCGACGCAAAAATGATTGTTAATTGTAACGTTCAGGGCCTCCTAATGACGATGGAACTCTCAAATTGCGTCGAGATTCAATACATCGGCCTCCAGCCGACTTGTCTCCAAGGGGATATCGCTGCCTCGGGCACCACATGGTCCGTGTCCGGTGAGTCTAGATTTTCGAATCCGACGCAAAAATGATAGTTAATTGTAACGTTCAGGGCCTTGTAATGACGATGGAACACTCAAATTGCGTCGAGATTCAATACATCGGCCTCCAGCCTACTTGTCTCCAAGGGTCTGTTGCTGCCTCGGCCACCTTATGGTTGTTCTCCTGTGATTTTAGATTATCGAATCCGACGCAATAATGATAGTTAATAGTAACGTTCAGGACCTCCTAATGCCGATGGAACACTCAAATTGCGTCGAGAATCAATACATCGGCCTCCAGCCGACTTGTCTCCAAGGGTCTATTGCTGCCTCGGGCACCTCATGGTCCTTCTCCTGTGAGTCTAGATTTTCGAATCCGACGCAAAAATGATAGTTAATTCTAACGTTCAGGGCCTTGTAGTGACGATGGAACACTCAAATTGCGTCGAGATTCAATACATCGGCCTGCAGCCGACTTGTCTCCAAGGGTCTGTTGCTGCCTCGGGCACCTTATGGTCGTTCTCTTGTAAGTCTAGATTTTCGAATCCGACGCAAAAATGATAGTTAATTGTAACGTTCAGGGCCTCCTAATGCCGATGGAAGACTCAAATTGCGTCGAGATTCAATACATCGGCCTCCAGCCGACTTGTCTCCAGGGGTCTATTGCTGCCTCGGGCACCACACGGTCCTTCTCCTGTGAGTCTAGATTTTCGAACCCGACGCAAAACTAATGACGATGGAACCCTCAAATTGCGTCGAGATTCAATACATCGGCCTCCAGCCGACTTGTCTCCAATGGGATATCGCTGCCTCGGGCACCACATGGTCCGTCTCCGGTGAGTCTAGATTTTCGAATCCGACGCAAAAATGATAGTTAATTGTAACGTTCAGGGCCTTGTAATGACGATGGAACACTCAAATTGCGTCGAGATTCAATACATCGGCCTCCAGCCTACTTGTCTCCAAGGGTCTGTTGCTGCCTCGGGCACCTTATGGTTGTTCTCCTGTGATTTTAGATTATCGAATCCGAGGCAATAATGATAGTTAATTGCAACGTTTAGGGCCTCCTAATGCCGATGGAACACTCAAATTGCGTCGAGATTCAATACATCGGCCTCCAGCCGACTTGTCTCCAAGGGTCTATTGCTGCCTCGGGCACCTCATGGTCCTTCTCCTGTGAGTCTAGATTTTCGAATCCGACGCAAAAATGATAGTTAATTCTAACGTTCAGGGCCTGCAGCCGACTTGTCTCCAAGGGTCTGTTGCTGCCTCGGGCACCACATGGTCCTTCTCCTGTGAGTCTAGATTTTCGAATCCGACGCAAAAATGATAGTTAATTGTAACGTTCAGGGCCTTGTAATGACGATGGAACACTCAAATTGCGTCGAGATTCAATACATCGTCCTCCAGCCGACTTGTCTCCAAGGGTCTAATGCTGCCTCGGGAACCTTAAGTTCGTTCTCTTGTAAGTCTAGATTTTCGAATCCGACGCAAAAATGAATGTTAATTGTAACGTTCAGGGCCTCCTAATGACGATGGAACTCTCAAATTGCGTCGAGATTCAATACATCGGCCTCCAGCCTACTTGTCTCCAAGGGTCTGTTGTTGCCTCGGCCACCTTATGGTTGTTCTCCTGTGATTTTAGATTATCGAATCCGACGCAATAATGATGGTTAATAGTAACGTTCAGGGCCTCCTAATGCCGATGGAACACTCAAATTGCGTCGAGATTCAATACATCGGCCTCCAGCCGACTTGTCTCCAAGGGTCTATTGCTGCCTCGGGCACCTCATGGTCCTTCTCCTGTGAGTCTAGATTTTCGAATCCGACGCAAAAATGATAGTGAATTGTAACGTTTAGGGCCTCCTAATGACGATGGAACACTCAAATTGCGTCGAGATTCAATACATCGGCCTCCAGCGGACTTGTCTCCAAGGGTCTGTTGCTGCCTCGGGCACCTTATGGTCGTTCTCTTGTAAGTCTAGATTTTCGAATCCGAAGCAAATATGAAAGTTAATTGTAACGTTCAAGGCCTCCTAATGCCGATGGAACACTCAAATTGCGTCGAGATTCAATACATCGGCCTCCAGCCGACTTGTCTCCAAGGGTCTAATGCTGCCTCGGGCACCTGATGGTCGTTCTCTTGTAAGTCTAGATTTTCGAATCCGACGCAAAAATGATAGTTAATTGTAACGTTCAGGGCCTCCTAATGCCGATGGAAGACTCAAATTGCGTCGAGATTCAATACATCGGCCTCCAGCCGACTTGTCTCCAAGGGTCTATTGCTGCCTCGGGCACCACATGGTCCTTCTCCTGTGAGTCTAGATTTTCGAACCCGACGCAAAACTGATAGTGAATTGTAACGTTTAGGGCCTCCTAATGACGATGGAACACTCAAATTGCGTCGAGATTCAATACATCGGCCTCCAGCCGACTTGTCTCCAAGGGTCTAAAGCTGCCTCGGGCACCTTATGTTCGTTCTCTTGTAAGTCTAGATTTTCGAATCCGACGCAAAAATGATAGTTAATTGAAACGTTCAGGGCCTCGTAATGCCGATGGAACTCTCAAATTGCGTCGAGATTCAATACATCGTCCTCCAGCCGACTTGTCTCCAAGGGTGTATTGCTGCCTCGGGCACCTTATGGTCGATCTCCTGTGAGTCTAGATTTTCGAATCCGACGCAAAAATGATTGTTAATTGTAACGTTCAGGGCCTCCTAATGACGATGGAACTCTCAAATTGCGTCGAGATTCAATACATCGGCCTCCAGCCGACTTGTCTCCAAGGGGATATCGCTGCCTCGGGCACCACATGGTCCGTCTCCGGTGAGTCTAGAATTTCGAATCCGACGCAAAAATGATAGTTAATTGTAACGTTCAGGGCCTTGTAATGACGATGGAACACTCAAATTGCGTCGAGATTCAATACATCGGCCTCCAGCCTACTTGTCTCCAAGGGTCTGTTGCTGCCTCGGGCACCTTATGGTTGTTCTCCTGTGATTTTAGATTATCGAATCCGAGGCAATAATGATAGTTAATTGTAACGTTTAGGACCTCCTAATGACGACGGGACACTCAAATTGCGTCGAGATTCAATACATCGTCCTCCAGCCGACTTGTCTCCAAGGGTCTAATGCTGCCTCGGGAACCTTAAGTTCGTTCTCTTGTAAGTCTAGATTTTCGAATCCGACGCAAAAATGATTGTTAATTGTAACGTTCAGGGCCTCCTAATGACGATGGAACTCTCAAATTGCGTCGAGATTCAATACATCGGCCTCCAGCCTACTTGTCTCCAAGGGTCTGTTGCTGCCTCGGGCACCTTATGGTTGTTCTGTGATTTTAGATTATCGAATCCGACGCAATAATGATAGTTAATTGTAACGTTCAGGGCCTCCTAATGCCGATGGAACACTCAAATTGCGTCGAGATTCAATACATCGGCCTCCAGCCGACTTGTCTCCAAGGGTCTATTGCTGCCTCGGGCACCTCATGGTCCTTCTCCTGTGAGTGTAGATTTTCGAATCCGACGCAAAAATGATAGTTAATTCTAACGTTCAGGGCCTGCAGCCGACTTGTCTCCAAGGGTCTGTTGCTGCCTCGGGCACCACATGGTCCTTCTCCTGTGAGTCTAGATTTTCGAATCCGACGCAAAAATGATAGTGAATTGTAACGTTTAGGGCCTTGTAGTGACGATGGAACACTCAAATTGCGTCGAGATTCAATACATCGGCCTCCAGCCGACTTGTCTCCAAGGGGATATCGCTGCCTCGGGCACCACATGGTCCGTCTCCGGTGAGTCTAGATTTTCGAATCCGACGCAAAAATGATAGTTAATATAACGTTCAGGGCCTTGTAATGACGATTGAACACTCAAATTGCGTCGAGATTCAATACATCGGCCTCCAGCCTACTTGTCTCCAAGGGTCTGTTGCTGCCTCGGGCACCTTATGGTTGTTCTCCTGTGATTTTAGATTATCGAATCCGTCGCAATAATGATAGTTAATTGTAACGTTCAGGGCCTCCTAATGCCGATGGAACACTCAAATTGCGTCGAGATTCAATACATCGGCCTCCAGCCGACTTGTCTCCAAGGGTCTATTGCTGCCTCGGGCACCACATGGTCCTTCTCCTGTGAGTCTAGATTTTCGAACCCGACGCAAAACTGATAGTGAATTGTAACGTTGAGGGCCTCCTAATGACGATGGAACACTCAAATTGCGTCGAGATTCAATACATCGGCCTCCAGCCGACTTGTCTCCAAAGGTCTAATGCTGCCTCGGGCACCTTATGGTCGTTCTCTTGTAAGTCTAGATTTTCGAATCCGACGCAAAAATGATTGTTAATTGTAACGTTCAGGGCCTCCTAATGACGATGGGACTCTCAAATTGCGTCGAGATTCAATACATCATCCTCCAGCCGACTTGTCTCCAAGGGGATATCGCTGCCTCGGGCACCACATTTTCCGTCTCCGGTGAGTCTAGATTTTCGAATCCGACGCAAAAATGATAGTTAATTGTAACGTTCAAGGCCTCCTAATGCCGATGGAACACTCAAATTGCGTCGAGATTCAATACATCGGCCTCCAGCCGACTTGTCTCCAAGGGTCTATTGCTGCCTCGGCCACCACATTGTCCTTTTCCTGTGAGTCTAGATTTTCGAACCCGACGCAAAACTGATAGTGAATTGTAACGTTCAGGTCCTCCTAATGACGATGGAACACTCACATTGCGTCTAGATTCAATACATCGAATTGCAGCCGACTTGTCTCCAAGGGTCTATTGCTGCCTCGGGCACCACATGGTCCTTCTCCTGCGAGTCTAGATTTTCGAATCCGACGCAAAAATGATAGTTAATTGTAACGTTCAGGGCCTTGTAGTGACGATGGAACAATCAAATTGCGTCGAGATTAAATACATCGGCCTGCAGCCGACTTGTCTCCAAGGGTCTGTTGCTGCCTCGGCACCACATGGTCCTTCTCCTGTGAGTCTAGATTTTCGAATCCGACGCAATAATGATAGTGAATTGTAACGTTTAGGGTCTCCTAATGACGATGGAACACTCAAATTGCGTCGAGATTCAATACATCGGCCTCCAGCCGACTTGTCTCCAAGGGTCTGTTGCTGCCTCGGGCACCTTATGGTCGTTCTCCTGTGAGTCTAGATTTTCGAATCCGACGCAAAAATGATTCTTAATTTTAACGTTCAGGGCCTTGTAATGACGATGGAACACTCAAATTGCGTCAAGATTCAATACATCGGCCTGCAGCCGACTTGTCTCCAAGGGTCTATTGCTGCCTCGGGCACCACATGGTCCTTCTCCTGCGAGTCTAGATTTTCGAATCCGACGCAAAAATGATAGTTAATTGTAACGTTCAGGGCCTTGTAGTGACGATGGAACAATCAAATTGCGTCGAGATTAAATACATCGGCCTGCAGCCGACTTGTCTCCAAGGGTCTGTTGCTGCCTCGGGCACCACATGGTCCTTCTCCTGTGAGTCTAGATTTTCGAATCCGACGCAAAAATGATAGTGAATTGTAACGTTTAGGGTCTCCTAATGACGATGGAACACTCAAATTGCGTCGAGATTCAATACATCGGCCTCCAGCCGACTTGTCTCCAAGGGTCTGTTGCTGCCTCGGGCACCTTATGGTCGTTCTCCTGTGAGTCTAGATTTTCGAATCCGACGCAAAAATGATTCTTAATTTTAACGTTCAGGGCCTTGTAATGACGATGGAACACTCAAATTGCGTCAAGATTCAATACATCGGCCTGCAGCCGACTTGTCTCCAAGGGTCTATTGCTGCCTCGGGCACCACATGGTCCTTCTCCTATGAGTCTAGATTTTTGAATCCGACGCAAAAATGATAGTTAATTGTAACGTTCAGGGCCTCCTAATGACGAAGGAACCCTCAAATTGCGTCGAGATTCAATACATCGGCCTCCAGCCGACTTGTCTCCAAGGGTCTGTTGCTGCCTCGGCACCTGATGGTCGTTCTCCTGTGAGTTTAGATTATCGAATCCGACGCAAAAATGATAGTGAATTGTAACGTTCAGGGCCTGCTAATGACGATGTTACTCTCAAATTGCGTCGAGATTCAATACATCGGCCTCCAGCCGACTTGTCTCCAGGGGTCTATTGCTGCCTCGGGCACCTTATGGTCGTTCTCTTGTAAGTCTAGATTTTCGAATCCGACGCAAAAATGATAGTTAATTGAAACGTTCAGGGCCTCGTAATGCCGATGGAACTCTCAAATTGCGTCGAGATTCAATACATCGGCCTCCAGCCTACTTGTCTCCAAGGGTCTGTTGCTGCCTCGGGCACCATATTGTTGTTCTCCTGTGATTTTAGATTATCGAATCCGACGCAATAATGATAGTTAATTGTAACGTTTAGGGCCTCCTAATGACGACGGGACACTCAAATTGCGTCGAGATTCAATACATCGTCCTCCAGCCGACTTGTCTCCAAGGGTCTAATGCTGCCTCGGGAACCTTAAGTTCGTTCTCTTGTAAGTCTAGATTTTCGAATCCGACGCAAAAATGATTGTTAATTGTAACGTTCAGGGCCTCCTAATGACGATGGAACTCTCAAATTGCGTCGAGATTCAATACATCGGCCTCCAGCCTACTTGTCTCCAAGGGTCTGTTGCTGCCTCGGCCACCTTATGGTTGTTCTCCTGTGATTTTAGATTATCGAATCCGACGCAATAATGATAGTTAATAGTAACGTTCAGGGCCTCCTAATGCCGATGGAACACTCAAATTGCGTCGAGATTCAATACATCGGCCTCCAGCCGACTTGTCTCCAAGGGTCTATTGCTGCCTCGGGCACCTCATGGTCCTTCTCCTGTGAGTCTAGATTTTCGAATCCGACGCAAAAATGATAGTTAATTCTAACGTTCAGGGCCTTGTAGTGACGATGGAACACTCAAATTGCGTCGAGATTCAATACATCGGCCTGCAGCCGACTTGTCTCCAAGGGTCTGTTGCTGCCTCGGGCACCACATGGTCCTTCTCCTGTGAGTCTAGATTTTCGAATCCGACGCAAAAATGATAGTGAATTGTAACGTTTAGGGCCTCCTAATGACGATGGAACACTCAAATTGCGTCGAGATTCAATACATCGGCCTCCAGCGGACTTGTCTCCAAGGGTCTGTTGCTGCCTCGGGCACCTTATGGTCGTTCTCTTGTAAGTCTAGATTTTCGAATCCGACGCAAATATGAAAGTTAATTGTAACGTTCATGGCCTCCTAATGCCGATGGAACACTCAAATTGCGTCGAGATTCAATGCATCGGCCTCCAGCCGACTTGTCTCCAAGGGTCTGTTGCTGCCTCGGGCACCTTATGGTCGTTGTCTTGTAAGTCTAGATTATCGAATCCGACGCAAAAATGATAGTTAATTGTAACGTTTAGGGCCTCCTAATGACGATGGAACACTCAAATTGCGTCGAGATTCAATACATCGGCCTCCAGCCGACTTGTCTCCAAGGGTCTAATGCTGCCTCGGGCACCTGATGGTCGTTCTCTTGTAAGTCTAGATTTTCGAATCCGACGCAAAAATGATAGTTAATTGTAACGTTCAGGGCCTCCTAATGCCGATGAAACACTCAAATTGCGTCGAGATTCAATACATCGGCCTCCAGCCGACTTGTCTCCAAGGGTCTAAAGCTGCCTCGGGCACCTTATGTTCGTTCTCTTGTAAGTCTAGATTTTCGAATCCGACGCAAAAATGATAGTTAATTGAAACGTTCAGGGCCTCGTAATACCGATGGAACTCTCAAATTGCGTCGAGATTCAATACATCGTCCTCCAGCCGACTTGTCTCCAGGGGTCTATTGCTGCCTCGGGCACCACATGGTCCTTCTCCTGTCAGTCTAGATTTTTGAATCCGACGCAAAAATGATAGTTAATTGTAACGTTCAGGGCCTTGTAATGACGATGGAACACTCAAATTGCGTCGAGATTCAATACATCGGCCTCCAGCCTACTTGTCTCCAAGGGTCTGTTGCGGCCTCGGGCACCTTATGGTTGTTCTCCTGTGATTTTAGATTATCGAATCCGAGGCAATAATGATAGTTAATTGTAACGGTTAGGGCCTCCTAATGACGACGGGACACTCAAATTGCGTCGAGATTCAATACATCGTCCTCCAGCCGACTTGTCTCCAAGGGTCTAATGCTGCCTCGGGAACCTTAAGTTCGTTCTCTTGTAAGTCTAGATTTTCGAATCCGACGCAAAAATGATTGTTAATTGTAACGTTCAGGGCCTCCTAATGACGATGGAACTCTCAAATTGCGTCGAGATTCAATACATCGGCCTCCAGCCTACTTGCCTCCAAGGGTCTGTTGCTGCCTCGGGCATCTTATGGTTGTTCTCCTGTGATTTTAGATTATCGAATCCGACGCAATAATGATAGTTAATTGTAACGCTGAGGGCCTCCTAATGCCGATGGAACACTCAAGTTGCGTCGAGATTCAATACATCGGCCTCCAGCCGACTTGTCTCCAAGGGTCTATTGCTGCCTCGGGCACCTCATGGTCCTTCTCCAGTGAGTCTAGATTTTCCAATCCGACGCAAAAATGATAGTTAATTCTAACGTTCAGGGCCTTGTAGTGACGATGGAACACTCAAATTGCGTCGAGATTCAATACATCGGCCTGCAGCCGACTTGTCTCCAAGGGTCTGTTGCTGCCTCGGGCACCACATGGTCCTTCTCCTGTGAGTCTAGATTTTCGAATCCGACGCAAAAATGATAGTGAATTGTAACGTTTAGGGCCTCCTAATGACGATGGAACACTCAAATTGCGTCGAGATTCAATACATCGGCCTCCAGCGGACTTGTCTCCAAGGGTCTGTTGCTGCCTCGGGCACCTTATGGTCGTTCTCCTGTGATTTTAGATTATCGAATCCGACGCAATAATGATAGTTAATTGTAACGGTTAGGGCCTCCTAATGACGACCGGACACTCAAGTTGCGTCGAGATTCAATACATCGTCCTCCAGCCGACTTGTCTCCAAGGGTCTAATGCTGCCTCGGGAACCTTAAGTTCGTTCTCTTGTAAGTCTAGATTTTCGAATCCGACGCAAAAATGATTGTTAATTGTAACGTTCAGGGCCTCCTAATGACGATGGAACTCTCAAATTGCGTCGAGATTCAATACATCGGCCTCCAGCCTACTTGTCTCCAAGGGTCTGTTGCTGCCTCGGGCACCTTATGGTTGTTCTCCTGTGATTTTAGATTATCGAATCCGTCGCAATAATGATAGTTAATTGTAACGTTCAGGGCCTCCTAATGCCGATGGAACACTCAAATTGCGTCGAGATTCAATACATCGGCCTCCAGCCGACTTGTCTCCAAGGGTCTATTGCTGCCTCGGGCACCACATGGTCCTTCTCCTGTGAGTCTAGATTTTCGAACCCGACGCTAAACTGATAGTGAATTGTAACGTTGAGGGCCTCCTAATGACGATGGAACACTCAAATTGCGTCGAGATTCAATACATCGGCCTCCAGCCGACTTGTCTCCAAAGGTCTAATGCTGCCTCGGGCACCTTATGGTCGTTCTCTTGTAAGTCTAGATTTTCGAATCCGACGCAAAAATGATAGTTAATTGAAACGTTCAGGGCCTCGTAATGCCGATGGAACACTCAAATTGCGTCGAGATCCAATACATCGTCCTCCAGCCGACTTGTCTCCAAGGGTCTATTGCTGCCTCGGGCACCTTATGGTCGTTCTCCTGTGAGTCTAGATTTTCGAATCCGACGCAAAAATGATTGTTAATTGTAACGTTCAGGGCCTCCTAATGACGATGGAACACTCAAATTGCGTCGAGATTCAATACATCGGCCTCCAGCCGACTTGTCTCCAAGGGTCTAATGCTGCCTCGGGCACCTTATAGTCGTTCTCTTGTAAGTCTAGATTTTCGAATCCGACGCAAAAATGATAGTTAATTGAAACGTTCAGGGCCTCGTAATGCCGATGGGACTCTCAAATTGCGTCGAGATTCAATACATCGTCCTCCAGCCGACTTGTCTCCAAGGGTCTATTGCTGCCTCGGGCACCTTATGGTCGTTCTCCTGTGAGTCTAGATTTTCGAATCCGACGCAAAAATGATTGTTAATTGTAACGTTCAGGGCCTCCTAATGACGATGGAACTCTCAAATTGCGTCGAGATTCAATACATCGGCCTCCAGCCGACTTGTCTCCAAGGGTCTAATGCTGCCTCGGGCACCTTATGGTCGTTCCCTTGTAAGTCTAGATTTTCGAATCCGACGCAAAAATGATAGTTAATTGAAACGTTCAGGGCCTCGTAATGCCGATGGACCAATCAAATTGCGTCGAGATTCAATACATCGTCCTCCAGCCGACTTGTCTCCAAGGGTCTATTGCTGCCTCGGGCACCTTATGGTCGTTCTCCTGTGAGTCTAGATTTTCGAATCCGACGCAAAAATGATTGTTAATTGTAACGTTCAGGGCCTCCTAATGACGATGGAACACTCAAATTGCGTCGAGATTCAATACATCGGCCTCCAGCCGACTTGTCTCGAAGGGGTGCCTCGGGCACCACAAGGTCCGTCTCCGGTGAGTCTAGATTTTCCAATCCGACGCAAAAATGATAGTTAATTGTAACGTTCAGGGCCTTGTAATGACGATGGAACACTCAAATTGCGTCGAGATTCAATACATCGGCTACCAGCCTACTTGTCTCCAAGGGTCTGTTGCTGCCTCGGGCACCTTATGGTTGTTCTCCTGTGATTTTAGATTATCCAATCCGACGCAATAATGATAGTTAATTGTAACGTTTAGGACCTCCTAATGACGACGGGACACTCACATTGCGTCGAGATTCATTACATCGTCCTCCAGCCGACTTGTCTCCTAGGGTCTAATGCTGCCTCGGGAACCTTAAGTTCGTTCTCTTGTAAGTCTAGATTTTCGAATCCGACGCAAAAATGATTGTTAATTGTAACGTTCAGGGCCTCCTAATGACGATGGAACTCTCAAATTGCGTCGAGATTCAATACATCGGCCTCCAGCCTACTTGCCTCCAAGGGTCTGTTGCTGCCTCGGGCATCTTATGGTTGTTCTCCTGTGATTTTAGATTATCGAATCCGACGCAATAATGATAGTTAATTGTAACGCTCAGGGCCTCCTAATGCCGATGGAACACTCAAGTTGCGTCGAGATTCAATACATCGGCCTCCAGCCGACTTGTCTCCAAGGGTCTATTGCTGCCTCGGGCACCTCATGGTCCTTCTCCTGTGAGTCTAGATTTTCCAATCCGACGCAAAAATGATAGTTAATTCTAACGTTCAGGGCCTTGTAGTGACGATGGAACACTCAAATTGCGTCGAGATTCAATACATCGGCCTGCAGCCGACTTGTCTCCAAGGGTCTGTTGCTGCCTCGGGCACCACATGGTCCTTCTCCTGTGAGTCTAGATTTTCGAATCCGACGCAAAAATGATAGTGAATTGTAACGTTAAGGCCTCCTAATGACGATGGAACACTCAAATTGTGTCGAGATTCAATACATCGGCCTCCAGCGGACTTGTCTCCAAGGGTCTGTTGCTGCCTCGGGCACCTTATGGTCGTTCTCCTGTGATTTTAGATTATCGAATCCGACGCAATATTGATAGTTAATTGTAACGGTTAGGGCCTCCTAATGACGACCGGACACTCAAGTTGCGTCGAGATTCAATACATCGTCCTCCAGCCGACTTGTCTCCAAGGGTCTAATGCTGCCTCGGGAACCTTAAGTTCGTTCTCTTGTAAGTCTAGATTTTCGAATCCGACGCAAAAATGATTGTTAATTGTAACGTTCAGGGCCTCCTAATGACGATGGAACTCTCAAATTGCGTCGAGATTCAATACATCGGCCTCCAGCCTACTTGTCTCCAAGGGTCTGTTGCTGCCTCGGGCACCTTATGGTTGTTCTCCTGTGATTTTAGATTATCGAATCCGTCGCAATAATGATAGTTAATTGTAACGTTCAGGGCCTCCTAATGCCGATGGAACACTCAAATTGCGTCGAGATTCAATACATCGGCCTCCAGCCGACTTGTCTCCAAGGGTCTATTGCTGCCTCGGGCACCACATGGTCCTTCTCCTGTGAGTCTAGATTTTCGAACCCGACGCTAAACTGATAGTGAATTGTAACGTTGAGGGCCTCCTAATGACGATGGAACACTCAAATTGCGTCGAGATTCAATACATCGGCCTCCAGCCGACTTGTCTCCAAAGGTCTAATGCTGCCTCGGGCACCTTATGGTCGTTCTCTTGTAAGTCTAGATTTTCGAATCCGACGCAAAAATGATAGTTAATTGAAACGTTCAGGGCCTCGTAATGCCGATGGAACACTCAAATTGCGTCGAGATCCAATACATCGTCCTCCAGCCGACTTGTCTCCAAGGGTCTATTGCTGCCTCGGGCACCTTATGGTCGTTCTCCTGTGAGTCTAGATTTTCGAATCCGACGCAAAAATGATTGTTAATTGTAACGTTCAGGGCCTCCTAATGACGATGGAACACTCAAATTGCGTCGAGATTCAATACATCGGCCTCCAGCCGACTTGTCTCCAAGGGTCTAATGCTGCCTCGGGCACCTTATAGTCGTTCTCTTGTAAGTCTAGATTTTCGAATCCGACGCAAAAATGATAGTTAATTGAAACGTTCAGGGCCTCGTAATGCCGATGGAACTCTCAAATTGCGTCGAGATTCAATACATCGTCCTCCAGCCGACTTGTCTCCAAGGGTCTATTGCTGCCTCGGGCACCTTATGGTCGTTCTCCTGTGAGTCTAGATTTTCGAATCCGACGCAAAAATGATTGTTAATTGTAACGTTCAGGGCCTCCTAATGACGATGGAACTCTCAAATTGCGTCGAGATTCAATACATCGGCCTCCAGCCGACTTGTCTCCAAGGGTCTAATGCTGCCTCGGGCACCTTATGGTCGTTCCCTTGTAAGTCTAGATTTTCGAATCCGACGCAAAAATGATAGTTAATTGAAACGTTCAGGGCCTCGTAATGCCGATGGAACAATCAAATTGCGTCGAGATTCAATACATCGTCCTCCAGCCGACTTGTCTCCAAGGGTCTATTGCTGCCTCGGGCACCTTATGGTCGTTCTCCTGTGAGTCTAGATTTTCGAATCCGACGCAAAAATGATTGTTAATTGTAACGTTCAGGGCCTCCTAATGACGATGGAACTCTCAAATTGCGTCGAGATTCAATACATCGGCCTCCAGCCGACTTGTCTCGAAGGGGATATCGCTGCCTCGGGCACCACATAGTCCGTCTCCGGTGAGTCTAGATTTTCGAATCCGACGCAAAAATGATAGTTAATTGTAACGTTCAGGGCCTCCTAATGCCGATGGAACACTCAAATTGCGTCGAGATTCAATACATCGGCCTCCAGCCGACTTGTCTCCAAGGGTCTATTGCTGCCTCGGGCACCACATGGTCCATCTCCTGTGAGTCTAGATTTTCGAATCCGACGCAAAAATGATAGTTAATTCTAACGTTCAGGGCCTTGTAGTGACGATGGAACACTCAAATTGCGTCGAGATTCAATACATCGGCCTGCAGCCGACTTGTCTCCAAGGGTCTGTTGCTGCCTCGGGCACCACATTATCCTTCTCCTGTGAGTCTAGATTTTCGAATCCGACGCAAAAATGATAGTGAATTGTAACGTTTAGGGCTTCCAAATGACGATGGAACACTCAAATTGCGTCGAGATTCAATACATCGGAATCCAGCGGACTTGTCTCCAAAGGGTCTGTTGCCGCCTCGGGCACCTTATGGTCGTTCACTTGTAAGTCTAGATTTTCGAATCCGACGCAAATATGAAAGTTAATTGTTACGTTCATGGCCTCCTAATGCCGATGGAACACTCAAATTGCGTCGAGATTCAATACATCGTCCTCCAGCCGACTTGTCTCCAAGGGTCTATTGCTGCCTCGGGCACCTTATGGTCGTTCTCCTGTGAGTCTAGATTTTCGAATCCGACGCAAAAATGATTGTTAATTGTAACGTTCAGGGCCTCCTAATGACGATGGAACACTCAAATTGCGTCGAGATTCAATACATCGGCCTCCAGCCGACTTGTCTCGAAGGGGATATCGCTGCCTCGGGCACCACAAGGTCCGTCTCCGGTGAGTCTAGATTTTCCAATCCGACGCAAAAATGATAGTTAATTGTAACGTTCAGGGCCTTGTAATGACGATGGAACACTCAAATTGCGTCGAGATTCAATACATCGGCCTCCAGCCGACTTGTCTCCAAGGGTCTATTGCTGCCTCGGGCACCACATGGTCCTTCTCCTGTGAGTCTAGATTTTCGAACCCGACGCTAAACTGATAGTGAATTGTAACGTTGAGGGCCTCCTAATGACGATGGAACACTCAAATTGCGTCGAGATTCAATACATCGGCCTCCAGCCGACTTGTCTCCAAAGGTCTAATGCTGCCTCGGGCACCTTATGGTCGTTCTCTTGTAAGTCTAGATTTTCGAATCCGACGCAAAAATGATAGTTAATTGAAACGTTCAGGGCCTCGTAATGCCGATGGAACACTCAAATTGCGTCGAGATCCAATACATCGTCCTCCAGCCGACTTGTCTCCAAGGGTCTATTGCTGCCTCGGGCACCTTATGGTCGTTCTCCTGTGAGTCTAGATTTTCGAATCCGACGCAAAAATGATTGTTAATTGTAACGTTCAGGGCCTCCTAATGACGATGGAACACTCAAATTGCGTCGAGATTCAATACATCGGCCTCCAGCCGACTTGTCTCCAAGGGTCTAATGCTGCCTCGGGCACCTTATAGTCGTTCTCTTGTAAGTCTAGATTTTCGAATCCGACGCAAAAATGATAGTTAATTGAAACGTTCAGGGCCTCGTAATGCCGATGGGACTCTCAAATTGCGTCGAGATTCAATACATCGTCCTCCAGCCGACTTGTCTCCAAGGGTCTATTGCTGCCTCGGGCACCTTATGGTCGTTCTCCTGTGAGTCTAGATTTTCGAATCCGACGCAAAAATGATTGTTAATTGTAACGTTCAGGGCCTCCTAATGACGATGGAACTCTCAAATTGCGTCGAGATTCAATACATCGGCCTCCAGCCGACTTGTCTCCAAGGGTCTAATGCTGCCTCGGGCACCTTATGGTCGTTCCCTTGTAAGTCTAGATTTTCGAATCCGACGCAAAAATGATAGTTAATTGAAACGTTCAGGGCCTCGTAATGCCGATGGACCAATCAAATTGCGTCGAGATTCAATACATCGTCCTCCAGCCGACTTGTCTCCAAGGGTCTATTGCTGCCTCGGGCACCTTATGGTCGTTCTCCTGTGAGTCTAGATTTTCGAATCCGACGCAAAAATGATTGTTAATTGTAACGTTCAGGGCCTCCTAATGACGATGGAACACTCAAATTGCGTCGAGATTCAATACATCGGCCTCCAGCCGACTTGTCTCGAAGGGGTGCCTCGGGCACCACAAGGTCCGTCTCCGGTGAGTCTAGATTTTCCAATCCGACGCAAAAATGATAGTTAATTGTAACGTTCAGGGCCTTGTAATGACGATGGAACACTCAAATTGCGTCGAGATTCAATACATCGGCTACCAGCCTACTTGTCTCCAAGGGTCTGTTGCTGCCTCGGGCACCTTATGGTTGTTCTCCTGTGATTTTAGATTATCCAATCCGACGCAATAATGATAGTTAATTGTAACGTTTAGGACCTCCTAATGACGACGGGACACTCACATTGCGTCGAGATTCATTACATCGTCCTCCAGCCGACTTGTCTCCTAGGGTCTAATGCTGCCTCGGGAACCTTAAGTTCGTTCTCTTGTAAGTCTAGATTTTCGAATCCGACGCAAAAATGATTGTTAATTGTAACGTTCAGGGCCTCCTAATGACGATGGAACTCTCAAATTGCGTCGAGATTCAATACATCGGCCTCCAGCCTACTTGCCTCCAAGGGTCTGTTGCTGCCTCGGGCATCTTATGGTTGTTCTCCTGTGATTTTAGATTATCGAATCCGACGCAATAATGATAGTTAATTGTAACGCTCAGGGCCTCCTAATGCCGATGGAACACTCAAGTTGCGTCGAGATTCAATACATCGGCCTCCAGCCGACTTGTCTCCAAGGGTCTATTGCTGCCTCGGGCACCTCATGGTCCTTCTCCTGTGAGTCTAGATTTTCCAATCCGACGCAAAAATGATAGTTAATTCTAACGTTCAGGGCCTTGTAGTGACGATGGAACACTCAAATTGCGTCGAGATTCAATACATCGGCCTGCAGCCGACTTGTCTCCAAGGGTCTGTTGCTGCCTCGGGCACCACATGGTCCTTCTCCTGTGAGTCTAGATTTTCGAATCCGACGCAAAAATGATAGTGAATTGTAACGTTAAGGCCTCCTAATGACGATGGAACACTCAAATTGTGTCGAGATTCAATACATCGGCCTCCAGCGGACTTGTCTCCAAGGGTCTGTTGCTGCCTCGGGCACCTTATGGTCGTTCTCCTGTGATTTTAGATTATCGAATCCGACGCAATATTGATAGTTAATTGTAACGGTTAGGGCCTCCTAATGACGACCGGACACTCAAGTTGCGTCGAGATTCAATACATCGTCCTCCAGCCGACTTGTCTCCAAGGGTCTAATGCTGCCTCGGGAACCTTAAGTTCGTTCTCTTGTAAGTCTAGATTTTCGAATCCGACGCAAAAATGATTGTTAATTGTAACGTTCAGGGCCTCCTAATGACGATGGAACTCTCAAATTGCGTCGAGATTCAATACATCGGCCTCCAGCCTACTTGTCTCCAAGGGTCTGTTGCTGCCTCGGGCACCTTATGGTTGTTCTCCTGTGATTTTAGATTATCGAATCCGTCGCAATAATGATAGTTAATTGTAACGTTCAGGGCCTCCTAATGCCGATGGAACACTCAAATTGCGTCGAGATTCAATACATCGGCCTCCAGCCGACTTGTCTCCAAGGGTCTATTGCTGCCTCGGGCACCACATGGTCCTTCTCCTGTGAGTCTAGATTTTCGAACCCGACGCTAAACTGATAGTGAATTGTAACGTTGAGGGCCTCCTAATGACGATGGAACACTCAAATTGCGTCGAGATTCAATACATCGGCCTCCAGCCGACTTGTCTCCAAAGGTCTAATGCTGCCTCGGGCACCTTATGGTCGTTCTCTTGTAAGTCTAGATTTTCGAATCCGACGCAAAAATGATAGTTAATTGAAACGTTCAGGGCCTCGTAATGCCGATGGAACACTCAAATTGCGTCGAGATCCAATACATCGTCCTCCAGCCGACTTGTCTCCAAGGGTCTATTGCTGCCTCGGGCACCTTATGGTCGTTCTCCTGTGAGTCTAGATTTTCGAATCCGACGCAAAAATGATTGTTAATTGTAACGTTCAGGGCCTCCTAATGACGATGGAACACTCAAATTGCGTCGAGATTCAATACATCGGCCTCCAGCCGACTTGTCTCCAAGGGTCTAATGCTGCCTCGGGCACCTTATAGTCGTTCTCTTGTAAGTCTAGATTTTCGAATCCGACGCAAAAATGATAGTTAATTGAAACGTTCAGGGCCTCGTAATGCCGATGGAACTCTCAAATTGCGTCGAGATTCAATACATCGTCCTCCAGCCGACTTGTCTCCAAGGGTCTATTGCTGCCTCGGGCACCTTATGGTCGTTCTCCTGTGAGTCTAGATTTTCGAATCCGACGCAAAAATGATTGTTAATTGTAACGTTCAGGGCCTCCTAATGACGATGGAACTCTCAAATTGCGTCGAGATTCAATACATCGGCCTCCAGCCGACTTGTCTCCAAGGGTCTAATGCTGCCTCGGGCACCTTATGGTCGTTCCCTTGTAAGTCTAGATTTTCGAATCCGACGCAAAAATGATAGTTAATTGAAACGTTCAGGGCCTCGTAATGCCGATGGAACAATCAAATTGCGTCGAGATTCAATACATCGTCCTCCAGCCGACTTGTCTCCAAGGGTCTATTGCTGCCTCGGGCACCTTATGGTCGTTCTCCTGTGAGTCTAGATTTTCGAATCCGACGCAAAAATGATTGTTAATTGTAACGTTCAGGGCCTCCTAATGACGATGGAACTCTCAAATTGCGTCGAGATTCAATACATCGGCCTCCAGCCGACTTGTCTCGAAGGGGATATCGCTGCCTCGGGCACCACATAGTCCGTCTCCGGTGAGTCTAGATTTTCGAATCCGACGCAAAAATGATAGTTAATTGTAACGTTCAGGGCCTCCTAATGCCGATGGAACACTCAAATTGCGTCGAGATTCAATACATCGGCCTCCAGCCGACTTGTCTCCAAGGGTCTATTGCTGCCTCGGGCACCACATGGTCCATCTCCTGTGAGTCTAGATTTTCGAATCCGACGCAAAAATGATAGTTAATTCTAACGTTCAGGGCCTTGTAGTGACGATGGAACACTCAAATTGCGTCGAGATTCAATACATCGGCCTGCAGCCGACTTGTCTCCAAGGGTCTGTTGCTGCCTCGGGCACCACATTATCCTTCTCCTGTGAGTCTAGATTTTCGAATCCGACGCAAAAATGATAGTGAATTGTAACGTTTAGGGCTTCCAAATGACGATGGAACACTCAAATTGCGTCGAGATTCAATACATCGGAATCCAGCGGACTTGTCTCCAAAGGGTCTGTTGCCGCCTCGGGCACCTTATGGTCGTTCACTTGTAAGTCTAGATTTTCGAATCCGACGCAAATATGAAAGTTAATTGTTACGTTCATGGCCTCCTAATGCCGATGGAACACTCAAATTGCGTCGAGATTCAATACATCGTCCTCCAGCCGACTTGTCTCCAAGGGTCTATTGCTGCCTCGGGCACCTTATGGTCGTTCTCCTGTGAGTCTAGATTTTCGAATCCGACGCAAAAATGATTGTTAATTGTAACGTTCAGGGCCTCCTAATGACGATGGAACACTCAAATTGCGTCGAGATTCAATACATCGGCCTCCAGCCGACTTGTCTCGAAGGGGATATCGCTGCCTCGGGCACCACAAGGTCCGTCTCCGGTGAGTCTAGATTTTCCAATCCGACGCAAAAATGATAGTTAATTGTAACGTTCAGGGCCTTGTAATGACGATGGAACACTCAAATTGCGTCGAGATTCAATACATCGGCCTCCAGCCTACTTGTCTCCAAGGGTCTGTTGCTGCCTCGGGCACCTTATGGTTGTTCTCCTGTGATTTTAGATTATCCAATCCGACGCAATAATGATAGTTAATTGTAACGTTTAGGGCCTCCTAATGACGACGGGACACTCAAATTGCGTCGAGATTCATTACATCGTCCTCCAGCCGACTTGTCTCCTAGGGTCTAATGCTGCCTCGGGAACCTTAAGTTCGTTCTCTTGTAAGTCTAGATTTTCGAATCCGACGCAAAAATGATTGTTAATTGTAACGTTCAGGGCCTCCTAATGACGATGGAACTCTCAAATTGCGTCGAGATTCAATACATCGGCCTCCAGCCTACTTGTCTCCAAGGGTCTGTTGCTGCCTCGGGCACCTTATGGTTGTTCTCCTGTGATTTTAGATTATCGAATCCGACGCAATAATGATAGTTAATTGTAACGTTCAGGGCCTTCTAATGCCGATGGAACACTCAAATTGCGTCGAGATTCAATACATCGGCCTCCAGCCGACTTGTCTCCAAGGGTCTATTGCTGCCTCGCACACCTCATGGTCCTTCTCCTGTGAGTCTAGATTTTCGAATCCGACGCAAAAATGATAGTTAATTGTAACGTTTAGGGCCTCCTAATGACGATGGAACACTCAAATTGCGTCGAGATTCAATACATCGGCCTCCAGCCTACTTGTCTCCAAGGGTCTGTTGCTGCCCCGGGCACCTTATGGTCGTTGTCTTGTAAGTCTAGATTATCAAATCCGACGCAAAAATGATAGTTAATTGTAACGTTTAGGGCCTCCTAATGACGATGGAACACTCAAATTGCGTCGAGATTCAATACATCGGCCTCCAGCCGACTTGTCTCCAAGGGTCTAATGCTGCCTCGGGCACCTGATGGTCGTTATCTTGTAAGTCTACATTTTCGAATCCGACGCAAAAATGATAGTTAATTGAAACGTTTAGGGCCTCCTAATGCCAATGGAACTCCCAAATTGCGTCGAGATTCAATACATCGTCCTCCAGCCGACTTGTCTCCAAGGGTCTATTGCTGCCTGGGGCACCTTATGGTCGTTCTCCTGTGAGTCTAGATTTTCGAATCCGACGCAAAAATGATTGTTAATTGTTACGTTCAGGGGCTCCTAATGACGATGGAACTCTCAAATTGCGTCGAGATTCAATACATCGGCCTCCAGCCGACTTGTCTCCAAGGGGATATCGCTGCCTCGGGCACCACATGGTCCGTCTCCGGTGAGTCTAGATTTTCGAATCCGACGCAAAAATGATAGTTAATTGTAACGTTCAGGGCCTTGTAATGACGCTGGAACACTCAAATTGCGTCGAGATTCAATACATCGGCCTCCAGCCTACTTGTCTCCAAGGATCTGTTGCTGCCTCGGGCACCTTATGGTTGTTCTCCTGTGATTTTAGATTATCGAATCCGACGCAATAATGATAGTTAACTGTAACGTTTCGGGCCTCCTAATGACGATGGGACACTCAAATTGCGTCGAGATTCAATACATCGTCCTCCAGCCGACTTGTCTCCATGGGTCTAATGCTGCCTCGGGAACCTTACGTTCGTTCTCTTGTAAGTCTAGATTTTCGAATCCGACGCAAAAATGATTGTTAATTGTAACGTTCAGGGCCTCCTAATGACGATGGAACTCTCAAATTGCGTCGAGATTCAATACATCGGCCTCCAGCCGACTTGTCTCGAAGGGGATATCGCTGCCTCGGGCACCACATAGTCCGTCTCCGGTGAGTCTAGATTTTCGAATCCGACGCAAAAATGATAGTTAATTGTAACGTTCAGGGCCTCCTAATGCCGATGGAACACTCAAATTGCGTCGAGATTCAATACATCGGCCTCCAGCCGACTTGTCTCCAAGGGTCTATTGCTGCCTCGGGCACCACATGGTCCATCTCCTGTGAGTCTAGATTTTCGAATCCGACGCAAAAATGATAGTTAATTCTAACGTTCAGGGCCTTGTAGTGACGATGGAACACTCAAATTGCGTCGAGATTCAATACATCGGCCTGCAGCCGACTTGTCTCCAAGGGTCTGTTGCTGCCTCGGGCACCACATTATCCTTCTCCTGTGAGTCTAGATTTTCGAATCCGACGCAAAAATGATAGTGAATTGTAACGTTTAGGGCCTCCTAATGACGATGGAACACTCAAATTGCGTCGAGATTCAATACATCGGCCTCCAGCGGACTTGTCTCCAAAGGGTCTGTTGCCGCCTCGGGCACCTTATGGTCGTTCACTTGTAAGTCTAGATTTTCGAATCCGACGCAAATATGAAAGTTAATTGTTACGTTCATGGCCTCCTAATGCCGATGGAACACTCAAATTGCGTCGAGATTCAATACATCGGCCTCCAGCCGACTTGTCTCCAAGGGTCTGTTGCTGCCTCGGGCACCTTATGGTCGTTGTCTTGTAAATCTAGATTATCGAATCCGACGCAAAAATGATAGTTAATTGTAACGCTTAGGGCCTCCTAATGACGATGGAACACTCAAATTGCGTCGAGATTCAATACATCGGCCTCCAGCCGACTAGTCTCCAAGGGTCTAATGCTGCCTCGGGCACCTGATGGACGTTCTCTTGTAAGTCTAGATTTTCGAATCCGACGCAAAAATGATAGTTAATTGAAACGTTTAGGGTCTCCTAATTCCGATGGAACTCCCAAATTGCGTCGAGATTCAATACATCGTCCTCCAGCCGACTTGTCTCCAAGGGTCTATTGCTGCCTGGGGCACCTTATGGTCGTTCTCCTGTGAGTCTAGATTTTCGAATCCGACGCAAAAATGATTGTTAATTGTTACGTTCAGGGCCTCCTAATGACGATGGAACTCTCAAATTGCGTCGAGATTCAATACATCGGCTTCCAGCCGACTTGTCTCCAAGGGGATATCGCTGCCTCGGGCACCACATGGTCCGTCTCCGGTGAGTCTAGATTTTCGAATCCGACGCAAAAATGATAGTTAATTGTAACGTTCAGGGCCTTGTAATGACGCTGGAACACTCAAATTGCGTCGAGATTCAATACATCGGCCTCCAGCCTACTTGTCTCCAAGGATCTGTTGCTGCCTCGGGCACCTTATGGTTGTTCTCCTGTGATTTTAGATTATCGAATCCGACGCAATAATGATAGTTAACTGTAACGTTTCGGGCCTCCTAATGACGATGGGACACTCAAATTGCGTCGAGATTCAATACATCGTCCTCCAGCCGACTTGTCTCCAAGGGTCTAATGCTGCCTCGGGAACCTTACGTTCGTTCTCTTGTAAGTCTAGATTTTCGAATCCGACGCAAAAATGATTGTTAATTGTAACGTTCAGGGCCTCCTAATGACGATGGAACTCTCAAATTGCGTCGAGATTCAATACATCGGCCTCCAGCCGACTTGTCTCGAAGGGGATATCGCTGCCTCGGGCACCACATAGTCCGTCTCCGGTGAGTCTAGATTTTCGAATCCGACGCAAAAATGATAGTTAATTGTAACGTTCAGGGCCTCCTAATGCCGATGGAACACTCAAATTGCGTCGAGATTCAATACATCGGCCTCCAGCCGACTTGTCTCCAAGGGTCTATTGCTGCCTCGGGCACCACATGGTCCATCTCCTGTGAGTCTAGATTTTCGAATCCGACGCAAAAATGATAGTTAATTCTAACGTTCAGGGCCTTGTAGTGACGATGGAACACTCAAATTGCGTCGAGATTCAATACATCGGCCTGCAGCCGACTTGTCTCCAAGGGTCTGTTGCTGCCTCGGGCACCACATTATCCTTCTCCTGTGAGTCTAGATTTTCGAATCCGACGCAAAAATGATAGTGAATTGTAACGTTTAGGGCCTCCTAATGACGATGGAACACTCAAATTGCGTCGAGATTCAATACATCGGCCTCCAGCGGACTTGTCTCCAAGGGTCTGTTGCCGCCTCGGGCACCTTATGGTCGTTCACTTGTAAGTCTAGATTTTCGAATCCGACGCAAATATGAAAGTTAATTGTTACGTTCATGGCCTCCTAATGCCGATGGAACACTCAAATTGCGTCGAGATTCAATACATCGGCCTCCAGCCGACTTGTCTCCAAGGGTCTGTTGCTGCCTCGGGCACCTTATGGTCGTTGTCTTGAAAGTCTAGATTATCGAATCCGACGCAAAAATGATAGTTAATTGTAACGTTCAGGGCCTCCTAATGACGATGGAACTCTCAAATTGCGTCGAGATTCAATACATCGGCCTCCAGCCGACTTGTCTCAAAGGGGATATCGCTGCCTCGGGCACCTTATGGTTGTTCTCCTGTGATTTTAGATTATCGAATCCGACGCAATAATGATAGTTAATTGTAACGTTTAGGGCCTCCTAATGACGACGGGACACTCAAATTGCGTCGAGATTCAATACATCGTCCTCCAGCCGACTTGTCTCCAAGGGTCTAATTCTGCCTCGGGAACTTTAAATTCGTTCTCTTGTAAGTCTAGATTTTCGAATCCGACGCAAAAATGATTGTTAATTGTAACGTTCATGGCCTCCTAATGACGATGGAACTCTCAAATTGCGTCGAGATTCAATACATCGGCCTCCAGCCTACTTGTATCCAAGGGTCTGTTGCTGCCTCGGGCACCTTATGGTTGTTCTCCTGTGATTTTAGATTATCGAATCCGACGCAATAATGATAGTTAATTGTAACGTTCAGGGCCTCCTAATGCCGATGGAACACTCAAATTGCGTCGAGATTCAATACATCGGCCTCCACCCGACTTGTCTCCAAGGGTCTATTGCTGCCTCGGGCACTTCATGGTCCTTCTCCTGTGAGTCTAGATTTTCGAATCCGACGCAAAAATGATAGTTAATTCTAACGTTCAGGGCCTTGTAGTGACGATGGAACACTCAAATTGCGTCGAGATTCAATACATCGGCCTGCAGCCGACTTGTCTCCAAGGGTCTGTTGCTGCCTCGGGCACCACATGGTACTTCTCCTGTGAGTCTAGATTTTCGAATCCGACGCAAAAATGATAGTGAATTGTAACGTTTAGGGCCTCCTAATGACGATGGAACACTCAAATTGCGTCGAGATTCAATACATCGGCCTCCAGCGGACTTGTCTCCAAGGGTCTGTTGCTGCCTCGGGCACCTTCTGGACGTTCTCTTGTAAGTCTAGATTTTCGAATCCGACGCAAATATGAAAGTTAATTGTAACGTTCATGGCCTCCTAATGCCGATGGAACACTCAAATTGCGTCGAGATTCAATACATCGGCCTCCAGCCGACTTGTCTCCAAGGGTCTGTTGCTGCCTCGGGCACCTTATGGTCGTTGTCTTGAAAGTCTAGATTATCGAATCCGACGCAAAAATGATAGTTAATTGTAACGTTTAGGGCCTCCTAATGACGATGGAACACTCAAATTGCGTCGAGATTCAATACATCGGCCTCCAGCTGACTTGTCTCCAAGGGTCTAATGCTGCCTCGGGCACCTGATGGTCGTTCTCTTGTAAGTCTAGATTTTCGAATCCGACGCAAAAATGATAGTTAATTGAAACGTTTAGGGCCTCCTAATGCCGATGGAACTCCCAAATTGCGTCGAGATTCAATACATCGTCCTCCAGCCGACTTGTCTCCAAGGGTCTATTGCTGCCTGGGGCACCTTATGGTCGTTCTCCTGTGAGTCTAGATTTTCGAATCCGACGCAAAAATGATTGTTAATTGTAACGTTCAAGGCCTCCTAATGACGATGGAACTCTCAAATTGCGTCGACATTCAATACATCGGCCTCCAGCCTACTTGTCTCCAAGGGTCTGTTGCTGCCTCGGGCACCTTCTGGTTGTTCTCCTGTGATTTTAGATTATCGAATCCGACGCAATAATGATAGTTAACTGTAACGTTTCGGGCCTCCTAATGACGATGGGACACTCAAATTGCGTCGAGATTCAATACTTCGTCCTCCAGCCGACTTGTCTCCAAGGGTCTAATGCTGCCTCGGGAACCTTACGTTCGTTCTCTTGTAAGTCTAGATTTTCGAATCCGACGCAAAAATGATTGTTAATTGTAACGTTCAGGGCCTCCTAATGACGATGGAACTCTCAAATTGCGTCGAGATTCAATACATCGGCCTCCAGCCGACTTGTCTCGAAGGGGATATCGCTGCCTCGGGCACCACATGGTCCGTCTCCGGTGAGTCTAGATTTTCGAATCCGACGCAAAAATGATAGTTAATTGTAACGTTCAGGGCCTTGTAATGACAATGGAACACTCAAATTGCGTCGAGATTCAATACATCGGCCTCCAGCCTACTTGTCTCCAAGGGTCTGTTGCTGCCTCGGGCACCTTCTGGTTGTTCTCCTGTGATTTTAGATTATCGAATCCGACGCAATAATGATAGTTAACTGTAACGTTTCGGGCCTCCTAATGACGATGGGACACTCAAATTGCGTCGAGATTCAATACTTCGTCCTCCAGCCGACTTGTCTCCAAGGGTCTAATGCTGCCTCGGGAACCTTACGTTCGTTCTCTTGTAAGTCTAGATTTTCGAATCCGACGCAAAAATGATTGTTAATTGTAACGTTCAGGGCCTCCTAATGACGATGGAACTCTCAAATTGCGTCGAGATTCAATACATCGGCCTCCAGCCGACTTGTCTCGAAGGGGATATCGCTGCCTCGGGCACCACATGGTCCGTCTCCGGTGAGTCTAGATTTTCGAATCCGACGCAAAAATGATAGTTAATTGTAATGTTCAGGGCCTCCTAATGCCGATGGAACACTCAAATTGCGTCGAGATTCAATACATCGGCCTCCAGCCGACTTGTCTCCAAGGGTCTATTGCTGCCTCGGGCACCACATGGTCCTTCTCCTGTGAGTCTAGATTTTCGAACCCGACGCAAAACTGATAGTGAATTGTAACGTTTAGGGCCTCCTAATGACGATGGAACACTCAAATTGCGTCGACATTCAATACATCGGCCTCCAGCCGACTTGTCTCCAAGGGTCTAATGCTGCCTCGGGCACCTTATGGTCGTTCTCTTGTAAGTCTAGATTTTCGAATCCGACGCAAAAATGATAGTTAATTGAAACGTTCAGGGCCTCGTAATGCCGATGGAACTCTCAAATTGCGTCGAGATTCAATACATCGGCCTCCAGCCGACTTGTCTCCAAGGGGATATCGCTAACTCGGGCACAACATGGTCCGTCTCCGGTGAGTCTAGATTTTCGAATCCGACGCAAAAATGATAGTTAATTGTAACGTTCAGGGCCTTGTAATGACGATGGAACACTCAAATTGCGTCGAGATTCAATACATCGGCCTCCAGCCTACTTGTCTCCAAGGGTCTGTTGCTGCCTCGGGCACCTTATGGTTGTTCTCCTGTGATTTTAGATTATCCAATCCGACGCAATAATGATAGTTAATTGTAACGTTTAGGGCCTCCTAATGACGACGGGACACTCAAATTGCGTCGAGATTCAATACATCGTCCTCCAGCCGACTTGTCTCCAAGGGTCTAATGCTGCCTCGGGAACCTTAAGTTCGTTCTCTTGTAAGTCTAGATTTTCGAATCCGACGCAAAAATGATTGTTAATTGTAACGTTCAGGGCCTCCTAATGACGATGGAACTCTCAAATTGCGTCGAGATTCAATACATCGGCCTCCAGCCTACTTGTCTCCAAGGGTCTGTTGCTGCCTCGGGCACCTTATGGTTGTTCTCCTGTGATTTTAGATTATCGAATCCGATGCAATAATGAAAGTTAATTGTAACGTTCAGGGCCTCCTAATGCCGATGGAACACTCAAATTGCGTCGAGATTCAATACATCGGCCTCCAGCCGACTTGTCTCCAAGGGTCTATTGCTGCCTCGGGCACCTCATGGTCCTTCTCCTGTGAGTCTAGATTTTCGAATCCGACGCAAAAATGATAGTTAATTCTAACGTTCAGGGCCTGCAGCCGACAGGTCTCCAAGGGTCTGTTGCTGCCTTGGGCACCACATGGTCCTTCTCCTGTGAGTCTAGATTTTCGCATCCGACGCAAAAATGATAGTGAATTGTAACGCTTAGGGCCTCCTAATGACGATGGAACACTCAAATTGCGTCGAGATTCAATACATCGGCCTCCAGCCGACTTGTCTCCAAGGGGACATCGCTGCCTCCGGCACCACATGGTCCGTCTCCGGTGAGTCTAGATTTTCGAATCCGACGCAAAAATGATAGTTAATTGTAACGTTCAGGGCCTTGTAATGACGATGGAACACTCAAATTGCGTCGAGATTCAATACATCGGCCTCCAGCCTACTTGTCTCCAAGGGTCTGTTGCTGCCTCGGGCACCTTATGGTTGTTCTCCTGTGATTTTAGATTATCGAATCCGACGCAATAATGATAGTTAATTGTAACGTTTAGGGCCTCCTAATGACGACGGAACACTCAAGTTGCGTCGAGATTCAATACATCGTCCTCCAGCCGACTTGTCTCCAAGGGTCTCATGCTGCCTCGGGAACCTTAAGTTCGTTCTCTTGTAAGTCTAGATTTTCGAATCCGACGCAAAAATGATTGTTAATTGTAACGTTCAGGGCCTCCTAATGACGATGGAACTCTCAAATTGCGTCGAGATTCAATACATCGGCCTCCAGCCTACTTGTCTCCAAGGGTCTGTTGCTGCCTCGGGCACCTTATGGTTGTTCTCCTGTGATTTTAGATTATCGAATCCGACGCAATAATGATAGTTAATTGTAACGTTCAGGGCCTCCTAATGCCGATGGAACACTCAAATTGCGTCGAAATTCAATACATCGGCCTCCATCAGACTTGTCTCCAAGGGTCTGTTGCTGCCTTGGGCACCACATGGTCCTTCTCCTGTGAGTCTAAATTTTCGCATCCGACGCAAAAATGATAGTGAATTGCAACGCTTAGGGCCTCCTAATGACGATGGAACACTCAAATTGCGTCGAGATTCAATACATCGGCCTCCAGCCGACTTGTCTCCAAGGGGATATCGCTGCCTCGGGCACCACATGGTCCGTCTCCGGTGAGTCTAGATTTTCGAATCCGACGCAAAAATGATAGTTAATTGTAACGTTCAGGGCCTTGTAGTGACCATGGATCACTCAAATTGCGTCGAGATTCAATACATCGGCCTGCAGCCGACTTGTCTCCAAGGGTCTGTTGCTGCCTCGGGCACCACATGGTCCTTCTCCTGTGAGTCTAGATTTTCGAATCCGACGCAAAAATGATAGTGAATTGTAACGTTTAGGGCCTCCTAATGACGATGGAACACTCAAATTGCGTCGAGATTCAATACATCGGCCTCCAGCGGACTTGTCTCCAAGGGTCTGTTGCTGCCTCGGGCACCTTATGGTCGTTCTCTTGTAAGTCTAGATTTTCGAATCGGACGCAAATATGAAAGTTAATTGTAACGTTCATGGCCTCCTAATGCCGATGGAACACTCAAATTGCGTCGAGATTCAATACATCGGCCTCCAGCCGACTTGTCTCCAAGGGTCTGTTGCTGCCTCGGGCACCTTATGGTCGTTGTCTTGCAAGTCTAGATTATCGAATCCGACGCAAAAATGATAGTTAATTGTAACGTTTAGGGCCTCCTAATGACGATGGAACACTCAAATTGCGTCGAGATTCAATACATCGGCCTCCAGCCGACTTGTCTCCAAGGGGATATCGCTGCCTCGGGCCCCACATGGTCCGTCTCCGGTGAGTCTAGATTTTCGAATCCGACGCAAAAATGATAGTTAATTGTAACGTTCAGGGCCTTGTAATGACGATTGAACACTCAAATTGCGTCGAGATTCAATACATCGGCCTCCAGCCTACTTGTCTCCAAGGGTCTGTTGCTGCCTCGGGCACCTTATGGTTGTTCTCCTGTGATTTTAGATTATCGAATCCGACGCAATAATGATTGTTAAGTGTAACGTTTCGGGCCTCCTAATGACGATGGGACACTTAAATTGCGTCGAGATTCAATACATCGTCCTCCAGCCGACTTGTCTCCAAGGGTCTAATGCTGCCTCGGGAACCTTACGTTCGTTCTCTTGTAAGTCTAGAATTTCGAATCCGACGCAAAAATGATTGTTAATTGTAACGTTCAGGGCCTCCTAATGACGATGGAACTTTCAAATTGTGTCGAGATTCAATACATCGGCCTCCAGCCGACTTGTCTCGAAGGGGATATCGCTGCCTCGGGCACCACATGGTCCGTCTCCGGTGAGTCTAGATTTTCGAATCCGACGCAAAAATGATAGTTAATTGTAACGTTCAGGGCCTCCTAATGCCGATGGAACACTCAAATTGCGTCGAGATTCAATACATCGGCGTCCAGCCGACTTGTCTCCAAGGGTCTATTGCTGCCTCGGGCACCACATGGTCCTTCTCCTGTGAGTCTAGATTTTCGAACCCGACGCAAAACTGATAGTGAATTGAAACGATTAGGGCCTCCTAAAGACGAATGAACACTCAAATTGCGTCGAGATTCAATACATTGGCCTCCAGCCGACTTGTCTCCAAGGGTCTAATGCTGCCTCGGGCACCTTATGGTCGTTCTCTTGTAAGTCTAGATTTTCGAATCCGACGCAAAAATGATAGTTAATTGAAACGTTCAGGGCCTCGTAATGCCGATGGAACTCTCAAATTGCGTCGAGATTCAATACATCGTCCTCCAGCCGACTTGTCTCCAAGGGTCTATTGCTGCCTCGGGCACCTTATGGTCGTTCTCCTGTGAGTCTAGATTTTCGAATCCGACGCAAAATTGATTGTTAATTGTAACGTTCAGGGCCTCCTAATGACGATGGAACTCTCAAATTGCGTCGAGATTCAATACATCGGCCTCCAGCCGACTTGTCTCCAAGGGGATATCGCTAACTCGGGCACAAAATGGTCCGTCTCCGGTGAGTCTAGATTTTCGAATCCGACGCAAAAATGATAGTTAATTGTAACGTTCAGGGCCTTGTAATGACGATGGAACACTCAAATTGCGTCGAGATTCAATACATCGGCCTCCAGCCTACTTGTCTCCAAGGGTCTGTTGCTGCCTCGGGCACCTTATGGTTGTTCTCCTGTGATTTTAGATTATCGAATCCGATGCAATAATGAAAGTTAATTGTAACGTTCAGGGCCTCCTAATGCCGATGGAACACTCAAATTGCGTCGAGATTCAATACATCGGCCTACCGCCGACTTGCCTCCAAGGGTCTATTGCTGCCTCGGGCACCTCATGGTCCTTCTCCTGTGAGTCTAGATTTTCGAATCCGACGCAAAAATGATAGTTAATTCTAACGTTCAGGGCCTGCAGCCGACTTGTCTCCAAGGGTCTGTTGCTGCCTTGGGCACCACATGGTCCTTCTCCTGTGAGTCTAGATTTTCGCATCCGACGCAAAAATGATAGTGAATTGTAACGCTTAGGGCCTCCTAATGACGATGGAACACTCAAATTGCGTCGAGATTCAATACATCGGCCTCCAGCCGACTTGTCTCCAAGGGGATATCGCTGCCTCGGGCACCACATGGTCCGTCTCCGGTGAGTCTAGATTTCCGAATCCGACGCAAAAATGATAGTTAATTGTAACGTTCAGGGCCTTGTAATGACGATGGAACACTCAAATTGCGTCGAGATTCAATACATCGGCCTCCAGCCTACTTGTCTCCAAGGGTCTGTTGCTGCCTCGGGCACCTTATGGTTGTTCTCCTGTGATTTTAGATTATCGAATCCGACGCAATAATGATAGTTAATTGTAACGTTTAGGGCCTCCTAATGACGACGGAACACTCAAGTTGCGTCGAGATTCAATACATCGTCCTCCAGCCGACTTGTCTCCAAGGGTCTCATGCTGCCTCGGGAACCTTAAGTTCGTTCTCTTCTAAGTCTAGATTTTCGAATCCGACGCAAAAATGATTGTTAATTGTAACGTTCAGGGCCTCCTAATGACGATGGAACTCTCAAATTGCGTCGAGATTCAATACATCGGCCTCCAGCCTACTTGTCTCCAAGGGTCTGTTGCTGCCTCGGGCACCTTATGGTTGTTCTCCTGTGATTTTAGATTATCGAATCCGACGCAATAATGATTGTTAATTGTAACGTTCAGGGCCTCCTAATGACGATGGAACTCTCAAATTGCGTCGAGATTCAATACATCGGCCTCCAGCCGACTTGTCTCCAAGGGGATATCGCTAACTCGGGCACAAAATGGTCCGTCTCCGGTGAGTCTAGATTTTCGAATCCGACGCAAAAATGATAGTTAATTGTAACGTTCAGGGCCTTGTAATGACGATGGAACACTCAAAATGCGTCGAGATTCAATACATCGTCCTCCAGCCGACTTGTCTCCAAGGGTCTATTGCTGCCTGGGGCACCTTATGGTCGTTCTCCTGTGAGTCTAGATTTTCGAATCCGACGCAAAAATGATTGTTAATTGTAACGTTCAGGGCCTCCTAATGACGATGGAACTCTCAAATTGCGTCGAGATTCAATACATCGGCCTCCAGCCGACTTGTCTCCAAGGGGATATCGCTGCCTCGGGCCCCACATGGTCCGTCTCCGGTGAGTCTAGATTTTCGAATCCGACGCAAAAATGATAGTTAATTGTAACGTTCAGGGCCTTGTAATGACGATTGAACACTCAAATTGCGTCGAGATTCAATACATCGGCCTCCAGCCTACTTGTCTCCAAGGGTCTGTTGCTGCCTCGGGCACCTTATGGTTTTTCTCCTGTGATTTTAGATTATCGAATCCGACGCAATAATGATAGTTAATTGTAACGTTCAGGGCCTCCTAATGCCGATGGAACACTCAAATTGCGTCGAAATTCAATACATCGGCCTCCAGCCGACTTGTCTCCAAGGGTCTATTGCTGCCTCGGGCACCTTATGGTCGTTCTCCTGTGAGTCTAGATTTTCGAATCCGACGCAAAAATGATTGTTAATTGTAACGTTCAGGGCCTCCTAATGACGATGGAACTCTCAAATTGCGTCGAGATTCAATACATCGGCCTCCAGCCGACTTGTCTCCAAGGGGATATCGCTAACTCGGGCACAAAATGGTCCGTCTCCGGTGAGTCTAGATTTTCGAATCCGACGCAAAAATGATAGTTAATTGTAACGTTCAGGGCCTTGTAATGACGATGGAACACTCAAATTGCGTCGAGATTCAATACATCGGCCTCCAGCCTACTTGTCTCCAAGAGTCTGTTGCTGCCTCGGGCACCTTATGGTTGTTCTCCTGTGATTTTAGATTATCGAATCCGATGCAATAATGAAAGTTAATTGTAACGTTCAGGGCCTCCTAATGCCGATGGAACACTCAAATTGCGTCGAGATTCAATACATCGGCCTCCAGCCGACTTGCCTCCAAGGGTCTATTGCTGCCTCGGGCACCTCATGGTCCTTCTCCTGTGAGTCTAGATTTTCGAATCCGACGCAAAAATGATAGTTAATTCTAACGTTCAGGGCCTGCAGCCGACTTGTCTGCAAGGGTCTGTTGCTGCCTCGGGCACCTTATGGTCGTTCTCTTGTAAGTCTAGATTTTCGAATCGGACGCAAATATGAAAGTTAATTGTAACGTTCATGGCCTCCTAATGCCGATGGAACACTCAAATTGCGTCGAGATTCAATACATCGGCCTCCAGCCGACTTGTCTCCAAGGGTCTGTTGCTGCCTCGGGCACCTTATGGTCGTTGTCTTGTAAGTCTAGATTATCGAATCCGACGCAAAAATGATAGTTAATTGTAACGTTTAGGGCCTCCTAATGACGATGGAACACTCAAATTGCGTCGAGATTCAATACATCGGCCGACAGCCGACTTGTCTCCAAGGGTCTAATGCTGCCTCGGGCACCTGCTGGTCGTTCTCTTGTAAGTCTAGATTTTCGAATCCGACGCAAAAATGATAGTTAATTGAAACGTTTTGGGCCTCCTAATGCCGATGGAACTCCCAAAATGCGTCGAGATTCAATACATCGTCCTCCAGCCGACTTGTCTCCAAGGGTCTATTGCTGCCTGGGGCACCTTATGGTCGTTCTCCTGTGAGTCTAGATTTTCGAATCCGACGCAAAAATGATTGTTAATTGTAACGTTCAGGGCCTCCTAATGACGATGGAACTCTCAAATTGCGTCGAGATTCAATACATCGGCCTCCAGCCGACTTGTCTCCAAGGGGATATCGCTGCCTCGGGCCCCACATGGTCCGTCACCGGTGAGTCTAGATTTTCGAATCCAACGCAAAAATGATAGTTAATTGTAACGTTCAGGGCCTTGTAATGACGATTGAACACTCAAATTGCGTCGAGATTCAATCCATCGGCCTCCAGCCTACTTGTCTCCAAGGGTCTGTTGCTGCCTCGGGCACCTTATGGTTTTTCTCCTGTGATTTTAGATTATCGAATCCGACGCAATAATGATAGTTAAGTGTAACGTTTCGGGCCTCCTAATGACGATGGGACACTCAAATTGCGTCGAGATTCAATACATCGTCCTCCAGCCGACTTGTCTCCAAGGGTCTAATGCTGCCTCGGGAACCTTACGTTCGTTCTCTTGTAAGTCTAGATTTTCGAATCCGACGCAAAAATGATTGTTAATTGTAACGTTCAGGGCCTCCTAATGACGATGGAACTTTCAAATTGCGTCGAGATTCAATACATCGGCCTCCAGCCGACTTGTCTCGAAGGGGATATCGCTGCCTCGGGCACCACATGGTCCGTCTCCGGTGAGTCTAGATTTTCGAATCCGACGCAAAAATGATAGTTAATTGTAACGTTCAGGGCCTTGTAATGACAATGGAACACTCAAATTGCGTCGAGATTCAATACATCGGCCTCCAGCCTACTTGTCTCCAAGGGTCTGTTGCTGCCTCGGGCACCTTATGGTTGTTCTCCTGTGATTTTAGATTATCGAATCCGACGCAATAATGATAGATAACTGTAACGTTTCGGGCCTCCTAATGACGATGGGACACTCAAATTGCGTCGAGATTCAATACATCGTCCTCCAGCCGACTTGTCTCCAAGGGTCTAATGCTGCCTCGGGAACCTTACGTTCGTTCTCTTGTAAGTCTAGATTTTCGAATCCGACGCAAAAATGATAGTTAATTGAAACGTTCAGGGCCTCGTAATGCCGATGGAACTCTCAAATTGCGTCGAGATTCAATACATCGTCCTCCAGCCGACTTGTCTCCAAGGGTCTATTGCTGCCTCGGGCACCTTATGGTCGTTCTCCTGTGAGTCTAGATTTTCGAATCCGACGCAAAAATGATTGTTAATTGTAACGTTCAGGGCCTCCTAATGACGATGGAACTCTCAAATTGCGTCGAGATTCAATACATCGGCCTCCAGCCGACTTGTCTCCAAGGGGATATCGCTGCCTCGGGCCCCACATGGTCCGTCTCCGGTGAGTCTAGATTTTCGAATCCGACGCAAAAATGATAGTTAATTGTAACGTTCAGGGCCTTGTAATGACGATGGAACACTCAAATTGCGTCGAGATTCAATACATCGGCCTCCAGCCTACTTGTCTCCAAGGGTCTGTTGCTGCCTCGGGCACCTTATGGTCGTTGTCTTGTAAGTCTAGATTATCGAATCCGACGCAAAAATGATAGTTAATTGTAACGTTTGGGGCCTCCTAATGACGATGGAACACTCAAATTGCGTCGAGATTCAATACATCGGCCTCCAGCCGACTTGTCTCCAAGGGTCTAATGCTGCCTCGGGCACCTGATGGTCGATCTCTTGTAAGTCTAGATTTTCGAATCCGACGCAAAAATGATAGTTAATTGAAACGTTTAGGGCCTCCTAATGCCGATGGAACTCCCAAATTGCGTCGAGATTCAATACATCGTCCTCCAGCCGACTTGTCTCCAAGGGTCTATTGCTGCCTGGGGCACCTTATGGTCGTTCTCCTGTGAGTCTAGATTTTCGAATCCGACGCAAAAATGATTGTTAATTGTAACGTTCAGGGCCTCCTAATGACGATGGAACTCTCAAATTGCGTCGACATTCAATACATCGGCCTCCAGCCGACTTGTCTCCAAGGGGATATCGCTGCCTCGGGCACCACATGGTCCGTCTCCGGTGAGTCTAGATTTTCGAATCCGACGCAAAAATGATAGTTAATTGTAACGTTCAGGGCCTTGTAATGACAATGGAACACTCAAATTGCGTCGAGATTCAATACATCGGCCTCCAGCCTACTTGTCTCCAAGGGTCTGTTGCTGCCTCGGGCACCTTATGGTTGTTCTCCTGTGATTTTAGATTATCGAATCCGACGCAATAATGATAGATAACTGTAACGTTTCGGGCCTCCTAATGACGATGGGACACTCAAATTGCGTCGAGATTCAATACATCGTCCTCCAGCCGACTTGTCTCCAAGGGTCTAATGCTGCCTCGGGAACCTTACGTTCGTTCTCTTGTAAGTCTAGATTTTCGAATCCGACGCAAAAATGATTGTTAATTGTTACGTTCAGGGCCTCCTAATGACGATGGAACTCTCAAATTGCGTCGAGATTCAATAAATCGGCCTCCAGCCGACTTGTCTCGAAGGGGATATCGCTGCCTCGGGCACCACATGGTCCGTCTCCGGTGAGTCTAGATTTTCGAATCCGACGCAAAAATGATAGTTAATTGTAACGTTCAGGGCCTCCTAATGCCGATGGAACACTCAAATTGCGTCGAGATTCAATACATCGGCCTCCAGCCGACTTGTCTCCAAGGGTCTATTGCTGCCTCGGGCACCACATGGTCCTTCTCCTGTGAGTCTAGATTTTCGAACCCGACGCAAAACTGATAGTGAATTGTAACGTTTAGGGCCTCCTAATGACGATGGAACACTCAAATTGCGTCGACATTCAATACATCGGCCTCCAGCCGACTTGTCTCCAAGGGTCTAATGCTGCCTCGGGCACCTTATGGTCGTTCTCTTGTAAGTCTAGATTTTCGAATCCGACGCAAAAATGATAGTTAATTGAAACGTTCAGGGCCTCGTAATGCCGATGGAACTCTCAAATTGCGTCGAGATTCAATACATCGTCCTCCAGCCGACTTGTCTCCAAGGGTCTATTGCTGCCTCGGGCACCTTATGGTCGTTCTCCTGTGAGTCTAGATTTTCGAATCCGACGCAAAAATGATTGTTAATTGTAACGTTCAGGGCCTCCTAATGACGATGGAACTCTCAAATTGCGTCGAGATTCAATACATCGGCCCCCAGCCGACTTGTCTCCAAGGGGATATCGCTAACTCGGGCACAACATGGTCCGTCTCCGGTGAGTCTAGATTTTCGAATCCGACGCAAAAATGATAGTTAATTGTAACGTTCAGGGCCTTGTAATGACGATGGAACACTCAAATTGCGTCGAGATTCAATACATCGGCCTCCAGCCTACTTGTCTCCAAGGGTCTGTTGCTGCCTCGAGCACCTTATGGTTGTTCTCCTGTGATTTTAGATTATCGAATCCGACGCAATAATGATAGTTAATTGTAACGTTTAGGGCCTCCTAATGACAACGGGACACTCAAATTGCGTCGAGATTCAATACATCGTCCTCCAGCCGACTTGTCTCCAAGGGTCTAATGCTGCCTCGGGAACCTTAAGTTCGTTCTCTTGTAAGTCTAGATTTTCGAATCCGACGCAAAAATGATTGTTAATTGTAACGTTCAGGGCCTCCTAATGACGATGGAACTCTCAAATTGCGTCGAGATTCAATACATCGGCCTCCAGCCTACTTGTCTCCAAGGGCCTGTTGCTGCCTCGGGCACCTTATGGTTGTTCTCCTGTGATTCTAGATTATCGAATCCGATGCAATAATGATAGTTAATTGTAACGTTCAGGGCCTCCTAATGCCGATGGAACACTCAAATTGCGTCGAGATTCAATACATCGGCCTCCAGCCGACTTGTCTCCAAGGGTCTATTGCTGCCTCGGGCACCTCATGGTCCTTCTCCTGTGAGTCTAGATTTTCGAATCCGACGCAAAAATGATAGTTAATTCTAACGTTCAGGGCCTGCAGCCGACTTGTCTCCAAGGGTCTGTTGCTGCCTTGGGCACCACATGGTCCTTCTCCTGTGAGTCTAGATTTTCGAATCCGACGCAAAAATGATAGTTAATTGTAACGTTCAAGGCCTCCTAATGCCGATGGAACACTCAAATTGCGTCGAGATTCAATTCTTCGGCCTCCAGCCGACTTGTCTCCAAGGGTCTATTGCTGCCTCGGGCACCACATGGTCCTTCTCCTGTGAGTCTAGATTTTCGAACCCGACGCAAAACTGATAGTGAATTGTAACGTTTAGGGCCTCCTAATGACGATGGAACACTCAAATTGCGTCGACATTCAATACATGGGCCTCCAGCCGACTTGTCTCCAAGGGTCTAATGCTGCCTCGGGCACCTTATGGTCGTTCTCTTGTAAGTCTAGATTTTCGAATCCGACGCAAAAATGATAGTTAATTGAAACGTTCAGGGCCTCGTAATGCCGATGGAACTCTCAAATTGCGTCGAGATTCAATACATCGTCCTCCAGCCGACTTGTCTCCAAGGGTCTAATGCTGCCTCGGGAACCTTACGTTCGTTCTCTTGTAAGTCTAGATTTTCGAATCCGACGCAAAAATGTTTGTTAATTGTAACGTTCAGGGCCTCCTAATGACGATGGAACTCTCAAATTGCGTCGAGATTCAATACATCGGCCTCCAGCCGACTTGTCTCCAAGGGGATATCGCTGCCTCGGGCACCACATGGTCCGTCTCCGGTGAGTCTAGATTTTCGAATCCGACGCAAAAATGATAGTTAACTGTAACGCTCAGGGCCTTGTAATGACGATGGAACACTCAAATTGCGTCGAGATTCAATACATCGGCCTCCAGCCGACTTGTCTCCAAGGGTCTGTTGCTGCCTCGGGCACCTTATGGTCGTTGTCTTGTAAGTCTAGATTATCGAATCCGACGCAAAAATGATAGTTAATTGTAACGTTTGGGGCCTCCTAATGACGATGGAACACTCAAATTGCGTCGAGATTCAATACATCGGCCTCCAGCCGACTTGTCTCCAAGGGTCTAATGCTGCCTCGGGCACCTGATGGTCGATCTCTTGTAAGTCTAGATTTTCGAATCCGACGCAAAAATGATAGTTAATTGAAACGTTTAGGGCCTCCTAATGCCGATGGAACTCCCAAATTGCGTCGAGATTCAATACATCGTCCTCCAGCCGACTTGTCTCCAAGGGTCTATTGCTGCCTGGGGCACCTTATGGTCGTTCTCCTGTGAGTCTAGATTTTCGAATCCGACGCAAAAATGATTGTTAATTGTAACGTTCAGGGCCTCCTAATGACGATGGAACTCTCAAATTGCGTCGACATTCAATACATCGGCCTCCAGCCGACTTGTCTCCAAGGGGATATCGCTGCCTCGGGCACCACATGGTCCGTCTCCGGTGAGTCTAGATTTTCGAATCCGACGCAAAAATGATAGTTAATTGTAACGTTCAGGGCCTTGTAATGACAATGGAACACTCAAATTGCGTCGAGATTCAATACATCGGCCTCCAGCCTACTTGTCTCCAAGGGTCTGTTGCTGCCTCGGGCACCTTATGGTTGTTCTCCTGTGATTTTAGATTATCGAATCCGACGCAATAATGATAGATAACTGTAACGTTTCGGGCCTCCTAATGACGATGGGACACTCAAATTGCGTCGAGATTCAATACATCGTCCTCCAGCCGACTTGTCTCCAAGGGTCTAATGCTGCCTCGGGAACCTTACGTTCGTTCTCTTGTAAGTCTAGATTTTCGAATCCGACGCAAAAATGATTGTCAATTGTTACGTTCAGGGCCTCCTAATGACGATGGAACTCTCAAATTGCGTCGAGATTCAATACATCGGCCTCCAGCCGACTTGTCTCGAAGGGGATATCGCTGCCTCGGGCACCACATGGTCCGTCTCCGGTGAGTCTAGATTTTCGAATCCGACGCAAAAATGATAGTTAATTGTAACGTTCAGGGCCTCCTAATGCCGATGGAACACTCAAATTGCGTCGAGATTCAATACATCGGCCTCCAGCCGAATTGTCTCCAAGGGTCTATTGCTGCCTCGGGCACCACATGGTCCTTCTCCTGTGAGTCTAGATTTTCGAACCCGACGCAAAACTGATAGTGAATTGTAACGTTTAGGGCCTCCTAATGACGATGGAACACTCAAATTGCGTCGACATTCAATACATCGGCCTCCAGCCGACTTGTCTCCAAGGGTCTAATGCTGCCTCGGGCACCTTATGGTCGTTCTCTTGTAAGTCTAGATTTTCGAATCCGACGCAAAAATGATAGTTAATTGAAACGTTCAGGGCCTCGTAATGCCGATGGAACTCTCAAATTGCGTCGAGATTCAATACATCGTCCTCCAGCCGACTTGTCTCCAAGGGTCTATTGCTGCCTCGGGCACCTTATGGTCGTTCTCCTGTGAGTCTAGATTTTCGAATCCGACGCAAAAATGATTGTTAATTGTAACGTTCAGGGCCTCCTAATGACGATGGAACTCTCAAATTGCGTCGAGATTCAATACATCGGCCCCCAGCCGACTTGTCTCCAAGGGGATATCGCTAACTCGGGCACAACATGGTCCGTCTCCGGTGAGTCTAGATTTTCGAATCCGACGCAAAAATGATAGTTAATTGTAACGTGCAGGGCCTTGTAATGACGATGGAACACTCAAATTGCGTCGAGATTCAATACATCGGCCTCCAGCCTACTTGTCTCCAAGGGTCTGTTGCTGCCTCGAGCACCTTATGGTTGTTCTCCTGTGATTTTAGATTATCGAATCCGACGCAATAATGATAGTTAATTGTAACGTTTAGGGCCTCCTAATGACGACGGGACACTCAAATTGCGTCGAGATTCAATACATCGTCCTCCAGCCGACTTGTCTCCAAGGGTCTAATGCTGCCTCGGGAACCTTAAGTTCGTTCTCTTGTAAGTCTAGATTTTCGAATCCGACGCAAAAATGATTGTTAATTGTAACGTTCAGGGCCTCCTAATGACGATGGAACTCTCAAATTGCGTCGAGATTCAATACATCGGCCTCCAGCCTACTTGTCTCCAAGGGCCTGTTGCTGCCTCGGGCACCTTATGGTTGTTCTCCTGTGATTCTAGATTATCGAATCCGATGCAATAATGATAGTTAATTGTAACGCTCAGGGCCTCCTAATGCCGATGGAACACTCAAATTGCGTCGAGATTCAATACATCGGCCTCCAGCCGACTTGTCTCCAAGGGTCTATTGCTGCCTCGGGCACCTCATGGTCCTTCTCCTGTGAGTCTAGATTTTCGAATCCGACGCAAAAATGATAGTTAATTCTAACGTTCAGGGCCTGCAGCCGACTTGTCTCCAAGGGTCTGTTGCTGCCTTGGGCACCACATGGTCCTTCTCCTGTGAGTCTAGATTTTCGAATCCGACGCAAAAATGATAGTTAATTGTAACGTTCAAGGCCTCCTAATGCCGATGGAACACTCAAATTGCGTCGAGATTCAATTCTTCGGCCTCCAGCCGACTTGTCTCCAAGGGTCTATTGCTGCCTCGGGCACCACATGGTCCTTCTCCTGTGAGTCTAGATTTTCGAACCCGACGCAAAACTGATAGTGAATTGTAACGTTTAGGGCCTCCTAATGACGATGGAACACTCAAATTGCGTCGACATTCAATACATGGGCCTCCAGCCGACTTGTCTCCAAGGGTCTAATGCTGCCTCGGGCACCTTATGGTCGTTCTCTTGTAAGTCTAGATTTTCGAATCCGACGCAAAAATGATAGTTAATTGAAACGTTCAGGGCCTCGTAATGCCGATGGAACTCTCAAATTGCGTCGAGATTCAATACATCGTCCTCCAGCCGACTTGTCTCCAAGGGTCTATTGCTGCCTCGGGCACCTTATGGTCGTTCTCCTGTGAGTCTAGATTTTCGAATCCGACGCAAAAATGATTGTTAATTGTAACGTTCAGGGCCTCCTAATGACGATGGAACTCTCAAATTGCGTCGAGATTCAATACATCGGCCTCCAGCCGACTTGTCTCCAAGGGACTAATGCTGCCTCAGGCACCTTATGGTCGTTCTCTTGTAAGTCTAGATTTTCGAATCCGACGTAAAAATGATAGTTAATTGAAACGTTCAGGGCCTCGTAATGCTGATGGAACTCTCAAATTGCGTCGAGATTCAATACATCGGCCTCCAGCCGACTTGTCTCCAAGGGTCTATTGCTGCCTCGGGCACCTGATGGTCGTTCTCTTGTAAGTCTAGATTTTCGAATCCGACGCAAAAATGATAGTTAATTGTAACGTTTAGGGCCTCCTAATGACGATGGAACACTCAAATTGCGTCGAGATTCAATACATCGGCCTCCAGCCTACTTGTCTCCAAGGGTCTGTTGCTGCCTCGGGCACCTTATGGTTGTTCTCCTGTGATTTTAGATTATCGAATCCGACGCAATAATGATAGTTAATTGTAACGTTCAGGGCCTCCTAATGCCGATGGAACACTCAAATTGCGTCGAGATTCAATACATCGGCCTCCAGCCGACTTGTCTCCAAGGGTCTATTGCTGCCTTGGGCACCTCATGGTCCTTCTCCTGTGAGTCTAGATTTTCGAATCCGACGCAAAAATGATAGTTAATTCTAACGTTCAGGGCCTGCAGCCGACTTGTATCCAAGAGTCTGTTGCTGCCTCGGGCACCACATGGTCCTTCTCCTGTGAGCCTAGATTTTCGAATCCGACGCAAAAATGATAGTGAATTGTAACGTTTAGGGCCTCCTAATGACGATGGAACACTCAAATTGAGTCGAGATTCAATACATCGGCCTCCAGCCGACTTGTCTCCAAGGGTCTGTTGCTGCCCCGGGCACCTTATGGTCGTTGTCTTGTAAGTCTAGATTATCGAATCCGACGCAAAAATGATAGTTAATTGTAACGTTTAGGGCCTCCTAATGACGATGGAACACTCAAATTGCGTCGAGATTCAATACATCGGCCTCCAGCCGACTTGTCTCCAAGGGGATATCGCTGCCTCGGGCACCACATGGTCCGTCTCCGGTGAGTCTAGATTTTCGAATCCGACGCAAAAATGATAGTTAATTGTAACGTTCAGGGCCTCCTAATGCCGATGTAACACTCAAATTGCGTCGAGATTCAATACATCGGCCTCCAGCCGACTTGTCTCCAAGGGTCTATTGCTGCCTCGGGCACCACATGGTCCTTCTCCTGTGAGTCTAGATTTTCGAACCCGACGCAAAACTGATAGTGAATTGTAACGTTTAGGGCCTCCTAATGACGATGGAACACTCAAATTGCGTCGAGATTCAATACATCGGCCTCCAGCCGACTTGTCTCCAAGGGTCTATTGCTGCCTCGGGCACCTCATGGTCCTTCTCCTGTGAGTCTAGATTTTCGAATCCGACGCAAAAATGATAGTTAATTGTAAGGTTCAGGGCCTCCTAATGTCGATGGAACTCTCAAATTGCGTCGAGATTCAATACATCGGCTCCAGCCGACTTGTCTCCAAGGGGATATCGCTGCCTCGGGCACCACATGGTCCGTCTCCGGTGAGTCTAGAATTTCGAATTCGACGCAAAAATGATAGTTAATTGTAACGTTCAGGGCCTCCTAATGCCGATGGAACACTCAAATTGCGTCGAGATTCAATACATCGGCCACCAGCCGACTTGTCTCCGAGGGTCTATTGCTGCATCGGGCGCCTTATGGTCGTTCTCCTGTGAGTCTAGATTTTCGAATCCGACGCAAAAATGATAGTTAATTGTTCGTTCAGGGCCTTGTAATGACGATGGAACACTCAAATTGCGTCGAGATTCAATTCATCGGCCTGCAGCCGACTTGTCTCCAAGGGTCTATTGCTGCCTCGGGCACCACATGGTCCTTCTCCTGTGAGTCTAGATTTTCGAACCCGACGCAAAACTGGTAGTGAATTGCAACGTTTAGGGCCTCCTAATGACGATGGAACACTCAAATTGCGTCGAGATTCAATACATCGGCCTCCAGCCGACTTGTCTCCAAGGGTCTGTTGCTGCCTCAGGCACCTAATGGTCTTTCTCTTGTGAGTCTAAATTTTCGAATCCGACGCAAAAATGATAGTTAAATGTAACGTTCAGGGCCTTGTAATGACGATGGAACACTCAAATTGCGTCGAGATTCAATACATCGGCCTGCAGCCGACTTGTCTCCAAGGGTCTATTGCTGCCTCGGGCACCACATGGTCCTTCTCCTGCGAGTCTAGATTTTCGAATCCGACGCAAAAATGATAGTTAATTGAAACGTTCAGGGCCTCGTAATGCTGATGGAACTCTCAAATTGCGTCGAGATTCAATACATCGGCCACCAGCCGACTTGTCTCCGAGGGTCTATTGCTGCATCGGGCGCCTTATGGTCGTTCTCCTGTGAGTCTAGATTTTCGAATCCGACGCAAAAATGATAGTTAATTGTTCGTTCAGGGCCTTGTAATGACGATGGAACACTCAAATTGCGTCGAGATTCAATACATCGGCCTGCAGCCGACTTGTCTCCAAGGGTCTGATGCTGCCTCGGGCACCACATGGTCCTTCTCCTGTGAGTCTAGATTTTCGAATCCGACGCAAAAATGATAGTGAATTGTAACGTTTAGGGCCTCCTAATGACGATGGAACTCCCAAATTGCGTCGAGATTCAATACATCGTCCTCCAGCCGACTTGTCTCCAAGGGTCTATTGCTGCCTGGGGCACCTTATGGTCGTTCTCCTGTGAGTCTAGATTTTCGAATCCGACGCAAAAATGATTGTTAATTGTAACGTTCAGGCCCTCCTAATGACGATGGAATTCTCAAATTGCGTCGAGATTCAATACATCGGCCTCCAGCCGACTTGTCTCCAAGGGGATATCGCTGCCTCGGGCACCACATGGTCCGTCTCCGGTGAGTCTAGATTTTCGAATCCGACGCAAAAATGATAGTTAATTGTAACGTTCAGGGCTTTGTAATGACGATGGAACACTCAAATTGCGTCGAGATTCAATACATAGGCCTCCAGCCTACTTGTCTCCAAGGGTCTGTTGCTGCCTCGGGCACCTTATGGTTGTTCTCCTGTGATTTTAGATTATCGAATCCGACGCAATAATGATAGTTAACTGTAACGTTTCGGGCCTCCTAATGACGATGGGACACTCAAATTGCGTCGAGATTCAATACATCGTCCTCCAGCCGACTTGTCTCCAAGGGTGTAATGCTGCCTCGGGAACCTTACGTTCGTTCTCTTGTAAGTCTAGATTTTCGAATCCGACGCAAAAATGATTGTTAATTGTAACGTTCAGGGCCTCCTAATGACGATGGAACTCTCAAATTGCGTCGAGATTCAATACATCGGCCTCCAGCCGACTTGTTTCGAAGGGGATATCGCTGCCTCGGGCACCACATGGTCCGTCTCCGGTGAGTCTAGATTTTCGAATCCGACGCAAAAATCATAGTTAATTGTAACGTTCAGGGCCTCCTAATGCCGATGTAACACTCAAATTACGTCGAGATTCAATACATCGGCCTCCAGCCGACTTGTCTCCAAGGGTCTATTGCTGCCTCGGGCACCACATGGTCCTTCTCCTGTGAGTCTAGATTTTCGAACCCGACGCAAAACTGATAGTGAATTGTAACGTTTAGGGCCTCCTAATGACGATGGAACTCTCAAATTGCGTCGAGATTCAATACATCGGCCTCCAGCCGACTTGTCTCCAAGGGTCTATTGCTGCCTCGGGCACCTCATGGTCCTTCTCCTGTGAGTCTAGATTTTCGAATCCGACGCAAAAATGATAGTTAATTGTAAGGTTCAGGGCCTCCTAATGTCGATGGAACTCTCAAATTGCGTCGAGATTCAATACATCGGCTCCAGCCGACTTGTCTCCAAGGGGATATCGCTGCCTCGGGCACCACATGGTCCGTCTCCGGTGAGTCTAGAATTTCGAATTCGACGCAAAAATGATAGTTAATTGTAACTTTCAGGGCCTCCTAATGCCGATGGAACACTCAAATTGCGTCGAGATTCAATACATCGGCCACCAGCCGACTTGTCTCCGAGGGTCTATTGCTGCATCGGGCGCCTTATGGTCGTTCTCCTGTGAGTCTAGATTTTCGAATCCGACGCAAAAATGATAGTTAATTGTTCGTTCAGGGCCTTGTAATGACGATGGAACACTCAAATTGCGTCGAGATTCAATACATCGGCCTCCAGCCGACTTGTCTCCAAGGGTCTGTTGCTGCCTCAGGCACCTAATGGTCTTTGTCTTGTGAGTCTAAATTTTCGAATCCGACGCAAAAATGATAGTTAAATGTAACGTTCAGGGCCTTGTAATGACGATGGAACACTCAAATTGCGTCGAGATTCAATACATCGGCCTGCAGCCGACTTGTCTCCAAGGGTCTATTGCTGCCTCGGGCACCACATGGTCCTTCTCCTGCGAGTCTAGATTTTCGAATCCGACGCAAAAATGATAGTGAATTGTAACGTTTAGGGCCTCCTAATGACGATGGAACACTCAAATTGCGTCGAGATTCAATACATCGGCCTCCAGCCGACTTGTCTCCAAGGGTCTATTGCTGCCTCGGGCACCACATGGTCCTTCTCCTGTGAGTCTAAATTTTCGAATCCGACGCAAAAATGATAGTTAATTGTAACGTTCAGGGCCTTGTAGTGACGATGGAACACTCAAATTGCGTCGAGATTCAATACATCGGCCTGCAGCCGACTTGTCTCCAAGGGTCTGATGCTGCCTCGGGCACCACATGGTCCTTCTCCTGTGAGTCTAGATTTTCGAATCCGACGCAAAAATGATAGTGAATTGTAACGTTTAGGGCCTCCTAATGACGATGGAACACTCAAATTGCGTCGAGATTCAATACATCGGCCTCCAGCCGACTTGTCTCCAAGGGTCTGTTGCTGCCTCGGGCACCTTATGGTCGTTCTCCTGTGAGTCTAGATTTTCGAATCCGACGCAAAAATGATAGTTAATTGTTCGTTCAGGGCCTTGTAATGACGATGGAACACTCAAATTGCGTCGAGATTCAATACATCGGCCTGCAGCCGACTTGTCTCCAAGGGTCTATTGCTGCCTCGGGCACGACATGGTCCTTCTCCTGTGAGTCTAGATTTTCGAACCCGACGCAAAACTGGTAGTGAATTGCAACGTTTAGGGCCTCCTAATGACGATGGAACACTCAAATTGCGTCGAGATTCAATACATCGGCCTCCAGCCGACTTGTCTCCAAGGGTCTGTTGCTGCCTCAGGCACCTAATGGTCTTTCTCTTGTGAGTCTAAATTTTCGAATCCGACGCAAAAATGATAGTTAAATGTAACGTTCAGGGCCTTGTAATGACGATGGAACACTCAAATTGCGTCGAGATTCAATACATCGGCCTGCAGCCGACTTGTCTCCAAGGGTCTATTGCTGCCTCGGCACCACATGGTCCTTCTCCTGCGAGTCTAGATTTTCGAATCCGACGCAAAAATGATAGTGAATTGTAACGTTTAGGGCCTCCTAATGACGATGGAACACTCAAATTGCGTCGAGATTCAATACATCGGCCTCCAGCCGACTTGTCTCCAAGGGTCTATTGCTGCCTCGGGCACCACATGGTCCTTCTCCTGTGAGTCTAAATTTTCGAATCCGACGCAAAAATGATAGTTAATTGTAACGTTCAGGGCCTTGTAGTGACGATGGAACACTCAAATTGCGTCGAGATTCAATACATCGGCCTGCAGCCGACTTGTCTCCAAGGGTCTGATGCTGCCTCGGGCACCACATGGTCCTTCTCCTGTGAGTCTAGATTTTCGAATCCGACGCAAAAATGATAGTGAATTGTAACGTTTAGGGCCTCCTAATGACGATGGAACACTCAAATTGCGTCGAGATTCAATACATCGGCCTCCAGCCGACTTGTCTCCAAGGGTCTGTTGCTGCCTCGGGCACCTTATGGTCGTTCTCCTGTGAGTCTTGATTTTCGAATCCGACGCAAAAATGATAGTTAATTGTAACGTTCAGGGCCTCCTAATGCCGATGGAACACTCAAATTGCGTCGAGATCCAATACATCGGCCTCCAGCCGACTTGTCTCCAAGGGTCTGTTGCTGCCTCGGGCACCACATGGTCCTTCTCCTGCGAGTCCAGATGTTCGAATCAGACGCAAAAATGATAGTGAATTGCAACGTTTAGGGCCTCCTAATGACGATGGAACACTCAAATTGCGTCGAGATTCAATACATCGGCCTCCAGCCGACTTGTCTCCAAGGGGATATCCGCTGCCTCGGGCACCACATGGTCCGTCTCCGGTGAGTCTAGATTTTCGAATTCGACGCAAAAATGATAGTTAATTGTAACGTTCAGGGCCTTGTAATGACGATGGAACACTCAAATTGCGTCGAGATTCAATACATCGGCCTGCAGCCGACTTGTCTCCAAGAGTGTATTGCTGCCTCGGGCACCACATGGTCATTCCCCTGTGAGTCTACATTTTCGAATCCGACGCAAAATAGATAGTTAATTGTAAGGTTCAGGGCCTCCTAATGTCGATGGAACTCTCAAATTGCGTCGAGATTCAATACATCGGCCTGCAGCCGACTTGTCTCCAAGGGTCTATTGCTGCCTCGGGCACCACATGGTCCTTCTCCTGTGAGTCTAAATTTTCGAATCCGACGCAAAAATGATAGTTAATTGTAACTTTCAGGGCCTCCTAATGCCGATGGAACACTCAAATTGCGTCGAGATTCAATACATCGGCCACCAGCCGACTTGTCTCCGAGGGTCTATTGCTGCATCGGGCGCCTTATGGTCGTTCTCCTGTGAGTCTAGATTTTCGAATCCGACGCAAAAATGATAGTTAATTGTTCGTTCAGGGCCTTGTAATGACGATGGAACACTCAAATTGCGTCGAGATTCAATACATCGGCCTCCAGCCGACTTGTCTCCAAGGGTCTGTTGCTGCCTCAGGCACCTAATGGTCTTTGTCTTGTGAGTCTAAATTTTCGAATCCGACGCAAAAATGATAGTTAAATGTAACGTTCAGGGCCTTGTAATGACGATGGAACACTCAAATTGCGTCGAGATTCAATACATCGGCCTGCAGCCGACTTGTCTCCAAGGGTCTATTGCTGCCTCGGGCACCACATGGTCCTTCTCCTGCGAGTCTAGATTTTCGAATCCGACGCAAAAATGATAGTGAATTGTAACGTTTAGGGCCTCCTAATGACGATGGAACACTCAAATTGCGTCGAGATTCAATACATCGGCCTCCAGCCGACTTGTCTCCAAGGGTCTATTGCTGCCTCGGGCACCACATGGTCCTTCTCCTGTGAGTCTAAATTTTCGAATCCGACGCAAAAATGATAGTTAATTGTAACGTTCAGGGCCTTGTAGTGACGATGGAACACTCAAATTGCGTCGAGATTCAATACATCGGCCTGCAGCCGACTTGTCTCCAAGGGTCTGATGCTGCCTCGGGCACCACATGGTCCTTCTCCTGTGAGTCTAGATTTTCGAATCCGACGCAAAAATGATAGTGAATTGTAACGTTTAGGGCCTCCTAATGACGATGGAACACTCAAATTGCGTCGAGATTCAATACATCGGCCTCCAGCCGACTTGTCTCCAAGGGTCTGTTGCTGCCTCGGGCACCTTATGGTCGTTCTCCTGTGAGTCTAGATTTTCGAATCCGACGCAAAAATGATAGTTAATTGTTCGTTCAGGGCCTTGTAATGACGATGGAACACTCAAATTGCGTCGAGATTCAATACATCGGCCTGCAGCCGACTTGTCTCCAAGGGTCTATTGCTGCCTCGGGCACGACATGGTCCTTCTCCTGTGAGTCTAGATTTTCGAACCCGACGCAAAACTGGTAGTGAATTGCAACGTTTAGGGCCTCCTAATGACGATGGAACACTCAAATTGCGTCGAGATTCAATACATCGGCCTCCAGCCGACTTGTCTCCAAGGGTCTGTTGCTGCCTCAGGCACCTAATGGTCTTTCTCTTGTGAGTCTAAATTTTCGAATCCGACGCAAAAATGATAGTTAAATGTAACGTTCAGGGCCTTGTAATGACGATGGAACACTCAAATTGCGTCGAGATTCAATACATCGGCCTGCAGCCGACTTGTCTCCAAGGGTCTATTGCTGCCTCGGCACCACATGGTCCTTCTCCTGCGAGTCTAGATTTTCGAATCCGACGCAAAAATGATAGTGAATTGTAACGTTTAGGGCCTCCTAATGACGATGGAACACTCAAATTGCGTCGAGATTCAATACATCGGCCTCCAGCCGACTTGTCTCCAAGGGTCTATTGCTGCCTCGGGCACCACATGGTCCTTCTCCTGTGAGTCTAAATTTTCGAATCCGACGCAAAAATGATAGTTAATTGTAACGTTCAGGGCCTTGTAGTGACGATGGAACACTCAAATTGCGTCGAGATTCAATACATCGGCCTGCAGCCGACTTGTCTCCAAGGGTCTGATGCTGCCTCGGGCACCACATGGTCCTTCTCCTGTGAGTCTAGATTTTCGAATCCGACGCAAAAATGATAGTGAATTGTAACGTTTAGGGCCTCCTAATGACGATGGAACACTCAAATTGCGTCGAGATTCAATACATCGGCCTCCAGCCGACTTGTCTCCAAGGGTCTGTTGCTGCCTCGGGCACCTTATGGTCGTTCTCCTGTGAGTCTTGATTTTCGAATCCGACGCAAAAATGATAGTTAATTGTAACGTTCAGGGCCTCCTAATGCCGATGGAACACTCAAATTGCGTCGAGATCCAATACATCGGCCTCCAGCCGACTTGTCTCCAAGGGTCTGTTGCTGCCTCGGGCACCACATGGTCCTTCTCCTGCGAGTCCAGATGTTCGAATCAGACGCAAAAATGATAGTGAATTGCAACGTTTAGGGCCTCCTAATGACGATGGAACACTCAAATTGCGTCGAGATTCAATACATCGGCCTCCAGCCGACTTGTCTCCAAGGGGATATCCGCTGCCTCGGGCACCACATGGTCCGTCTCCGGTGAGTCTAGATTTTCGAATTCGACGCAAAAATGATAGTTAATTGTAACGTTCAGGGCCTTGTAATGACGATGGAACACTCAAATTGCGTCGAGATTCAATACATCGGCCTGCAGCCGACTTGTCTCCAAGAGTGTATTGCTGCCTCGGGCACCACATGGTCATTCCCCTGTGAGTCTACATTTTCGAATCCGACGCAAAATAGATAGTTAATTGTAAGGTTCAGGGCCTCCTAATGTCGATGGAACTCTCAAATTGCGTCGAGATTCAATACATCGGCCTGCAGCCGACTTGTCTCCAAGGGTCTATTGCTGCCTCGGGCACCACATGGTCCTTCTCCTGCGAGTCTAGATTTTCGAATCCGACGCAAAAATGATAGTGAATTGTAACGTTTAGGGCCTCCTAATGACGATGGAACACTCAAATTGCGTCGAGATTCAATACATCGGCCTCCAGCCGACTTGTCTCCAAGGGTCTATTGCTGCCTCGGGCACCACATGGTCCTTCTCCTGTGAGTCTAAATTTTCGAATCCGACGCAAAAATGATAGTTAATTGTAACGTTCAGGGCCTTGTAGTGACGATGGAACACTCAAATTGCGTCGAGATTCAATACATCGGCCTGCAGCCGACTTGTCTCCAAGGGTCTGATGCTGCCTCGGGCACCACATGGTCCTTCTCCTGTGAGTCTAGATTTTCGAATCCGACGCAAAAATGATAGTGAATTGTAACGTTTAGGGCCTCCTAATGACGATGGAACACTCAAATTGCGTCGAGATTCAATACATCGGCCTCCAGCCGACTTGTCTCCAAGGGTCTATTGCTGCCTCGGGCACCACATGGTCCTTCTCCTGTGAGTCTAAATTTTCGAATCCGACGCAAAAATGATAGTTAATTGTAACGTTCAGGGCCTTGTAGTGACGATGGAACACTCAAATTGCGTCGAGATTCAATACATCGGCCTGCAGCCGACTTGTCTCCAAGAGTCTATTGCTGCCTCGGGCACCACATGGTCATTCCCCTGTGAGTCTACATTTTCGAATCCGACGCAAAATAGATAGTTAATTGTAAGGTTCAGGGCCTCCTAATGTCGATGGAACTCTCAAATTGCGTCGAGATTCAATACATCGGCCACCAGCCGACTTGTCTCCGAGGGTCTATTGCTGCATCGGGCGCCTTATGGTCGTTCTCCTGTGAGTCTAGATTTTCGAATCCGACGCAAAAATGATAGTTAATTGTTCGTTCAGGGCCTTGTAATGACGATGGAACACTCAAATTGCGTCGAGATTCAATACATCGGCCTGCAGCCGACTTGTCTCCAAGGGTCTGATCCTGCCTCGGGCACCACATGGTCCTTCTCCTGTGAGTCTAGATTTTCGAATCCGACGCAAAAATGATAGTGAATTGTAACGTTTAGGGCCTCCTAATGACGATGGAACTCCCAAATTGCGTCGAGATTCAATACATCGTCCTCCAGCCGACTTGTCTCCAAGGGTCTATTGCTGCCTGGGGCACCTTATGGTCGTTCTCCTGTGAGTCTAGATTTTCGAATCCGACGCAAAAATGATTGTTAATTGTAACGTTCAGGCCCTCCTAATGACGATGGAACTCTCAAATTGCGTCGAGATTCAATACATCGGCCTCCAGCCGACTTGTCTCCAAGGGGATATCGCTGCCTCGGGCACCACATGGTCCGTCTCCGGTGAGTCTAGATTTTCGAATCCGACGCAAAAATGATAGTTAATTGTAACGTTCAGGGCCTTGTAATGACGATGGAACACTCAAATTGCGTCGAGATTCAATACATAGGCCTCCAGCCTACTTGTCTCCAAGGGTCTGTTGCTGCCTCGGGCACCTTATGGTTGTTCTCCTGTGATTTTAGATTATCGAATCCGACGCAATAATGATAGTTAACTGTAACGTTTCGGGCCTCCTAATGACGATGGGACACTCAAATTGCGTCGAGATTCAATACATCGTCCTCCAGCCGACTTGTCTCCAAGGGTGTAATGCTGCCTCGGGAACCTTACGTTCGTTCTCTTGTAAGTCTAGATTTTCGAATCCGACGCAAAAATGATTGTTAATTGTAACGTTCAGGGCCTCCTAATGACGATGGAACTCTCAAATTGCGTCGAGATTCAATACATCGGCCTCCAGCCGACTTGTTTCGAAGGGGATATCGCTGCCTCGAGCACCACATGGTCCGTCTCCGGTGAGTCTAGATTTTCGAATCCGACGCAAAAATCATAGTTAATTGTAACGTTCAGGGCCTCCTAATGCCGATGTAACACTCAAATTACGTCGAGATTCAATACATCGGCCTCCAGCCGACTTGTCTCCAAGGGTCTATTGCTGCCTCGGGCACCACATGGTCCTTCTCCTGTGAGTCTAGATTTTCGAACCCGACGCAAAACTGATAGTGAATTGTAACGTTTAGGGCCTCCTAATGACGATGGAACACTCAAATTGCGTCGAGATTCAATACATCGGCCTCCAGCCGACTTGTCTCCAAGGGTCTATTGCTGCCTCGGGCACCTCATGGTCCTTCTCCTGTGAGTCTAGATTTTCGAATCCGACGCAAAAATGATAGTTAATTGTAAGGTTCAGGGCCTCCTAATGTCGATGGAACTCTCAAATTGCGTCGAGATTCAATACATCGGCTCCAGCCGACTTGTCTCCAAGGGGATATCGCTGCCTCGGGCACCACATGGTCCGTCTCCGGTGAGTCTAGAATTTCGAATTCGACGCAAAAATGATAGTTAATTGTAACGTTCAGGGCCTCCTAATGCCGATGGAACACTCAAATTGCGTCGAGATTCAATACATCGGCCACCAGCCGACTTGTCTCCGAGGGTCTATTGCTGCATCGGGCGCCTTATGGTCGTTCTCCTGTGAGTCTAGATTTTCGAATCCGACGCAAAAATGATAGTTAATTGTTCGTTCAGGGCCTTGTAATGACGATGGAACACTCAAATTGCGTCGAGATTCAATACATCGGCCTGCAGCCGACTTGTCTCCAAGGGTCTATTGCTGCCTCGGGCACCACATGGTCCTTCTCCTGCGAGTCTAGATTTTCGAATCCGACGCAAAAATGATAGTGAATTGTAACGTTTAGGGCCTCCTAATGACGATGGAACACTCAAATTGCGTCGAGATTCAATACATCGGCCTCCAGCCGACTTGTCTCCAAGGGTCTATTGCTGCCTCGGGCACCACATGGTCCTTCTCCTGTGAGTGTAAATTTTCGAATCCGACGCAAAAATGATAGTTAATTGTAACGTTCAGGGCCTTGTAGTGACGATGGAACACTCAAATTGCGTCGAGATTCAATACATCGGCCTGCAGCCGACTTGTCTCCAAGGGTCTGATGCTGCCTCGGGCACCACATGGTCCTTCTCCTGTGAGTCTAGATTTTCGAATCCGACGCAAAAATGATAGTGTATTGTAACGTTTAGGGCCTCCTAATGACGATGGAACACTCAAATTGCGTCGAGATTCAATACATCGGCCTCCAGCCGACTTGTCTCCAAGGGTCTGTTGCTGCCTCGGGCACCTTATGGTCGTTCTCCTGTGAGTCTAGATTTTCGAATCCGACGCAAAAATGATAGTTAATTGTAACGTTCAGGGCCTCCTAATGCCGATGGAACACTCAAATTGCGTCGAGATCCAATACATCGGCCTCCAGCCGACTTGTCTCCAAGGGTCTGTTGCTGCCTCGGGCACCACATGGTCCTTCTCCTGCGAGTCCAGATGTTCGAATCAGACGCAAAAATGATAGTGAATTGCAACGTTTAGGGCCTCCTAATGACGATGGAACACTCAAATTGCGTCGAGATTCAATACATCGGCCTCCAGCCGACTTGTCTCCAAGGGGATATCCGCTGCCTCGGGCACCACATGGTCCGTCTCCGGTGAGTCTAGATTTTCGAATTCGACGCAAAAATGATAGTTAATTGTAACGTTCAGGGCCTTGTAATGACGATGGAACACTCAAATTGCGTCGAGATTCAATACATCGGCCTGCAGCCGACTTGTCTCCAAGAGTCTATTGCTGCCTCGGGCACCACATGGTCATTCCCATGTGAGTCTACATTTTCGAATCCGACGCAAAATAGATAGTTAATTGTAAGGTTCAGGGCCTCCTAATGTCGATGGAACTCTCAAATTGCGTCGAGATTCAATACATCGGCCTCCAGCCGACTTGTCTCCAAGGGGATATCGCTGCCTCGGGCACCACATGGTCCGTCTCCGGTGAGTCTAGATTTTCGAATCCGACGCAAAAATGATAGTTAATTGTAACGTTCAGGGCCTCCTAATGCCGATGGAACACTCAAATTGCGTCGAGATTCAATACATCGGCCACCAGCCGACTTGTCTCCAAGGGTCTATTGCTGCATCGGGCGCCTTATGGTCGTTCTCCTGTGAGTCTAGATTTTCGAATCCGACGCAAAAATGATAGTTAATTGTAACGTTCAGGGCCTTGTAATGACGATGGAACACTCAAATTGCGTCGAGATTCAATACATCGGCCTGCAGCCGACCTGTCTCCAAGGGTTTAATGCTGCCTCGGGCACCACATGGTCCTTCTCCTGTGAGTCTAGATTTTCGAACCCGACGCAAAACTGATAGTGAATTGTAACGTTTAGGGCCTCCTAATGACGATGGAACACTCAAATTGCGTCGAGATTCAATACATCGGCCTCCAGCCGACTTGTCTCCAAGGGTCTGTTGCTGCCTCAGGAAGCTCATGGTCTTTCTCCTGTGAGTCTAAATTTTCGAATCCGACGCAAAAATGATAGTTAAATGTAACGTTCAGGGCCTTGTAATGACGATGGAACACTCAAATTGCATCGAGATTCAATACATCGGCCTGCAGCCGACTTGTCTCCAAGGGTCTATTCTGCCTCGGGCACCACATGGTCCTTCTGCGAGTCTAGATTTTCGAATCCGACGCAAAAATGATAGTGAATTGTAACGTTTAGGGCCTCCTAATGACGATGGAACACTCAAATTGCGTCGAGATTCAATACATCGGCCTCCAGCCGACTTGTCTCCAAGGGTCTGTTGCTGCCTCAGGCACCACATGGTCCTTCTCCTGTGAGTCTAAATTTTCGAATCCGACGCAAAAATGATAGTTAAATGTAACGTTCAGGGCCTTGTAATGACGATGGAACACTCAAATTGCGTCGAGATTCAATACATCGGCCTCCAGCCGACTTGTCTCCAAGGGTCTGTTGCTGCCTCGGGCACCTTATGGTCCTTCTCCTGTGAGTCTAGATTTTCGAACCCGACGCAAAAATGATAGTTAATTGTAACGTTTAGGGCCTCCTAATGACGATGGAACACTCAAATTGCGTCGAGATTCAATACATCGGCCTCCAGCCGACTTGTCTCCAAGGGTCTGTTGCTGCCTCGGGCACCTTATGGTCGTTCTCTTGTAAGTCTAGATTATCGAATCCGACGCAAAAATGATAGTTAATTGTAACGTTTAGGGCCTCCTAATGACGATGGAACACTCAAATTGCGTCGAGATTCAATACATCGGCCTCCAGCCGACTTGTCTCCAAGGGACTAATGCTGCCTCGGGCACCTGATGGTCGTTCTCTTGTAAGTCTAGATTTTCGAATCCGACGCAAAAATGATAGTTAATTGAAACGTTCAGGGCCTCCTAATGCCGATGGAACACTCAAATTGCGTCGAGATTCAATACATCGTCCTCCAGCCGACTTGTCTCCAAGGGTCTAATGATGCCTCGGGAACCTTACGTTCGTTCTCTTGTAAGTCTAGATTTTCGAATCCGACGCAAAACTGATAGTGAATTGTAAAGTTTAGGGCCTCCTAATGACGATGGAACACTCAAATTGCGTCGAGATTCAATACATCGGCCTCCAGCCGACTTGTCTCCAAGGGTCTATTGTTGCCTCGGGCACCAGATGATCCTTCTCCTGTGAGTCTAGATTTTCGAAACCGACGCAAAAATGATAGTGAATTGTAACGTTTAGGGCCTCCTAATGACGATGGAACACTCAAATTGCGTCGAGATTCAATACATCGGCCTCCAGCCGACTTGTCTCCAAGGGTCTATTGCTGCCTCGAGCACCTCATGGTCCTTCTCCTGTGAGTCTAGATTTTCGAATCCGACGCAAAAATGATAGTTAATTGTAACGTTCAGGGCCTCCTAATGCCGATGGAACACTCAAATTGCGTCGAGATTCAATACATCGTCCTCCAGCTGACTTGTCTCCGAGGGTCTATTGCTGCATCGGGCGCCTTATGGTCGTTCTCCTGTGAGTCTAGATTTTCGAATCCGACGCAAAAATGATAGTTAATTGTAACGTTCAGGGCCTTGTAATGACGATGGAACACTCAAATTGCGTCGAGATTCAATACATCGGCCTGCAGCCGACTTGTCTCCAAGGGTCTATTGCTGCCTCGGGCACCTCATGGTTCTTCTCCTGTGAGTCTACATTTTCGAATCCGACGCCAAATAGATAGTTAATTGTAAGGTTCAGGGCCTCCTAATGTCGATGGAACTCTCAAATTGCGTCGAGATTCAATACATCGGCCTCCAGCCGACTTGTCTCCAAGGGGATATCGCTGCCTCGGGCACCACATGGTCCGTCTCCGGTGAGTCTAGATTTTCGAATCCGACGCAAAAATGATAGTTAATTGTAACGTTCAGGGCCTCCTAATGCCGATGGAACACTCAAATTGCGTCGAGATTCAATACATCGGCCACCTGCCGACTTGTCTCCAAGGGTCTATTGCTGCATCGGGCGCCTTATGGTCGTTCTCCTGTGAGTCTAGATTTTCGAATCCGACGCAAAAATGATAGTTAATTGTAACGTTCAGGGCCTTGTAATGACGATGGAACACTCAAATTGCGTTGAGATTCAATACATCGGCCTGCAGCCGACCTGTCTCCAAGGGTTTAATGCTGCCTCGGGCACCACATGGTCCTTCTCCTGTGAGTCTAGATTTTCGAACCCGACGCAAAACTGATAGTGAATTGTAACGTTTAGGGCCTCCTAATGACGATGGAACACTCAAATTGCGTCGAGATTCAGTACATCGGCCACCAGCCGACTTGTCTCCAAGGGTCTGTTGCTGCCTCGGGCACCTTATGGTCGTTCTCTTGTAAGTCTAGATTATCGAATCCGACGCAAAAATGATAGTTAATTGTAACGTTTAGGGCCTCCTAATGACGATGGAACACTCAAATTGCGTCGAGATTCAATACATCGGCCTCCAGCCGACTTGTCTCCAAGGGACTAATGCTGCCTCGGGCACCTGATGGTCGTTCTCTTGTAAGCCTAGATTTTCGAATCCGACGCAAAAATGATAGTTAATTGAAACGTTCAGGGCCTCCTAATGCCGATGGAACACTCAAATTGCGTCGAGATTCAATACATCGTCCTCCAGCCGACTTGTCTCCAAGGGTCTAATGCTGCCTCGGGAACCTTACGTTCGTTCTCTTGTAAGTCTAGATTTTCGAATCCGACGCAAAACTGATAGTGAATTGTAAAGTTTAGGGCCTCCTAATGACGATGGAACACTCAAATTGCGTCGAGATTCAATACATCGGCCTCCAGCCGACTTGTCTCCAAGGGGATATCCGCTGCCTCGGGCACCACATGGTCCGTCTCCGGTGAGTCTAGATTTTCGAATTCGACGCAAAAATGATAGTTAATTGTAACGTTCAGGGCCTTGTAATGACGATGGAACACTCAAATTGCGTCGAGATTCAATACATCGGCCTGCAGCCGACTTGTCTCCAAGAGTCTATTGCTGCCTCGGGCACCACATGGTCATTCCCATGTGAGTCTACATTTTCGAATCCGACGCAAAATAGATAGTTAATTGTAAGGTTCAGGGCCTCCTAATGTCGATGGAACTCTCAAATTGCGTCGAGATTCAATACATCGGCCTCCAGCCGACTTGTCTCCAAGGGGATATCGCTGCCTCGGGCACCACATGGTCCGTCTCCGGTGAGTCTAGATTTTCGAATCCGACGCAAAAATGATAGTTAATTGTAACGTTCAGGGCCTCCTAATGCCGATGGAACACTCAAATTGCGTCGAGATTCAATACATCGGCCACCAGCCGACTTGTCTCCAAGGGTCTATTGCTGCATCGGGCGCCTTATGGTCGTTCTCCTGTGAGTCTAGATTTTCGAATCCGACGCAAAAATGATAGTTAATTGTAACGTTCAGGGCCTTGTAATGACGATGGAACACTCAAATTGCGTCGAGATTCAATACATCGGCCTGCAGCCGACCTGTCTCCAAGGGTTTAATGCTGCCTCGGGCACCACATGGTCCTTCTCCTGTGAGTCTAGATTTTCGAACCCGACGCAAAACTGATAGTGAATTGTAACGTTTAGGGCCTCCTAATGACGATGGAACACTCAAATTGCGTCGAGATTCAATACATCGGCCTCCAGCCGACTTGTCTCCAAGGGTCTGTTGCTGCCTCAGGAAGCTCATGGTCTTTCTCCTGTGAGTCTAAATTTTCGAATCCGACGCAAAAATGATAGTTAAATGTAACGTTCAGGGCCTTGTAATGACGATGGAACACTCAAATTGCATCGAGATTCAATACATCGGCCTGCAGCCGACTTGTCTCCAAGGGTCTATTCTGCCTCGGGCACCACATGGTCCTTCTGCGAGTCTAGATTTTCGAATCCGACGCAAAAATGATAGTGAATTGTAACGTTTAGGGCCTCCTAATGACGATGGAACACTCAAATTGCGTCGAGATTCAATACATCGGCCTCCAGCCGACTTGTCTCCAAGGGTCTGTTGCTGCCTCAGGCACCACATGGTCCTTCTCCTGTGAGTCTAAATTTTCGAATCCGACGCAAAAATGATAGTTAAATGTAACGTTCAGGGCCTTGTAATGACGATGGAACACTCAAATTGCGTCGAGATTCAATACATCGGCCTCCAGCCGACTTGTCTCCAAGGGTCTGTTGCTGCCTCGGGCACCTTATGGTCCTTCTCCTGTGAGTCTAGATTTTCGAACCCGACGCAAAAATGATAGTTAATTGTAACGTTTAGGGCCTCCTAATGACGATGGAACACTCAAATTGCGTCGAGATTCAATACATCGGCCTCCAGCCGACTTGTCTCCAAGGGTCTGTTGCTGCCTCGGGCACCTTATGGTCGTTCTCTTGTAAGTCTAGATTATCGAATCCGACGCAAAAATGATAGTTAATTGTAACGTTTAGGGCCTCCTAATGACGATGGAACACTCAAATTGCGTCGAGATTCAATACATCGGCCTCCAGCCGACTTGTCTCCAAGGGACTAATGCTGCCTCGGGCACCTGATGGTCGTTCTCTTGTAAGTCTAGATTTTCGAATCCGACGCAAAAATGATAGTTAATTGAAACGTTCAGGGCCTCCTAATGCCGATGGAACACTCAAATTGCGTCGAGATTCAATACATCGTCCTCCAGCCGACTTGTCTCCAAGGGTCTAATGATGCCTCGGGAACCTTACGTTCGTTCTCTTGTAAGTCTAGATTTTCGAATCCGACGCAAAACTGATAGTGAATTGTAAAGTTTAGGGCCTCCTAATGACGATGGAACACTCAAATTGCGTCGAGATTCAATACATCGGCCTCCAGCCGACTTGTCTCCAAGGGTCTATTGTTGCCTCGGGCACCAGATGATCCTTCTCCTGTGAGTCTAGATTTTCGAAACCGACGCAAAAATGATAGTGAATTGTAACGTTTAGGGCCTCCTAATGACGATGGAACACTCAAATTGCGTCGAGATTCAATACATCGGCCTCCAGCCGACTTGTCTCCAAGGGTCTATTGCTGCCTCGAGCACCTCATGGTCCTTCTCCTGTGAGTCTAGATTTTCGAATCCGACGCAAAAATGATAGTTAATTGTAACGTTCAGGGCCTCCTAATGCCGATGGAACACTCAAATTGCGTCGAGATTCAATACATCGTCCTCCAGCTGACTTGTCTCCGAGGGTCTATTGCTGCATCGGGCGCCTTATGGTCGTTCTCCTGTGAGTCTAGATTTTCGAATCCGACGCAAAAATGATAGTTAATTGTAACGTTCAGGGCCTTGTAATGACGATGGAACACTCAAATTGCGTCGAGATTCAATACATCGGCCTGCAGCCGACTTGTCTCCAAGGGTCTATTGCTGCCTCGGGCACCTCATGGTTCTTCTCCTGTGAGTCTACATTTTCGAATCCGACGCCAAATAGATAGTTAATTGTAAGGTTCAGGGCCTCCTAATGTCGATGGAACTCTCAAATTGCGTCGAGATTCAATACATCGGCCTCCAGCCGACTTGTCTCCAAGGGGATATCGCTGCCTCGGGCACCACATGGTCCGTCTCCGGTGAGTCTAGATTTTCGAATCCGACGCAAAAATGATAGTTAATTGTAACGTTCAGGGCCTCCTAATGCCGATGGAACACTCAAATTGCGTCGAGATTCAATACATCGGCCACCTGCCGACTTGTCTCCAAGGGTCTATTGCTGCATCGGGCGCCTTATGGTCGTTCTCCTGTGAGTCTAGATTTTCGAATCCGACGCAAAAATGATAGTTAATTGTAACGTTCAGGGCCTTGTAATGACGATGGAACACTCAAATTGCGTTGAGATTCAATACATCGGCCTGCAGCCGACCTGTCTCCAAGGGTTTAATGCTGCCTCGGGCACCACATGGTCCTTCTCCTGTGAGTCTAGATTTTCGAACCCGACGCAAAACTGATAGTGAATTGTAACGTTTAGGGCCTCCTAATGACGATGGAACACTCAAATTGCGTCGAGATTCAGTACATCGGCCACCAGCCGACTTGTCTCCAAGGGTCTGTTGCTGCCTCGGGCACCTTATGGTCGTTCTCTTGTAAGTCTAGATTATCGAATCCGACGCAAAAATGATAGTTAATTGTAACGTTTAGGGCCTCCTAATGACGATGGAACACTCAAATTGCGTCGAGATTCAATACATCGGCCTCCAGCCGACTTGTCTCCAAGGGACTAATGCTGCCTCGGGCACCTGATGGTCGTTCTCTTGTAAGCCTAGATTTTCGAATCCGACGCAAAAATGATAGTTAATTGAAACGTTCAGGGCCTCCTAATGCCGATGGAACACTCAAATTGCGTCGAGATTCAATACATCGTCCTCCAGCCGACTTGTCTCCAAGGGTCTAATGCTGCCTCGGGAACCTTACGTTCGTTCTCTTGTAAGTCTAGATTTTCGAATCCGACGCAAAACTGATAGTGAATTGTAAAGTTTAGGGCCTCCTAATGACGATGGAACACTCAAATTGCGTCGAGATTCAATACATCGGCCTCCAGCCGACTTGTCTCCAAGGGTCTATTGTTGCCTCGGGCACCAGATGATCCTTCTCCTGTGAGTCTAGATTTTCGAATCCGACGCAAAAATGATAGTGAATTGTAACGTTTAGGGCCTCCTAATGACGATGGAACACTCAAATTGCGTCGAGATTCAATACATCGGCCTCCAGCCGACTTGTCTCCAAGGGTCTATTGCTGCCTCGAGCACCTCATGGTCCTTCTCCTGTGAGTCTAGATTTTCGAATCCGACGCAAAAATGATAGTTAATTGTAACGTTCAGGGCCTCCTAATGCCGATGGAACACTCAAATTGCGTCGAGATCCAATACATCGGCCTCCAGCCGACTTGTCTCCAAGGGTCTGTTGCTGCCTCGGGCACCACATGGTCCTTCTCCTGCGAGTCTAGATTTTCGAATCCGACGCAAAAATGATAGTGAATTGTAACGTTTAGGGCCTCCTAATGACGATGGAACACTCAAATTGCGTCGAGATTCAATACATCGGCCTGCAGCCGACTTGTCTCCAAGGGTCTATTGCTGCCTCGGGCACCTCATGGTCCTTCTCCTGTGAGTCTACATTTTCGAATCCGACGCAAAATAGATAGTTAATTGTAAGGTTCAGGGCCTCCTAATGTCGATGGAACTCTCAAATTGCGTCGAGATTCAATACATCGGCCTCCAGCCGACTTGTCTCCAAGGGGATATCGCTGCCTCGGGCACCACATGGCCCGTCCGGTGAGTCTAGATTTTCGAATCCGACGCAAAAATGATAGTTAATTGTAACGTTCAGGGCCTCCTAATGCCGATGGAACACTCAAATTGCGTCGAGATTCAATACATCGGCCACCAGCCGACTTGTCTCCAAGGGTCTATTGCTGCATCGGGCGCCTTATGGTCGTTCTCCTGTGAGTCTAGATTTTCGAATCCGACGCAAAAATGATAGTTAATTGTAACGTTCAGGGCCTTGTAATGACGATGGAACACTCAAATTGCGTCGAGATTCAAAACATCGGCCTGCAGCCGACCTGTCTCCAAGGGTTTAATGCTGCCTCGGGCACCACATGGTCCTTCTCCTGTGAGTCTAGATTTTCGAACCCGACGCAAAACTGATAGTGATTTGTAACGTTTAGGGCCTCCTAATGACGATTGAACACTCAAATTGCGTCGAGATTCAATACATCGGCCTCCAGCCGACTTGTCTCCAAGGGTCTATTCTGCCTCGGGCACCACATGGTCCTTCTGCGAGTCTAGATTTTCGAATCCGACGCAAAAATGATAGTGAATTGTAACGTTTAGGGCCTCCTAATGACGATGGAACACTCAAATTGCGTCGAGATTCAATACATCGGCCTCCAGCCGACTTGTCTCCAAGGGTCTGTTGCTGCCTCAGGCACCAAACGGTCCTTCTCCTGTGAGTCTAAATTTTCGAATCCGACGCAAAAATGATAGTTAAATGTAACGTTGAGGGCCTTGTAATGACGATGGAACACTCAAATTGCGTCGAGATTCAATACATCGGCATCCAGCCGACTTGTCTCCAAGGGTCTGTTGCTGCCTCGGGCACCTTATGGTCCTTCTCCTGTGAGTCTAGATTTTCGAACCCGACGCAAAAATGATAGTTAATTGTAACGTTTAGGGCCTCCTAATGACGATGGAACACTCAAATTGCGTCGAGATTCAATACATCGGCCTCCAGCCGACTTGTCTCCAAGGGTCTGTTGCTGCCTCGGGCACCTTATGGTCGTTCTCTTGTAAGTCTAGATTATCGAATCCGACGCTAAAATGATAGTTAATTGTAACGTTTAGGGCCTCCTAATGACGATGGAACACTCAAATTGCGTCGAGATTCAATACATCGGCCTCCAGCCGACTTGTCTCCAAGGGTCTAATGCTGCCTCGGGCACCTGATGGTCGTTCTCTTGTAAGTCTAGATTTTCGAATCCGACGCAAAAATGATAGTTAATTGAAACGTTCAGGGCCTCCTAATGCCGATGGAACACTCAAATTGCGTCGAGATTCAATACATCGTCCTCCAGCCGACTTGTCTCCAAGGGTCTAATGCTGCCTCGGGAACCTTACGTTCGTTCTCTTGTAAGGCTAGATTTTCGAATCCGACGCAAAACTGAAAGTGAATTGTAACGTTTAGGGCCTCCTAATGACGATGGAACACTCAAATTGCGTCGAGATTCAATACATCGGCCTCCAGCCGACTTGTCTCCAAGGGTCTATTGTTGCCTCGGGCACCAGATGATCCTTCTCCTGTGAGTCTAGATTTTCGAATCCGACGCAAAAATGATAGTGAATTGTAACGTTTAGGGCCTCCTAATGACGATGGAACACTCAAATTGCGTCGAGATTCAATACATCGGCCCCCAGCCGACTTGTCTCCAAGGGTCTATTGCTGCCTCGAGCACCTCATGGTCCTTCTCCTGTGAGTCTAGATTTTCGAATCCGACGCAAAAATGATAGTGAATTGTAACGTTTAGGGCCTCCTAATGACGATGGAACACTCAAATTGCGTCGAGATTCAATACATCGGCCTCCAGCCGACTTGTCTCCAAGGGTCTATTGCTGCCTCGGGCACCACATGGTCCTTCTCCTGTGAGTCTAAATTTTCGAATCCGACGCAAAAATGATAGTTAATTGTAACGTTCAGGGCCTTGTAGTGACGATGGAACACTCAAATTGCGTCGAGATTCAATACATCGGCCTCCAGCCGACTTGTCTCCAAGGGTCTGTTGCTGCCTCGGGCACCTTATGGTCGTTCTCCTGTGAGTCTAGATTTTCGAATCCGACGAGAAAATGATAGTTAATTGCAACGTTCAGGGCCTCCTAATGCCGATGGAACACTCAAATTGCGTCGAGATCCAATACATCGGCCTCCAGCCGACTTGTCTCCAAGGGTCTGTTGCTGCCTCGGGCACCACATGGTCCTTCTCCTGCGAGTCTAGATTTTCGAATCCGACGCAAAAATGATAGTGAATTGTAACGTTTAGGGCCTCCTAATGACGATGGAACACTCAAATTGCGTCGAGATTCAATACATCGGCCTCCAGCCGACTTGTCTCCAAGGGTCTATTGCTGCCTCGGGCACCTCATGGTCCTTCTCCTGTGAGTCTACATTTTCGAATCCGACGCAAAATAGATAGTTAATTGTAAGGTTCAGGGCCTCCTAATGTCGATGGAACTCTCAAATTGCGTCGAGATTCAATACATCGGCCTCCAGCCGACTTGTCACCAAGGGTCTATTGTTGCCTCGGGCACCAGATGATCCTTCTCCTGTGAGTCTAGATTTTCGAATCCGACGCAAAAATGATAGTGAATTGTAACGTTTAGGGCCTCCTAATGACGATGGAACACTCAAATTGCGTCGAGATTCAATACATCGGCCTCCAGCCGACTTGTCTCCAAGGGTCTATTGCTGCCTCGAGCACCTCATGGTCCTTCTCCTGTGAGTCTAGATTTTCGAATCCGACGCAAAAATGATAGTTAAATGTAACGTTCAGGGCCTTGTAATGACGATGGAACACTCAAATTGCGTCGAGATTCAATACATCGGCCTGCAGCCGACCTGTCTCCAAGGGTCTATTGCTGCCTCGGGCACCACATGGTCCTTCTCCTGCGAGTCTAGATTTTCGAATCCGACGCAAAAATGATAGTGAATTGTAACGTTTAGGGCCTCCTAATGACGATGGAACACTCAAATTGCGTCGAGATTCAATACATCGGCCTCCAGCCGACTTGTCTCCAAGGGTCTATTGCTGCCTCGGGCACCACATGGTCATTCTCCTGTGAGTCTAAATTTTCGAATCCGACGCAAAAATGATAGTTAATTGTAACGTTCAGGGCCTTGTAGTGACGATGGAACACTCAAATTGCGTCGAGATTCAATACATCGGCCTCCAGCCGACTTGTCTCCAAGGGTCTGTTGCTGCCTCGGGCACCTTATGGTCGTTCTCCTGTGAGTCTAGATTTTCGAATCCGACGCAAAAATGATAGTTAATTGCAACGTTCAGGGCCTCCTAATGCCGATGGAACACTCAAATTGCGTCGAGATCCAATACATCGGCCTCCAGCCGACTTGTCTCCAAGGGTCTGTTGCTGCCTCGGGCACCACATGGTCCTTCTCCTGCGAGTCTAGATTTTCGAATCCGACGCAAAAATGATAGTGAATTGTAACGTTTAGGGCCTCCTAATGACGATGGAACACTCAAATTGCGTCGAGATTCAATACATCGGCCTCCAGCCGACTTGTCTCCAAGGGTCTATTGCTGCCTCGGGCACCTCATGGTCCTTCTCCTGTGAGTCTACATTTTCGAATCCGACGCAAAATAGATAGTTAATTGTAAGGTTCAGGGCCTCCTAATGTCGATGGAACTCTCAAATTGCGTCGAGATTCAATACATCGGCCTCCAGCCGACTTGTCTCCAAGGGGATAACGCTGCCTCGGGCACCACATGGCCCGTCCGGTGAGTCTAGATTTTCGAATCCGACGCAAAAATGATAGTTAATTGTAACGTTCAGGGCCTCCTAATGCCGATGGAACACTCAAATTGCGTCGAGATTCAATACATCGGCCACCAGCCGACTTGTCTCCAAGGGTCTATTGCTGCATCGGGCGCCTTATGGTCGTTCTCCTGTGAGTCTAGATTTTCGAATCCGACGCAAAAATGATAGTTAATTGTAACGTTCAGGGCCTTGTAATGACGATGGAACACTCAAATTGCGTCGAGATTCAATACATCGGCCTCAAGCCGACTTGTCTCCAAGGGTCTGTTGCTGCCTCGGGCACCTTATGGTCGTTCTCTTGTAAGTCTAGATTATCGAATCCGACGCTAAAATGATAGTTAATTGTAACGTTTAGGGCCTCCTAATGACGATGGAACACTCAAATTGCGTCGAGATTCAATACATCGGCCTCCAGCCGACTTGTCTCCAAGGGTCTAATGCTGCCTCGGGCACCTGATGGTCGTTCTCTTGTAAGTCTAGATTTTCGAATCCGACGCAAAAATGATAGTTAATTGAAACGTTCAGGGCCTCCTAATGCCGATGGAACACTCAAATTGCGTCGAGATTCAATACATCGTCCTCCAGCCGACTTGTCTCCAAGGGTCTAATGCTGCCTCGGGAACCTTACGTTCGTTCTCTTGTAAGGCTAGATTTTCGAATCCGACGCAAAACTGATAGTGAATTGTAACGTTTAGGGCCTCCTAATGACGATGGAACACTCAAATTGCGTCGAGATTCAATACATCGGCCTCCAGCCGACTTGTCTCCAAGGGTCTATTGTTGCCTCGGGCACCAGATGATCCTTCTCCTGTGAGTCTAGATTTTCGAATCCGACGCAAAAATGATAGTGAATTGTAACGTTTAGGGCCTCCTAATGACGATGGAACACTCAAATTGCGTCGAGATTCAATACATCGGCCTCCAGCCGACTTGTCTCCAAGGGTCTATTGCTGCCTCGAGCACCTCATGGTCCTTCTCCTGTGAGTCTAGATTTTCGAATCCGACGCAAAAATGATAGTTAATTGTAACGTTCAGGGCCTCCTAATGCCGATGGAACACTCAAATTGCGTCGAGATTCAATACATCGGCCTGCAGCCGACCTGTCTCCAAGGGTCTGTTGCTGCCTCGGGCACCACATGGTCCTTCTCCTGCGAGTCTAGATTTTCGAATCCGACGCAAAAATGATAGTGAATTGTAACGTTTAGGGCCTCCTAATGACGATGGAACACTCAAATTGCGTCGAGATTCAATACATCGGCCTCCAGCCGACTTGTCTCCAAGGGTCTGTTGCTGCCTCGGGCACCTTATGGTCGTTCTCCTGTGAGTCTAGATTTTCGAATCCGACGCAAAAATGATAGTTAATTGCAACGTTCAGGGCCTCCTAATGCCGATGGAACACTCAAATTGCGTCGAGATCCAATACATCGGCCTCCAGCCGACTTGTCTCCAAGGGTCTGTTGCTGCCTCGGGCACCACATGGTCCTTCTCCTGCGAGTCTAGATTTTTGAATCCGACGCAAAAATGATAGTGAATTGTAACGTTTAGGGCCTCCTAATGACGATGGAACACTCAAATTGCGTCGAGATTCAATACATCGGCCTCCAGCCGACTTGTCTCCAAGGGTCTATTGCTGCCTCGGGCACCTCATGGTCCTTCTCCTGTGAGTCTACATTTTCGAATCCGACGCAAAATAGATAGTTAATTGAAAGGTTCAGGGCCTCCTAATGTCGATGGAACTCTCAAATTGCGTCGAGATTCAATACATCGGCCTCCAGCCGACTTGTCTCCAAGGGGATATCGCTGCCTCGGGCACCACATGGTCCGTCTCCGGTGAGTCTAGATTTTCGAATCCGACGCAAAAATGATAGTTAATTGTAACGTTCAGGGCCTCCTAATGCCGATGGAACACTCAAATTGCGTCGAGATTCAATACATCGGCCACCAGCCGACTTGTCTCCAAGAGTCTATTGCTGCATCGGCCGCCTTATGGTCGTTCTCCTGTGAGTCTAGATTTTCGAATCCGACGCAAAAATGATAGTTAATTGTAACGTTCAGGGCCCTGTAATGACGATGGAACACTCAAATTGCGTCGAGATTCAATACATCGGCCTGCAGCCGACTTGTCTCCAAGGGTTTAATGCTGCCTCGGGCACCACATGGTCCTTCTCCTGTGAGTCTAGATTTTCGAACCCGACGCAAAACTGATAGTGAATTGTAACGTTTAGGGCCTCCTAATGACGATGGAACACTCAAATTGCGTCGAGATTCAATACATCGGCCTCCAGCCGACTTGTCTCCAAGGGTCTGTTGCTGCCTCAGGCACCTCATGGTCTTTCTCCTGTGAGTCTAAATTTTCGAATCCGACGCAAAAATGATAGTTAAATGTAACGTTCAGGGCCTTGTAATGACGATGGAACACTCAAATTGCATCGAGATTCAAGACATCGGCCTGCAGCCGACTTGTCTCCAAGGGTCTATTCTGCCTCGTGCACCACATGGTCCTTCTGCGAGTCTAGATTTTCGAATCCGACGCAAATATGATCGTGAATTGTAACGTTTAGGGCCTCCAAATGACGATGGAACACTCAAATTGCGTCGAGATTCAATACATCGGCCTCCAGCCGACTTGTCTCCAAGGGTCTGTTGCTGCCTCAGGCACCTCATGGTCTTTCTCCTGTGAGTCTAAATTTTCGAATCCGACGCAAAAATGATAGTTAAATGTAACGTTCAGGGCCTTGTAATGACGATGGAACACTCAAATTGCGTCGAGATTCAATACATCGGCCTCCAGCCGGCTTGTCTCCAAGGGTCTGTTGCTGCCTCGGGCACCTTATGGTCCTTCTCCAGTGAGTCTAGATTTTCGAACCCGACGCAAAAATGATAGTTAATTGTAACTTTTAGGGCCTCCTAATGCCGATGGAACACTCAAATTGCGTCGAGATTCAATACATCGTCCTCCAGCCGACTTGTCTCCAAGGGTCTAATGCTGCCTCGGGAACCTTACGTTCGTTCTCTTGTAAGTCTAGATTTTCGAATCCGACGCAAAAATGATTGTTAATTGTAACGTTCAGGGCCTCCTAATGACGATGGAACTCTCAAATTGCGTCGAGATTCAATACATCGGCCTCCAGCCGACTTGTCTCGAAGGGGATATCGTTGCCTCGGGCACCACATGGTCCGTCTCCGGTGCGTCTAGAGTTTCGAATCCGACGCAAAAATGATAGTTAATTGTAACGTTCATGGCCTCCTAATGCCGATGGAACACTCAAATTGCGTCGAGATTCAATACATCGTCCTCCAGCCGACTTGTCTCCAAGGGTCTAATGCTGCCTCGGGAACCTTACGTTCGTTCTCTTGTAAGTCTAGATTTTCGAATCCGACGCAAAACTGATAGTGAATTGTAACGTTTAGGGCCTCCTAATGACGATGGAACACTCAAATTGCGTCGAGATTCAATACATCGGCCTCCAGCCGACTTGTCTCCAAGGGACTAATGCTGCCTCGGGCACCTGATGGTCGTTCTCTTGTAAGCCTAGATTTTCGAATCCGACGCAAAAATGATAGTTAATTGAAACGTTCAGGGCCTCCTAATGCCGATGGAACACTCAAATTGCGTCGAGATTCAATACATCGTCCTCCAGCCGACTTGTCTCCAAGGGTCTAATGCTGCCTCGGGAACCTTACGTTCGTTCTCTTGTAAGTCTAGATTTTCGAATCCGACGCAAAACTGATAGTGAATTGTAAAGTTTAGGGCCTCCTAATGACGATGGAACACTCAAATTGCGTCGAGATTCAATACATCGGCCTCCAGCCGACTTGTCTCCAAGGGTCTATTGTTGCCTCGGGCACCAGATGATCCTTCTCCTGTGAGTCTAGATTTTCGAATCCGACGCAAAAATGATAGTGAATTGTAACGTTTAGGGCCTCCTAATGACGATGGAACACTCAAATTGCGTCGAGATTCAATACATCGGCCTCCAGCCGACTTGTCTCCAAGGGTCTATTGCTGCCTCGAGCACCTCATGGTCCTTCTCCTGTGAGTCTAGATTTTCGAATCCGACGCAAAAATGATAGTTAATTGTAACGTTCAGGGCCTCCTAATGCCGATGGAACACTCAAATTGCGTCGAGATCCAATACATCGGCCTCCAGCCGACTTGTCTCCAAGGGTCTGTTGCTGCCTCGGGCACCACATGGTCCTTCTCCTGCGAGTCTAGATTTTCGAATCCGACGCAAAAATGATAGTGAATTGTAACGTTTAGGGCCTCCTAATGACGATGGAACACTCAAATTGCGTCGAGATTCAATACATCGGCCTGCAGCCGACTTGTCTCCAAGGGTCTATTGCTGCCTCGGGCACCTCATGGTCCTTCTCCTGTGAGTCTACATTTTCGAATCCGACGCAAAATAGATAGTTAATTGTAAGGTTCAGGGCCTCCTAATGTCGATGGAACTCTCAAATTGCGTCGAGATTCAATACATCGGCCTCCAGCCGACTTGTCTCCAAGGGGATATCGCTGCCTCGGGCACCACATGGCCCGTCCGGTGAGTCTAGATTTTCGAATCCGACGCAAAAATGATAGTTAATTGTAACGTTCAGGGCCTCCTAATGCCGATGGAACACTCAAATTGCGTCGAGATTCAATACATCGGCCACCAGCCGACTTGTCTCCAAGGGTCTATTGCTGCATCGGGCGCCTTATGGTCGTTCTCCTGTGAGTCTAGATTTTCGAATCCGACGCAAAAATGATAGTTAATTGTAACGTTCAGGGCCTTGTAATGACGATGGAACACTCAAATTGCGTCGAGATTCAAAACATCGGCCTGCAGCCGACCTGTCTCCAAGGGTTTAATGCTGCCTCGGGCACCACATGGTCCTTCTCCTGTGAGTCTAGATTTTCGAACCCGACGCAAAACTGATAGTGATTTGTAACGTTTAGGGCCTCCTAATGACGATTGAACACTCAAATTGCGTCGAGATTCAATACATCGGCCTCCAGCCGACTTGTCTCCAAGGGTCTATTCTGCCTCGGGCACCACATGGTCCTTCTGCGAGTCTAGATTTTCGAATCCGACGCAAAAATGATAGTGAATTGTAACGTTTAGGGCCTCCTAATGACGATGGAACACTCAAATTGCGTCGAGATTCAATACATCGGCCTCCAGCCGACTTGTCTCCAAGGGTCTGTTGCTGCCTCAGGCACCAAACGGTCCTTCTCCTGTGAGTCTAAATTTTCGAATCCGACGCAAAAATGATAGTTAAATGTAACGTTGAGGGCCTTGTAATGACGATGGAACACTCAAATTGCGTCGAGATTCAATACATCGGCATCCAGCCGACTTGTCTCCAAGGGTCTGTTGCTGCCTCGGGCACCTTATGGTCCTTCTCCTGTGAGTCTAGATTTTCGAACCCGACGCAAAAATGATAGTTAATTGTAACGTTTAGGGCCTCCTAATGACGATGGAACACTCAAATTGCGTCGAGATTCAATACATCGGCCTCCAGCCGACTTGTCTCCAAGGGTCTGTTGCTGCCTCGGGCACCTTATGGTCGTTCTCTTGTAAGTCTAGATTATCGAATCCGACGCTAAAATGATAGTTAATTGTAACGTTTAGGGCCTCCTAATGACGATGGAACACTCAAATTGCGTCGAGATTCAATACATCGGCCTCCAGCCGACTTGTCTCCAAGGGTCTAATGCTGCCTCGGGCACCTGATGGTCGTTCTCTTGTAAGTCTAGATTTTCGAATCCGACGCAAAAATGATAGTTAATTGAAACGTTCAGGGCCTCCTAATGCCGATGGAACACTCAAATTGCGTCGAGATTCAATACATCGTCCTCCAGCCGACTTGTCTCCAAGGGTCTAATGCTGCCTCGGGAACCTTACGTTCGTTCTCTTGTAAGGCTAGATTTTCGAATCCGACGCAAAACTGAAAGTGAATTGTAACGTTTAGGGCCTCCTAATGACGATGGAACACTCAAATTGCGTCGAGATTCAATACATCGGCCTCCAGCCGACTTGTCTCCAAGGGTCTATTGTTGCCTCGGGCACCAGATGATCCTTCTCCTGTGAGTCTAGATTTTCGAATCCGACGCAAAAATGATAGTGAATTGTAACGTTTAGGGCCTCCTAATGACGATGGAACACTCAAATTGCGTCGAGATTCAATACATCGGCCCCCAGCCGACTTGTCTCCAAGGGTCTATTGCTGCCTCGAGCACCTCATGGTCCTTCTCCTGTGAGTCTAGATTTTCGAATCCGACGCAAAAATGATAGTGAATTGTAACGTTTAGGGCCTCCTAATGACGATGGAACACTCAAATTGCGTCGAGATTCAATACATCGGCCTCCAGCCGACTTGTCTCCAAGGGTCTATTGCTGCCTCGGGCACCACATGGTCCTTCTCCTGTGAGTCTAAATTTTCGAATCCGACGCAAAAATGATAGTTAATTGTAACGTTCAGGGCCTTGTAGTGACGATGGAACACTCAAATTGCGTCGAGATTCAATACATCGGCCTCCAGCCGACTTGTCTCCAAGGGTCTGTTGCTGCCTCGGGCACCTTATGGTCGTTCTCCTGTGAGTCTAGATTTTCGAATCCGACGAGAAAATGATAGTTAATTGCAACGTTCAGGGCCTCCTAATGCCGATGGAACACTCAAATTGCGTCGAGATCCAATACATCGGCCTCCAGCCGACTTGTCTCCAAGGGTCTGTTGCTGCCTCGGGCACCACATGGTCCTTCTCCTGCGAGTCTAGATTTTCGAATCCGACGCAAAAATGATAGTGAATTGTAACGTTTAGGGCCTCCTAATGACGATGGAACACTCAAATTGCGTCGAGATTCAATACATCGGCCTCCAGCCGACTTGTCTCCAAGGGTCTATTGCTGCCTCGGGCACCTCATGGTCCTTCTCCTGTGAGTCTACATTTTCGAATCCGACGCAAAATAGATAGTTAATTGTAAGGTTCAGGGCCTCCTAATGTCGATGGAACTCTCAAATTGCGTCGAGATTCAATACATCGGCCTCCAGCCGACTTGTCACCAAGGGTCTATTGTTGCCTCGGGCACCAGATGATCCTTCTCCTGTGAGTCTAGATTTTCGAATCCGACGCAAAAATGATAGTGAATTGTAACGTTTAGGGCCTCCTAATGACGATGGAACACTCAAATTGCGTCGAGATTCAATACATCGGCCTCCAGCCGACTTGTCTCCAAGGGTCTATTGCTGCCTCGAGCACCTCATGGTCCTTCTCCTGTGAGTCTAGATTTTCGAATCCGACGCAAAAATGATAGTTAAATGTAACGTTCAGGGCCTTGTAATGACGATGGAACACTCAAATTGCGTCGAGATTCAATACATCGGCCTGCAGCCGACCTGTCTCCAAGGGTCTATTGCTGCCTCGGGCACCACATGGTCCTTCTCCTGCGAGTCTAGATTTTCGAATCCGACGCAAAAATGATAGTGAATTGTAACGTTTAGGGCCTCCTAATGACGATGGAACACTCAAATTGCGTCGAGATTCAATACATCGGCCTCCAGCCGACTTGTCTCCAAGGGTCTATTGCTGCCTCGGGCACCACATGGTCATTCTCCTGTGAGTCTAAATTTTCGAATCCGACGCAAAAATGATAGTTAATTGTAACGTTCAGGGCCTTGTAGTGACGATGGAACACTCAAATTGCGTCGAGATTCAATACATCGGCCTCCAGCCGACTTGTCTCCAAGGGTCTGTTGCTGCCTCGGGCACCTTATGGTCGTTCTCCTGTGAGTCTAGATTTTCGAATCCGACGCAAAAATGATAGTTAATTGCAACGTTCAGGGCCTCCTAATGCCGATGGAACACTCAAATTGCGTCGAGATCCAATACATCGGCCTCCAGCCGACTTGTCTCCAAGGGTCTGTTGCTGCCTCGGGCACCACATGGTCCTTCTCCTGCGAGTCTAGATTTTCGAATCCGACGCAAAAATGATAGTGAATTGTAACGTTTAGGGCCTCCTAATGACGATGGAACACTCAAATTGCGTCGAGATTCAATACATCGGCCTCCAGCCGACTTGTCTCCAAGGGTCTATTGCTGCCTCGGGCACCTCATGGTCCTTCTCCTGTGAGTCTACATTTTCGAATCCGACGCAAAATAGATAGTTAATTGTAAGGTTCAGGGCCTCCTAATGTCGATGGAACTCTCAAATTGCGTCGAGATTCAATACATCGGCCTCCAGCCGACTTGTCTCCAAGGGGATAACGCTGCCTCGGGCACCACATGGCCCGTCCGGTGAGTCTAGATTTTCGAATCCGACGCAAAAATGATAGTTAATTGTAACGTTCAGGGCCTCCTAATGCCGATGGAACACTCAAATTGCGTCGAGATTCAATACATCGGCCACCAGCCGACTTGTCTCCAAGGGTCTATTGCTGCATCGGGCGCCTTATGGTCGTTCTCCTGTGAGTCTAGATTTTCGAATCCGACGCAAAAATGATAGTTAATTGTAACGTTCAGGGCCTTGTAATGACGATGGAACACTCAAATTGCGTCGAGATTCAATACATCGGCCTCAAGCCGACTTGTCTCCAAGGGTCTGTTGCTGCCTCGGGCACCTTATGGTCGTTCTCTTGTAAGTCTAGATTATCGAATCCGACGCTAAAATGATAGTTAATTGTAACGTTTAGGGCCTCCTAATGACGATGGAACACTCAAATTGCGTCGAGATTCAATACATCGGCCTCCAGCCGACTTGTCTCCAAGGGTCTAATGCTGCCTCGGGCACCTGATGGTCGTTCTCTTGTAAGTCTAGATTTTCGAATCCGACGCAAAAATGATAGTTAATTGAAACGTTCAGGGCCTCCTAATGCCGATGGAACACTCAAATTGCGTCGAGATTCAATACATCGTCCTCCAGCCGACTTGTCTCCAAGGGTCTAATGCTGCCTCGGGAACCTTACGTTCGTTCTCTTGTAAGGCTAGATTTTCGAATCCGACGCAAAACTGATAGTGAATTGTAACGTTTAGGGCCTCCTAATGACGATGGAACACTCAAATTGCGTCGAGATTCAATACATCGGCCTCCAGCCGACTTGTCTCCAAGGGTCTATTGTTGCCTCGGGCACCAGATGATCCTTCTCCTGTGAGTCTAGATTTTCGAATCCGACGCAAAAATGATAGTGAATTGTAACGTTTAGGGCCTCCTAATGACGATGGAACACTCAAATTGCGTCGAGATTCAATACATCGGCCTCCAGCCGACTTGTCTCCAAGGGTCTATTGCTGCCTCGAGCACCTCATGGTCCTTCTCCTGTGAGTCTAGATTTTCGAATCCGACGCAAAAATGATAGTTAATTGTAACGTTCAGGGCCTCCTAATGCCGATGGAACACTCAAATTGCGTCGAGATTCAATACATCGGCCTGCAGCCGACCTGTCTCCAAGGGTCTGTTGCTGCCTCGGGCACCACATGGTCCTTCTCCTGCGAGTCTAGATTTTCGAATCCGACGCAAAAATGATAGTGAATTGTAACGTTTAGGGCCTCCTAATGACGATGGAACACTCAAATTGCGTCGAGATTCAATACATCGGCCTCCAGCCGACTTGTCTCCAAGGGTCTGTTGCTGCCTCGGGCACCTTATGGTCGTTCTCCTGTGAGTCTAGATTTTCGAATCCGACGCAAAAATGATAGTTAATTGCAACGTTCAGGGCCTCCTAATGCCGATGGAACACTCAAATTGCGTCGAGATCCAATACATCGGCCTCCAGCCGACTTGTCTCCAAGGGTCTGTTGCTGCCTCGGGCACCACATGGTCCTTCTCCTGCGAGTCTAGATTTTTGAATCCGACGCAAAAATGATAGTGAATTGTAACGTTTAGGGCCTCCTAATGACGATGGAACACTCAAATTGCGTCGAGATTCAATACATCGGCCTCCAGCCGACTTGTCTCCAAGGGTCTATTGCTGCCTCGGGCACCTCATGGTCCTTCTCCTGTGAGTCTACATTTTCGAATCCGACGCAAAATAGATAGTTAATTGAAAGGTTCAGGGCCTCCTAATGTCGATGGAACTCTCAAATTGCGTCGAGATTCAATACATCGGCCTCCAGCCGACTTGTCTCCAAGGGGATATCGCTGCCTCGGGCACCACATGGTCCGTCTCCGGTGAGTCTAGATTTTCGAATCCGACGCAAAAATGATAGTTAATTGTAACGTTCAGGGCCTCCTAATGCCGATGGAACACTCAAATTGCGTCGAGATTCAATACATCGGCCACCAGCCGACTTGTCTCCAAGAGTCTATTGCTGCATCGGCCGCCTTATGGTCGTTCTCCTGTGAGTCTAGATTTTCGAATCCGACGCAAAAATGATAGTTAATTGTAACGTTCAGGGCCCTGTAATGACGATGGAACACTCAAATTGCGTCGAGATTCAATACATCGGCCTGCAGCCGACTTGTCTCCAAGGGTTTAATGCTGCCTCGGGCACCACATGGTCCTTCTCCTGTGAGTCTAGATTTTCGAACCCGACGCAAAACTGATAGTGAATTGTAACGTTTAGGGCCTCCTAATGACGATGGAACACTCAAATTGCGTCGAGATTCAATACATCGGCCTCCAGCCGACTTGTCTCCAAGGGTCTGTTGCTGCCTCAGGCACCTCATGGTCTTTCTCCTGTGAGTCTAAATTTTCGAATCCGACGCAAAAATGATAGTTAAATGTAACGTTCAGGGCCTTGTAATGACGATGGAACACTCAAATTGCATCGAGATTCAAGACATCGGCCTGCAGCCGACTTGTCTCCAAGGGTCTATTCTGCCTCGTGCACCACATGGTCCTTCTGCGAGTCTAGATTTTCGAATCCGACGCAAATATGATCGTGAATTGTAACGTTTAGGGCCTCCAAATGACGATGGAACACTCAAATTGCGTCGAGATTCAATACATCGGCCTCCAGCCGACTTGTCTCCAAGGGTCTGTTGCTGCCTCAGGCACCTCATGGTCTTTCTCCTGTGAGTCTAAATTTTCGAATCCGACGCAAAAATGATAGTTAAATGTAACGTTCAGGGCCTTGTAATGACGATGGAACACTCAAATTGCGTCGAGATTCAATACATCGGCCTCCAGCCGGCTTGTCTCCAAGGGTCTGTTGCTGCCTCGGGCACCTTATGGTCCTTCTCCAGTGAGTCTAGATTTTCGAACCCGACGCAAAAATGATAGTTAATTGTAACTTTTAGGGCCTCCTAATGCCGATGGAACACTCAAATTGCGTCGAGATTCAATACATCGTCCTCCAGCCGACTTGTCTCCAAGGGTCTAATGCTGCCTCGGGAACCTTACGTTCGTTCTCTTGTAAGTCTAGATTTTCGAATCCGACGCAAAAATGATTGTTAATTGTAACGTTCAGGGCCTCCTAATGACGATGGAACTCTCAAATTGCGTCGAGATTCAATACATCGGCCTCCAGCCGACTTGTCTCGAAGGGGATATCGTTGCCTCGGGCACCACATGGTCCGTCTCCGGTGCGTCTAGAGTTTCGAATCCGACGCAAAAATGATAGTTAATTGTAACGTTCATGGCCTCCTAATGCCGATGGAACACTCAAATTGCGTCGAGATTCAATACATCGTCCTCCAGCCGACTTGTCTCCAAGGGTCTAATGCTGCCTCGGGAACCTTACGTTCGTTCTCTTGTAAGTCTAGATTTTCGAATCCGACGCAAAACTGATAGTGAATTGTAACGTTTAGGGCCTCCTAATGACGATGGAACACTCAAATTGCGTCGAGATTCAATACATCGGCCTCCAGCCTACTTGTCTCCAAGGGTCTATTGTTGCCTCGGGCACCAGATGATCCTTCTCCTGTGAGTCTAGATTTTCGAATCCGACGCAAAAATGATAGTGAATTGTAACGTTTAGGGCCTCCTAATGACGATGGAACACTCAAATTGCGTCGAGATTCAATACATCGGCCTCCAGCCGACTTGTCTCCAAGGGTCTATTGCTGCCTCGAGCACCTCATGGTCCTTCTCCTGTGAGTCTAAATTTTCGAATCCGACGCAAAAATGATAGTTAATTGTAACGTTCAGGGCCTTGTAGTGACGATGGAACACTCAAATTGCGTCGAGATTCAATACATCGGCCTGCAGCCGACTTGTCTCCAAGGGTCTGATGCTGCCTCGGGCACCACATGGTCCTTCTCCTGTGAGTCTAGATTTTCGAATCCGACGCAAAAATGATAGTGAATTGTAACGTTTAGGGCCTCCTAATGACGATGGAACACTCAAATTGCGTCGAGATTCAATACATCGGCCTCCAGCCGACTTGTCTCCAAGGGTCTATTGCTGCCTCGAGCACCTCATGGTCTTTCTCCTGTGAGTCTAAATTTTCGAATCCGACGCAAAAATGATAGTTAAATGTAACGTTCAGGGCCTTGTAATGACGATGGAACACTCAAATTGCATCGAGATTCAATACATTGGCCTGCAGCCGACTTGTCTCCAAGGGTCTATTCTGCCTCGGGCACCACATGGTCCTTTTGCGAGTCTAGATTTTCGAATCCGACGCAAAAATGATAGTGAATTGTAACGTTTAGGGCCTCCTAATGACGATGGTACACTCAAATTGCGTCGAGATTCAATACATCGGCCTCCAGCCGACTTGTCTCCAAGGGTCTGTTGCTGCCTCGGGCACCTTATGGTCGTTCTCTTGTAAGTCTAGATTATCGAATCCGACGCAAAAATGATAGTTAATTGTAACGTTTAGGGCCTCCTAATGACGATGGAACACTCAAATTGCGTCGAGATTCAATACATCGGCCTCCAGCCGACTTGTCTCCAAGGGTCTATTGCTGCCTCGGGCACCACATGGTCCTTCTCCTGTGAGTCTAGATTTTCGAACCCGACGCAAAACTGATAGTGAATTGTAACGTTTAGGGCCTCCTAATGACGATGGAACACTCAAATTGCGTCGAGATTCAATACATCGGCCTCCACCTGACTTGTCTCCAAGGGTCTGTTGCTGCCTCGGGCACCTTATGGTCCTTCTCCTGTGAGTCTAGATTTTCGAACCCGACGCAAAAATGATAGTTAATTGTAACTTTTAGGGCCTCCTAATGACGATGGAACACTCAAATTGCGTCGAGATTCAATACATCGGCCTCCAGCCGACTTGTTCCCAAGGGTCTGTTGCTGCCTCGGGCACCTTATGGTCGTTCTCTTGTAAGTCTAGATTATCGAATCCGACGCAAAAAATGATAGTTAATTGTAACGTTTAGGGCCTCCTAATGACGATGGAACACTCAAATTGCGTCGAGATTCAATACATCGGCCTCCAGCCGACTTGTCTCCAAGGGTCTAACGCTGCCTCGGGCACCTGATGGTCGTTCTCTTGTAAGTCTAAATTTTCGAATCCGACGCAAAAATGATAGTTAATTGAAACGTTCAGGGCCTCCTAATGCCGATGGAACACTCAAATTGCGTCGAGATTCAATACATCGTCCTCCAGCCGACTTGTCTCCAAGGGTCTAATGCTGCCTCGGGAACCTTACGTTCGTTCTCTTGTAAGTCTAGATTTTCGAATCCGACGCAAAAATGATTGTTAATTGCAACGTTCAGGGCCTCCTAATGACGATGGAACTCTCAAATTGCGTCGAGATTCAATACATCGGCCTCCAGCCGACTTGTCTCGAAGGGGATATCGCTGCCTCGGGCACCACATGGTCCGTCTCCGGTGCGTCTAGATTTTCGAATCCGACGCAAAAATGATAGTTAATTGTAACGTTCATGGCCTCCTAATGCCGATGGAACACTCAAATTGCGTCGAGATTCAATACATCGTCCTCCAGCCGACTTGTCTCCAAGGGTCTAATGCTGCCTCGGGAACCTTACGTTCGTTCTCTTGTAAGTCTAGATTTTCGAATCCGACGCAAAACTGATAGTGAATTGTAACGTTTAGGGCCTCCTAATGACGATGGAACACTCAAATTGCGTCGAGATTCAATACATCGGCCTCCAGCCGACTTGTCTCCAAGGGTCTATTGTTGCCTCGGGCACCAGATGATCCTTCTCCTGTGAGTCTAGATTTTCGAATCCGACGCAAAAATGATAGTGAATTGTAACGTTTAGGGCCTCCTAATGACGATGGAACACTCAAATTGCGTCGAGATTCAATACATCGGCCTCCAGCCGACTTGTCTCCAAGGGTCTATTGCTGCCTCGAGCACCTCATGGTCCTTCTCCTGTGAGTCTAAATTTTCGAATCCGACGCAAAAATGATAGTTAATTGTAACGTTCAGGGCCTTGTAGTGACGATGGAACACTCAAATTGCGTCGAGATTCAATACATCGGCCTGCAGCCGACTTGTCTCCAAGGGTCTGATGCTGCCTCGGGCACCACATGGTCCTTCTCCTGTGAGTCTAGATTTTCGAATCCGACGCAAAAATGATAGTGAATTGTAACGTTTAGGGCCTCCAATGACGATGGAACACTCAAATTGCGTCGAGATTCAATACATCGGCCTCCAGCCGACTTGTCTCCAAGGGTCTATTGCTGCCTCGAGCACCTCATGGTCTTTCTCCTGTGAGTCTAAATTTTCGAATCCGACGCAAAAATGATAGTTAAATGTAACGTTCAGGGCCTTGTAATGACGATGGAACACTCAAATTGCATCGAGATTCAATACATTGGCCTGCAGCCGACTTGTCTCCAAGGGTCTATTCTGCCTCGGGCACCACATGGTCCTTCTGCGAGTCTAGATTTTCGAATCCGACGCAAAAATGATAGTGAATTGTAACGTTTAGGGCCTCCTAATGACGATGGTACACTCAAATTGCGTCGAGATTCAATACATCGGCCTCCAGCCGACTTGTCTCCAAGGGTCTGTTGCTGCCTCGGGCACCTTATGGTCGTTCTCTTGTAAGTCTAGATTATCGAATCCGACGCAAAAATGATAGTTAATTGTAACGTTTAGGGCCTCCTAATGACGATGGAACACTCAAATTGCGTCGAGATTCAATACATCGGCCTCCAGCCGACTTGTCTCCAAGGGACTAATGCTGCCTCGGGCACCTGATGGTCGTTCTCTTGTAAGTCTAGATTTTCGAATCCGACGCAAAAATGATAGTTAATTGAAACGTTAAGGGCCTCCTAATGCCGATGGAACACTCAAATTGCGTCGAGATTCAATACATCGTCCTCCAGCCGACTTGTCTCCAAGGGTCTAATGCTGCCTCGGGAACCATACGTTCGTTCTCTTGTAAGTCTAGATTTTCGAATCCGACGCAAAACTGATAGTGAATTGTAAAGTTTAGGGCCTCCTAATGACGATGGAACACTCAAATTGCGTCGAGATTCAATACATCGGCCTCCAGCCGACTTGTCTCCAAGGGTCTATTGTTGCCTCGGGCACCAGATGATCCTTCTCCTGTGAGTCTAGATTTTCGAATCCGACGCAAAAATGATAGTGAATTGTAACGTTTAGGGCCTCCTAATGACGATGGAACACTCAAATTGCGTCGAGATTCAATACATCGGCCTCCAGCCGACTTGTCTCCAAGGGTCTATTGCTGCCTCGAGCACCTCATGGTCCTTCTCCTGTGAGTCTAGATTTTCGAATCCGACGCAAAAATGATAGTTAATTGTAACGTTCAGGGCCTCCTAATGCCGATGGAACACTCAAATTGCGTCGAGATCCAATACATCGGCCTCCAGCCGACTTGTCTCCAAGGGTCTGTTGCTGCCTCGGGCACCACATGGTCCTTCTCCTGCGAGTCTAGATTTTCGAATCCGACGCAAAAATGATAGTGAATTGTAACGTCTAGGGCCTCCTAATGACGATGGAACACTCAAATTGCGTCGAGATTCAATACATCGGCCTGCAGCCGACTTGTCTCCAAGGGTCTATTGCTGCTTCGGGCACCTCATGGTCCTTCTCCTGTGAGTCTACATTTTCGAATCCGACGCAAAATAGATAGTTAATTGTAAGGTTCAGGGCCTCCTAATGTCGATGGAACTCTCAAATTGCGTCGAGATTCAATACATCGGCCTCCAGCCGACTTGTCTCCAAGGGGATATCGCTGCCTCGGGCACCACATGGCCCGTCCGGTGAGTCTAGATTTTCGAATCCGACGCAAAAATGATAGTTAATTGTAACGTTCAGGGCCTCCTAATGCCGATGGAACACTCAAATTGCGTCGAGATTCAATACATCGGCCACCAGCCGACTTGTCTCCAAGGGTCTATTGCTGCATCGGGCGCCTTATGGTCGTTCTCCTGTGAGTCTAGATTTTCGAATCCGACGCAAAAATGATAGTTAATTGTAACGTTCAGGGCCTTGTAATGACGATGGAACACTCAAATTGCGTCGAGATTCAATACATCGGCCTGCAGCCGACCTGTCTCCAAGGGTTTAATGCTGCCTCGGGCACCACATGGTCCTTCTCCTGTGAGTCTAGATTTTCGAACCCGACGCAAAACTGATAGTGATTTGTAACGTTTAGGGCCTCCTAATGACGATTGAACACTCAAATTGCGTCGAGATTCAATACATCGGCCTCCAGCCGACTTGTCTCCAAGGGTCTATTCTGCCTCGGGCACCACATGGTCCTTCTGCGAGTCTAGATTTTCGAATCCGACGCAAAAATGATAGTGAATTGTAACGTTTAGGGCCTCCTAATGACGATGGAACACTCAAATTGCGTCGAGATTCAATACATCGGCCTCCAGCCGACTTGTCTCCAAGGGTCTGTTGCTGCCTCAGGCACCAAACGGTCCTTCTCCTGTGAGTCTAAATTTTCGAATCCGACGCAAAAATGATAGTTAAATGTAACGTTGAGGGCCTTGTAATGACGATGGAACACTCAAATTGCGTCGAGATTCAATACATCGGCATCCAGCCGACTTGTCTCCAAGGGTCTGTTGCTGCCTCGGGCACCTTATGGTCCTTCTCCTGTGAGTCTAGATTTTCGAACCCGACGCAAAAATGATAGTTAATTGTAACGTTTAGGGCCTCCTAATGACGATGGAACACTCAAATTGCGTCGAGATTCAATACATCGGCCTCCAGCCGACTTGTCTCCAAGGGTCTGTTGCTGCCTCGGGCACCTTATGGTCGTTCTCTTGTAAGTCTAGATTATCGAATCCGACGCTAAAATGATAGTTAATTGTAACGTTTAGGGCCTCCTAATGACGATGGAACACTCAAATTGCGTCGAGATTCAATACATCGGCCTCCAGCCGACTTGTCTCCAAGGGTCTAATGCTGCCTCGGGCACCTGATGGTCGTTCTCTTGTAAGTCTAGATTTTCGAATCCGACGCAAAAATGATAGTTAATTGAAACGTTCAGGGCCTCCTAATGCCGATGGAACACTCAAATTGCGTCGAGATTCAATACATCGTCCTCCAGCCGACTTGTCTCCAAGGGTCTAATGCTGCCTCGGGAACCTTACGTTCGTTCTCTTGTAAGGCTAGATTTTCGAATCCGACGCAAAACTGATAGTGAATTGTAACGTTTAGGGCCTCCTAATGACGATGGAACACTCAAATTGCGTCGAGATTCAATACATCGGCCTCCAGCCGACTTGTCTCCAAGGGTCTATTGTTGCCTCGGGCACCAGATGATCCTTCTCCTGTGAGTCTAGATTTTCGAATCCGACGCAAAAATGATAGTGAATTGTAACGTTTAGGGCCTCCTAATGACGATGGAACACTCAAATTGCGTCGAGATTCAATACATCGGCCTCCAGCCGACTTGTCTCCAAGGGTCTATTGCTGCCTCGGGCACCACATGGTCCTTCTCCTGCGAGTCTAGATTTTCGAATCCGACGCAAAAATGATAGTGAATTGTAACGTTTAGGGCCTCCTAATGACGATGGAACACTCAAATTGCGTCGAGATTCAATACATCGGCCTCCAGCCGACTTGTCTCCAAGGGTCTATTGCTGCCTCGGGCACCACATGGTCCTTCTCCTGTGAGTCTAAATTTTCGAATCCGACGCAAAAATGATAGTTAATTGTAACGTTCAGGGCCTTGTAGTGACGATGGAACACTCAAATTGCGTCGAGATTCAATACATCGGCCTCCAGCCGACTTGTCTCCAAGGGTCTGTTGCTGCCTCGGGCACCTTATGGTCGTTCTCCTGTGAGTCTAGATTTTCGAATCCGACGCAAAAATGATAGTTAATTGCAACGTTCAGGGCCTCCTAATGCCGATGGAACACTCAAATTGCGTCGAGATCCAATACATCGGCCTCCAGCCGACTTGTCTCCAAGGGTCTGTTGCTGCCTCGGGCACCACATGGTCCTTCTCCTGCGAGTCTACATTTTCGAATCCGACGCAAAAATGATAGTGAATTGTAACGTTTAGGGCCTCCTAATGACGATGGAACACTCAAATTGCGTCGAGATTCAATACATCGGCCTCCAGCCGACTTGTCTCCAAGGGTCTATTGCTGCCTCGGGCACCTCATGGTCCTTCTCCTGTGAGTCTACATTTTCGAATCCGACGCAAAATAGATAGTTAATTGTAAGGTTCAGGGCCTCCTAATGTCGATGGAACTCTCAAATTGCGTCGAGATTCAATACATCGGCCTCCAGCCGACTTGTCTCCAAGGGGATAACGCTGCCTCGGGCACCACATGGCCCGTCCGGTGAGTCTAGATTTTCGAATCCGACGCAAAAATGATAGTTAATTGTAACGTTCAGGGCCTCCTAATGCCGATGGAACACTCAAATTGCGTCGAGATTCAATACATCGGCCACCAGCCGACTTGTCTCCAAGGGTCTATTGCTGCATCGGGCGCCTTATGGTCGTTCTCCTGTGAGTCTAGATTTTCGAATCCGACGCAAAAATGATAGTTAATTGTAACGTTCAGGGCCTTGTAATGACGATGGAAGACTCAAATTGCGTCGAGATTCAATACATCGGCCTGCAGCCGACCTGTCTCCAAGGGTTTAATGCTGCCTCGGGCACCACATGGTCCTTCTCCTGTGAGTCTAGATTTTCGAACCCGACGCAAAACTGATAGTGATTTGTAACGTTTAGGGCCTCCTAATGACGATTGAACACTCAAATTGCGTCGAGATTCAATACATCGGCCTCCAGCCGACTTGTCTCCAAGGGTCTATTCTGCCTCGGGCACCACATGGTCCTTCTGCGAGTCTAGATTTTCGAAACCGACGCAAAAATGATAGTGAATTGTAACGTTTAGGGCCTCCTAATGACGATGGAACACTCAAATTGCGTCGAGATTCAATACATCGGCCTCCAGCCGACTTGTCTCCAAGGGTCTGTTGCTGCCTCAGGCACCAAACGTTCCTTCTCCTGTGAGTCTAAATTTTCGAATCCGACGCAAAAATGATAGTTAAATGTAACGTTCAGGGCCTTGTAATGACGATGGAACACTCAAATTGCGTCGAGATTCAATACATCGGCCTCCAGCCGACTTGTCTCCAAGGGTCTGTTGCTGCCTCGGGCACCTTATGGTCCTTCTCCTGTGAGTCTAGATTTTCGAACCCGACGCAAAAATGATAGTTAATTGTAACGTTTAGGGCCTCCTAATGACGATGGAACACTCAAATTGCGTCGAGATTCAATACATCGGCCTCAAGCCGACTTGTCTCCAAGGGTCTGTTGCTGCCTCGGGCACCTTATGGTCGTTCTCTTGTAAGTCTAGATTATCGAATCCGACGCTAAAATGATAGTTAATTGTAACGTTTAGGGCCTCCTAATGACGATGGAACACTCAAATTGCGTCGAGATTCAATACATCGGCCTCCAGCCGACTTGTCTCCAAGGGTCTAATGCTGCCTCGGGCACCTGATGGTCGTTCTCTTGTAAGTCTAGATTTTCGAATCCGACGCAAAAATGATAGTTAATTGAAACGTTCAGGGCCTCCTAATGCCGATGGAACACTCAAATTGCGTCGAGATTCAATACATCGTCCTCCAGCCGACTTGTCTCCAAGGGTCTAATGCTGCCTCGGGAACCTTACGTTCGTTCTCTTGTAAGGCTAGATTTTCGAATCCGACGCAAAACTGATATTGAATTGTAACGTTTAGGGCCTCCTAATGACGATGGAACACTCAAATTGCGTCGAGATTCAATACATCGGCCTCCAGCCGACTTGTCTCCAAGGGTCTATTGTTGCCTCGGGCACCAGATGATCCTTCTCCTGTGAGTCTAGATTTTCGAATCCGACGCAAAAATGATAGTGAATTGTGACGTTTAGGGCCTCCTAATGACGATGGAACACTCAAATTGCGTCGAGATTCAATACATCGGCCTCCAGCCGACTTGTCTCCAAGGGTCTATTGCTGCCTCGAGCACCTCATGGTCCTTCTCCTGTGAGTCTAGATTTTCGAATCCGACGCAAAAATGATAGTTAATTGTAACGTTCAGGGCCTCCTAATGCCGATGGAACACTCAAATTGCGTCGAGATTCAATACATCGGCCTGCAGCCGACCTGTCTCCAAGGGTCTATTGCTGCCTCGGGCACCACATGGTCCTTCTCCTGCGAGTCTAGATTTTCGAATCCGACGCAAAAATGATAGTGAATTGTAACGTTTAGGGCCTCCTAATGACGATGGAACACTCAAATTGCGTCGAGATTCAATACATCGGCCTCCAGCCGACTTGTCTCCAAGGGTCTATTGCTGCCTCGGGCACCACATGGTCCTTCTCCTGTGAGTCTAAATTTTCGAATCCGACGCAAAAATGATAGTTAATTGTAACGTTCAGGGCCTTGTAGTGACGATGGAACACTCAAATTGCGTCGAGATTCAATACATCGGCCTCCAGCCGACTTGTCTCCAAGGGTCTGTTGCTGCCTCGGGCACCTTATGGTCGTTCTCCTGTGAGTCTAGATTTTCGAATCCGACGCAAAAATGATAGTTAATTGCAACGTTCAGGGCCTCCTAATGCCGATGGAACACTCAAATTGCGTCGAGATCCAATACATCGGCCTCCAGCCGACTTGTCTCCAAGGGTCTGTTGCTGCCTCGGGCACCACATGGTCCTTCTCCTGCGAGTCTAGATTTTCGAATCCGACGCAAAAATGATAGTGAATTGTAACGTTTAGGGCCTCCTAATGACGATGGAACACTCAAATTGCGTCGAGATTCAATACATCGGCCTCCAGCCGACTTGTCTCCAAGGGTCTATTGCTGCCTCGGGCACCTCATGGTCCTTCTCCTGTGAGTCTACATTTTCGAATCCGACGCAAAATAGATAGTTAATTGAAAGGTTCAGGGCCTCCTAATGTCGATGGAACTCTCAAATTGCGTCGAGATTCAATACATCGGCCTCCAGCCGACTTGTCTCCAAGGGGATATCGCTGCCTCGGGCACCACATGGTCCGTCTCCGGTGAGTCTAGATTTTCGAATCCGACGCAAAAATGATAGTTAATTGTAACGTTCAGGGCCTCCTAATGCCGATGGAACACTCAAATTGCGTCGAGATTCAATACATCGGCCACCAGCCGACTTGTCTCCAAGGGTCTATTGCTGCATCGGCCGCCTTATGGTCGTTCTCCTGTGAGTCTAGATTTTCGAATCCGACGCAAAAATGATAGTTAATTGTAACGTTCAGGGCCCTGTAATGACGATGGAACACTCAAATTGCGTCGAGATTCAATACATCGGCCTGCAGCCGACTTGTCTCCAAGGGTTTAATGCTGCCTCGGGCACCACATGGTCCTTCTCCTGTGAGTCTAGATTTTCGAACCCGACGCAAAACTGATAGTGAATTGTAACGTTTAGGGCCTCCTAATGACGATGGAACACTCAAATTGCGTCGAGATTCAATACATCGGCCTCCAGCCGACTTGTCTCCAAGGGTCTGTTGCTGCCTCAGGCACCTCATGGTCTTTCTCCTGTGAGTCTAAATTTTCGAATCCGACGCAAAAATGATAGTTAAATGTAACGTTCAGGGCCTTGTAATGACGATGGAACACTCAAATTGCATCGAGATTCAAGACATCGGCCTGCAGCCGACTTGTCTCCAAGGGTCTATTCTGCCTCGTGCACCACATGGTCCTTCTGCGAGTCTAGATTTTCGAATCCGACGCAAAAATGATAGTGAATTGTAACGTTTAGGGCCTCCAAATGACGATGGAACACTCAAATTGCGTCGAGATTCAATACATCGGCCTCCAGCCGACTTGTCTCCAAGGGTCTGTTGCTGCCTCAGGCACCTCATGGTCTTTCTCCTGTGAGTCAAAATTTTCGAATCCGACGCAAAAATGATAGTTAAATGTAACGTTCAGGGCCTTGTAATGACGATGGAACACTCAAATTGCGTCGAGATTCAATACATCGGCCTCCAGCCGGCTTGTCTCCAAGGGTCTGTTGCTGCCTCGGGCACCTTATGGTCCTTCTCCAGTGAGTCTAGATTTTCGAACCCGACGCAAAAATGATAGTTAATTGTAACGTTTAGGGCCTCCTAATGACGATGGAACACTCAAATTGCGTCGAGATTCAATACATCGGCCTCCAGCCGACTTGTCTCCAAGGGTCTGTTGCTGCCTCGGGCACCTTATGGTCGTTCTCTTGTAAGTCTAGGTTATCGAATCCGACGCTAAAATGATAGTTAATTGTAACGTTTAGGGCCTCCTAATGACGATGGAACACTCAAATTGCGTCGAGATTCAATACATCGTCCTCCAGCCGACTTGTCTCCAAGGGTCTAATGCTGCCTCGGGAACCTTACGTTCGTTCTCTTGTAAGTCTAGATTTTCGAATCCGACGCAAAAAAGGTAGTTAATTGAAACGTTCAGGGCCTCCTAATGCCGATGGAACACTCAAATTGCGTCGAGATTCAATACATCGGCCTCCAGCCGACTTGTCTCCAAGGGCCTATTGCTGCCTCGGGCACCACATGGTCCTTCTCCTGTGAGTCTAGATTTTCGAACCCGACGCAAAACTGATAGTGAATTGTAACGTTTAGGGCCTCCTAATGACGATGGAACACTCAAATTGCGTCGAGATTCAATACATCGGCCTCCACCTGACTTGTCTCCAAGGGTCTATTGTTGCCTCGGGCACCAGATGATCCTTCTCCTGTGAGTCTAGATTTTCGAATCCGACGCAAAAATGATAGTTAATTGTAACGTTCAGGGCCTCCTAATGCCGATGGAACACTCAAATTGCGTCGAGATTCAATACATCGGCCACCATCCGACATGTTTCCAAGGGTCTGTTGCTGCCTCAGGCACCTCATGGTCTTTCTCTTGTGAGTCTAAATTTTCGAATCCGATGCAAAAATGATAGTTAAATGTAACGTTCAGGGCCTTGTAATGACGATGGAACACTCAAATTGCGTCGAGATTCAATACATCGGCCTCCAGCCGACTTGTCTCCAAGGGTCTGTTGCTGCCTCGGGCACCTTATGGTCCTTCTCCTGTGAGTCTAGATTTTCGAACCCGACGCAAAAATGATAGTTAATTGTAACTTTTAGGGCCTCCTAATGACGATGGAACACTCAAATTGCGTCGAGATTCAATACATCGGCCTCCAGCCGACTTGTCTCCAAGGGTCTGTTGCTGCCTCGGGCACCTTATGGTCGTTCTCTTGTAAGTCTAGATTATCGAATCCGACGCAAAAAATGATAGTGAATTGTAACGTTTAGGGCCTCCTAATGACGATGGAACACTCAAATTGCGTCGAGATTCAATACATCGGCCTCCAGGCGACTTGTCTCCAAGGGTCTAACGCTGCCTCGGGCACCTGATGGTCGTTCTCTTGTAAGTCTAAATTTTCGAATCCGACGCAAAAATGATAGTTAATTGAAACGTTCAGGGCCTCCTAATGCCGATGGAACACTCAAATTGCGTCGAGATTCAATACATCGTCCTCCAGCCGACTTGTCTCCAAGGGTCTAATGATGCCTCGGGAACCTTACGTTCGTTCTCTTGTAAGTCTAGATTTTCGAATCCGACGCAAAAATGATTGTTAATTGTAACGTTTAGGGCCTCCTAATGACGATGGAACACTCAAATTGCATCGAGATTCAAGACATCGGCCTGCAGCCGACTTGTCTCCAAGGGTCTATTCTGCCTCGTGCACCACATGGTCCTTCTGCGAGTCTAGATTTTCGAATCCGACGCAAAAATGATAGTGAATTGTAACGTTTAGGGCCTCCAAATGACGATGGAACACTCAAATTGCGTCGAGATTCAATAACTCGGCCTCCAGCCGACTTGTCTCCAAGGGTCTGTTGCTGCCTCAGGCACCTCATGGTCTTTCTCCTGTGAGTCAAAATTTTCGAATCCGACGCAAAAATGATAGTTAAATGTAACGTTCAGGGCCTTGTAATGACGATGGAACACTCAAATTGCGTCGAGATTCAATACATCGGCCTCCAGCCGGCTTGTCTCCAAGGGTCTGTTGCTGCCTCGGGCACCTTATGGTCCTTCTCCAGTGAGTCTAGATTTTCGAACCCGACCCAAAAATGATAGTTAATTGTAACGTTTAGGGCCTCCTAATGACGATGGAACACTCAAATTGCGTCGAGATTCAATACATCGGCCTCCAGCCGACTTGTCTCCAAGGGTCTGTTGCTGCCTCGGGCACCTTATGGTCGTTCTCTTGTAAGTCTAGGTTATCGAATCCGACGCTAAAATGATAGTTAATTGTAACGTTTAGGGCCTCCTAATGACGATGGAACACTCAAATTGCGTCGAGATTCAATACATCGTCCTCCAGCCGACTTGTCTCCAAGGGTCTAATGCTGCCTCGGGAACCTTACGTTCGTTCTCTTGTAAGTCTAGATTTTCGAATCCGACGCAAAAAAGGTAGTTAATTGAAACGTTCAGGGCCTCCTAATGCCGATGGAACACTCAAATTGCGTCGAGATTCAATACATCGGCCTCCAGCCGACTTGTCTCCAAGGGCCTATTGCTGCCTCGGGCACCACATGGTCCTTCTCCTGTGAGTCTAGATTTTCGAACCCGACGCAAAACTGATAGTGAATTGTAACGTTTAGGGCCTCCTAATGACGATGGAACACTCAAATTGCGTCGAGATTCAATACATCGGCCTCCACCTGTCTTGTCTCCAAGGGTCTATTGTTGCCTCGGGCACCAGATGATCCTTCTCCTGTGAGTCTAGATTTTCGAATCCGACGCAAAAATGATAGTTAATTGTAACGTTCAGGGCCTCCTAATGCCGATGGAACACTCAAATTGCGTCGAGATTCAATACATCGGCCACCATCCGACATGTTTCCAAGGGTCTGTTGCTGCCTCAGGCACCTCATGGTCTTTCTCTTGTGAGTCTAAATTTTCGAATCCGATGCAAAAATGATAGTTAAATGTAACGTTCAGGGCCTTGTAATGACGATGGAACACTCAAATTGCGTCGAGATTCAATACATCGGCCTCCAGCCGACTTGTCTCCAAGGGTCTGTTGCTGCCTCGGGCACCTTATGGTCCTTCTCCTGTGAGTCTAGATTTTCGAACCCGACGCAAAAATGATAGTTAATTGTAACTTTTAGGGCCTCCTAATGACGATGGAACACTCAAATTGCGTCGAGATTCAATACATCGGCCTCCAGCCGACTTGTCTCCAAGGGTCTGTTGCTGCCTCGGGCACCTTATGGTCGTTCTCTTGTAAGTCTAGATTATCGAATCCGACGCAAAAAATGATAGTGAATTGTAACGTTTAGGGCCTCCTAATGACGATGGAACACTCAAATTGCGTCGAGATTCAATACATCGGCCTCCAGCCGACTTGTCTCCAAGGGTCTAACGCTGCCTCGGGCACCTGATGGTCGTTCTCTTGTAAGTCTAAATTTTCGAATCCGACGCAAAAATGATAGTTAATTGAAACGTTCAGGGCCTCCTAATGCCGATGGAACACTCAAATTGCGTCGAGATTCAATACATCGTCCTCCAGCCGACTTGTCTCCAAGGGTCTAATGATGCCTCGGGAACCTTACGTTCGTTCTCTTGTAAGTCTAGATTTTCGAATCCGACGCAAAAATGATTGTTAATTGTAACGTTCAGGGCCTCCTAATGACGATGGAACTCTCAAATTGCGTCGAGATTCAATACATCGGCCTCCAGCCGACTTGTCTCGAAGGGGATTTCGCTGCCTCGGGCACCACATGGTCCGTCTCCGGTGCGACTAGATTTTCGAATCCGACGCAAAAATGATAGTTAATTGTAACGTTCATGGCCTCCTAATGCCGATGGAACACTCAAATTGCGTCGAGATTCAATACATCGTCCTCCAGCCGACTTGTCTCCAAGGGTCTAATGCTGCCTCGGGAACCTTACGTTCGTTCTCTTGTAAGTCTAGATTTTCGAATCCGACGCAAAACTGATAGTGAATTGTAACGTTTAGGGCCTCCTAATGACGATGGAACACTCAAATTGCGTCGAGATTCAATACATCGGCCTCCAGCCGACTTGTCTCCAAGGGTCTATTGTTGCCTCGGGCACCAGATGATCCTTCTCCTGTGAGTCTAGATTTTCGAATCCGACGCAAAAATGATAGTGAATTGTAACGTTTAGGGCCTCCTAATGACGATGGAACACTCAAATTGCGTCGAGATTCAATACATCGGCCTCCAGCCGACTTGTCTCCAAGGGTCTATTGCTGCCTCGAGCACCTCATGGTCCTTCTCCTGTGAGTCTAAATTTTCGAATCCGACGCAAAAATGATAGTTAATTGTAACGTTCAGGGCCTTGTAGTGACGATGGAACACTCAAATTGCGTCGAGATTCAATACATCGGCCTGCAGCCGACTTGTCTCCAAGGGTCTGATGCTGCCTCGGGCACCACATGGTCCTTCTCCTGTGAGTCTAGATTTTCGAATCCGACGCAAAAATGATAGTGAATTGTAACGTTTAGGGCCTCCTAATGACGATGGAACACTCAAATTGCGTCGAGATCCAATACATCGGCCTCCAGCCGACTTGTCTCCAAGGGTCTGTTGCTGCCTCGGGCACCACATGGTCCTTCTCCTGCGAGTCTAGATGTTCGAATCAGACGCAAAAATGATAGTGAATTGCAACGTTTAGGGCCTCCTAATGACGATGGAACACTCAAATTGCGTCGAGATTCAATACATCGGCCTCCAGCCGACTTGTCTCCAAGGGTCTATTGCTGCCTCAGGCACCTCATGGTCCTTCTCTTGTGAGTCTAGATTTTCGAATCCGACGCAAAAATGATAGTTAATTGTAAGGTTCAGGGCCTCCTAATGTCGATGGAACTCTCAAATTGCGTCGAGATTCAATACATCGGCCTCCAGCTGACTTGCCTCCAAGGGGATATCGCTGCCTCGGGCACCACATGGTCCTTCTCCTGTGAGTCTAGATTTTCGAATCCGACGCAAAAATGATAGTTAAATGTAACGTTCAGGGCCTTGTAATGACGATGGAACACTCAAATTGCGTCGAGATTCAATACATCGGCCTGCAGCCGACCTGTCTCCAAGGGTCTATTGCTGCCTCGGGCACCACATGGTCCTTCTCCTGCGAGTCTAGATTTTCGAATCCGACGCAAAAATGATAGTGAATTGTAACGTTTAGGGCCTCCTAATGACGATGGAACACTCAAATTGCGTCGAGATTCAATACATCGGCCTGCAGCCGACCTGTCTCCAAGGGTCTATTGCAGCCTCGGGCACCACATGGTCCTTCTCCTGCGAGTCTAGATTTTCGAATCCGACGCAAAAATGATAGTGAATTGTAACGTTTAGGGCCTCCTAATGACGATGGAACACTCAAATTGCGTCGAGATTCAATACATCGGCCTCCAGCCGACTTGTCTCCAAGGGTCTATTGCTGCCTCGGGCACCACATGGTCCTTCTCCTGTGAGTCTAAATTTTCGAATCCGACGCAAAAATGATAGTTAATTGTAACGTTCAGGGCCTTGTAGTGACGATGGAACACTCAAATTGCGTCGAGATTCAATACATCGGCCTCCAGCCGACTTGTCTCCAAGGGTCTGTTGCTGCCTCGGGCACCTTATGGTCGTTCTCCTGTGAGTCTAGATTTTCGAATCCGACGCAAAAATGATAGTTAATTGCAACGTTCAGGGCCTCCTAATGCCGATGGAACACTCAAATTGCGTCGAGATCCAATACATCGGCCTCCAGCCGACTTCTCTCCAAGGGTCTGTTGCTGCCTCGGGCACCACATGGTCCTTCTCCTGCGAGTCTAGATTTTCGAATCCGACGCAAAAATGATAGTGAATTGTAACGTTTAGGGCCTCCTAATGACGATGGAACACTCAAATTGCGTCGAGATTCAATACATCGGCCTCCAGCCGACTTGTCTCCAAGGGTCTATTGCTGCCTCGGGCACCTCATGGTCCTTCTCCTGTGAGTCTACATTTTCGAATCCGACGCAAAATAGATAGTTAATTGTAAGGTTCAGGGCCTCCTAATGTCGATGGAACTCTCAAATTGCGTCGAGATTCAATACATCGGCCTCCAGCCGACTTGTCTCCAAGCGGATATCGCTGCCTCGGGCACCACATGGTCCGTCTCCGGTGAGTCTAGATTTTCGAATCCGACGCAAAAATGATAGTTAATTGTAACGTTCAGGGCCTCCTAATGCCGATGGAACACTCAAATTGCGTCGAGATTCAATACATCGGCCACCAGCCGACTTGTCTCCAAGGGTCTATTGCTGCATCGGCCGCCTTATGGTCGTTCTCCTGTGAGTCTAGATTTTCGAATCCGACGCAAAAATGATAGTTAATTGTAACGTTCAGGGCCCTGTTATGACGATGGAACACTCAAATTGCGTCGAGATTCAATACATCGGCCTGCAGCCGACTTGTCTCCAAGGGTTTAATGCTGCCTCGGGCACCACATGGTCCTTCTCCTGTGAGTCTAGATTTTCGAACCCGACGCAAAACTGATAGTGAATTGTAACGTTTAGGGCCTCCTAATGACGATGGAACACTCAAATTGCGTCGAGATTCAATACATCGGCCTCCAGCCGACTTGTCTCCAAGGGTCTGTTGCTGCCTCGGGCACCTTATGGTCGTTCTCTTGTAAGTCTAGATTATCGAATCCGACGCAAAAAATGATAGTTAATTGTAACGTTTAGGGCCTCCTAATGACGATGGAACACTCAAATTGCGTCGAGATTCAATACATCGGCCTCCAGCCGACTTGTCTCCAAGGGTCTAACGCTGCCTCAGGCACCTCATGGTCTTTCTCCTGTGAGTCTAAATTTTCGAATCCGACGCAAAAATGATAGTTAAATGTAACGTTCAGGGCCTTGTAATGACGATGGAACACTCAAATTGCATCGAGATTCAAGACATCGGCCTGCAGCCGACTTGTCTCCAAGGGTCTATTCTGCCTCGTGCACCACATGGTCCTTCTGCGAGTCTAGATATTCGAATCCGACGCAAAAATGATAGTGAATTGTAACGTTTAGGGCCTCCAAATGACGATGGAACACTCAAATTGCGTCGAGATTCAATACATCGGCCTCCAGCCGACTTGTCTCCAAGGGTCTGTTGCTGCCTCAGGCACCTCATGGTCTTTCTCCTGTGAGTCTAAATTTTCGAATCCGACGCAAAAATGATAGTTAATTGTAACTTTTAGGGCCTCCTAATGACGATGGAACACTCAAATTGCGTCGAGATTCAATACATCGGCCTCCAGCCGACTTGTCTCCAAGGGTCTGTTGCTGCCTCGGGCACCTTATGGTCGTTCTCTTGTAAGTCTAGATTATCGAATCCGACGCAAAAAATGATAGTTAATTGTAACGTTTAGGGCCTCCTAATGACGATGGAACACTCAAATTGCGTCGAGATTCAATACATCGGCCTCCAGCCGACTTGTCTCCAAGGGTCTAACGCTGCCTCGGGCACCTGATGGTCGTTCTCCTGTAAGTCTAAATTTTCGAATCCGACGCAAAAATGATAGTTAATTGAAACGTTCAGGGCCTCCTAATGCCGATGGAACACTCAAATTGCGTCGAGATTCAATACATCGTCCTCCAGCCGACTTGTCTAAAAGGGTCTAATGCTGCCTCGGGAACCTTACGTTCGTTCTCTTGTAAGTCTAGATTTTCGAATCCGACGCAAAAATGATTGTTAATTGTAACGTTCAGGGCCTCCTAATGACGATGGAACTCTCAAATTGCGTCGAGATTCAATACATCGGCCTCCAGCCGACTTGTCTCGAAGGGGATATCGCTGCCTCGGGCACCACATGGTCCGTCTCCGGTGCGTCTAGATTTTCGAATCCGACGCAAAAATGATAGTTAATTGTAACGTTCATGGCCTCCTAATGCCGATGGAACACTCAAATTGCGTCGAGATTCAATACATCGTCCTCCAGCCGACTTGTCTCCAAGGGTCTAATGCTGCCTCGGGAACCTTACGTTCGTTCTCTTGTAAGTCTAGATTTTCGAATCCGACGCAAAACTGATAGTGAATTGTAACGTTTAGGGCCTCCTAATGACGATGGAACACTCAAATTGCGTCGAGATTCAATACATCGGCCTCCAGCCGACTTGTCTCCAAGGGTCTATTGTTGCCTCGGGCACCAGATGATCCTTCTTCTGTGAGTCTAGATTTTCGAATCCGACGCAAAAATGATAGTGAATTGTAACGTTTAGGGCCTCCTAATGAAGATGGAACACTCAAATTGCGTCGAGATTCAATACATCGGCCTCCAGCCGACTTGTCTCCAAGGGTCTATTGCTGCCTCGAGCACCTCATGGTCCTTCTCCTGTGAGTCTAAATTTTCGAATCCGACGCAAAAATGATAGTTAATTGTAACGTTCAGGGCCTTGTAGTGACGATGGAACACTCAAATTGCGTCGAGATTCAATACATCGGCCTGCAGCCGACTTGTCTCCAAGGGTCTGATGCTGCCTCGGGCACCACATGGTCCTTCTCCTGTGAGTCTAGATTTTCGAATCCGACGCAAAAATGATAGTGAATTGTAACGTTTAGGGCCTCCTAATGACGATGGAACACTCAAATTGCGTCGAGATTCAATACATCGGTCTCCAGCCGACTTGTCTCCAAGGGTCTGTTGCTGCCTCGGGCACCTTATGGTCGTTCTCCTGTGAGTCCAGATTTTCGAATCCGACGCAAAAATGATAGTTAATTGTAACGTTCAGGGCCTCCTAATGCCGATGGAACACTCAAATTGCGTCGAGATCCAATACATCGGCCTCCAGCCGACTTGTCTCCAAGGGTCTGTTGCTGCCTCGGGCACCACATGGTCCTTCTCCTGCGAGTCTAGATGTTCGAATCAGACGCAAAAATGATAGTGAATTGCAACGTTTAGGGCCTCCTAATGACGATGGAACACTCAAATTGCGTCGAGATTCAATACATCGGCCTCCAGCCGACTTGTCTCCAAGGGTCTATTGCTGCCTCAGGCACCTCATGGTCCTTCTCCTGTGAGTCTAGATTTTCGAATCCGACGCAAAAATGATAGTTAATTGTAAGGTTCAGGGCCTCCTAATGACGATGGAACACTCAAATTGCGTCGAGATTCAATACATCGGCCTCCAGCCGACTTGTCTCCAAGGGTCTATTGCTGCCTCGAGCACCTCGTGGTCCTTTTCCTGTGAGTCTAGATTTTCGAATCCGACGCAAAAATGATAGTTAAATGTAACGTTCAGGGCCTTGTAATGACGATGGAACACTCAAATTGCGTCGAGATTCAATACATCGGCCTGCAGCCGACCTGTCTCCAAGGGTCTATTGCTGCCTCGGGCACCACATGGTCCTTCTCCTGCGAGTCTAGATTTTCGAATCCGACGCAAAAATGATAGTGAATTGTAACGTTTAGGGCCTCCTAATGACGATGGAACACTCAAATTGCGTCGAGATTCAATACATCGGCCTGCAGCCGACCTGTCTCCAAGGGTCTATTGCAGCCTCGGGCACCACATGGTCCTTCTCCTGCGAGTCTAGATTTTCGAATCCGACGCAAAAATGATAGTGAATTGTAACGTTTAGGGCCTCCTAATGACGATGGAACACTCAAATTGCGTCGAGATTCAATACATCGGCCTCCAGCCGACTTGTCTCCAAGGGTCTATTGCTGCCTCGGGCACCACATGGTCCTTCTCCTGTGAGTCTAAATTTTCGAATCCGACGCAAAAATGATAGTTAATTGTAACGTTCAGGGCCTTGTAGTGACGATGGAACACTCAAATTGCGTCGAGATTCAATACATCGGCCTCCAGCCGACTTGTCTCCAAGGGTCTGTTGCTGCCTCGGGCACCTTATGGTCGTTCTCCTGTGAGTCTAGATTTTCGAATCCGACGCAAAAATGATAGTTAATTGCAACGTTCAGGGCCTCCTAATGCCGATGGAACACTCAAATTGCGTCGAGATCCAATACATCGGCCTCCAGCCGACTTCTCTCCAAGGGTCTGTTGCTGCCTCGGGCACCACAAGGTCCTTCTCCTGCGAGTCTAGATTTTCGAATCCGACGCAAAAATGATAGTGAATTGTAACGTTTAGGGCCTCCTAATGACGATGGAACACTCAAATTGCGTCGAGATTCAATACATCGGCCTCCAGCCGACTTGTCTCCAAGGGTCTATTGCTGCCTCGGGCACCTCATGGTCCTTCTCCTGTGAGTCTACATTTTCGAATCCGACGCAAAATAGATAGTTAATTGTAAGGTTCAGGGCCTCCTAATGTCGATGGAACTCTCAAATTGCGTCGAGATTCAATACATCGGCCTCCAGCCGACTTGTCTCCAAGGGGATATCGCTGCCTCGGGCACCACATGGTCCGTCTCCGGTGAGTCTAGATTTTCGAATCCGACGCATAAATGATAGTTAATTGTAACGTTCAGGGCCTCCTAATGCCGATGGAACACTCAAATTGCGTCGAGATTCAATACATCGGCCACCAGCCGACTTGTCTCCAAGGGTCTATTGCTGCATCGGCCGCCTTATGGTCGTTCTCCTGTGAGTCTAGATTTTCGAATCCGACGCAAAAATGATAGTTAATTGTAACGTTCAGGGCCCTGTAATGACGATGGAACACTCAAATTGCGTCGAGATTCAATACATCGGCCTGCAGCCGACTTGTCTCCAAGGGTTTAATGCTGCCTCGGGCACCACATGGTCCTTCTCCTGTGAGTCTAGATTTTCGAACCCGACGCAAAACTGATAGTGAATTGTAACGTTTAGGGCCTCCTAATGACGATGGAACACTCAAATTGCGTCGAGATTCAATACATCGGCCTCCAGCCGACTTGTCTCCAAGGGTCTGTTGCTGCCTCAGGCACCTCATGGTCTTTCTCCTGTGATTCTAAATTTTCGAATCCGACGCAAAAATGATAGTTAAATGTAACGTTCAGGGCCTTGTAATGACGATGGAACACTCAAATTGCATCGAGATTCAAGACATCGGCTTGCAGCCGACTTGTCTCCAAGGGTCTATTCTGCCTCGTGCACCACATGGTCCTTCTCCTGCGAGTCTAGATTTTCGAATCCGACGCAAAAATGATAGTGAATTGTAACGTTTAGGGCCTCCTAATGACGATGGAACACTCAAATTGCGTCGAGATTCAATACATCGGCCTCCAGCCGACTTGTCTCCAAGGGTCTATTGCTGCCTCGGGCACCACATGGTCCTTCTCCTGTGAGTCTAAATTTTCGAATCCGACGCAAAAATGATAGTTAATTGTAACGTTCAGGGCCTTGTAGTGACGATGGAACACTCAAATTGCGTCGAGATTCAATACATCGGCCTCCAGCCGACTTGTCTCCAAGGGTCTGTTGCTGCCTCGGGCACCTTATGGTCGTTCTCCTGTGAGTCTAGATTTTCGAATCCGACGCAAAAATGATAGTTAATTGCAACGTTCAGGGCCTCCTAATGCCGATGGAACACTCAAATTGCGTCGAGATCCAATACATCGGCCTCCAGCCGACTTCTCTCCAAGGGTCTGTTGCTGCCTCGGGCACCACATGGTCCTTCTCCTGCGAGTCTAGATTTTCGAATCCGACGCAAAAATGATAGTGAATTGTAACGTTTAGGGCCTCCTAATGACGATGGAACACTCAAATTGCGTCGAGATTCAATACATCGGCCTCCAGCCGACTTGTCTCCAAGGGTCTATTGCTGCCTCGGGCACCTCATGGTCCTTCTCCTGTGAGTCTACATTTTCGAATCCGACGCAAAATAGATAGTTAATTGTAAGGTTCAGGGCCTCCTAATGTCGATGGAACTCTCAAATTGCGTCGAGATTCAATACATCGGCCTCCAGCCGACTTGTCTCCAAGGGGATATCGCTGCCTCGGGCACCACATGGTCCGTCTCCGGTGAGTCTAGATTTTCGAATCCGACGCAAAAATGATAGTTAATTGTAACGTTCAGGGCCTCCTAATGCCGATGGAACACTCAAATTGCGTCGAGATTCAATACATCGGCCACCAGCCGACTTGTCTCCAAGGGTCTATTGCTGCATCGGCCGCCTTATGGTCGTTCTCCTGTGAGTCTAGATTTTCGAATCCGACGCAAAAATGATAGTTAATTGTAACGTTCAGGGCCCTGTAATGACGATGGAACACTCAAATTGCGTCGAGATTCAATACATCGGCCTGCAGCCGACTTGTCTCCAAGGGTTTATTGCTGCCTCGGGCACCACATGGTCCTTCTCCTGTGAGTCTAGATTTTCGAACCCGACGCAAAACTGATAGTGAATTGTAACGTTTAGGGCCTCCTAATGACGATGGAACACTCAAATTGCGTCGAGATTCAATACATCGGCCTCCAGCCGACTTGTCTCCAAGGGTCTGTTGCTGCCTCAGGCACCTCATGGTCTTTCTCCTGTGATTCTAAATTTTCGAATCCGACGCAAAAATGATAGTTAAATGTAACGTTCAGGGCCTTGTAATGACGATGGAACACTCAAATTGCATCGAGATTCAAGACATCGGCCTGCAGCCGACTTGTCTCCAAGGGTCTATTCTGCCTCGTGCACCACATGGTCCTTCTGCGAGTCTAGATTTTCGAATCCGACGCAAAAATGATAGTGAATTGTAACGTTTAGGGCCTCCAAATGACGATGGAACACTCAAATTGCGTCGAGATTCAATACATCGGCCTCCAGCCGACTTGTCTCCAAGGGTCTGTTGCTGCCTCAGGCACCTCATGGTCTTTCTCCTGTGAGTCTAAATTTTCGAATCCGACGCAAAAATGATAGTTAAATGTAACGCTCAGGGCCTTGTAATGACGATGGAACACTCAAATTGCGTCGAGATTCAATACATCGGCCTCCAGCCGACTTGTCTCCAAGGGTCTATTGCTGCCTCGGGCACCACATGGTCCTTCTCCTGTGAGTCTAAATTTTCGAATCCGACGCAAAAATGATAGTTAATTGTAACGTTCAGGGCCTTGTAGTGACGATGGAACACTCAAATTGCGTCGAGATTCAATACATCGGCCTCCAGCCGACTTGTCTCCAAGGGTCTGTTGCTGCCTCGGGCACCTTATGGTCGTTCTCCTGTGAGTCTAGATTTTCGAATCCGACGCAAAAATGATAGTTAATTGCAACGTTCAGGGCCTCCTAATGCCGATGGAACACTCAAATTGCGTCGAGATCCAATACATCGGCCTCCAGCCGACTTCTCTCCAAGGGTCTGTTGCTGCCTCGGGCACCACATGGTCCTTCTCCTGCGAGTCTAGATTTTCGAATCCGACGCAAAAATGATAGTGAATTGTAACGTTTAGGGCCTCCTAATGACGATGGAACACTCAAATTGCGTCGAGATTCAATACATCGGCCTCCAGCCGACTTGTCTCCAAGGGTCTATTGCTGCCTCGGGCACCTCATGGTCCTTCTCCTGTGAGTCTACATTTTCGAATCCGACGCAAAATAGATAGTTAATTGTAAGGTTCAGGGCCTCCTAATGTCGATGGAACTCTCAAATTGCGTCGAGATTCAATACATCGGCCTCCAGCCGACTTGTCTCCAAGGGGATATCGCTGCCTCGGGCACCACATGGTCCGTCTCCGGTGAGTCTAGATTTTCGAATCCGACGCAAAAATGATAGTTAATTGTAACGTTCAGGGCCTCCTAATGCCGATGGAACACTCAAATTGCGTCGAGATTCAATACATCGGCCACCAGCCGACTTGTCTCCAAGGGTCTATTGCTGCATCGGCCGCCTTATGGTCGTTCTCCTGTGAGTCTAGATTTTCGAATCCGACGCAAAAATGATAGTTAATTGTAACGTTCAGGGCCCTGTAATGACGATGGAACACTCAAATTGCGTCGAGATTCAATACATCGGCCTGCAGCCGACTTGTCTCCAAGGGTTTAATGCTGCCTCGGGCACCACATGGTCCTTCTCCTGTGAGTCTAGATTTTCGAACCCGACGCAAAACTGATAGTGAATTGTAACGTTTAGGGCCTCCTAATGACGATGGAACACTCAAATTGCGTCGAGATTCAATACATCGGCCTCCAGCCGACTTGTCTCCAAGGGTCTGTTGCTGCCTCAGGCACCTCATGGTCTTTCTCCTGTGAGTCTAAATTTTCGAATCCGACGCAAAAATGATAGTTAAGTGTAACGTTCAGGGCCTTGTAATGACGATGGAACACTCAAATTGCATCGAGATTCAAGACATCGGCCTGCAGCCGACTTGTCTCCAAGGGTCTATTCTGCCTCGTGCACCACATGGTCCTTCTGCGAGTCTAGATTTTCGAATCCGACGCAAAAATGATAGTGAATTGTAACGTTTAGGGCCTCCAAATGACGATGGAACACTCAAATTGCGTCGAGATTCAATACATCGGCCTCCAGCCGACTTGTCTCCAAGGGTCTGTTGCTGCCTCAGGCACCTCATGGTCTTTCTCCTGTGAGTCTAAATTTTCGAATCCGACGCAAAAATGATAGTTAAATGTAACGTTCAGGGCCTTGTAATGACGATGGAACACTCAAATTGCGTCGAGATTCAATACATCGGCCTCCAGCCGGCTTGTCTCCAAGGGTCTGTTGCTGCCTCGGGCACCTTATGGTCCTTCTCCTGTGAGTCTAGATTTTCGAACCCGACGCAAAAATGATAGTTAATTGTAACGTTCAGGGCCTTGTAATGACGATGGAACACTCAAATTGCGTCGAGATTCAATACATCGGCCTCCAGCCGGCTTGTCTCCAAGGGTCTAATGCTGCCTCGGGAACCTTACGTTCGTTCTCTTGTAAGTCTAGATTTTCGAATCCGACGCAAAAAAGGTAGTTAATTGAAACGTTCAGGGCCTCCTAATGCCGATGGAACACTCAAATTGCGTCGAGATTCAATACATCGGCCTCCAGCCGACTTGTCTCCAAGGGTCTATTCTGCCTCGTGCACCACATGGTCCTTCTGCGAGTCTAGATTTTCGAATCCGACGCAAAAATGATAGTGAATTGTAACGTTTAGGGCCTCCAAATGACGATGGAACACTCAAATTGCGTCGAGATTCAATACATCGGCCTCCAGCCGACTTGTCTCCAAGGGTCTGTTGCTGCCTCAGGCACCTCATGGTCTTTCTCCTGTGAGTCTAAATTTTCGAATCCGACGCAAAAATGATAGTTAAATGTAACGCTCAGGGCCTTGTAATGACGATGGAACACTCAAATTGCGTCGAGATTCAATACATCGGCCTCCAGCCGACTTGTCTCCAAGGGTCTATTGCTGCCTCGGGCACCACATGGTCCTTCTCCTGTGAGTCTAAATTTTCGAATCCGACGCAAAAATGATAGTTAATTGTAACGTTCAGGGCCTTGTAGTGACGATGGAACACTCAAATTGCGTCGAGATTCAATACATCGGCCTCCAGCCGACTTGTCTCCAAGGGTCTGTTGCTGCCTCGGGCACCTTATGGTCGTTCTCCTGTGAGTCTAGATTTTCGAATCCGACGCAAAAATGATAGTTAATTGCAACGTTCAGGGCCTCCTAATGCCGATGGAACACTCAAATTGCGTCGAGATCCAATACATCGGCCTCCAGCCGACTTCTCTCCAAGGGTCTGTTGCTGCCTCGGGCACCACATGGTCCTTCTCCTGCGAGTCTAGATTTTCGAATCCGACGCAAAAATGATAGTGAATTGTAACGTTTAGGGCCTCCTAATGACGATGGAACACTCAAATTGCGTCGAGATTCAATACATCGGCCTCCAGCCGACTTGTCTCCAAGGGTCTATTGCTGCCTCGGGCACCTCATGGTCCTTCTCCTGTGAGTCTACATTTTCGAATCCGACGCAAAATAGATAGTTAATTGTAAGGTTCAGGGCCTCCTAATGTCGATGGAACTCTCAAATTGCGTCGAGATTCAATACATCGGCCTCCAGCCGACTTGTCTCCAAGGGGATATCGCTGCCTCGGGCACCACATGGTCCGTCTCCGGTGAGTCTAGATTTTCGAATCCGACGCAAAAATGATAGTTAATTGTAACGTTCAGGGCCTCCTAATGCCGATGGAACACTCAAATTGCGTCGAGATTCAATACATCGGCCACCAGCCGACTTGTCTCCAAGGGTCTATTGCTGCATCGGCCGCCTTATGGTCGTTCTCCTGTGAGTCTAGATTTTCGAATCCGACGCAAAAATGATAGTTAATTGTAACGTTCAGGGCCCTGTAATGACGATGGAACACTCAAATTGCGTCGAGATTCAATACATCGGCCTGCAGCCGACTTGTCTCCAAGGGTTTAATGCTGCCTCGGGCACCACATGGTCCTTCTCCTGTGAGTCTAGATTTTCGAACCCGACGCAAAACTGATAGTGAATTGTAACGTTTAGGGCCTCCTAATGACGATGGAACACTCAAATTGCGTCGAGATTCAATACATCGGCCTCCAGCCGACTTGTCTCCAAGGGTCTGTTGCTGCCTCAGGCACCTCATGGTCTTTCTCCTGTGAGTCTAAATTTTCGAATCCGACGCAAAAATGATAGTTAAATGTAACGTTCAGGGCCTTGTAATGACGATGGAACACTCAAATTGCATCGAGATTCAAGACATCGGCCTGCAGCCGACTTGTCTCCAAGGGTCTATTCTGCCTCGTGCACCACATGGTCCTTCTGCGAGTCTAGATTTTCGAATCCGACGCAAAAATGATAGTGAATTGTAACGTTTAGGGCCTCCAAATGACGATGGAACACTCAAATTGCGTCGAGATTCAATACATCGGCCTCCAGCCGACTTGTCTCCAAGGGTCTGTTGCTGCCTCAGGCACCTCATGGTCTTTCTCCTGTGAGTCTAAATTTTCGAATCCGACGCAAAAATGATAGTGAATTGTAACGTTTAGGGCCTCCGAATGACGATGGAACACTCAAATTGCGTCGAGATTCAATACCTCGGCCTCCACCTGACTTGTCTCCAAGGGTCTATTGTTGCCTCGGGCACCAGATGATCCTTCTCCTGTGAGTCTAGATTTTCGAATCCGACGCAAAAATGATAGTTAATTGTAACGTTCAGGGCCTCCTAATGCCGATGGAACACTCAAATTGCGTCGAGATTCAATACATCGGCCACCATCCGACATGTTTCCAAGGGTCTGTTGCTGCCTCAGGCACCTCATGGTCTTTCTCTTGTGAGTCTAAATTTTCGAATCCGATGCAAAAATGATAGTTAAATGTAACGTTCAGGGCCTTGTAATGACGATGGAACACTCAAATTGCGTCGAGATTCAATACATCGGCCTCCAGCCGACTTGTCTCCAAGGGTCTGTTGCTGCCTCGGGCACCTTATGGTCCTTCTCCTGTGAGTCTAGATTTTCGAACCCGAAGCAAAAATGATAGTTAATTGTAACTTTTAGGGCCTCCTAATGACGATGGAACACTCAAATTGCGTCGAGATTCAATACATCGGCCTCCAGCCGACTTGTCTCCAAGGGTCTGTTGCTGCCTCGGGCACCTTATGGTCGTTCTCGTGTAAGTCTAGATTATCGAATCCGACGCAAAAAATGATAGTTAATTGTAACGTTTAGGGACTCCTAATGACGATGGAACACTCAAATTGCGTCGAGATTCAATACATCGGCCTCCAGCCGACTTGTCTCCAAGGGTCTAACGCTGCCTCGGGCACCTGATGGTCGTTCTCTTGTAAGTCTAAATTTTCGAATCCGACGCAAAAATGATAGTTAATTGAAACGTTCAGGGCCTCCTAATGCCGATGGAACACTCAAATTGCGTCGAGATTCAATACATCGTCCTCCAGCCGACTTGTCTCCAAGGGTCTAATGCTGCCTCGGGAACCTTACGTTCGTTCTCTTGTAAGTCTAGATTTTCGAATCCGACGCAAAAATATTTGTTAATTGTAACGTTCAGGGCCTCCTAATGACGATGGAACTCTCAAATTGCATCGAGATTCAATACATCGGCCTCCAGCCGACTTGTCTCCAAGGGTCTGTTGCTGCCTCGGGCACCTTATGGTCCTTCTCCTGTGAGTCTAGATTTTCGAACCCGACGCAAAAATGATAGTTAATTGTAACTTTTAGGGCCTCCTAATGACGATGGAACACTCAAATTGCGTCGAGATTCAATACATCGGCCTCCAGCCGACTTGTCTCCAAGGGTCTGTTGCTGCCTCGGGCACCTTATGGTCCTTCTCCTGTGAGTCTAGATTTTCGAACCCGACGCAAAAATGATAGTTAATTGTAACTTTTAGGGCCTCCTAATGACGATGGAACACTCAAATTGCGTCGAGATTCAATACATCGGCCTCCAGCCGACTTGTCTCCAAGGGTCTATTGCTGCCTCGAGCACCTCATGGTCCTTCTCCTGTGAGTCTAAATTTTCGAATCCGACGCAAAAATGATAGTTAATTGTAACGTTCAGGGCCTTGTAGTGACGATGGAACACTCAAATTGCGTCGAGATTCAATACATCGGCCTGCAGCCGACTTGTCTCCAAGGGTCTATTGTTGCCTCGGGCACCAGATGATCCTTCTCCTGTGAGTCTAGATTTTCGAATCCGACGCAAAAATGATAGTGAATTGTAACGTTTAGGGCCTCCTAATGACGATGGAACACTCAAATTGCATCGAGATTCAAGACATCGGCCTGCAGCCGACTTGTCTCCAAGGGTCTATTCTGCCTCGGGCACCACATGGTCCTTCTGCGAGTCAAGATTTTCGAATCCGACGCAAAAATGATAGTGAATTGTAACGTTTAGGGCCTCCTAATGACGATGGAACACTCAAATTGCGTCGAGATTCAATACATCGGCCTCCAGCCGACTTGTCTCCAAGGGTCTGTTGCTGCCTCAGGCACCTCATGGTCTTTCTCCTGTGAGTCTAAATTTTCGAATCCGACGCAAAAATGATAGTTAAATGTAACGTTCAGGGCCTTGTAATGACGATGGAACACTCAAATTGCGTCGAGATTCAATACATCGGCCTCCAGCCGGCTTGTCTCCAAGGGTCTGTTGCTGCCTCGGGCACCTTATGGTCCTTCTCCTGTGAGTCTAGATTTTCGAACCCGACGCAAAAATGATAGTTAATTGTAACGTTCAGGGCCTTGTAATGACGATGGAACACTCAAATTGCGTCGAGATTCAATACATCGGCCTCCAGCCGGCTTGTCTCCAAGGGTCTAATGCTGCCTCGGGAACCTTACGTTCGTTCTCTTGTAAGTCTAGATTTTCGAATCCGACGCAAAAAAGGTAGTTAATTGAAACGTTCAGGGCCTCCTAATGCCGATGGAACACTCAAATTGCGTCGAGATTCAATACATCGGCCTCCAGCCGACTTGTCTCCAAGGGTCTATTGCTGCCTCGGGCACCACATGGTCCTTCTCCTGTGAGTCTAGATTTTCGAACCCGACGCAAAACTGATAGTGAATTGTAACGTTTAGGGCCTCCTAATGACGATGGAACACTCAAATTGCGTCGAGATTCAATACATCGGCCTCCACCTGACTTGTCTCCAAGGGTCTAATGTTGCCTCGGGCACCAGATGATCCTTCTCCTGTGAGTCTAGATTTTCGAATCCGACGCAAAAATGATAGTTAATTGTAACGTTCAGGGCCTCCTAATGCCGATGGAACACTCAAATTGCGTCGAGATTCAATACATCGGCCACCATCCGACATGTTTCCAAGGGTCTGTTGCTGCCTCAGGTACCTCATGGTCTTTCTCTTGTGAGTCTAAATTTTCGAATCCGATGCAAAAATGATAGTTAAATGTAACGTTCAGGGCCTTGTAATGACGATGGAACACTCAAATTGCGTCGAGATTCAATACATCGGCCTCCAGCCGACTTGTCTCCAAGGGTCTGTTGCTGCCTCGGGCACCTTATGGTCCTTCTCCTGTGAGTCTAGATTTTCGAACCCGACGCAAAAATGATAGTTAATTGTAACTTTTAGGGCCTCCTAATGACGATGGAACACTCAAATTGCGTCGAGATTCAATACATCGGCCTCCAGCCGACTTGTCTCCAAGGGTCTGTTGCTGCCTCGGGCACCTTATGGTCGTTCTCGTGTAAGTCTAGATTATCGAATCCGACGCAAAAAATGATAGTTAATTGTAACGTTTAGGGACTCCTAATGACGATGGAACACTCAAATTGCGTCGAGATTCAATACATCGGCCTCCAGCCGACTTGTCTCCAAGGGTCTAACGCTGCCTCGGGCACCTGATGGTCGTTCTCTTGTAAGTCTAAATTTTCGAATCCGACGCAAAAATGATAGTTAATTGAAACGTTCAGGGCCTCCTAATGCCGATGGAACACTCAAATTGCGTCGAGATTCAATACATCGTCCTCCAGCCGACTTGTCTCCAAGGGTCTATTGCTGCCTCGGGAACCTTACGTTCGTTCTCTTGTAAGTCTAGATTTTCGAATCCGACGCAAAACTGATTGTTAATTGTAACGTTCAGGGCCTCCTAATGACGATGGAACTCTCAAATTGCGTCGAGATTCAATACATCGGCCTCCAGCCGACTTGTCTCGAAGGGGATATCGCTGCCTCGGGCACCACATGGTCCGTCTCCGGTGCGTCTAGATTTTCGAATCCGACGCAAAAATGATAGTTAATTGTAACGTTCATGGCCTCCTAATGCCGATGGAACACTCAAATTGCGTCGAGATTCAATACATCGTCCTCCAGCCGACTTGTCTCCAAGGGTCTAATGCTGCCTCGGGAACCTTACGTTCGTTCTCTTGTAAGTCTAGATTTTCGAATCCGACGCAAAACTGATAGTGAATTGTAACGTTTAGGGCCTCCTAATGACGATGGAACACTCAAATTGCGTCGAGATTCAATACATCGGCCTCCAGCCGACTTGTCTCCAAGGGTCTATTGCTGCCTCGAGCACCTCATGGTCCTTCTCCTGTGAGTCTAAATTTTCGAATCCGACGCAAAAATGATAGTTAATTGTAACGTTCAGGGCCTTGTAGTGACGATGGAACACTCAAATTGCGTCGAGATTCAATACATCGGCCTGCAGCCGACTTGTCTCCAAGGGTCTATTGTTGCCTCGGGCACCAGATGATCCTTCTCCTGTGAGTCTAGATTTTCGAATCCGACGCAAAAATGATAGTGAATTGTAACGTTTAGGGCCTCCTAATGACGATGGAACACTCAAATTGCATCGAGATTCAAGACATCGGCCTGCAGCCGACTTGTCTCCAAGGGTCTATTCTGCCTCGGGCACCACATGGTCCTTCTGCGAGTCAAGATTTTCGAATCCGACGCAAAAATGATAGTGTATTGTAACGTTTAGGGCCTCCTAATGACGATGGAACACTCAAATTGCGTCGAGATTCAATACATCGGCCTCCAGCCGACTTGTCTCCAAGGGTCTGTTGCTGCCTCAGGCACCTCATGGTCTTTCTCCTGTGAGTCTAAATTTTCGAATCCGACGCAAAAATGATAGTTAAATGTAACGTTCAGGGCCTTGTAATGACGATGGAACACTCAAATTGCGTCGAGATTCAATACATCGGCCTCCAGCCGGCTTGTCTCCAAGGGTCTGTTGCTGCCTCGGGCACCTTATGGTCCTTCTCCTGTGAGTCTAGATTTTCGAACCCGACGCAAAAATGATAGTTAATTGTAACGTTTAGGGCCTCCTAATGACGATGGAACACTCAAATTGCGTCGAGATTCAATACATCGGCCTCCAGCCGACTTGTCTCCAAGGGTCTGTTGCTGCCTCGGGCACCTTATGGTCGTTCTCTTGTAAGTCTAGATTATCGAATCCGACGCTAAAATGATAGTTAATTGTAACGTTTAGGGCCTCCTAATGACGATGGAACACTCAAATTGCGTCGAGATTCAATACATCGGCCTCCAGCCGACTTGTCTCCAAGGGTCTAATGCTGCCTCGGGCACCTGATGGTCGTTCTCTTGTAAGTCTAGATTTTCGAATCCGACGAAAAAATGATAGTTAATTGAAACGTTCAGGGCCTCCTAATGCCGATGGAACACTCAAATTGCGTCGAGATTCAATACATCGTCCTCCAGCCGACTTGTCTCCAAGGGTCTAATGCTGCCTCGGGAACCTTACGTTCGTTCTCTTGTAAGTCTAGATTTTCGAATCCGACGCAAAAATGATTGTTAATTGTAACGTTCAGGGCCTCCTAATGACGATGGAACTCTCAAATTGCGTCGAGATTCAATACATCGGCCTCCAGCCGACTTGTCTCGAAGGGGATATCGCTGCCTCGGGCACCACATGGTCCGTCTCCGGTGCGTCTAGATTTTCGAATCCGACGCAAAAATGATAGTTAATTGTAACGTTCATGGCCTCCTAATGCCGATGGAACACTCAAATTGCGTCGAGATTCAATACATCGGCCTCCAGCCGACTTGTCTCCAAGGGTCTATTGCTGCCTCGGGCACCACATGGTCCTTCTCCTGTGAGTCTAGATTTTCGAACCCGGCGCAAAACTGATAGTGAATTGTAACGTTTAGGGCCTCCTAATGACGATGGAACACTCAAATTGCGTCGAGATTCAATACATCGGCCTCCAGCCGACTTGTCTCCAAGGGTCTATTGTTGCCTCGGGCACCAGATGATCCTTCTCCTGTGAGTCTAGATTTTCGAATCCGACGCAAAAATGATAGTTAATTGTAACGTTCGGGGCCTCCTAATGCCGATGGAACACTCAAATTGCGTCGAGATTCAATACATCGGCCACCAGCCGACATGTTTCCAAGGGTCTGTTGCTGCCTCAGGCACCTCATGGTCTTTCTCTTGTGAGTCTAAATTTTCGAATCCGATGCAAAAATGATAGTTAAATGTAACGTTCAGGGCCTTGTAATGACGATGGAACACTCAAATTGCGTCGAGATTGAATACATCGGCCTCCAGCCGACTTGTCTCCAAGGGTCTGTTGCTGCCTCGGGCACCTTATGGTCCTTCTCCTGTGAGTCTAGATTTTCGAACCCGACGCAAAAATGATAGTTAATTGTAACGTTTAGGGCCTCCTAATGACGATGGAACACTCAAATTGCGTCGAGATTCAATACATCGGCCTCCAGCCGACTTGTCTCCAAGGGTCTGTTGCTGCCTCGGGCACCTAATGGTCGTTCTCTTGTAAGTCTAGATTATCGAATCCGACGCAAAAATGATAGTTAATTGTAACGTTTAGGGCCTCCTAATGACGATGGAACACTCAAATTGCGTCGAGATTCAATACATCGGCCTCCAGCCGACTTGTCTCCAAGGGTCTAATGCTGCCTCGGGCACCTGATGGTCGTTCTCTTGTAAGTCTAAATTTTCGAATCCGACGCAAAAATGATAGTTAATTGAAACGTTCAGGGCCTCCTAATGCCGATGGAACACTCAAATTGCGTCGAGATTCAATACATCGTCCTCCAGCCGACTTGTCTCCAAGGGTCTAATGCTGCCTCGGGAACCTTACGTTCGTTCTCTTGTAAGTCTAGATTTTCGAATCCGACGCAAAAATGATTGTTAATTGTAACGTTCAGGGCCTCCTAATGACGATGGAACTCTCAAATTGCGTCGAGATTCAATACATCGGCCTCCAGCCGACTTGTCTCGAAGGGGATATCGCTGCCTCGGGCACCACATGGTCCGTCTCCGGTGCGTCTAGATTTTCGAATCCGACGCAAAAATGATAGTTAATTGTAACGTTCATGGCCTCCTAATGCCGATGGAACACTCAAATTGCGTCGAGATTCAATACATCGTCCTCCAGCGGACTTGTCTCCAAGGGTCTAATGCTGCCTCGGGAACCTTACGTTCGTTCTCTTGTAAGTCTAGATTTTCGAATCCGACGCAAAACTGATAGTGAATTGTAACGTTTAGGGCCTCCTAATGACGATGGAACACTCAAATTGCGTCGAGATTCAATACATCGGCCTCCAGCCGACTTGTCTCCAAGGGTCTATTGTTGCCTCGGGCACCAGATGATCCTTCTCCTGTGAGTCTAAATTTTCGAATCCGACGCAAAAATGATAGTGAATTGTAACGTTTAGGGCCTCCTAATGACGATGGAACACTCAAATTGCGTCGAGATTCAATACATCGGCCTCTAGCCGACTTGTCTCCAAGGGTCTATTGCTTCCTCGAGCACCTCATGGTCCTTCTCCTGTGAGTCTAAATTTTCGAATCCGACTCAAAAATGATAGTTAATTGTAACGTTCAGGGCCTTGTAGTGACGATGGAACACTCAAATTGCGTCGAGATTCAGTACATCGGCCTGCAGCCGACTTGTCTCCAAGGGTCTGATGCTGCCTCGGGCACCACATGGTCCTTCTCCTGTGAGTCTAGATTTTCGAATCCGACGCAAAAATGATAGTGAATTGTAACGTTTAGGGCCTCCTAATGACGATGGAACACTCAAATTGCGTCGAGATTCAATACATCGGCCTCCAGCCGACTTGTCTTCAAGGGTCTGTTGCTGCCTCGGGCACCTTATGGTCGTTCTCCTGTGAGTCTAGATTTTCGAATCCGACGCAAAAATGATAGTTAATTGTAACGTTCAGGGCCTCCTAATGCCGATGGAACACTCAAATTGCGTCGAGATCCAATACATCGGCCTCCAGCCGACTTGTCTCCAAGGGTCTGTTGCTGCCTCGGGCACCACATGGTCCTTCTCCTGCGAGTCTAGATGTTCGAATCAGACGCAAAAATGATAGTGAATTGCAACGTTTAGGGCCTCCTAATGACGATGGAACACTCAAATTGCGTCGAGATTCAATACATCGGCCTCCAGCCGACTTGTCTCCAAGGGTCTATTGCTGCCTCGGGCACCTCATGGTCCTTCTCCTGTGAGTCTAGATTTTCGAATCCGACGCAAAAATGATAGTTAATTGTAAGGTTCAGGGCCTCCTAATGTCGATGGAACTCTCAAATTGCGTCGATATTCAATACATCGGCCTCCAGCCGACTTGTCTCCAAGGGGATATCGCTGCCTCGGGCACCACATGGTCCGTCTCCGGTGAGTCTAGATTTTCGAATTCGACGCAAAAATGATAGTTAATTGTAACGTTCAGGGCCTTGTAATGACGATGGAACACTCAAATTGCGTCGAGATTCAATACATCGGCCTGCAGCCGACTTGTCTCCAAGAGTCTATTGCTGCCTCGGGCACCACATGGTCCTTCTCCTGTGAGTCTAGATTTTCGAACCCGTCGCAAAACTGATAGTGAATTGCAACTTTTAGGGCCTCCTAATGACGATGGAACACTCAAATTGCGTCGAGATTCAATACATCGGCCACCAGCCGACTTGTCTCCGAGGGTCTATTGCTGCATCGGGCGCCTTATGGTCGTTCTCCTGTGAGTCTAGATTTTCGAATCCGACGCAAAAATGATAGTTAATTGTAACGTTCAGGGCCTTGTAATGACGATGGAACACTCAAATTGCGTCGAGATTCAATACATCGGCCTCCAGCCGACTTGTCTCCAAGGGTCTATTGTTGCCTCGGGCACCAGATGATCCTTCTCCTGTGAGTCTAAATTTTCGAATCCGACGCAAAAATGATAGTGAATTGTAACGTTTAGGGCCTCCAAATGACGATGGAGCACTCAAATTGCGTCGAGATTCAATACATCGGCCTCTAGCCGACTTGTCTCCAAGGGTCTATTGCTTCCTCGAGCACCTCATGGTCCTTCTCCTGTGAGTCTAAATTTTCGAATCCGACTCAAAAATGATAGTTAATTGTAACGTTCAGGGCCTTGTAGTGACGATGGAACACTCAAATTGCGTCGAGATTCAGTACATCGGCCTGCAGCCGACTTGTCTACAAGGGTCTGATGCTGCCTCGGGCACCACATGGTCCTTCTCCTGTGAGTCTAGATTTTCGAATCCGACGCAAAAATGATAGTGAATTGTAACGTTTAGGGCCTCCTAATGACGATGGAACACTCAAATTGCGTCGAGATTCAATACATCGGCCTGCAGCCGACCTGTCTCCAAGGGTTTAATGCTGCCTCGGGCACCACATGGTCCTTCTCCTGTGAGTCTAGATTTTCGAACCCGACGCAAAACTGATAGTGAATTGTAACGTTTAGGGCCTCCTAATGACGATGGAACACTCAAATTGCGTCGAGATTCAATACATCGGCCTCCAGCCGACTTGTCTCCAAGGGTCTATTGCTGCCTCGGGCACCTTATGGTCCTTCTCCTGTGAGTCTAGATTTTCGAACCCGACGCAAAAATGATAGTTAATTGTAACGTTTAGGGCCTCCTAATGACGATGGAACACTCAAATTGCATCGAGATTCAAGACATCGGCCTGCAGCCGACTTGTCTCCAAGGGTCTATTCTGCCTCGGGCACCACATGGTCCTTCTGCGAGTCAAGATTTTCGAATCCGACGCAAAAATGATAGTGAATTGTAACGTTTAGGGCCTCCTAATGACGATGGAACACTCAAATTGCGTCGAGATTCAATACATCGGCCTCCAGCCGACTTGTCTCCAAGGGTCTGTTGCTGCCTCAGGCACCTCATGGTCTTTCTCCTGTGAGTCTAAATTTTCGAATCCGACGCAAAAATGATAGTTAAATGTAACGTTCAGGGCCTTGTAATGACGATGGAACACTCAAATTGCGTCGAGATTCAATACATCGGCCTCCAGCCGGCTTGTCTCCAAGGGTCTGTTGCTGCCTCGGGCACCTTATGGTCCTTCTCCTGTGAGTCTAGATTTTCGAACCCGACGCAAAAATGATAGTTAATTGTAACGTTTAGGGCCTCCTAATGACGATGGAACACTCAAATTGCGTCGAGATTCAATACATCGGCCTCCAGCCGACTTGTCTCCAAGGGTCTGTTGCTGCCTCGGGCACCTTATGGTCGTTCTCTTGTAAGTCTAGATTATCGAATCCGACGCTAAAATGATAGTTAATTGTAACGTTTAGGGCCTCCTAATGACGATGGAACACTCAAATTGCGTCGAGATTCAATACATCGGCCTCCAGCCGACTTGTCTCCAAGGGTCTAATGCTGCCTCGGGCACCTGATAGTCGTTCTCTTGTAAGTCTAGATTTTCGAATCCGACGCAAAAATGATAGTTAATTGAAACGTTCAGGGCCTCCTAATGCCGATGGAACACTCAAATTGCGTCGAGATTCAATACATCGTCCTCCAGCCGACTTGTCTCCAAGGGTCTAATGCTGCCTCGGGAACCTTACGTTCGTTCTCTTGTAAGTCTAGATTTTCGAATCCGACGCAAAAATGATTGTTAATTGTGACGTTCAGGGCCTCCTAATGACGATGGAACTCTCAAATTGCGTCGAGATTCAATACATCGGCCTCCAGCCGACTTGTCTCGAAGGGGATATCGCTGCCTCGGGCACCACATGGTCCGTCTCCGGTGCGTCTAGATTTTCGAATCCGACGCAAAAATGATAGTTAATTGTAACGTTCATGGCCTCCTAATGCCGATGGAACACTCAAATTGCGTCGAGATTCAATACATCGGCCTCCAGCCGACTTGTCTCCAAGGGTCTATTGCTGCCTCGGGCACCACATGGTCCTTCTCCTGTGAGTCTAGATTTTCGAACCCGGCGCAAAACTGATAGTGAATTGTAACGTTTAGGGGTTCCTAATGACGATGGAACACTCAAATTGCGTCGAGATTCAATACATCGGCCTCCAGCCGACTTGTCTCCAAGGGTCTATTGTTGCCTCGGGCACCAGATGATCCTTCTCCTGTGAGTCTAGATTTTCGAATCCGACGCAAAAATGATAGTTAATTGTAACGTTCGGGGCCTCCTAATGCCGATGGAACACTCAAATTGCGTCGAGATTCAATACATCGGCCACCAGCCGACATGTTTCCAAGGGTCTGTTGCTGCCTCAGGCACCTCATGGTCTTTCTCTTGTGAGTCTAAATTTTCGAATCCGATGCAAAAATGATAGTTAAATGTAACGTTCAGGGCCTTGTAATGACGATGGAACACTCAAATTGCGTCGAGATTGAATACATCGGCCTCCAGCCGACTTGTCTCCAAGGGTCTGTTGCTGCCTCGGGCACCTTATGGTCCTTCTCCTGTGAGTCTAGATTTTCGAACCCGACGCAAAAATGATAGTTAATTGTAACGTTTAGGGCCTCCTAATGACGATGGAACACTCAAATTGCGTCGAGATTCAATACATCGGCCTCCAGCCGACTTGTCTCCAAGGGTCTGTTGCTGCCTCGGGCACCTAATGGTCGTTCTCTTGTAAGTCTAGATTATCGAATCCGACGCAAAAATGATAGTTAATTGTAACGTTTAGGGCCTCCTAATGACGATGGAACACTCAAATTGCGTCGAGATTCAATACATCGGCCTCCAGCCGACTTGTCTCCAAGGGTCTAATGCTGCCTCGGGCACCTGATGGTCGTTCTCTTGTAAGTCTAAATTTTCGAATCCGACGCAAAAATGATAGTTAATTGAAACGTTCAGGGCCTCCTAATGCCGATGGAACACTCAAATTGCGTCGAGATTCAATACATCGTCCTCCAGCCGACTTGTCTCCAAGGGTCTAATGCTGCCTCGGGAACCTTACGTTCGTTCTCTTGTAAGTCTAGATTTTCGAATCCGACGCAAAAATGATTGTTAATTGTAACGTTCAGGGCCTCCTAATGACGATGGAACTCTCAAATTGCGTCGAGATTCAATACATCGGCCTCCAGCCGACTTGTCTCGAAGGGGATATCGCTGCCTCGGGCACCACATGGTCCGTCTCCGGTGCGTCTAGATTTTCGAATCCGACGCAAAAATGATAGTTAATTGTAACGTTCATGGCCTCCTAATGCCGATGGAACACTCAAATTGCGTCGAGATTCAATATATCGTCCTCCAGCCGACTTGTCTCCAAGGGTCTAATGCTGCCTCGGGAACCTTACGTTCGTTCTCTTGTAAGTCTAGATTTTCGAATCCGACGCAAAACTGATAGTGAATTGTAACGTTTAGGGCCTCCTAATGACGATGGAACACTCAAATTGCGTCGAGATTCAATACATCGGCCTCCAGCCGACTTGTCTCCAAGGGTCTATTGTTGCCTCGGGCACCAGATGATCCTTCTCCTGTGAGTCTAAATTTTCGAATCCGACGCAAAAATGATAGTGAATTGTAACGTTTAGGGCCTCCTAATGACGATGGAACACTCAAATTGCGTCGAGATTCAATACATCGGCCTCTAGCCGACTTGTCTCCAAGGGTCTATTGCTTCCTCGAGCACCTCATGGTCCTTCTCCTGTGAGTCTAAATTTTCGAATCCGACTCAAAAATGATAGTTAATTGTAACGTTCAGGGCCTTGTAGTGACGATGGAACACTCAAATTGCGTCGAGATTCAGTACATCGGCCTGCAGCCGACTTGTCTACAAGGGTCTGATGCTGCCTCGGGCACCACATGGTCCTTCTCCTGTGAGTCTAGATTTTCGAATCCGACGCAAAAATGATAGTGAATTGTAACGTTTAGGGCCTCCTAATGACGATGGAACACTCAAATTGCGTCGAGATTCAATACATCGGCCTCCAGCCGACTTGTCTTCAAGGGTCTGTTGCTGCCTCGGGCACCTTATGGTCGTTCTCCTGTGAGTCTAGATTTTCGAATCCGACGCAAAAATGATAGTTAATTGTAACGTTCAGGGCCTCCTAATGCCGATGGAACACTCAAATTGCGTCGAGATCCAATACATCGGCCTCCAGCCGACTTGTCTCCAAGGGTCTGTTGCTGCCTCGGGCACCACATGGTCCTTCTCCTGCGAGTCTAGATGTTCGAATCAGACGCAAAAATGATAGTGAATTGCAACGTTTAGTTCCTCCTAATGACGATGGAACACTCAAATTGCGTCGAGATTCAATACATCGGCCTCCAGCCGACTTGTCTCCAAGGGTCTATTGCTGCCTCGGGCACCTCATGGTCCTTCTCCTGTGAGTCTAGATTTTCGAATCCGACGCAAAAATGATAGTTAATTGTAAGGTTCAGGGCCTCCTAATGTCGATGGAACTCTCAAATTGCGTCGATATTCAATACATCGGCCTCCAGCCGACTTGTCTCCAAGGGGATATCGCTGCCTCGGGCACCACATGGTCCGTCTCCGGTGAGTCTAGATTTTCGAATTCGACGCAAAAATGATAGTTAATTGTAACGTTCAGGGCCTTGTAATGACGATGGAACACTCAAATTGCGTCGAGATTCAATACATCGGCCTGCAGCCGACTTGTCTCCAAGAGTCTATTGCTGCCTCGGGCACCACATGGTCCTTCTCCTGTGAGTCTAGATTTTCGAACCCGTCGCAAAACTGATAGTGAATTGCAACTTTTAGGGCCTCCTAATGACGATGGAACACTCAAATTGCGTCGAGATTCAATACATCGGCCACCAGCCGACTTGTCTCCGAGGGTCTATTGCTGCATCGGGCGCCTTATGGTCGTTCTCCTGTGAGTCTAGATTTTCGAATCCGACGCAAAAATGATAGTTAATTGTAACGTTCAGGGCCTTGTAATGACGATGGAACACTCAAATTGCGTCGAGATTCAATACATCGGCCTGCAGCCGACTTGTCTCCAAGGGTCTATTGCTGCCTCAGGCACCTCATGGTCCTTGTCCTGTGAGTCTACATTTTCGAATCCGACGCAAAATAGATGGTTAATTGTAAGGTTCAGGGCCTCCTAATGTCGATGGAACTCTCAAATTGCGTCGAGATTCAATACATCGGCCTCCAGCCGACTTGTCTCCAAGGGGATATCGCTGCCTCGGGCACCACACGGTCCGTCTCCGGTGAGTCTAGATTTTCGAATCCGACGCAAAAATGATAGTTAATTGTAACGTTCAGGGCCTCCTAATGCCGATGGAACACTCAAATTGCGTCGAGATTCAATACATCGGCCACCAGCCGACTTGTCTCCAAGGGTCTATTGCTGCATCGGGCGCCTTATGGTCGTTCTCCTGTGAGTCTAGATTTTCGAATCCGACGCAAAAATGATAGTTAATTGTAACGTTCAGGGCCTTGTAATGACGATGGAACACTCAAATTGCGTCGAGATTCAATACATCGGCCTGCAGCCGACCTGTCTCCAAGGGTTTAATGCTGCCTCGGGCACCACATGGTCCTTCTCCTGTGAGTCTAGATTTTCGAACCCGACGCAAAACTGATAGTGAATTGTAACGTTTAGGGCCTCCTAATGACGATGGAACACTCAAATTGCGTCGAGATTCAATACATCGGCCTCCAGCCGACTTGTCTCCAAGGGTCTGTTGCTGCCTCAGGCACCTCATGGTCTTTCTCCTGTGAGTCTAAATTTTCGAATCCGACGCAAAAATGATAGTTAAATGTAACGTTCAGGGCCTTGTAATGACGATGGAACACTCAAATTGCATCGAGATTCAATACATCGGCCTGCAGCCGACTTGTCTCCAAGGGTCTATTCTGCCTCGGGCACCACATGGTCCTTCTGCGAGTCTAGATTTTCGAATCCGACGCAAAAATGATAGTGAATTGTAACGTTTAGGGTCTCCTAATGACGATGGAACACTCAAATTGCGTCGAGATTCAATACATCGGCCTCCAGCCGACTTGTCTCCAAGGGTCTTTTGCTGCCTCAGAAACCACATGGTCCTTCTCCTGTGAGTCTAAATTTTCGAATCCGACGCAAAAATGATAGTTAAATGTAACGTTCAGGGCCTTGTAATGACGATGGAACACTCAAATTGCGTCGAGATTCAATACATCGGCCTCCAGCCGACTTGTCTCCAAGGGTCTATTGTTGCCTCGGGCACCAGATGATCCTTCTCCTGTGAGTCTAAATTTTCGAATCCGACGCAAAAATGATAGTGAATTGTAACGTTTAGGGCCTCCTAATGACGATGGAGCACTCAAATTGCGTCGAGATTCAATACATCGGCCTCTAGCCGACTTGTCTCCAAGGGTCTATTGCTTCCTCGAGCACCTCATGGTCCTTCTCCTGTGAGTCTAAATTTTCGAATCCGACTCAAAAATGATAGTTAATTGTAACGTTCAGGGCCTTGTAGTGACGATGGAACACTCAAATTGCGTCGAGATTCAGTACATCGGCCTGCAGCCGACTTGTCTACAAGGGTCTGATGCTGCCTCGGGCACCACATGGTCCTTCTCCTGTGAGTCTAGATTTTCGAATCCGACGCAAAAATGATAGTGAATTGTAACGTTTAGGGCCTCCTAATGACGATGGAACACTCAAATTGCGTCGAGATTCAATACATCGGCCTCCAGCCGACTTGTCTTCAAGGGTCTGTTGCTGCCTCGGGCACCTTATGGTCGTTCTCCTGTGAGTCTAGATTTTCGAATCCGACGCAAAAATGATAGTTAATTGTAACGTTCAGGGCCTCCTAATGCCGATGGAACACTCAAATTGCGTCGAGATCCAATACATCGGCCTCCAGCCGACTTGTCTCCAAGGGTCTGTTGCTGCCTCGGGCACCACATGGTCCTTCTCCTGCGAGTCTAGATGTTCGAATCAGACGCAAAAATGATAGTGAATTGCAACGTTTAGGGCCTCCTAATGACGATGGAACACTCAAATTGCGTCGAGATTCAATACATCGGCCTCCAGCCGACTTGTCTCCAAGGGTCTATTGCTGCCTCGGGCACCTCATGGTCCTTCTCCTGTGAGTCTAGATTTTCGAATCCGACGCAAAAATGATAGTTAATTGTAAGGTTCAGGGCCTCCTAATGTCGATGGAACTCTCAAATTGCGTCGATATTCAATACATCGGCCTCCAGCCGACTTGTCTCCAAGGGGATATCGCTGCCTCGGGCACCACATGGTCCGTCTCCGGTGAGTCTAGATTTTCGAATTCGACGCAAAAATGATAGTTAATTGTAACGTTCAGGGCCTTGTAATGACGATGGAACACTCAAATTGCGTCGAGATTCAATACATCGGCCTCCAGCCGACTTGTCTCCAAGGGTCTTTTGCTGCCTCAGGCACCACATGGTCCTTCTCCTGTGAGTCTAAATTTTCGAATCCGACGCAAAAATGATAGTTAAATGTAACGTTCAGGGCCTTGTAATGACGATGGAACACTCAAATTGCGTCGAGATTCAATACATCGGCCTCCAGCCGACTTGTCTCCAAGGGTCTATTGTTGCCTCGGGCACCAGATGATCCTTCTCCTGTGAGTCTAAATTTTCGAATCCGACGCAAAAATGATAGTGAATTGTAACGTTTAGGGCCTCCTAATGACGATGGAACACTCAAATTGCGTCGAGATTCAATACATCGGCCTCCAGCCGACTTGTCTCCAAGGGTCTGTTGCTGCCTCAGGCACCTCATGGTCTTTCTCCTGTGAGTCTAAATTTTCGAATCCGACGCAAAAATGATAGTTAAATGTAACGTTCAGGGCCTTGTAATGACGATGGAACACTCAAATTGCATCGAGATTCAATACATCGGCCTGCAGCCGACTTGTCTCCAAGGGTCTATTCTGCCTCGGGCACCACATGGTCCTTCTGCGAGTCTAGATTTTCGAATCCGACGCAAAAATGATAGTGAATTGTAACGTTTAGGGTCTCCTAGTGACGATGGAACAATCAAATTGCGTCGAGATTCAATACATCGGCCTCCAGCCGACTTGTCTCCAAGGGTCTTTTGCTGCCTCAGGCACCACATGGTCCTTCTCCTGTGAGTCTAAATTTTCGAATCCGACGCAAAAATGATAGTTAAATGTAACGTTCAGGGCCTTGTAATGACGATGGAACACTCAAATTGCGTCGAGATTCAATACATCGGCCTCCAGCCGACTTGTCTCCAAGGGTCTATTGTTGCCTCGGGCACCAGATGATCCTTCTCCTGTGAGTCTAAATTTTCGAATCCGACGCAAAAATGATAGTGAATTGTAACGTTTAGGGCCTCCTAATGACGATGGAACACTCAAATTGCGTCGAGATTCAATACATCGGCCTCTAGCCGACTTGTCTCCAAGGGTCTATTGCTTCCTCGAGCACCTCATGGTCCTTCTCCTGTGAGTCTAAATTTTCGAATCCGACTCAAAAATGATAGTTAATTGTAACGTTCAGGGCCTTGTAGTGACGATGGAACACTCAAATTGCGTCGAGATTCAGTACATCGGCCTGCAGCCGACTTGTCTACAAGGGTCTGATGCTGCCTCGGGCACCACATGGTCCCTCTCCTGTGAGTCTAGATTTTCGAATCCGACGCAAAAATGATAGTGAATTGTAACGTTTAGGGCCTCCTAATGACGATGGAACACTCAAATTGCGTCGAGATTCAATACATCGGCCTCCAGCCGACTTGTCTTCAAGGGTCTGTTGCTGCCTCGGGCACCTTATGGTCGTTCTCCTGTGAGTCTAGATTTTCGAATCCGACGCAAAAATGATAGTTAATTGTAACGTTCAGGGCCTCCTAATGCCGATGGAACACTCAAATTGCGTCGAGATCCAATACATCGGCCTCCAGCCGACTTGTCTCCAAGGGTCTGTTGCTGCCTCGGGCACCACATGGTCCTTCTCCTGCGAGTCTAGATGTTCGAATCAGACGCAAAAATGATAGTGAATTGCAACGTTTAGGGCCTCCTAATGACGATGGAACACTCAAATTGCGTCGAGATTCAATACATCGGCCTCCAGCCGACTTGTCTCCAAGGGTCTATTGCTGCCTCGGGCACCTCATGGTCCTTCTCCTGTGAGTCTAGATTTTCGAACCCGACGCAAAAATGATAGTTAATTGTAACGTTTAGGGCCTCCTAATGACGATGGAACACTCAAATTGCGTCGAGATTCAATACATCGGCCTCCAGCCGACTTGTCTCCAAGGGTCTGTTGCTGCCTCGGGCACCTAATGGTCGTTCTCTTGTAAGTCTAGATTATCGAATCCGACGCAAAAATGATAGTTAATTGTAACGTTTAGGGCCTCCTAATGACGATGGAACACTCAAATTGCGTCGAGATTCAATACATCGGCCTCCAGCCGACTTGTCTCCAAGGGTCTAATGCTGCCTCGGGCACCTGATGGTCGTTCTCATGTAAGTCTAAATTTTCGAATCCGACGCAAAAATGATAGTTAATTGAAACGTTCAGGGCCTCCTAATGCCGATGGAACACTCAAATTGCGTCGAGATTCAATACATCGTCCTCCAGCCGACTTGTCTCCAAGGGTCTAATGCTGCCTCGGGAACCTTACGTTCGTTCTCTTGTAAGTCTAGATTTTCGAATCCGACGCAAAAATGATTGTTAATTGTAACGTTCAGGGCCTCCGAATGACGATGGAACTCTCAAATTGCGTCGAGATTCAATACATCGGCCTCCAGCCGACTTGTCTCGAAGGGGATATCGCTGCCTCGGGCACCACATGGTCCGTCTCCGGTGCGTCTAGATTTTCGAATCCGACGCAAAAATGATAGTTAATTGTAACGTTCATGGCCTCCTAATGCCGATGGAACACTCAAATTGCGTCGAGATTCAATACATCGTCCTCCAGCCGACTTGTCTCCAAGGGTCTAATGCTGCCTCGGGAACCTTACGTTCGTTCTCTTGTAAGTCTAGATTTTCGAATCCGACGCAAAACTGATAGTGAATTGTAACGTTTAGGGCCTCCTAATGACGATGGAACACTCAAATTGCGTCGAGATTCAATACATCGGCCTCCAGCCGACTTGTCTCCAAGGGTCTATTGTTGCCTCGGGCACCAGATGATCCTTCTCCTGTGAGTCTAAATTTTCGAATCCGACGCAAAAATGATAGTGAATTGTAACGTTTAGGGCCTCCTAATGACGATGGAACACTCAAATTGCGTCGAGATTCAATACATCGGCCTCTAGCCGACTTGTCTCCAAGGGTCTATTGCTTCCTCGAGCACCTCATGGTCCTTCTCCTGTGAGTCTAAATTTTCGAATCCGACTCAAAAATGATAGTTAATTGTAACGTTCAGGGCCTTGTAGTGACGATGGAACACTCAAATTGCGTCGAGATTCAGTACATCGGCCTGCAGCCGACTTGTCTACAAGGGTCTGATGCTGCCTCGGGCACCACATGGTCCTTCTCCTGTGAGTCTAGATTTTCGAATCCGACGCAAAAATGATAGTGAATTGTAACGTTTAGGGCCTCCTAATGACGATGGAACACTCAAATTGCGTCGAGATTCAATACATCGGCCTCCAGCCGACTTGTCTTCAAGGGTCTGTTGCTGCCTCGGGCACCTTATGGTCGTTCTCCTGTGAGTCTAGATTTTCGAATCCGACGCAAAAATGATAGTTAATTGTAACGTTCAGGGCCTCCTAATGCCGATGGAACACTCAAATTGCGTCGAGATCCAATACATCGGCCTCCAGCCGACTTGTCTCCAAGGGTCTGTTGCTGCCTCGGGCACCACATGGTCCTTCTCCTGCGAGTCTAGATGTTCGAATCAGACGCAAAAATGATAGTGAATTGCAACGTTTAGGGCCTCCTAATGACGATGGAACACTCAAATTGCGTCGAGATTCAATACATCGGCCTCCAGCCGACTTGTCTCCAAGGGTCTATTGCTGCCTCGGGCACCTCATGGTCCTTCTCCTGTGAGTCTAGATTTTCGAATCCGACGCAAAAATGATAGTTAATTGTAAGGTTCAGGGCCTCCTAATGTCGATGGAACTCTCAAATTGCGTCGATATTCAATACATCGGCCTCCAGCCGACTTGTCTCCAAGGGGATATCGCTGCCTCGGGCACCACATGGTCCGTCTCCGGTGAGTCTAGATTTTCGAATTCGACGCAAAAATGATAGTTAATTGTAACGTTCAGGGCCTTGTAATGACGATGGAACACTCAAATTGCGTCGAGATTCAATACATCGGCCTGCAGCCGACTTGTCTCCAAGAGTCTATTGCTGCCTCGGGCACCACATGGTCCTTCTCCTGTGAGTCTAGATTTTCGAACCCGTCGCAAAACTGATAGTGAATTGCAACTTTTAGGGCCTCCTAATGACGATGGAACACTCAAATTGCGTCGAGATTCAATACATCGGCCACCAGCCGACTTGTCTCCGAGGGTCTATTGCTGCATCGGGCGCCTTATGGTCGTTCTCCTGTGAGTCTAGATTTTCGAATCCGACGCAAAAATGATAGTTAATTGTAACGTTCAGGGCCTTGTAATGACGATGGAACACTCAAATTGCGTCGAGATTCAATACATCGGCCTGCAGCCAACTTGTCTCCAAGGGTCTATTGCTGCCTCAGGCACCTCATGGTCCTTGTCCTGTGAGTCTACATTTTCGAATCCGACGCAAAATAGATGGTTAATTGTAAGGTTCAGGGCCTCCTAATGTCGATGGAACTCTCAAATTGCGTCGAGATTCAATACATCGGCCTCCAGCCGACTTGTCTCCAAGGGGATATCGCTGCCTCGGGCACCACATGGTCCGTCTCCGGTGAGTCTAGATTTTCGAATCCGACGCAAAAATGATAGTTAATTGTAACGTTCAGGGCCTCCTAATGCCGATGGAACACTCAAATTGCGTCGAGATTCAATACATCGGCCACCAGCCGACTTGTCTCCAAGGGTCTATTGCTGCATCGGGCGCCTTATGGTCGTTCTCCTGTGAGTCTAGATTTTCGAATCCGACGCAAAAATGATAGTTAATTGTAACGTTCAGGGCCTTGTAATGACGATGGAACACTCAAATTGCGTCGAGATTCAATACATCGGCCTGCAGCCGACCTGTCTCCAAGGGTTTAATGCTGCCTCGGGCACCACATGGTCCTTCTCCTGTGAGTCTAGATTTTCGAACCCGACGCAAAACTGATAGTGAATTGTAACGTTTAGGGCCTCCTAATGACGATGGAACACTCAAATTGCGTCGAGATTCAATACATCGGCCTCCAGCCGACTTGTCTCCAAGGGTCTGTTGCTGCCTCAGGCACCTCATGGTCTTTCTCCTGTGAGTCTAAATTTTCGAATCCGACGCAAAAATGATAGTTAAATGTAACGTTCAGGGCCTTGTAATGACGATGGAACACTCAAATTGCATCGAGATTCAATACATCGGCCTGCAGCCGACTTGTCTCCAAGGGTCTATTCTGCCTCGGGCACCACATGGTCCTTCTGCGAGTCTAGATTTTCGAATCCGACGCAAAAATGATAGTGAATTGTAACGTTTAGGGTCTCCTAATGACGATGGAACACTCAAATTGCGTCGAGATTCAATACATCGGCCTCCAGCCGACTTGTCTCCAAGGGTCTTTTGCTGCCTCAGAAACCACATGGTCCTTCTCCTGTGAGTCTAAATTTTCGAATCCGACGCAAAAATGATAGTTAAATGTAACGTTCAGGGCCTTGTAATGACGATGGAACACTCAAATTGCGTCGAGATTCAATACATCGGCCTCCAGCCGACTTGTCTCCAAGGGTCTATTGTTGCCTCGGGCACCAGATGATCCTTCTCCTGTGAGTCTAAATTTTCGAATCCGACGCAAAAATGATAGTGAATTGTAACGTTTAGGGCCTCCTAATGACGATGGAGCACTCAAATTGCGTCGAGATTCAATACATCGGCCTCTAGCCGACTTGTCTCCAAGGGTCTATTGCTTCCTCGAGCACCTCATGGTCCTTCTCCTGTGAGTCTAAATTTTCGAATCCGACTCAAAAATGATAGTTAATTGTAACGTTCAGGGCCTTGTAGTGACGATGGAACACTCAAATTGCGTCGAGATTCAGTACATCGGCCTGCAGCCGACTTGTCTACAAGGGTCTGATGCTGCCTCGGGCACCACATGGTCCTTCTCCTGTGAGTCTAGATTTTCGAATCCGACGCAAAAATGATAGTTAATTGTAACGTTCAGGGCCTCCTAATGCCGATGGAACACTCAAATTGCGTCGAGATCCAATACATCGGCCTCCAGCCGACTTGTCTCCAAGGGTCTGTTGCTGCCTCGGGCACCACATGGTCCTTCTCCTGCGAGTCTAGATGTTCGAATCAGACGCAAAAATGATAGTGAATTGCAACGTTTAGGGCCTCCTAATGACGATGGAACACTCAAATTGCGTCGAGATTCAATACATCGGCCTCCAGCCGACTTGTCTCCAAGGGTCTATTGCTGCCTCGGGCACCTCATGGTCCTTCTCCTGTGAGTCTAGATTTTCGAATCCGACGCAAAAATGATAGTTAATTGTAAGGTTCAGGGCCTCCTAATGTCGATGGAACTCTCAAATTGCGTCGATATTCAATACATCGGCCTCCAGCCGACTTGTCTCCAAGGGGATATCGCTGCCTCGGGCACCACATGGTCCGTCTCCGGTGAGTCTAGATTTTCGAATTCGACGCAAAAATGATAGTTAATTGTAACGTTCAGGGCCTTGTAATGACGATGGAACACTCAAATTGCGTCGAGATTCAATACATCGGCCTGCAGCCGACTTGTCTCCAAGAGTCTATTGCTGCCTCGGGCACCACATGGTCCTTCTCCTGTGAGTCTAGATTTTCGAACCCGTCGCAAAACTGATATTGAATTGCAACTTTTAGGGCCTCCTAATGACGATGGAACACTCAAATTGCGTCGAGATTCAATACATCGGCCACCAGCCGACTTGTCTCCGAGGGTCTATTGCTGCATCGGGCGCCTTATGGTCGTTCTCCTGTGAGTCTAGATTTTCGAATCCGACGCAAAAATGATAGTTAATTGTAACGTTCAGGGCCTTGTAATGACGATGGAACACTCAAATTGCGTCGAGATTCAATACATCGGCCTGCAGCCGACTTGTCTCCAAGGGTCTATTGCTGCCTCAGGCACCTCATGGTCCTTGTCCTGTGAGTCTACATTTTCGAATCCGACGCAAAATAGATGGTTAATTGTAAGGTTCAGGGCCTCCTAATGTCGATGGAACTCTCAAATTGCTTCGAGATTCAATACATCGGCCTCCAGCCGACTTGTCTCCAAGGGGATATCGCTGCCTCGGGCACCACATGGTCCGTCTCCGGTGAGTCTAGATTTTCGAATCCGACGCAAAAATGATAGTTAATTGTAACGTTCAGGGCCTCCTAATGCCGATGGAACACTCAAATTGCGTCGAGATTCAATACATCGGCCACCAGCCGACTTGTCTCCAAGGGTCTATTGCTGCATCGGGCGCCTTATGGTCGTTCTCCTGTGAGTCTAGATTTTCGAATCCGACGCAAAAATGATAGTTAATTGTAACGTTCAGGGCCTTGTAATGACGATGGAACACTCAAATTGCGTCGAGATTCAATACATCGGCCTGCAGCCGACCTGTCTCCAAGGGTTTAATGCTGCCTCGGGCACCACATGGTCCTTCTCCTGTGAGTCTAGATTTTCGAACCCGACGCAAAACTGATAGTGAATTGTAACGTTTAGGGCCTCCTAATCACGATGGAACACTCAAATTGCGTCGAGATTCAATACATCGGCCTCCAGCCGACTTGTCTCCAAGGGTCTGTTGCTGCCTCAGGCACCTCATGGTCTTTCTCCTGTGAGTCTAAATTTTCGAATCCGACGCAAAAATGATAGTTAAATGTAACGTTCAGGGCCTTGTAATGACGATGGAACACTCAAATTGCGTCGAGATTCAATACATCGGCCTCCAGCCGACTTGTCTCCAAGGGTCTGTTGCTGCCTCGGGCACCTTATGGTCCTTCTCCTGTGAGTCTAGATTTTCGAACCCGACGCAAAAATGATAGTTAATTGTAACGTTTAGGGCCTCCTAATGACGATGGAACACTCAAATTGCGTCGAGATTCAATACATCGGCCTCCAGCCGACTTGTCTCCAAGGGTCTATTGCTTCATCGAGCACCTCATGGTCCTTCTCCTGTGAGTCTACATTTTCGAATCCGACGCAAAAATGATAGTTAATTGTAACGTTCAGGGCCTTGTAGTGACGATGGAACACTCAAATTGCGTCGAGATTCAATACATCGGCCTGCAGCCGACTTGTCTCCAAGGGTCTGATGCTGCCTCGGGCACCACATGGTCCTTCTCCTGTGAGTCTAGATTTTCGAATCCGACGCAAAAATGATAGTGAATTTTAACGGTTAGGGCCTCCTAATGACGATGGAACACTCAAATTGCGTCGAGATTCAATACATCGGCCTCCAGCCGACTTGTCTTCAAGGGTCTGTTGCTGCCTCGGGCACCTTATGGTCGTTCTCCTGTGAGTCTAGATTTTCGAATCCGACGCAAAAATGATAGTTAATTGTAACGTTCAGGGCCTCCTAATGCCGATGGAACACTCAAATTGCTTCGAGATCCAATACATCGGCCTCCAGCCGACTTGTCTCCAAGGGGATATCGCTGCCTCGGGCACCACATGGTCCGTCTCCGGTGAGTCTAGATTTTCGAATTCGACGCAAAAATGATAGTTAATTGTAACGTTCAGGGCCTTGTAATGACGATGGAACACTCAAATTGCGTCGAGATTCAATACATCGGCCTGCAGCCGACTTGTCTCCAAGAGTCTATTGCTGCCTCGGGCACCACATGGTCCTTCTCCTGTGAGTCTAGATTTTCGAACCCGTCGCAAAACTGATAGTGAATTGCAACTTTTAGGGCCTCCTAATGACGATGGAACACTCAAACTGCGTCGAGATTCAATACATCGGCCACCAGCCGACTTGTCTCCGAGGGTCTATTGCTGCATCGGGCGCCTTATGGTCGTTCTCCTGTATGTCTAGATTTTCGAATCCGACGCAAAAATGATAGTTAATTGTAACGTTCAGGGCCTTGTAATGACGATGGAACACTCAAATTGCGTCGAGATTCAATACATCGGCCTGCAGCCGACTTGTCTCCAAGGGTCTATTGCTGCCTCGGGCACCTCATGGTCCTTCTCCTGTGAGTCTACATTTTCGAATCCGACGCAAAATAGATGGTTAATTGTAAGGTTCAGGGCCTCCTAATGTCGATGGAACTCTCAAATTGCGTCGAGATTCAATACATCGGCCTCCAGCCGACTTGTCTCCAAGGGGATATCGCTGCCTCGGGCACCACATGGTCTGTCTCCGGTGAGTCTAGATTTTCGAATCCGACGCAAAAATGATAGTTAATTGTAACGTTCAGGGCCTCCTAATGCCGATGGAACACTCAAATTGCGTCGAGATTCAATACATCGGCCACCAGCCGACTTGTCTCCAAGGGTCTGTTGCTGCCTCGGGCACCTTATGGTCGTTCTCTTGTAAGTCTAGATTATCGAATCCGACGCAAAAATGATAGTTAATTGTAACGTTTAGGGCCTCCTAATGACGATGGAACACTCAAATTGCGTCGAGATTCAATACATCGGCCTCCAGCCGACTTGTCTCCAAGGGTCTAATGCTGCCTCGGGCACCTGATGGTCGTTCTCTTGTAAGTCTAGATTTTCGAATCCGACGCAAAAATGATAGTTAATTGAAACGTTCAGGGCCTCCTAATGCCGATGGAACACTCAAATTGCGTCGAGATTCAATACATCGTCCTCCAGCCGACTTGTCTCCAAGGGTCTAATGCTGCCTCGGGAACCTTACGTTCGTTCTCTTGTAAGTCTAGATTTTCGAATCCGACGCAAAACTGATAGTGAATTGTTACGTTCAGGGCCTCCTAATGACGATGGAACACTCAAATTGCGTCGAGATTCAATACATCGGCCTCCAGCCGACTTGTCTCCAAGGGTCTATTGTTGCCTCGGGCACCAGATGATCCTTCTCCTGTGAGTCTAGATTTTCGAATCCGACGCAAAAATGACAGTGAATTGTAACGTTTAGGGCCTCCTAATGACGATGGAACACTCAAATTGCGTCGAGATTCAATACATCGGCCTCCAGCCGACTTGTCTCCAAGGGTCTATTGCTGCCTCGAGCACCTCATGGTCCTTCTCCTGTGAGTCTAGATTTTCGAATCCGACGCAAAAATGATAGTTAAATGTAACGTTCAGGGCCTTGTAATGACGATGGAACACTCAAATTGCGTCGAGATTCAATACATCGGCCTGCAGCCGACCTGTCTCCAAGGGTCTATTGCTGCCTCGGGCACCACATGGTCCTTCTCCTGCGAGTCTAGATTTTCGAATCCGACGCAAAAATGATAGTGAATTGTAACGTTTAGGGCCTCATAATGACGATGGAGTACTCAAATTGCGTCGAGATTCAATACATCGGCCTCCAGCCGACTTGTCTCCAAGGGTCTATTGCTGCCTCGGGCACCACATGGTCCTTCTCCTGTGAGTCTAAATTTTCGAATCCGACGCAAAAATGATAGTTAATTGTAACGTTCAGGGCCTTGTAGTGACGATGGAACACTCAAATTGCGTCGAGTTTCAATACATCGGCCTCCAGCCGACTTGTCTCCAAGGGTCTGTTGCTGCCTCGGGCACCTTATGGTCGTTCTCCTGTGAGTCTAGATTTTCGAATCCGACGCAAAAATGATAGTTAATTGTAACGTTCAGGGCCTCCTAATGCCGATGGAACACTCAAATTGCGTCGAGATCAAATACATCGGCCTCCAGCCGACTTGTCTCCAAGGGTCTGTTGCTGCCTCAGGCACCTCATGGTCTTTCTCCTGTGAGTCTAAATTTTCGAATCCGACGCAAAAATGATAGTTAAATGTAACGTTCAGGGCCTTGTAATGACGATGGAACACTCAAATTGCGTCGAGATTCAATACATCGGCCTCCAGTCGACTTGTCTCCAAGGGTCTGTTGCTGCCTCGGGCACCTTATGGTCCTTCTCCTGTGAGTCTAGATTTTCGAACCCGACGCAAAAATGATAGTTAATTGTAACGTTTAGGGCCTCCTAATGACGATGGAACACTCAAATTGCGTCGAGATTCAATACATCGGCCTCCAGCCGACTTGTCTCCAAGGGTCTGTTGCTGCCTCGGGCACCTTATGGTCGTTCTCTTGTAAGTCTAGATTATCGAATCCGACGCAAAAATGATAGTTAATTGTAACGTTTAGGGCCTCCTAATGACGATGGAACACTCAAATTGCGTCGAGATTCAATACATCGGCCTCCAGCCGACTTGTCTCCAAGGGTCTAATGCTGCCTCGGGCACCTGATGGTCGTTCTCTTGTAAGTCTAGATTTTCGAATCCGACGCAAAAATGATAGTTAATTGAAACGTTCAGGGCCTCCTAATGCCGATGGAACACTCAAATTGCGTCGAGATTCAATACATCGTCCTCCAGCCGACTTGTCTCCAAGGGTCTAATGCTGCCTCGGGAACCTTACGTTCGTTCTCTTGTAAGTCTAGATTTTCGAATCCGACGCAAAAATGATTGTTAATTGTAACGTTCAGGGCCTCCTAATGACGATGGAACTCTCAAATTGCGTCGAGATTCAATACATCGGCCTCCAGCCGACTTGTCTCGAAGGGGATATCGCTGCCTCGGGCACTACATGGTCCGTCTCCGGTGCGTCTAGATTTTCGAATCCGACGCAAAAATGATAGTTAATTGTAACGTTCATGGCCTCCTAATGCCGATGGAACACTCAAATTGCGTCGAGATTCAATACATCGGCCTCCAGCCGACTTGTCTCCAAGGGTCTATTGCTGCCTCGGGCACCTTATGGTCCTTCTCCTGTGAGTCTAGATTTTCGAACCCGACGCAAAAATGATAGTTAATTGTAACGTTTAGGGCCTCCTAATGACGATGGAACACTCAAATTGCGTCGAGATTCAATACCTTGTCTCCAAGGGTCTGTTGCTGCCTCGGGCACCTTATGGTCGTTCTCTTGTAAGTCTAGATTATCGAATCCGACGCAAAAATGATAGTTAATTGTAACGTTTAGGGCCTCCTAATGACGATGGAACACTCAAATTGCGTCGAGATTCAATACATCGGCCTCCAGCCGACTTGTCTCCAAGGGTCTAATGCTGCCTCGGGCACCTGATGGTCGTTCTCTTGTAAGTCTAGATTTTCGAATCCGACGCAAAAATGATAGTTAATTGAAACATTCAGGGCCTCCTAATGCCGATGGAACACTCAAATTGCGTCGAGATTCAATACATCGTAATCCAGCCGACTTGTCTCCAAGGGTCTAATGCTGCCTCGGGAACCTTACGTTCGTTCTCTTGTAAGTCTAGATTTTCGAATCCGACGCAAAAATGATTGTTAATTGTAACGTTCAGGGCCTCCTAATGACGATGGAACTCTCAAATTGCGTCGAGATTCAATACATCGGCCTCCAGCCGACTTGTCTCGAAGGGGATATCGCTTCCTCGGGCACCACATGGTCCGTCTCCGGTGCGTCTAGATTTTCGAATCCAACGCAAAAATGATAGTTAATTGTAACGTTCATGGCCTCCTAATGCCGATGGAACACTCAAATTGCGTCGAGATTCAATACATCGTCCTCCAGCCGACTTGTCTCCAAGGGTCTAATGCTGCCTCGGGAACCTTACGTTCGTTCTCTTGTAAGTCTAGATTTTCGAATCCGACGCAAAACTGATAGTGAATTGTAACGTTTAGGGCCTCCTAATGACGATGGAACACTCAAATTGCGTCGAGATTCAATACATCGGCCTCCAGCCGACTTGTCTCCAAGGGTCTATTGCTGCCTCGAGCACCTCATGGTCCTTCTCCTGTGAGTCTAGATTTTCGAATCCGACGCAAAAATGATAGTTAAATGTAACGTTCAGGGCCTTGTAATGACGATGGAACACTCAAATTGCGTCGAGATTCAATACATCGGCCTGCAGCCGACCTGTCTCCTAGGGTCTATTGCTGCCTCGGTCACCACATGGTCCTTCTCCTGCGAGTCTAGATTTTCGAATCCGACGCAAAAATGATAGTGAATTGTAACGTTTAGGGCCTCCTAATGACGATGGAACACTCAAATTGCGTCGAGATACAATACATCGGCCTCCAGCCGACTTGTCTCCAAGGGTCTATTGCTGCCTCGGGCACCACATGGTCCTTCTCCTGTGAGTCTAAATTTTCGAATCCGACGCAAAAATGATAGTTAATTGTAACGTTCAGGACCTTGTAGTGACGATGGAACACTCAAATTGCGTCGAGATTCAATACATCGGCCTCCAGCCGACTTGTCTCCAAGGGTCTGTTGCTGCCTCGACCACCTTATGGTCGTTCTCCTGTGAGTCTAGATTTTCGAATCCGACGCAAAAATGATAGTTAATTGTCACGTTCAGGGCCTCCTAATGCCGATGGAACACTCAAATTGCGTCGAGATCCAATACATCGGCCTCCAGCCGACTTGTCTCCAAGGGTCTGTTGCTGCCTCGGGCACCTTATGGTCCTTCTCCTGCGAGTCTAGATGTTCGAATCAGACGCAAAAATGATAGTGAATTGCAACGTTTAGGGCCTCCTAATGACGATGGAACACTCAAATTGCGTCGAGATTCAATACATCGGCCTCCAGCCGACTTGTCTCCAAGGGTCTGTTGCTGCCTCAGGCACCTCATGGTCTTTCTCCTGTGAGTCTAAATTTTCGAATCCGACGCAAAAATGATAGTTAAATGTAACGTTCAGGGCCTTGTAATGACGATGGAACACTCAAATTGCGTCGAGATTCAATACATCGGCCTCCAGCCGACTTGTCTCCAAGGGTCTGTTGCTGCCTCGGGCACCTTATGGTCCTTCTCCTGTGAGTCTAGATTTTCGAACCCGACGCAAAAATGATAGTTAATTGTAACGTTTAGGGCCTCCTAATGACGATGGAACACTCAAATTGCGTCGAGATTCAATACATCGGCCTCCAGCCGACTTGTCTCCAAGGGTCTGTTGCTGCCTCGGGCACCTTATGGTCGTTCTCTTGTAAGTCTAAATTTTCGAATCCGACGTAAAAATGATAGTTAAATGTAACGTTCAGGGCCTTGTAATGACGATGGAACACTCAAATGGCGTCGAGATTCAATACATCGGCCTCCAGCCGACTTGTCTCCAAGGGTCTGTTGCTGCCTCGGGCACCTTATGGTCCTTCTCCTGTGAGTCTAGATTTTCGAACCCGACGCAAAAATGATAGTTAATTGTAACGTTTAGGGCCTCCTAATGACGATGGAACACTCAAATTGCGTCGAGATCCAATACATCGGCCTCCAGCCGACTTGTCTCCAAGGGTCTGTTGCTGCCTCGGGCACCACATGGTCCTTCTCCTGCGAGTCTAGATGTTCGAATCAGACGCAAAAATGATAGTGAATTGCAACGTTTAGGGCCTCCTAATGACGATGGAACACTCAAATTGCGTCGAGATTCAATACATCGGCCTCCAGCCGACTTGTCTTCAAGGGTCTATTGCTGCCTCGGGCACCTCATGGTCCTTCTCCTGTGAGTCTAGATTTTCGAATCCGACGCAAAAATGATAGTTAATTGTAAGGTTCAGGGCCTTCTAATGTCGATGGAACTCTCAAATTGCGTCGAGATTCAATACATCGGCCTCCAGCCGACTTGTCTCCAAGGGGATATCGCTGCCTCGGGCACCACATGGTCCGTCTCCGGTGAGTCTAGATTTTCGAATTCGACGCAAAAATGATAGTTAATTGTAACGTTCAGGGCCTTGTAATGACGATGGAACACTCAAATTGCGTCGAGATTCAATACATCGGCCTGCAGCCGACTTGTCTCCAAGAGTCTATTGCTGCCTCGGGCACCACATGGTCCTTCTCCTGTGAGTCTAGTTTTTCGAACCCGTCGCAAAACTGATAGTGAATTGCAACTTTTAGGGCCTCCTAATGACGATGGAACACTCAAATTGCGTCGAGATTCAATACATCGGCCACCAACCGACTTGTCTCCGAGGGTCTATTGCTGCATCGGGCGCCCTATGGTCGTTCTCCTGTGAGTCTAGATTTTCGAATCCGACGCAAAAATGATAGTTAATTGTAACGTTCAGGGCCTTGTAATGACGATGGAACACTCAAATTGCGTCGAGATTCAATACATCGGCCTGCAGCCGACTTGTCTCCAAGGGTCTATTGCTGCCTCGGGCACCTCATGGTCCTTCTCCTGTGAGTCTACATTTTCGAATCCGACGCAAAATAGATGGTTAATTGTAAGGTTCAGGGCCTCCTAATGTCGATGGAACTCTCAAATTGCGTCGAGATTCAATACATCGGCCTCCAGCCGACTTGTCTCCAAGGGGATATCGCTGCCTCGGGCACCACATGGTCCGTCTCCGGTGAGTCTAGATTTTCGAATCCGACGCAAAAATGATAGTTAATTGTAACGTTCAGGGCCTCCTAATGCCGATGGAACACTCAAATTGCGTCGAGATTCAATACATCGGCCACCAGCCGACTTGTCTCCAAGGGTCTATTGCTGCATCGGGCGCCTTATGGTCGTTCACCTGTGAGTCTAGATTTTCGAATCCGACGCAAAAATGATAGTTAATTGTAACGTTCAGGGCCTTGTAATGACGATGGAACACTCAAATTGCGTCGAGATTCAATACATCGGCCTGCAGCCGACCTGTCTCCAAGGGTTTAATGCTGCCTCGGACACCACATGGTCCTTCTCCTGTGAGTCTAGATTTTCGAACCCGACGCAAAACTGATAGTGAATTGTAACGTTTAGGGCCTCCTAATGACGATGGAACACTCAAATTGCGTCGAGATTCAATACATCGGCCTCCAGCCGACTTGTCTCCAAGGGTCTGTTGCTGCCTCAGGCACCTCATAGTCTCTCTCCTGTGAGTCTAAATTTTCGAATCCGACGCAAAAATGATAGTTAAATGTAACGTTCAGGGCCTTGTAATGACGATGGAACACTCAAATTGCATCGAGATTCAATACATCGGCCTGCAGCCGACTTGTCTCCAAGGGTCCATTCTGCCTCGGGCACCACATGGTCCTTCTGCGAGTCTAGATTTTCGAATCCGACGCAAAAATGATAGTGAATTGTAACGTTTAGGGTCTCCTAATGACGATGGAACACTCAAATTGCGTCGAGATTCAATACATCGGCCTCCAGCCGACTTGTCTCCAAGGATCTGTTGCTGCCTCAGGCACCACATGGTCCTTCTCCTGTGAGTCTAAATTTTCGAATCCGACGCAAAAATGATAGTTAAATGTAACGTTCAGGGCCTTGTAATGACGATGGAACACTCAAATTGCGTCGAGATTCAATACATCGGCCTCCAGCCGACTTGTCTCCAAGGGTCTGTTGCTGCCTCGGGCACCTTATGGTCCTTCTCCTGTGAGTCTAGATTTTCGAACCCGACGCAAAAATGATAGTTAATTGTAACGTTTAGGGCCTCCTAATGACGATGGAACACTCAAATTGCGTCGAGATTCAATACATCGGCCTCCAGCCGACTTGTCTCCAAGGGTCTATTGCTGCCTCGGGCACCACATGGTGCTTCTCCTGTGAGTCTAAATTTTCGAATCCGACGCAAAAATGATAGTTAATTGTAACGTTCAGGGCCTTGTAGTGACGATGGAACACTCAAATTGCGTCGAGATTCAATACATCGGCCTCCAGCCGACTTGTCTCCAAGGGTCTGTTGCTGCCTCGGGCACCTTATGGTCGTTCTCCTGTGAGTCTAGATTTTCGAATCCGACGCAAAAATGATAGTTAATTGTAACGTTCAGGGCCTCCTAATGCCGATGGAACACTCAAATTGCGTCGAGATCCAATACATCGGCCTCCAGCCGACTTGTCTCCAAGGGTCTGTTGCTGCCTCAGGCACCACGTGGTCCTTCTCCTGCGAGTCTAGATTTTCGAATCCGACGCAAAAATGATAGTGAATTGTAACGTTTAGGGCCTCCTAATGACGATGGAACACTCAAATTGCGTGGAGATTCAATACATCGGCCTCCAGCCGACTTGTCTCCAAGGGTCTATTGCTGCCTCGGGCACCTCATGGTCCTTCTCCTGTGAGTCTACATTTTCGAATCCGACGCAAAATAGATAGTTAATTGTAAGGTTCAGAGCCTCCTAATGTCGATGGAACTCTCAAATTGCGTCGAGATTCAATACATCGGCCTCCAGCCGACTTGTCTCCAAGGGGATATCGCTGCCTCGGGCACCACATGGTCCGTCTCCGGTGAGTCTAGATTTTCGAATCCGACGCAAAAATGATAGTTAATTGTAACGTTCAGGGCCTCCTAATGCCGATGGAACACTCAAATTGCGTCGAGATTCAATACATCGGCCACCAGCCGACTTGTCTCCAAGGGTCTATTGCTGCATCGGCCGCCTTATGGTCGTTCTCCTGTGAGTCTAGATTTTCGAATCCGACGCAAAAATGATAGTTAATTGTAACGTTTAGGGCCTCCTAATGACGATGGAACACTCAAATTGCGTCGAGATTCAATACATCGGCCTCCAGCCGACTTGTCTCCAAGGGTCTGTTGCTGCCTCAGGCACCTCATGGTCTTTCTCCTGTGAGTCTAAATTTTCGAATCCGACGCAAAAATGATAGTTAAATGTAACGTTCAGGGCCTTGTAATGACGATGGAACACTCAAATTGCGTCGAGATTCAATACATCGGCCTCCAGCCGACTTGTCTCCAAGGGTCTGTTGCTGCCTCGGGCACCTTATGGTCCTTCTCCTGTGAGTCTAGATTTTCGAACCCGACGCAAAAATGATAGTTAATTGTAACGTTTAGGGCCTCCTAATGACGATGGAACACTCAAATTGCGTCGAGATTCAATACATCGGCCTCCAGCCGACTTGTCTCCAAGGGTCTGTTGCTGCATCGGGCACCTGATGGTCGTTCTCTTGTAAGTCTAGATTTTCGAATCCGACGCAAAAATGATAGTTAATTGAAACGTTCAGGGCCTCCTAATGCCGATGGAACACTCAAATTGCGTCGAGATTCAATACATCGTCCTCCAGCCGACTTGTCTCCAAGGGTCTAATGCTGCCTCGGGAACCTTACGTTCGTTCTCTTGTAAGTCTAGATTTTCGAATCCGACGCAAAAATGATTGTTAATTGTAACGTTCAGGGCCTCCTAATGACGATGGAACTCTCAAATTGCGTCGAGATTCAATACATCGGCCTCCAGCCGACTTGTCTCGAAGGGGATATCGCTGCCTCGGGCACCACATGGTCCGTCTCCGGTGCGTCTAGATTTTCGAATCCGACGCAAAAATGATAGTTAATTGTAACGTTCATGGCCTCCTAATGCCGATATAACACTCAAATTGCGTCGAGATTCAATACATCGGCCTCCAGCCGACTTGTCTCCAAGGGTCTATTGCTGCCTCGGGCACCACATGGTCCTTCTCCTGTGAGTCTAGATTTTCGAACCCGACGCAAAACTGATAGTGAATTGTAACGTTTAGGGCCTCCTAATGACGATGGAACACTCAAATTGCGTCGAGATTCAATACATCGGCCTCCAGCCGACTTGTCTCCAAGGGTCTATTGTTGCCTCGGGCACCAGATGATCCTTCTCCTGTGAGTCTAGATTTTCGAACCCGACGCAAAAATGATAGTTAATTGTAACGTTTAGGGCCTCCTAATGACGATGGAACACTCAAATTGCGTCGAGATTCAATACATCGGGATCCAGCCGACTTGTCTCCAAGGGTCTAATGCTGCCACGGGCACCTGATGGTCGTTCTCTTGTAAGTCTAGATTTTCGAATCCGACGCAAAAATGATAGTTAATTGAAACGTTCAGGGCCTCCTAATGCCGATGGAACACTCAAATTGCGTCGAGATTCAATACATCGTCCTCCAGCCGACTTGTCTCCAAGGGTCTAATGCTGCCTCTTGAACCTTACGTTCGTTCTCTTGTAAGTCTAGATTTTCGAATCCGACGCAAAAATGATTGTTAATTGTAACGTTCAGGGCCTCCTAATGACGATGGAACTCTCAAATTGCGTCGAGATTCAATACATCGGCCTCCAGCCGACTTGTCTCGAAGGGGATATCGCTGCCTCGGGGACCACATGGTCCGTCTCCGGTGCGTCTAGATTTTCGAATCCAACGCAAATATGATAGTTAATTGTAACGTTCATGGCCTCCTAATGCCGATGGAACACTCAAATTGCGTCTAGATTCAATACATCGTCCTCCAGCCGACTTGTCTCCAAGGGTCTAATGCTGCCTCGGGAACCTTACGTTCGTTCTCTTGTAAGTCTAGATTTTCGAATCCGACGCAAAACTGATAGTGAATTGTAACGTTTAGGGCCTCCTAATGACGATGGAACACTCAAATTGCGTCGAGATTCAATACATCGGCCTCCAGCCGACTTGTCTCCAAGGGTCTATTGCTGCCTCGAGCACCTCATGGTCCTTCTCCTGTGAGTCTAGATTTTCGAATCCGACGCAAAAATGATAGTTAAATGTAACGTTCAGGGCCTTGTAATGACGATGGAACACTCAAATTGCGTCGAGATTCAATACATCGGCCTGCAGCCGACCTGTCTCCTAGGGTCTATTGCTGCCTCGGGCACCACATGGTCCTTCTCCTGCGAGTCTAGATTTTCGAATCCGACGCAAAAATGATAGTGAATTGTAACGTTTAGGGCCTCCTAATGACGATGGAACACTCAAATTGCGTCGAGATTCAATACATCGGCCTCCAGCCGACTTGTCTCCAAGGGTCTATTGCTGCCTCGGGCACCACATGGTCCTTCTCCTGTGAGTCTAAATTTTCGAATCCGACGCAAAAATGATAGTTAATTGTAACGTTCAGGGCCTTGTAGTGACGATGGAACACTCAAATTGCGTCGAGATTCAATACATCGGCCTCCAGCCGACTTGTCTCCAAGGGTCTGTTGCTGCCTCGGGCACCTTATGGTCGTTCTCCTGTGAGTCTAGATTTTCGAATCCGACGCAAAAATGATAGTTAATTGTAACGTTCAGGGCCTCCTAATGCCGATGGAACACTCAAATTGCGTCGAGATTCAATACATCGGCCACCAGCCGACTTGTCTCCAAGGGTCTATTGCTGCATCGGCCGCCTTATGGTCGTTCTCCTGTGAGTCTAGATTTTCGAATCCGACGCAAAAATGATAGTTAATTGTAACGTTTAGGGCCTCCTAATGACGATGGAACACTCAAATTGCGTCGAGATTCAATACATCGGCCTCCAGCCGACTTGTCTCCAAGGGTCTGTTGCTGCCTCAGGCACCTCATGGTCTTTCTCCTGTGAGTCTAAATTTTCGAATCCGACGCAAAAATGATAGTTAAATGTAACGTTCAGGGCCTTGTAATGACGATGGAACACTCAAATTGCGTCGAGATTCAATACATCGGCCTCCAGCCGACTTGTCTCCAAGGGTCTGTTGCTGCCTCGGGCACCTTATGGTCCTTCTCCTGTGAGTCTAGATTTTCGAACCCGACGCAAAAATGATAGTTAATTGTAACGTTTAGGGCCTCCTAATGACGATGGAACACTCAAATTGCGTCGAGATTCAATACATCGGCCTCCAGCCGACTTGTCTCCAAGGGTCTGTTGCTGCCTCGGGCACCTGATGGTCGTTCTCTTGTAAGTCTAGATTTTCGAATCCGACGCAAAAATGATAGTTAATTGAAACGTTCAGGGCCTCCTAATGCCGATGGAACACTCAAATTGCGTCGAGATTCAATACATCGTCCTCCAGCCGACTTGTCTCCAAGGGTCTAATGCTGCCTCGGGAACCTTACGTTCGTTCTCTTGTAAGTCTAGATTTTCGAATCCGACGCAAAAATGATTGTTAATTGTAACGTTCAGGGCCTCCTAATGACGATGGAACTCTCAAATTGCGTCGAGATTCAATACATCGGCCTCCAGCCGACTTGTCTCGAAGGGGATATCGCTGCCTCGGGCACCACATGGTCCGTCTCCGGTGCGTCTAGATTTTCGAATCCGACGCAAAAATGATAGTTAATTGTAACGTTCATGGCCTCCTAATGCCGATATAACACTCAAATTGCGTCGAGATTCAATACATCGGCCTCCAGCCGACTTGTCTCCAAGGGTCTATTGCTGCCTCGGGCACCACATGGTCCTTCTCCTGTGAGTCTAGATTTTCGAACCCGACGCAAAACTGATAGTGAATTGTAACGTTTAGGGCCACCTAATGACGATGGAACACTCAAATTGCGTCGAGATTCAATACATCGGCCTCCAGCCGACTTGTCTCCAAGGGTCTATTGTTGCCTCGGGCACCAGATGATCCTTCTCCTGTGAGTCTAGATTTTCGAATCCGACGCAAAAATGATAGTTAATTGTAACGTTCAGGGCCTCCTAATGCCGATGGAACACTCAAATTGCGTCGAGATTCAATACATCGGCCACCAGCCGACATGTTTCCAAGGGTCTGTTGCTGCCTCAGGCACCTCATGGTCTTTCTCTTGTGAGTCTAAATTTTCGAATCCGATGCAAAAATGATAGTTAAATGTAACGTTCAGGGCCTTGTAATGACGATGGAACACTCAAATTGCGTCGAGATTCAATACATCGGCCTCCAGCCGACTTGTCTCCAAGGGTCTGTTGCTGCCTCGGGCACCTTATGGTCCTTCTCCTGTGAGTCTAGATTTTCGAACCCGACGCAAAAATGATAGTTAATTGTAACGTTTAGGGCCTCCTAATGACGATGGAACACTCAAATTGCGTCGAGATTCAATACATCGGCCTCCAGCCGACTTGTCTCCAAGGGTCTAATGCTGCCACGGGCACCTGATGGTCGTTCTCTTGTAAGTCTAGATTTTCGAATCCGACGCAAAAATGATAGTTAATTGAAACGTTCAGGGCCTCCTAATGCCGATGGAACACTCAAATTGCGTCGAGATTCAATACATCGTCCTCCAGCCGACTTGTCTCCAAGGGTCTAATGCTGCCTCGGGAACCTTACGTTCGTTCCCTTGTAAGTCTAGATTTTCGAATCCGACGCAAAAATGATTGTTAATTGTAACGTTCAGGGCCTCCTAATGACGATGGAACTCTCAAATTGCGTCGAGATTCAATACATCGGCCTCCAGCCGACTTGTCTCGAAGGGGATATCGCTGCCTCGGGCACCACATGGTCCGTCTCCGGTGCGTCTAGATTTTCGAATCCAACGCAAATATGATAGTTAATTGTAACGTTCATGGCCTCCTAATGCCGATGGAACACTCAAATTGCGTCTAGATTCAATACATCGTCCTCCAGCCGACTTGTCTCCAAGGGTCTAATGCTGCCTCGGGAACCTTACGTTCGTTCTCTTGTAAGTCTAGATTTTCGAATCCGACGCAAAACTGATAGTGAATTGTAACGTTTAGGGCCTCCTAATGACGATGGAACACTCAAATTGCGTCGAGATTCAATACATCGGCCTCCAGCCGACTTGTCTCCAAGGGTCTATTGTTGCCTCGGGCACCAGATGATCCTTCTCCTGTGAGTCTAGATTTTCGAATCCGACGCAAAAATGATAGTGAATTGTAACGTTTAGGGCCTCCTAATGACGATGGAACACTCAAATTGCGTCGAGATTCAATACATCGGCCTCCAGCCGACTTGTCTCCAAGGGTCTATTGCTGCCTCGAGCACCTCATGGTCCTTCTCCTGTGAGTCTAGATTTTCGAATCCGACGCAAAAATGATAGTTAAATGTAACGTTCAGGGCCTTGTAATGACGATGGAACACTCAAATTGCGTCGAGATTCAATACATCGGCCTGCAGCCGACCTGTCTCCTAGGGTCTATTGCTGCCTCGGGCACCACATGGTCCTTCTCCTGCGAGTCTAGATTTTCGAATCCGACGCAAAAATGATAGTGAATTGTAACGTTTAGGGCCTCCTAATGACGATGGAACACTCAAATTGCGTCGAGATTCAATACATCGGCCTCCAGCCGACTTGTCTCCAAGGGTCTATTGCTGCCTCGGGCACCACATGGTCCTTCTCCTGTGAGTCTAAATTTTCGAATCCGACGCAAAAATGATAGTTAATTGTAACGTTCAGGGCCTTGTAGTGACGATGGAACACTCAAATTGCGTCGAGATTCAATACATCGGCCTCCAGCCGACTTGTCTCCAAGGGTCTGTTGCTGCCTCGGGCACCTTATGGTCGTTCTCCTGTGAGTCTAGATTTTCGAATCCGACGCAAAAATGATAGTTAATTGTAACGTTCAGGGCCTCCTAATGCCGATGGAACACTCAAATTGCGTCGAGATTCAATACATCGGCCACCAGCCGACTTGTCTCCAAGGGTCTATTGCTGCATCGGCCGCCTTATGGTCGTTCTCCTGTGAGTCTAGATTTTCGAATCCGACGCAAAAATGATAGTTAATTGTAACGTTTAGGGCCTCCTAATGACGATGGAACACTCAAATTGCGTCGAGATTCAATACATCGGCCTCCAGCCGACTTGTCTCCAAGGGTCTGTTGCTGCCTCAGGCACCTCATGGTCTTTCTCCTGTGAGTCTAAATTTTCGAATCCGACGCAAAAATGATAGTTAAATGTAACGTTCAGGGCCTTGTAATGACGATGGAACACTCAAATTGCGTCGAGATTCAGTACATCGGCCTCCAGCCGACTTGTCTCCAAGGGTCTGTTGCTGCCTCGGGCACCTTATGGTCCTTCTCCTGTGAGTCTAGATTTTCGAACCCGACGCAAAAATGATAGTTAATTGTAACGTTTAGGGCCTCCTAATGACGATGGAACACTCAAATTGCGTCGAGATTCAATACATCGGCCTCCAGCCGACTTGTCTCCAAGGGTCTGTTGCTGCCTCGGGCACCTTATGGTCGTTCTCTTGTAAGTCTAGATTATCGAATCCGACGCAAAAATGATAGTTAATTGTAGCGTTTAGGGCCTCCTAATGACGATGGAACACTCAAATTGCGTCGAGATTCAATACATCGGCCTCCAGCCGACTTGTCTCCAAGGGTCTAATGCTGCCTCGGGCACCTGACGGTCGTTCTCTTGTAAGTCTAGATTTTTGAATCCGACGCAAAAATGATAGTTAATTGAAACGTTCAGGGCCTCCTAATGCCGATGGAACACTCAAATTGCGTCGAGATTCAATACATCGTCCTCCAGCCGACTTGTCTCCAAGGGTCTAATGCTGCCTCGGGAACCTTACGTTCGTTCTCTTGTAAGTCTAGATTTTCGAATCCGACGCAAAAATGATTGTTAATTGTAACGTTCAGGGCCTCCTAATGACGATGGAACTCTCAAATTGCGTCGAGATTCAATACATCGGCCTCCAGCCGACTTGTCTCGAAGGGGATATCGCTGCCTCGGGCACCACATGGTCCGTCTCCGGTGCGTCTAGATTTTCGAATCCGACGCAAAAATGATAGTTAATTGTAACGTTCATGGCCTCCTAATGCCGATGGAACACTCAAATTGCGTCGAGATTCAATACATCGTCCTCCAGCCGACTTGTCTCCAAGGGTCTAATGCTGCCTCGGGAACCTTACGTTCGTTCTCTTGTAAGTCTAGATTTCCGAATCCGACGCAAAACTGATAGTGAATTGTAACGCTTAGGGCCTCCTAATGACGATGGAACACTCAAATTGCGTCGAGATTCAATACATCGGCCTCCAGCCGACTTGTCTCCAAGGGTCTATTGTTGCCTCGGGCACCAGATGATCCTACTCCTGTGAGTCTAGATTTTCGAATCCGACGCAAAAATGATAGTGAATTGTAACGTTTAGGGCCTCCTAATGACGATGGAACACTCAAATTGCGTCGAGATTCAGTACATCGGCCTCCAGCCGACTTGTCTCCAAGGGTCTATTGCTGCCTCGAGCACCTCATGGTCCTTCTCCTGTGAGTCTAGATTTTCGAATCCGACGCAAAAATGATAGTTAAATGTAACGTTCAGGGCCTTGTAATGACGATGGAACACTCAATTTGCGTCGAGATTCAATACATCGGCCTGCAGCCGACCTGTCTCCAAGGGTCTATTGCTGCCTCGGGCACCACATGGTCCTTCTCCTGCGAGTCTAGATTTTCGAATCCGACGCAAAAATGATAGTGAATTGTAACGTTTAGGGCCTCCTAATGACGATGGAACACTCAAATTGCGTCGAGATTCAATACATCGGCCTCCAGCCGACTTGTCTCCAAGGGTCTATTGCTGCCTCGGGCACCACATGGTCCTTCTCCTGTGAGTCTAAATTTTCGAATCCGACGCAAAAATGATAGTTAATTGTAACGTTCAGGGCCTTGTAGTGACGATGGAACACTCAAATTGCGTCGAGATTCAATACATCGGCCTCCAGCCGACTTGTCTCCAAGGGTCTGTTGCTGCCTCGGGCACCTTATGGTCGTTCTCCTGTGAGTCTAGATTTTCGAATCCGACGCAAAAATGATAGTTAATTGTAACGTTCAGGGCCTCCTAATGCCGATGGAACACTCAAATTGCGTCGAGATCCAATACATCGGCCTACAGCCGACTTGTCTCCAAGGGTCTGTTGCTGCCTCGGGCACCACATGGTCCTTCTCCTGCGAGTCTAGATTTTCGAATCCGACGCAAAAATGATAGTGAATTGTAACGTTTAGGGCCTCCTAATGACGATGGAACACTCAAATTGCGTCGAGATTCAATACATCGGCCTCCAGCCGACTTGTCTCCAAGGGTCTATTGCTGCCTCGGGCACCTCATGGTCCTTCTCCTGTGAGTCTACATTTTCGAATCCGACGCAAAATAGATAGTTAATTGTAAGGTTCAGGGCCTCCTAATGTCGATGGAACTCTCAAATTGCGTCGAGATTCAATACATCGGCCTCCAGCCGACTTGTCTCCAAGGGGATATCGCTGCCTCGGGCACCACATGGTCCGTCTCCGGTGAGTCTAGATTTTCGAATCCGACGCAAAAATGATAGTTAATTGTAACGTTGAGGGCCTCCTAATGCCGATGGAACACTCAAATTGCGTCGAGATTCAATACATCGGCCACCAGCCGACTTGTCTCCAAGGGTCTATTGCTGCATCGGCCGCCTTATGGTCGTTCTCCTGTGAGTCTAGATTTTCGAATCCGACGCAAAAATGATAGTTAATTGTAACGTTCAGGGCCTTGTAATGACGATGGAACACTCAAATTGCGTCGAGATTCAATACATCGGCCTGCAGCCGACTTGTCTCCAAGGGTTTAATGCTGCCTCGGGCACCACATGGTCCTTCTCCTGTGAGTCTAGATTTTCGAACCCGACGCAAAACTGATAGTGAATTGTAACGTTTAGGGCCTCCTAATGACGATGGAACACTCAAATTGCGTCGAGATTCAATACATCGTCCTCCAGCCGACTTGTCTCCAAGGGTCTAATGCTGCCTCGGGAACCTTACGTTCGTTCTCTTGTAAGTCTAGATTTTCGAATCCGACGCAAAAATGATTGTTAATTGTAACGTTCAGGGCCTCCTAATGACGATGGAACTCTCAAATTGCGTCGAGATTCAATACATCGGCCTCCAGCCGACTTGTCTCGAAGGGGATATCGCTGCCTCGGGCACCACATGATCCGTCTCCGGTGCGTCTAGATTTTCGAATCCGACGCAAAAATGATAGTTAATTGTAACGTTCATGGCCTCCTAATGCCGATGGAACACTCAAATTGCGTCGAGATTCAATACATCGGCCTCCAGCCGACTTGTCTCCAAGGGTCTATTGCTGCCTCGGGCACCACATGGTCCTTCTCCTGTGAGTCTAGATTTTCGAACCCGACGCAAAACTGATAGTGAATTGTAACGTTTAGGGCCTCCTAATGACGATGGAACACTCAAATTGCGTCGAGATTCAATACATCGGCCTCCAGCCGACTTGTCTCCAAGGGTCTATTGTTGCCTCGGGCACCAGATGATCCTTCTCCTGTGAGTCTAAATTTTCGAATCCGACGCAAAAATGATAGTTAATTGTAACGTTGAGAGCCTCCTAATGCCGATGGAACACTCAAATTGCGTCGAGATTCAATACATCGGCCACCAGCCGACATGTTTCCAAGGGTCTGTTGCTGCCTCAGGCACCTCATGGTCTTTCTCTTGTGAGTCTAAATTTTCGAATCCGATGCAAAAATGATAGTTAAATGTAACGTTCAGGGCCTTGTAATGACGATGGAACACTCAAATTGCGTCGAGATTCAATACATCGGCCTGCAGCCGACCTGTCTCCAAGGGTCTATTGCTGCCTCGGGCACCACATGGTCCTTCTCCTGCGAGTCTAGATTTTCGAATCCGACGCAAAAATGATAGTGAATTGTAACGTTTAGGGCCTCCTAATGACGATGGAACACTCAAATTGCGTCGAGATTCAATACATCGGCCTCCAGCCGACTTGTCTCCAAGGGTCTATTGCTGCCTCGGGCACCACATGGTCCTTCTCCTGTGAGTCTAAATTTTCGAATCCGACGCAAAAATGATAGTTAATTGTAACGTTCAGGCCTTGTAGTGACGATGGAACACTCAAATTGCGTCGAGATTCAATACATCGGCCTGCAGCCGACTTGTCTCCAAGGGTCTGTTGCTGCCTCGGGCACCACATGGTCCGTCTCCGGTGAGTCTAGATTTTCGAATCCGACGCAAAAATGATAGTTAAATGTAACGTTCAGGGCCCTCCTAATGCCGATGGAACACTCAAATTGCGTCGAGATTCAATACATCGGCCACCAGCCGACTTGTCTCCAAGGGTCTATTGCTGCATCGGGCGCCTTATGGTCGTTCTCCTGTGAGTCTAGATTTTCGAATCCGACGCAAAAATGATAGTTAATTGTAACGTTCAGGGCCTTGTAATGACGATGGAACACTCAAATTGCGTCGAGATTCAATACATCGGCCTGCAGCCGACTTGTCTCCAAGGGTTTATTGCTGCCTCGGGCACCACATGGTCCTTCTCCTGTGAGTCTAGGTTTTCGAACCCGACGCAAAACTGATAGTGAATTGTAACGTTTAGGGCCTCCTAATGACGATGGAACACTCAAATTGCGTCGAGATTCAATACATCGGCCTCCAGCCGACTTGTCTCCAAGGGTCTGTTGCTGCCTCAGGCACCTCATGGTCTTTCTCCTGTGAGTCTAAATTTTCGAATCCGACGCAAAAATGATAGTTAAATGTAACGTTCAGGGCCTTGTAATGACGATGGAACACTCAAATTGCATCGAGATTCAATACATCGGCCTGCAGCCGACTTGTCTCCAAGTGTCTATTGCTGCCTCGGGCACCACATGGTCCTTCTCCTGCGAGTCTAGATTTTCGAATCCGACGCAAAAATGATAGTGAATTGTAACGTTTAGGGCCTCCTAATGACGATGGAACACTCAAATTGCGTCGAGATTCAATACATCGGCCTCCAGCCGACTTGTCTCCAAGGGTCTGTTGCTGCCTCGGGCACCTTATGGTCGTTCTCTTGTAAGTCTAGATTATCGAATCCGACGCAAAAATGATAGTTAATTGTAACGTTTAGGGCCTCCTAATGACGATGGAACACTCAAATTGCGTCGAGATTCAATACATCGGCCTCCAGCCGACTTGTCTCCAAGGGTCTAATGCTGCCTCGGGCACCTGATGGTCGTTCTCTTGTAAGTCTAGATTTTCGAATCCGACGCAAAAATGATAGTTAATTGAAACGTTCAGGGCCTCCTAATGCCGATGGAACACTCAAATTGCGTCGAGATTCAATACATCGTCCTCCCAGCCGACTTGTCTCCAAGGGTCTAATGCTGCCTCGGGAACCTTACGTTCGTTCTCTTGTAAGTCTAGATTTCGAATCCGACGCAAAAATGATTGTTAATTGTAAACGTTCAGGGCCTCCTAATGACGATGGAACTCTCAAATTGCGTCGAGATTCAATACATCGGCCTCCAGCCGACTTGTCTCGAAGGGGATATCGCTGCCTCGGGCACCACATGATCCGTCTCCGGTGCGTCTAGATTTTCGAATCCGACGCAAAAATGATAGTTAATTGTAACGTTCATGGCCTCCTAATGCCGATGGAACACTCAAATTGCGTCGAGATTCAATACATCGGCCTCCAGCCGACTTGTCTCCAAGGGTCTATTGCTGCCTCGGGCACCACATGGTCCTTCTCCTGTGAGTCTAGATTTTCGAACCCGACGCAAAACTGATAGTGAATTGTAACGTTTAGGGCCTCCTAATGACGATGGAACACTCAAATTGCGTCGAGATTCAATACATCGGCCTCCAGCCGACTTGTCTCCAAGGGTCTATTGTTGCCTCGGGCACCAGATGATCCTTCTCCTGTGAGTCTAAATTTTCGAATCCGACGCAAAAATGATAGTTAATTGTAACGTTCAGGGACTCCTAATGCCGATGGAACACTCAAATTGCGTCGAGATTCAATACATCGGCCACCAGCCGACATGTTTCCAAGGGTCTGTTGCTGCCCTCAGGCACCTCATGGTCTTTCTCTTCTGAGTCTAAATTTTCGAATCCGACGCAAAAATGATAGTTGAATGTAACGTTCAGGGCCTTGTAATGACGATGGAACACTCAAATTGCGTCGAGATTCAATACATCGGCCTGCAGCCGACCTGTCTCCAAGGGTCTATTGCTGCCTCGGGCACCACATGGTCCTTCTCCTGCGAGTCTAGATTTTCGAATCCGACGCAAAAATGATAGTGAATTGTAACGTTTAGGGCCTCCTAATGACGATGGAACACTCAAATTGCGTCGAGATTCAATACATCGGCCTCCAGCCGACTTGTCTCCAAGGGTCTATTGCTGCCTCGGGCACCACATGGTCCTTCTCCTGTGAGTCTAAATTTTCGAATCCGACGCAAAAATGATAGTTAATTGTAACGTTCAGGGCCTTGTAGTGACGATGGAACACTCAAATTGCGTCGAGATTCAATACATCGGCCTGCAGCCGACTTGTCTCCAAGGGTCTGTTGCTGCCTCGGGCACCACATGGTCCGTCTCCGGTGAGTCTAGATTTTCGAATCCGACGCAAAAATGATAGTGAATTGTAACGTTTAGGGCCTCCTAATGACGATGGAACACTCAAATTGCGTCGAGATTCAATACATCGGCCTCCAGCCGACTTGTCTCCAAGGGTCTGTTGCTGCCTCGGGCACCTTATGGTCGTTCTCTTGTAAGTCTAGATTATCGAATCCGACGCAAAAATGATAGTTAATTGTAACGTTTAGGGCCTCCTAATGACGATGGAACACTCAAATTGCGTCGAGATTCAATACATCGGCCTCCAGCCGACTTGTCTCCAAGGGTCTAATGCTGCCTCGGGCACCTGATGGTCGTTCTCTTGTAAGTCTAGATTTTCGAATCCGACGCAAAAATGATAGTTAATTGAAACGTTCAGGGCCTCCTAATGCCGATGGAACACTCAAATTGCGTCGAGATTCAATACATCGTCCTCCAGCCGACTTGTCTCCAAGGGTCTAATGCTGCCTCGGGAACCTTACGTTCGTTCTCTTGTAAGTCTAGATTTTCGAATCCGACGCAAAAATGATTGTTAATTGTAACGTTCAGGGCCTCCTAATGACGATGGAACTCTCAAATTGCGTCGAGATTCAATACATCGGCCTCCAGCCGACTTGTCTCGAAGGGGATATCGCTGCCTCGGGCACCACATGATCCGTCTCCGGTGCGTCTAGATTTTCGAATCCGACGCAAAAATGATAGTTAATTGTAACGTTCATGGCCTCCTAATGCCGATGGAACACTCAAATTGCGTCGAGATTCAATACATCGGCCTCCAGCCGACTTGTCTCCAAGGGTCTATTGCTGCCTCGGGCACCACATGGTCCTTCTCCTGTGAGTCTAGATTTTCGAACCCGACGCAAAACTGATAGTGAATTGTAACGTTTAGGGCCTCCTAATGACGATGGAACACTCAAATTGCGTCGAGATTCAATACATCGGCCTCCAGCCGACTTGTCTCCAAGGGTCTATTGTTGCCTCGGGCACCAGATGATCCTTCTCCTGTGAGTCTAAATTTTCGAATCCGACGCAAAAATGATAGTTAATTGTAACGTTCAGGGCCTCCTAATGCCGATGGAACACTCAAATTGCGTCGAGATTCAATACATCGGCCACCAGCCGACATGTTTCCAAGGGTCTGTTGCTGCCTCAGGCACCTCATGGTCTTTCTCTTGTGAGTCTAAATTTTCGAATCCGATGCAAAAATGATAGTTGAATGTAACGTTCAGGGCCTTGTAATCACGATGGAACACTCAAATTGCGTCGAGATTCAATACATCGGCCTGCAGCCGACCTGTCTCCAAGGGTCTATTGCTGCCTCGGGCACCACATGGTCCTTCTCCTGCGAGTCTAGATTTTCGAATCCGACGCAAAAATGATAGTGAATTGTAACGTTTAGGGCCTCCTAATGACGATGGAACACTCAAATTGCGTCGAGATTCAATACATCGGCCTCCAGCCGACTTGTCTCCAAGGGTCTATTGCTGCCTCGGGCACCACATGGTCCTTCTCCTGTGAGTCTAAATTTTCGAATCCGACGCAAAAATGATAGTTAATTGTAACGTTCAGGGCCTTGTAGTGACGATGGAACACTCAAATTGCGTCGAGATTCAATACATCGGCCTGCAGCCGACTTGTCTCCAAGGGTCTGTTGCTGCCTCGGGCACCACATGGTCCGTCTCCGGTGAGTCTAGATTTTCGAATCCGACGCAAAAATGATAGTTAAATGTAACGTTCAGGGCCTCCTAATGCCGATGGAACACTCAAATTGCGTCGAGATTCAATACATCGGCCACCAGCCGACTTGTCTCCAAGGGTCTATTGCTGCATCGGGCGCCTTATGGTCGTTCTCCTGTGAGTCTAGATTTTCGAATCCGACGCAAAAATGATAGTTAATTGTAACGTTCAGGGCCTTGTAATGACGATGGAACACTCAAATTGCGTCGAGATTCAATACATCGGCCTGCAGCCGACTTGTCTCCAAGGGTTTATTGCTGCCTCGGGCACCACATGGTCCTTCTCCTGTGAGTCTAGGTTTTCGAACCCGACGCAAAACTGATAGTGAATTGTAACGTTTAGGGCCTCCTAATGACGATGGAACACTCAAATTGCGTCGAGATTCAATACATCGGCCTCCAGCCGACTTGTCTCCAAGGGTCTGTTGCTGCCTCAGGCACCTCATGGTCTTTCTCCTGTGAGTCTAAATTTTCGAATCCGACGCAAAAATGATAGTTAAATGTAACGTTCAGGGCCTTGTAATGACGATGGAACACTCAAATTGCATCGAGATTCAATACATCGGCCTGCAGCCGACTTGTCTCCAAGTGTCTATTGCTGCCTCGGGCACCACACGGTCCTTCTCCTGCGAGTCTAGATTTTCGAATCCGACGCAAAAATGATAGTGAATTGTAACGTTTAGGGCCTCCTAATGACGATGGAACACTCAAATTGCGTCGAGATTCAATACATCGGCCTCCAGCCGACTTGTCTCCAATGGTCTGTTGCTGCCTCAGGCACCTCATGGTCTCTCTCCTGTGAGACTAAATTTTCGAATCCGACGCAAAAATGATAGTTAAATGTAACGTTCAGGGCCTTGTAATGACGATGGAACACTCAAATTGCGTCGAGATTCAATACATCGGCCTCCAGCCGACTTGTCTCCAAGGGTCTGTTGCTGCCTCAGGCACCTCATGGTCTTTCTCCTGTGAGTCTAAATTTTCGAATCCGACGCAAAAATGATAGATAAATGTAACGTTCAGGGCCTCATAATGACGATGGAACACTCAAATTGCGTCGAGATTCAATACATCGGCCTGCAGCCGACTTGTCTCCAAGGGTCTGTTGCTGCCTCGGGCACCTTATGGTCCTTCTCCTGTGAGTCTAGATTTTCGAACCCGACGCAAAAATGATAGTTAATTGAGACGTTCAGGGCCTCCTAATGCCGATGGAACTCCCAAATTGCGTCGAGATTCAATACATCGTCCTCCAGCCGACTTGTCTCCAAGGGTCAATTGCTGCCTGGGGCACCTTATGGTCCTTCTCCTGTGAGTCTAGATTTTCGAATCCGACGCAAAAATGATTGTTAATTGTAACGTTCAGGGCCTCCTAATGACGATGGAACTCTCAAATTGCGTCGAGATTCAATACATCGGCCTCCAGCCGACTTGTCTCCAAGGGGATATCGCTGCCTCGGGCACCACATGGTCCGTCTCCGGTGAGTCTAGATTTTCGAATCCGTCGCAAAAATGATAGTTAATTGTAACGTTCAGGGCCTTGTAATGACGATGGAACACTCAAATTGCGTCGAGATTCAATACATCGGCCTCCAGCCTACTTGTCTCCAAGGGTCTGTTGCTGCCTCGGGCACCTTATGGTTGTTCTCCTGTGATTTTAGATTATCGAATCCGACGCAATAATGATAGTTAACTGTAACGTTTCGGGCCTCCTAATGGCGATGGGACACTCAAATTGCGTCGAGATTCAATACATCGTCCTCCAGCCGACGTGTCTCCAAGGGTCTAATGCTGCCTCGGGAACCTTACGTTCGTTCTCTTGTAAGTCTAGATTTTCGAATCCGACGCAAAAATGATTGTTAATTGTAACGTTCAGGGCCTCCTAATGACGATGGAACTCTCAAATTGCGTCGAGATTCAATACATCGGCCTCCAGCCGACTTGTCTCGAAGGGTATATCGCTGCCTCGGGCACCACATGGTCCGTCTCCGGTGAGTCTAGATTTTCGAATCCGACGAAAAAATGATAGTTAATTGTAACGTTCATGGCCTTCTAATGCCGATGGAGCACTCAAATTGCGTCGAGATTCAATACATCGGCCTGCAGCCGACTTGTCTCCAAGGGTCTATTGCTGCCTCGGGCACCACATGGTCCTTCTCCTGTGAGTCTAGATTTTCGAACCCGACGCAAAACTGATAGTGAATTGTAACGTTTAGGGCCTCCTAATGACGATGGAACACTCAAATTGCGTCGAGATTCAATACATCGGCCTCCAGCCGACTTGTCTCCAAGGGTCTATTGCTGCCTCGGGCACCACATGGTCCTTCTCCTGTGAGTCTAAATTTTCGAATCCGACGCAAAAATGATAGTTAATTGTAACGTTCAGGGCCTTGTAGTGACGATGGAACACTCAAATTGCGTCGAGATTCAATACATCGGCCTGCAGCCGACTTGTCTCCAAGGGTCTGTTGCTGCCTCGGGCACCACATGGTCCTTCTCCTGTGAGTCTAGATTTTCGAATCCGACGCAAAAATGATGGTGAATTGTAACGTTTAGGGCCTCCAAATGACGATGGAACACTCAAATTGCGTCGAGATTCAATACATCGGCCTCCAGCCGACTTGTCTCCAAGGGTCTGTTGCTGCCTCGGGCACCTTATGGTCGTTCTCCTGTGAGTCTAGATTTTCGAATCCGACGCAAAAATGATAGTTAATTGTAACGTTCAGGGCCTCCTAATGACGATGGAACACTCAAATTGCGTCGAGATTTAATACATCGGCCTCCAGCCGACTTGTCTCCAAGGGTCTATTGCTGCCTCGGGCACCTCATGGTCCTTCTCCTGTGAGTCTACATTTTCGAATCCGACGCAAAATAGATAGTTAATTGTAAGGTTCAGGGCCTCCTAATGTCGATGGAACTCTCAAATTGCGTCGAGATTCAATACATCGGCCTCCAGCCGACTTGTCTCCAAGGGGATATCGCTGCCTCGGGCACCACATGGTCCGTCTCCGGTGAGTCTAGATTTTCGAATCCGACGCAAAAATGATAGTTAATTGTAACGTTCAGGGCCTCCTAATGCCGATGGAACACTCAAATTGCGTCGAGATTCAATACATCGGCCACCAGCCGACTTGTCTCCAAGGGTCTATTGCTGCATCGGCCGCCTTATGGTCGTTCTCCTGTGAGTCTAGATTTTCGAATCCGACGCAAAAATGATAGTTAATTGTAACGTTCAGGGCCTTGTAATGACGATGGAACACTCAAATTGCGTCGAGATTCAATACATCGGCCTGCAGCCGACTTGTCTCCAAGGGTTTAATGCTGCCTCGGGCACCACATGGTCCTTCTCCTGTGAGTCTAGATTTTCGAACCCGACGCAAAACTGATAGTGAATTGTAACGTTTAGGGCCTCCTAATGACGATGGAACACTCAAATTGCGTCGAGATTCAATACATCGGCCTGCAGCCGACTTGTCTCCAAGGGTTTATTGCTGCCTCGGGCACCACATGGTCCTTCTCCTGTGAGTCTAGGTTTTCGAACCCGACGCAAAACTGATAGTGAATTGTAATGTTTAGGGCCTCCTAATGACGATGGAACACTCAAATTGCGTCGAGATTCAATACATCGGCCTCCAGCCGACTTGTCTCCAAGGGTCTGTTGCTGCCTCAGGCACCTCATGGTCTTTCTCCTGTGAGTCTAAATTTTCGAATCCGACGCAAAAATGATAGTTAAATGTAACGTTCAGGGCCTTGTAATGACGATGGAACACTCAAATTGCATCGAGATTCAATACATCGGCCTGCAGCCGACTTGTCTCCAAGTGTCTATTGCTGCCTCGGGCACCACACGGTCCTTCTCCTGCGAGTCTAGATTTTCGAATCCGACGCAAAAATGATAGTGAATTGTAACGTTTAGGGCCTCCTAATGACGATGGAACACTCAAATTGCGTCGAGATTCAATACATCGGCCTCCAGCCGACTTGTCTCCAATGGTCTGTTGCTGCCTCAGGCACCTCATGGTCTCTCTCCTGTGAGACTAAATTTTCGAATCCGACGCAAAAATGATAGTTAAATGTAACGTTCAGGGCCTTGTAATGACGATGGAACACTCAAATTGCGTCGAGATTCAATACATCGGCCTCCAGCCGACTTGTCTCCAAGGGTCTGTTGCTGCCTCAGGCACCTCATGGTCTTTCTCCTGTGAGTCTAAATTTTCGAATCCGACGCAAAAATGATAGATAAATGTAACGTTCAGGGCCTCATAATGACGATGGAACACTCAAATTGCGTCGAGATTCAATACATCGGCCTGCAGCCGACTTGTCTCCAAGGGTCTGTTGCTGCCTCGGGCACCTTATGGTCCTTCTCCTGTGAGTCTAGATTTTCGAACCCGACGCAAAAATGATAGTTAATTGAGACGTTCAGGGCCTCCTAATGCCGATGGAACTCCCAAATTGCGTCGAGATTCAATACATCGTCCTCCAGCCGACTTGTCTCCAAGGGTCAATTGCTGCCTGGGGCACCTTATGGTCCTTCTCCTGTGAGTCTAGATTTTCGAATCCGACGCAAAAATGATTGTTAATTGTAACGTTCAGGGCCTCCTAATGACGATGGAACTCTCAAATTGCGTCGAGATTCAATACATCGGCCTCCAGCCGACTTGTCTCCAACGGTTTGTTGCTGCCTCGGGCACCTTATGGTCGTTGTCTTGTAAGTCTAGATTATCGAATCCGTCGCAAAAATGATAGTTAATTGTAACGTTTAGGGCCTCCTAATGACGATGGAACACTCAAATTGCGTCGAGATTCAATACATCGGCCTCCAGCCGACTTGTCTCCAAGGGTCTAATGCTGCCTCGGGCACCTGATGGTCGTTCTCTTGTAAGTCTAGATTTTCGAATCCGACGCAAAAATGATAGTTAATTGAAACGTTCAGGGCCTCCTAATGCCGATGGAACTCCCAAATTGCGTCGAGATTCAATACATCGTCCTCCAGCCGACTTGTCTCCAAGGGTCTATTGCTGCCTGGGGCACCTTATGGTCGTACTCCTGTGAGTCTAGATTTTCGAATCCGACGCAAAAATGATTGTTAATTGTAACGTTCAGGGCCTCCTAATGACGATGGAACTCTCAAATTGCGTCGAGATTCAATACATCGGCCTCCAGCCGACTTGTCTCCAAGGGGATATCGCTGCCTCGGGCACCACATGGTCCGTCTCCGGTGAGTCTAGATTTTCGAATCCGTCGCAAAAATGATAGTTAATTGTAACGTTCAGGGCCTTGTAATGACGATGGAACACTCAAATTGCGTCGAGATTCAATACATCGGCCTCCAGCCTACTTGTCTCCAAGGGTCTGTTGCTGCCTCGGGCACCTTATGGTTGTTCTCCTGTGATTTTAGATTATCGAATCCGACGCAATAATGATAGTTAACTGTAACGTTTCGGGCCTCCTAATGGCGATGGGACACTCAAATTGCGTCGAGATTCAATACATCGTCCTCCAGCCGACGTGTCTCCAAGGGTCTAATGCTGCCTCGGGAACCTTACGTTCGTTCTCTTGTAAGTCTAGATTTTCGAATCCGACGCAAAAATGATTGTTAATTGTAACGTTCAGGGCCTCCTAATGACGATGGAACTCTCAAATTGCGTCGAGATTCAATACATCGGCCTCCAGCCGACTTGTCTCGAAGGGTATATCGCTGCCTCGGGCACCACATGGTCCGTCTCCGGTGAGTCTAGATTTTCGAATCCGACGAAAAAATGATAGTTAATTGTAACGTTCATGGCCTTCTAATGCCGATGGAGCACTCAAATTGCGTCGAGATTCAATACATCGGCCTGCAGCCGACTTGTCTCCAAGGGTCTATTGCTGCCTCGGGCACCACATGGTCCTTCTCCTGTGAGTCTAGATTTTCGAACCCGACGCAAAACTGATAGTGAATTGTAACGTTTAGGGCCTCCTAATGACGATGGAACACTCAAATTGCGTCGAGATTCAATACATCGGCCTCCAGCCGACTTGTCTCCAAGGGTCTATTGCTGCCTCGGGCACCACATGGTCCTTCTCCTGTGAGTCTAAATTTTCGAATCCGACGCAAAAATGATAGTTAATTGTAACGTTCAGGGCCTTGTAGTGACGATGGAACACTCAAATTGCGTCGAGATTCAATACATCGGCCTGCAGCCGACTTGTCTCCAAGGGTCTGTTGCTGCCTCGGGCACCACATGGTCCTTCTCCTGTGAGTCTAGATTTTCGAATCCGACGCAAAAATGATGGTGAATTGTAACGTTTAGGGCCTCCAAATGACGATGGAACACTCAAATTGCGTCGAGATTCAATACATCGGCCTCCAGCCGACTTGTCTCCAAGGGTCTGTTGCTGCCTCGGGCACCTTATGGTCGTTCTCCTGTGAGTCTAGATTTTCGAATCCGACGCAAAAATGATAGTTAATTGTAACGTTCAGGGCCTCCTAATGACGATGGAACACTCAAATTGCGTCGAGATTTAATACATCGGCCTCCAGCCGACTTGTCTCCAAGGGTCTATTGCTGCCTCGGGCACCTCATGGTCCTTCTCCTGTGAGTCTACATTTTCGAATCCGACGCAAAATAGATAGTTAATTGTAAGGTTCAGGGCCTCCTAATGTCGATGGAACTCTCAAATTGCGTCGAGATTCAATACATCGGCCTCCAGCCGACTTGTCTCCAAGGGGATATCGCTGCCTCGGGCACCACATGGTCCGTCTCCGGTGAGTCTAGATTTTCGAATCCGACGCAAAAATGATAGTTAATTGTAACGTTCAGGGCCTCCTAATGCCGATGGAACACTCAAATTGCGTCGAGATTCAATACATCGGCCACCAGCCGACTTGTCTCCAAGGGTCTATTGCTGCATCGGCCGCCTTATGGTCGTTCTCCTGTGAGTCTAGATTTTCGAATCCGACGCAAAAATGATAGTTAATTGTAACGTTCAGGGCCTTGTAATGACGATGGAACACTCAAATTGCGTCGAGATTCAATACATCGGCCTGCAGCCGACTTGTCTCCAAGGGTTTAATGCTGCCTCGGGCACCACATGGTCCTTCTCCTGTGAGTCTAGATTTTCGAACCCGACGCAAAACTGATAGTGAATTGTAACGTTTAGGGCCTCCTAATGACGATGGAACACTCAAATTGCGTCGAGATTCAATACATCGGCCTCCAGCCGACTTGTCTCCAAGGGTCTGTTGCTGCCTCGGGCACCTTATGGTCGTTCTCTTGTAAGTCTAGATTATCGAATCCGACGCAAAAATGATAGTTAATTGTAACGTTTAGGGCCTCCTAATGACGATGGAACACTCAAATTGCGTCGAGATTCAATACATCGGCCTCCAGCCGACTTGTCTCCAAGGGTCTAATGCTGCCTCGGGCACCTGATGGTCGTTCTCTTGTAAGTCTAGATTTTCGAATCCGACGCAAAAATGATAGTTAATTGAAACGTTCAGGGCCTCCTAATGCCGATGGAACACTCTAATTGCGTCGAGATTCAATACATCGTCCTCCAGCCGACTTGTCTCCAAGGGTCTAATGCTGCCTCGGGAACCTTACGTTCGTTCTCTTGTAAGTCTAGATTTTCGAATCCGACGCAAAAATGATTGTTAATTGTAACGTTCAGGGCCTCCTAATGACGATGGAACTCTCAAATTGCGTCGAGATTCAATACATCGGCCTCCAGCCGACTTGTCTCGAAGGGGATATCGCTGCCTCGGGCACCACATGGTCCGTCTCCGGTGCGTCTAGATTTTCGAATCCGACGCAAAAATGATAGTTAATTGTAACGTTCATGGCCTCCTAATGCCGATGGAACACTCAAATTGCGTCGAGATTCAATACATCGGCCTCCAGCCGACTTGTCTCCAAGGGTCTATTGCTGCCTCGGGTACCACATGGTCCTTCTCCTGTGAGTCTAGATTTTCGAACCCGACGCAAAACTGATGGTGAATTGTAACGTTTAGGGCCTCCTAATGACGATGGAACACTCAAATTGCGTCGAGATTCATTACATCGGCCTCCAGCCGACATGTTTCCAAGGGTCTGTTGCTGCCTCAGGCACCTCATGGTCTTTCTCTTGTGAGTCTAAATTTTCGAATCCGATGCAAAAATGATAGTTAAATGTAACGTTCAGGGCCTTGTAATGACGATGGAACACTCAAATTGCGTCGAGATTCAATACATCGGCCTGCAGCCGACCTGTCTCCAAGGGTCTATTGCTGCCTCCGGCACCACATGGTCCTTCTCCTGCGAGTCTAGATTTTCGAATCCGACGCAAAAATGATAGTGAATTGTAACGTTTAGGACCTCCTAATGACGATGGAACACTCAAATTGCGTCGAGATTCAATACATCGGCCTGCAGCCGACTTGTCTCCAAGGGTCTGTTGCTGCCTCGGGCACCACATGGTCCGTCTCCGGTGAGTCTAGATTTTCGAATCCGACGCAAAAATGATAGTTAATTGTAACGTTCAGGGCCTCCTAATGCCGATGGAACACTCAAATTGCGTCGAGATTCAATACATCGGCCACCAGCCGACTTGTCTCCAAGGGTCTATTGCTGCATCGGGCACCTCATGGTCCTTCTCCTGTGAGTCTAGATTTTCGAATCCGACGCAAAAATGATAGTTAATTGTAACGTTCAGGGCCTTGTAATGACGATGGAACACTCAAATTGCGTCGAGATTCAATACATCGGCCTGCAGCCGACTTGTCTCCAAGGGTTTATTGCTGCCTCGGGCGCCACATGGTCCTTCTCCTGTGAGTCTAGGTTTTCGAACCCGACGCAAAACTGATAGTGAATTGTAACGTTTAGGGCCTCCTAATGACGATGGAACACTCAAATTGCGTCGAGATTCAATACATCGGCCTCCAGCCGACTTGTCTCCAAGGGTCTGTTGCTGCCTCAGGCACCTCATGGTCTTTCTCCTGTGAGTCTAAATTTTCGAATCCGACGCAAAAATGATAGTTAAATGTAACGTTCAGGGCCTTGTAATGACGATGGAACACTCAAATTGCATCGAGATTCAATACATCGGCCTGCAGCCGACTTGTCTCCAAGGGTCTATTGCTGCCTCGGGCACCACATGGTCCTTCTCCTGCGAGTCTAGATTTTCGAATCCGACGCAAAAATGATAGTGAATTGTAACGTTTAGGGCCTCCTAATGACGATGGAACACTCAAATTGCGTCGAGATTCAATACATCGGCCTCCAGCCGACTTGTCTCCAAGGGTCTATTGCTGCCTCGGGCACCACATGGTCCTTCTCCTGTGAGTCTAAATTTTCGAATCCGACGCAAAAATGATAGTTAATTGTAACGTTCAGGGCCTTGTAGTGACGATGGAACACTCAAATTGCGTCGAGATTCAATACATCGGCCTGCAGCCGACTTGTCTCCAAGGGTCTGTTGCTGCCTCGGGCACCACATGGTCCTTCTCCTGTGAGTCTAGATTTTCGAATCCGACGCAAAAATGATGGTGAATTGTAACGTTTAGGGCCTCCAAATGACGATGGAACACTCAAATTGCGTCGAGATTCAATACATCGGCCTCCAGCCGACTTGTCTCCAAGGGTCTGTTGCTGCCTCGGGCACCTTATGGTCGTTCTCCTGTGAGTCTAGATTTTCGAATCCGACGCAAAAATGATAGTTAATTGTAACGTTCAGGGCCTCCTAATGACGATGGAACACTCAAATTGCGTCGAGATTTAATACATCGGCCTCCAGCCGACTTGTCTCCAAGGGTCTATTGCTGCCTCGGGCACCTCATGGTCCTTCTCCTGTGAGTCTACATTTTCGAATCCGACGCAAAATAGATAGTTAATTGTAAGGTTCAGGGCCTCCTAATGTCGATGGAACTCTCAAATTGCGTCGAGATTCAATACATCGGCCTCCAGCCGACTTGTCTCCAAGGGGATATCGCTGCCTCGGGCACCACATGGTCCGTCTCCGGTGAGTCTAGATTTTCGAATCCGACGCAAAAATGATAGTTAATTGTAACGTTCAGGGCCTCCTAATGCCGATGGAACACTCAAATTGCGTCGAGATTCAATACATCGGCCACCAGCCGACTTGTCTCCAAGGGTCTATTGCTGCATCGGCCGCCTTATGGTCGTTCTCCTGTGAGTCTAGATTTTCGAATCCGACGCAAAAATGATAGTTAATTGTAACGTTCAGGGCCTTGTAATGACGATGGAACACTCAAATTGCGTCGAGATTCAATACATCGGCCTGCAGCCGACTTGTCTCCAAGGGTTTAATGCTGCCTCGGGCACCACATGGTCCTTCTCCTGTGAGTCTAGATTTTCGAACCCGACGCAAAACTGATAGTGAATTGTAACGTTTAGGGCCTCCTAATGACGATGGAACACTCAAATTGCGTCGAGATTCAATACATCGGCCTCCAGCCGACTTGTCTCCAAGGGTCTGTTGCTGCCTCGGGCACCTTATGGTCGTTCTCTTGTAAGTCTAGATTATCGAATCCGACGCAAAAATGATAGTTAATTGTAACGTTTAGGGCCTCCTAATGACGATGGAACACTCAAATTGCGTCGAGATTCAATACATCGGCCTCCAGCCGACTTGTCTCCAAGGGTCTAATGCTGCCTCGGGCACCTGATGGTCGTTCTCTTGTAAGTCTAGATTTTCGAATCCGACGCAAAAATGATAGTTAATTGAAACGTTCAGGGCCTCCTAATGCCGATGGAACACTCTAATTGCGTCGAGATTCAATACATCGTCCTCCAGCCGACTTGTCTCCAAGGGTCTAATGCTGCCTCGGGAACCTTACGTTCGTTCTCTTGTAAGTCTAGATTTTCGAATCCGACGCAAAAATGATTGTTAATTGTAACGTTCAGGGCCTCCTAATGACGATGGAACTCTCAAATTGCGTCGAGATTCAATACATCGGCCTCCAGCCGACTTGTCTCGAAGGGGATATCGCTGCCTCGGGCACCACATGGTCCGTCTCCGGTGCGTCTAGATTTTCGAATCCGACGCAAAAATGATAGTTAATTGTAACGTTCATGGCCTCCTAATGCCGATGGAACACTCAAATTGCGTCGAGATTCAATACATCGGCCTCCAGCCGACTTGTCTCCAAGGGTCTATTGCTGCCTCGGGTACCACATGGTCCTTCTCCTGTGAGTCTAGATTTTCGAACCCGACGCAAAACTGATGGTGAATTGTAACGTTTAGGGCCTCCTAATGACGATGGAACACTCAAATTGCGTCGAGATTCATTACATCGGCCTCCAGCCGACTTGTCTCCAAAGGTCTATTGTTGCCTCGGGCACCAGATGATCCTTCTCCTGTGAGTCTAGATTTTCGAATCCGACGCAAAAATGATAGTTAATTGTAACGTTCAGGGCCTCCTAATGCCGATGGAACACTCAAATTGCGTCGAGATTCAATACATCGGCCACCAGCCGACATGTTTCCAAGGGTCTGTTGCTGCCTCAGGCACCTCATGGTCTTTCTCTTGTGAGTCTAAATTTTCGAATCCGATGCAAAAATGATAGTTAAATGTAACGTTCAGGGCCTTGTAATGACGATGGAACACTCAAATTGCGTCGAGATTCAATACATCGGCCTGCAGCCGACCTGTCTCCAAGGGTCTATTGCTGCCTCCGGCACCACATGGTCCTTCTCCTGCGAGTCTAGATTTTCGAATCCGACGCAAAAATGATAGTGAATTGTAACGTTTAGGACCTCCTAATGACGATGGAACACTCAAATTGCGTCGAGATTCAATACATCGGCCTGCAGCCGACTTGTCTCCAAGGGTCTGTTGCTGCCTCGGGCACCACATGGTCCGTCTCCGGTGAGTCTAGATTTTCGAATCCGACGCAAAAATGATAGTTAATTGTAACGTTCAGGGCCTCCTAATGCCGATGGAACACTCAAATTGCGTCGAGATTCAATACATCGGCCACCAGCCGACTTGTCTCCAAGGGTCTATTGCTGCATCGGGCACCTCATGGTCCTTCTCCTGTGAGTCTAGATTTTCGAATCCGACGCAAAAATGATAGTTAATTGTAACGTTCAGGGCCTTGTAATGACGATGGAACACTCAAATTGCGTCGAGATTCAATACATCGGCCTGCAGCCGACTTGTCTCCAAGGGTTTATTGCTGCCTCGGGCGCCACATGGTCCTTCTCCTGTGAGTCTAGGTTTTCGAACCCGACGCAAAACTGATAGTGAATTGTAACGTTTAGGGCCTCCTAATGACGATGGAACACTCAAATTGCGTCGAGATTCAATACATCGGCCTCCAGCCGACTTGTCTCCAAGGGTCTGTTGCTGCCTCAGGCACCTCATGGTCTTTCTCCTGTGAGTCTAAATTTTCGAATCCGACGCAAAAATGATAGTTAAATGTAACGTTCAGGGCCTTGTAATGACGATGGAACACTCAAATTGCATCGAGATTCAATACATCGGCCTGCAGCCGACTTGTCTCCAAGGGTCTATTGCTGCCTCGGGCACCACATGGTCCTTCTCCTGCGAGTCTAGATTTTCGAATCCGACGCAAAAATGATAGTGAATTGTAACGTTTAGGGCCTCCTAATGACGATGGAACACTCAAATTGCGTCGAGATTCAATACATCGGCCTCCAGCCGACTTGTCTCCAATGGTCTGTTGCTGCCTCAGGCACCTCATGGTCTCTCTCCTGTGAGACTAAATTTTCGAATCCGACGCAAAAATGATAGTTAAATGTAACGTTCAGGGCCTCCTAATGCCGATGGAACACTCAAATTGCGTCGAGATTCAATACATCGGCCTCCAGCCGACTTGTCTCCAAGGGTCTGTTGCTGCCTCAGGCACCTCATGGTCTTTCTCCTGTGAGTCTAAATTTTCGAATCCGACGCAAAAATGATAGTTAAATGTAACGTTCAGGGCCTTGTAATGACGATGGAACTCTCAAATTGCGTCGAGATTCAATACATCGGCCTCCAGCCGACTTGTCTCCAAGGGGATATCGCTGCCTCGGGCACCACATGGTCCGTCTCCGGTGAGTCTAGATTTCGAATCCGACGCAAAAATGATAGTTAATTGTAACGTTCAGGGCCTTGTAATGACGATGGAACACTCAAATTGCGTCGAGATTCAATACATCGGCCTCCAGCCTACTTGTCTCCAAGGGTCTGTTGCTGCCTCGGGCACCTTATGGTTGTTCTCCTGTGATTTTAGATTATCGAATCCGACGCAATAATGATAGTTAACTGTAACGTTTCGGGCCTCCTAATGGCGATGGGACACTCAAATTGCGTCGAGATTCAATACATCGTCCTCCAGCCGACTTGTCTCCAAGGGTCTAATGCTGCCCTCGGGAACCTTACGTTCGTTCTCTTGTAAGTCTAGATTTTCGAATCCGACGCAAAAATGATTGTTAATTGTAACGTTCAGGGCCTCCTAATGACGATGGAACTCTCAAATTGCGTCGAGATTCAATACATCGGCCTCCAGCCGACTTGTCTCGAAGGGTATATCGCTGCCTCGGGCACCACATGGTCCGTCTCCGGTGAGTCTAGATTTTCGAATCCGACGCAAAAATGATAGTTAATTGTAACGTTCATGGCCTTCTAATGCCGATGGAGCACTCAAATTGCGTCGAGATTCAATACATCGGCCTGCAGCCGACTTGTCTCCAAGGGTCTATTGCTGCCTCGGGCACCACATGGTCCTTCTCCTGTGAGTCTAGATTTTCGAACCCGACGCAAAACTGATAGTGAATTGTAACGTTTAGGGCCTCCTAATGACGATGGAACACTCAAATTGCGTCGAGATTCAATACATCGCCTCCAGCCGACTTGTCTCCAAGGGTCTATTGCTGCCTCGGGCACCACATGGTCCTTCTCCTGTGAGTCTAAATTTTCGAATCCGACGCAAAAATGATAGTTAATTGTAACGTTCAGGGCCTTGTAGTGACGATGGAACACTCAAATTGCGTCGAGATTCAATACATCGCCTGCAGCCGACTTGTCTCCAAGGGTCTGTTGCTGCCTCGGGCACCACATGGTCCTTCTCCTGTGAGTCTAGATTTTCGAATCCGACGCAAAAATGATGGTGAATTGTAACGTTTAGGGCCTCCAAATGACGATGGAACACTCAAATTGCGTCGAGATTCAATACATCGCCTCCAGCCGACTTGTCTCCAAGGGTCTGTTGCTGCCTCGGGCACCTTATGGTCGTTCTCCTGTGAGTCTAGATTTTCGAATCCGACGCAAAAATGATAGTTAATTGTAACGTTCAGGGCCTCCTAATGACGATGGAACACTCAAATTGCGTCGAGATTTAATACATCGGCCTCCAGCCGACTTGTCTCCAAGGGTCTATTGCTGCCTCGGGCACCTCATGGTCCTTCTCCTGTGAGTCTACATTTTCGAATCCGACGCAAAATAGATAGTTAATTGTAAGGTTCAGGGCCTCCTAATGTCGATGGAACTCTCAAATTGCGTCGAGATTCAATACATCGGCCTCCAGCCGACTTGTCTCCAAGGGGATATCGCTGCCTCGGGCACCACATGGTCCGTCTCCGGTGAGTCTAGATTTTCGAATCCGACGCAAAAATGATAGTTAATTGTAACGTTCAGGGCCTCCTAATGCCGATGGAACACTCAAATTGCGTCGAGATTCAATACATCGGCCTGCAGCCGACTTGTCTCCAAGGGTTTAATGCTGCCTCGGGCACCACATGGTCCTTCTCCTGTGAGTCTAGATTTTCGAACCCGACGCAAAACTGATAGTGAATTGTAACGTTTAGGGCTCCTAATGACGATGGAACACTCAAATTGCGTCGAGATTCAATACATCGGCCTCCAGCCGACTTGTCTCCAAGGGTCTGTTGCTGCCTCGGGCACCTTATGGTCGTTCTCTTGTAAGTCTAGATTATCGAATCCGACGCAAAAATGATAGTTAATTGTAACGTTTAGGGCCTCCTAATGACGATGGAACACTCAAATTGCGTCGAGATTCAATACATCGGCCTCCAGCCGACTTGTCTCCAAGGGTCTAATCCTGCCTCGGGCACCTGATGGTCGTTCTCTTGTAAGTCTAGATTTTCGAATCCGACGCAAAAATGATAGTTAATTGAAACGTTCAGGGCCTCCTAATGCCGATGGAACACTCTAATTGCGTCGAGATTCAATACATCGTCCTCCAGCCGACTTGTCTCCAAGGGTCTAATGCTGCCTCGGGAACCTTACGTTCGTTCTCTTGTAAGTCTAGATTTTCGAATCCGACGCAAAAATGATTGTTAATTGTAACGTTCAGGGCCTCCTAATGACGATGGAACTCTCAAATTGCGTCGAGATTCAATACATCGGCCTCCAGCCGACTTGTCTCGAAGGGGATATCGCTGCCTCGGGCACCACATGGTCCGTCTCCGGTGCGTCTAGATTTTCGAATCCGACGCAAAAATGATAGTTAATTGTAACGTTCATGGCCTCCTAATGCCGATGGAACACTCAAATTGCGTCGAGATTCAATACATCGGCCTCCAGCCGACTTGTCTCCAAGGGTCTATTGCTGCCTCGGGTACCACATGGTCCTTCTCCTGTGAGTCTAGATTTTCGAACCCGACGCAAAACTGATAGTGAATTGTAACGTTTAGGGCCTCCTAATGACGATGGAACACTCAAATTGCGTCGAGATTCATTACATCGGCCTCCAGCCGACTTGTCTCCAAAGGTCTATTGTTGCCTCGGGCACCAGATGATCCTTCTCCTGTGAGTCTAGATTTTCGAATCCGACGCAAAAATGATAGTTAATTGTAACGTTCAGGCCTCCTAATGCCGATGGAACACTCAAATTGCGTCGAGATTCAATACATCGGCCACCAGCCGACATGTTTCCAAGGGTCTGTTGCTGCCTCAGGCACCTCATGGTCTTTCTCTTGTGAGTCTAAATTTTCGAATCCGATGCAAAAATGATAGTTAAATGTAACGTTCAGGGCCTTGTAATGACGATGGAACACTCAAATTGCGTCGAGATTCAATACATCGGCCTGCAGCCGACCTGTCTCCAAGGGTCTATTGCTGCCTCGGGCACCACATGGTCCTTCTCCTGCGAGTCTAGATTTTCGAATCCGACGCAAAAATGATAGTGAATTGTAACGTTTAGGGCCTCCTAATGACGATGGAACACTCAAATTGCGTCGAGATTCAATACATCGGCCTGCAGCCGACTTGTCTCCAAGGGTCTGTTGCTGCCTCGGGCACCACATGGTCCGTCTCCGGTGAGTCTAGATTTTCGAATCCGACGCAAAAATGATAGTTAATTGTAACGTTCAGGGCCTCCTAATGCCGATGGAACACTCAAATTGCGTCGAGATTCAATACATCGGCCACCAGCCGACTTGTCTCCAAGGGTCTATTGCTGCATCGGGCGCCTTATGGTCGTTCTCCTGTGAGTCTAGATTTTCGAATCCGACGCAAAAATGATAGTTAATTGTAACGTTCAGGGCCTTGTAATGACGATGGAACACTCAAATTGCGTCGAGATTCAATACATCGGCCTGCAGCCGACTTGTCTCCAAGGGTTTATTGCTGCCTCGGGCGCCACATGGTCCTTCTCCTGTGAGTCTAGGTTTTCGAACCCGACGCAAAACTGATAGTGAATTGTAACGTTTAGGGCATCCTAATGACGATGGAACACTCAAATTGCGTCGAGATTCAATACATCGGCCTCCAGCCGACTTGTCTCCAAGGGTCTGTTGCTGCCTCAGGCACCTCATGGTCTTTCTCCTGTGAGTCTAAATTTTCGAATCCGACGCAAAAATGATAGTTAAATGTAACGTTCAGGGCCTTGTAATGACGATGGAACACTCAAATTGCATCGAGATTCAATACATCGGCCTGCAGCCGACTTGTCTCCAAGGGTCTATTGCTGCCTCGGGCACCACATGGTCCTTCTCCTGCGAGTCTAGATTTTCGAGTCCGACGCAAAAATGATAGTGAATTGTAACGTTTAGGGCCTCCTAATGACGATGGAACACTCAAATTGCGTCGAGATTCAATACATCGGCCTCCAGCCGACTTGTCTCCAATGGTCTGTTGCTGCCTCAGGCACCTCATGGTCTCTCTCCAGTGAGACTAAATTTTCGAATCCGACGCAAAAATGATAGTTAAATGTAACGTTCAGGGCCTCCTAATTCCGATGGAACACTCAAATTGCGTCGAGATTCAATACATCGGCCTCCAGCCGACATGTCTCCAAGGGTCTGTTGCTGCCTCAGGCACCTCATGGTCTTTCTCCTGTGAGTCTAAATTTTCGAATCCGACGCAAAAATGATAGTTAAATGTAACGTTCAGGGCCTCATAATGACGATGGAACACTCAAATTGCGTCGAGATTCAATACATCGGCCTGCAGCCGACTTGTCTCCAAGGGTCTGTTGCTGCCTCGGGCACCTTATGGTCCTTCTCCTGTGAGTCTAGATTTTCGAACCCGACGCAAAATTGATAGTTCATTGAAACGTTCAGGCCTCCTAATGCCGATGGAAGTCCCAAATTGCGTCGAGATTCAATACATCGTCCTCCAGCCGCCTTGTCTCCAAGGGTCTATTGCTGCCTGGGGCACCTTATGGTCGTTCTCCTGTGAGTCTAGATTATTGAATCCGACGCAAAAATGATTGTTAATTGTAACGTTCAGGGCCTCCTAATGACGATGGAACTCTCAAATTGCGTCGAGATTCAATACATCGGCCTCCAGCCGACTTGTCTCCAACGGTCTGTTGCTGCCTCGGGCACCTTATGGTCGTTGTCTTGTAAGTCTAGATTATCGAATCCGTCGCAAAAATGATAGTTAATTGTAACGTTTAGGGCCTCCTAATGACGATGGAACACTCAAATTGCGTCGAGATTCAATACATCGGCCTCCAGCCGACTTGTCTCCAAGGGTCTAATGCTGCCTCGGGCACCTGATGGTCGTTCTCTTGTAAGTCTAGATTTTCGAATCCGACGCAAAAATGATAGTTGATTGAAACGTTCAGGCCTCCTAATGCCGATGGAACTCCCAAATTGCGTCGAGATTCAATACATCGTCCTCCAGCCGACTTGTCTCCAAGGGTCTATTGCTGCCTGGGGCACCTTATGGTCGTTCTCCTGTGAGTCTAGATTTTCGAATCCGACGCAAAAATGATTGTTAATTGTAACGTTCAGGGCCTCCTAATGACGATGGAACTCTCAAATTGCGTCGAGATTCAATACATCGTCCTCCAGCCGACTTGTCTCCAAGGGTCTAATGCTGCCTCGGGAACCTTACGTTCGTTCTCTTGTAAATCTAGATTTTCGAATCCGACGCAAAAATGATTGTTAATTGTAACGTTTCGGGCCTCCTAATGACGATGGGACACTCAAATTGCGTCGAGATTCAATACATCGTCCTCCAGCCGACTTGTCTCCAAGGGTCTAATGCTGCCTCGGGAACCTTACGTTCGTTCTCTTGTAAATCTAGATTTTCGAATCCGACGCAAAAATGATTGTTAATTGTAACGTTCAGGGCCTCCTAATGACGATGGAACACTCAAATTGCGTCGAGATTCAATACATAGGCCTCCAGCCGACTTGTCTCGAAGGGTATATCTCTGCCTCGGGCACCACATGGTCCGTCTCCGGTGAGTCTAGATTTTCGAATCCGACGCAAAAATGATAGTTAATTGTAACGTTCAGGGCCTCCTAATGCCGATGGAACACTCAAATTGCGTCGAGATCCAATACATCGGCCTCCAGCAGACTTGTCTCCAAGGGTCTGTTGCTGCCTCGGGCACCACATGGTCCTTCTCCTGCGAGTCTAGATTGTCGAATCCGACGCAAAAATGATAGTGAATTGTAACGTTTAGGGCCTCCTAATGACGATGGAACACTCAAATTGCGTCGAGATTCAATACATCGGCCTCCAGCCGACTTGTCTCCAAGGGTCTATTGCTGCCTCGGGCACCTCATGGTCCTTCTCCTGTGAGTCTACATTTTCGAATCCGACGCAAAATAGATAGTTAATTGTAAGGTTCAGGGCCTCCTAATGTCGATGGAACTCTCAAATTGCGTCGAGATTCAATACATCGGCCTCCAGCCGACTTGTCTCCAAGGGTCTGTTGCTGCCTCGGGCACCTTATGGTCGTTCTCTTGTAAGTCTAGATTATCGAATCCGACGCAAAAATGATAGTTAATTGTAACGTTTAGGGCCTCCTAATGACGATGGAACACTCAAATTGCGTCGAGATTCAATACATCGGCCTCCAGCCGACTTGTCTCCATGGGTCTAATGCTGCCTCGGGCACCTGATGGTCGTTCTCTTGTAAGTCTAGATTTTCGAATCCGACGCAAAAATGATAGTTAATTGAAACGTTCAGGGCCTCCTAATGACGATGGAACACTCAAATTGCGTCGAGATTCAATACATCGTCCTCCAGCCGACTTGTCTCCAAGGGTCTAATGCTGCCTCGGGAACCTTACGTTCGTTCTCTTGTAAGTCTAGATTTTCGAATCCGACGCAAAACTGATAGTGAATTGTAACGTTTAGGGCCTCCTAATGACGATGGAACACTCAAATTGTGTCGAGATTCAATACATCGGCCACCAGCCGACTTGTCTCCAAGGGTCTGTTGCTGCCTCAGGCGCCTCATGGTCTTTCTCTTGTGAGTCTAAATTTTCGAATCCGATGCAAAAATGATAGTTAAATGTAACGTTCAGGGCCTTGTAATGACGATGGAACACTCAAATTGCGTCGAGATTCAATACATCGGCCTGCAGCCGACCTGTCTCCAAGGGTCTATTGCTGCCTCGGGCACCACTTGGTCCTTCTCCTGCGAGTCTAGAATTTCGAATCCGACGCAAAAATGATAGTGAATTGTAACGTTTAGGGCCTCCTAATGACGATGGAACACTCAAATTGCGTCGAGATTCAATACATCGGCCTCCAGCCGACTTGTCTCCAAGGGTCTATTGCTGCCTCGGGCACCACATGGTCCTTCTCCTGTGAGTCTAAATTTTCGAATCCGACGCAAAAATGATAGTTAATTGTAACGTTCAGGGCCTTGTAGTGACGATGGAACACTCAAATTGCGTCGAGATTCAATACATCGGCCTCCAGCCGACTTGTCTCCAAGGGTCTGTTGCTGCCTCGGGCACCTTATGGTCGTTCTCCTGTGAGTCTAGATTTTCGAATCCGACGCAAAAATGATAGTTAATTGTAACGTTCAGGGCCTCCTAATGCCGATGGAACACTCAAATTGCGTCGAGATTCAATACATCGGCCTCCAGCCGACTTGTCTCCAAGGGTCTATTGCTGCCTCGGGCACCTCATGGTCCTTCTCCTGTGAGTCTAAATTTTCGAATCCGACGCAAAATAGATAGTTAATTGTAAGGTTCAGGGCCTCCTAATGTCGATGGAACTCTCAAATTGCGTCGAGATTCAATACATCGGCCTCCAGCCGACTTGTCTCCAAGGGGATATCGCTGCCTCGGGCACCACATGGTCCGTCTCCGGTGAGTCTAGATTTTCGAATCCGACGCAAAAATGATAGTTACTTGTAACGTTCAGGGCCTCCTAATGCCGATGGAACACTCAAATTGCGTCGAGATTCAATACATCGGCCACCAGCCGACTTGTCTCCAAGGGTCTATTGCTGCATCGGGCGCCTTATGTTCGTTCTCCTGTGAGTCTAGATTTTCGAATCCGACGCAAAAATGATAGTTAAATGTAACGTTCAGGGCCTTGTAATGACGATGGAACACTCAAATTGCGTCGAGATTCAATACATCGGCCTGCAGCCGACTTGTCTCCAAGGGTTTAATGCTGCCTCGGGCACCACATGGTCCTTCTCCTGTGAGTCTAGATTTTCGAACCCGACGCAAAACTGATAGTGAATTGTAACGTTTAGGGCCTCCTAATGACGATGGAACACTCAAATTGCGTCGAGATTCACTACATCGGCCTCCAGCCGACTTGTCTCCAAGGGTCTGTTGCTGCCTCAGGCACCTCATGGTCTTTCTCCTGTGTGTCTAAATTTTCGAATCCGACGCAAAAATGATAGTTAAATGTAACGTTCAGGGCCTTATAATGACGATGGAACACTCAAATTGCATCGAGATTCAATACATCGGCCTGCAGCCGACTTGTCTCCAAGGGTCTATTCTGCCTCGGGCACCACATGGTCCTTCTGCGAGTCTAGATTTTCGAATCCGACGCAAAAATGATAGTGAATTGTAACGTTTAGGGCCTCCTAATGACGATGGAACACTCAAATTGCGTCGAGATTCAATACATCGGCCTCCAGCCGACTTGTCTCCAAGGGTCTGTTGCTGCCTCAGGCACCTCATGGTCTTTCTCCTGTGAATCTAAATTTTCGAATCCGACGCAAAAATGATAGTTAAATGTAACGTTCAAGGCCTTGTAATGACGATGGAACACTCAAATTGCGTCGAGATTCAATACATCGGCCTCCAGCCAACTTGTCTCCAAGGGTCTGTTGCTGCCTCGGGCACCTTATGGTCCTTCTCCTGTGAGTCTAGATTTTCGAACCCGACGCAAAAATGATAGTTAATTGTAACGTTTAGGGCCTCCTAATGACGATGGAACACTCAAATTGCGTCGAGATTCAATACATCGGCCTCCAGCCGACTTGTCTCCAAGGGTCTGTTGCTGCCTCGGGCACCTTATGGTCGTTCTCTTGTAAGTCTAGATTATCGAATCCGACGCAAAAATGATAGTTAATTGTAACGTTTAGGGCCTCCTAATGACGATGGAACACTCAAAATGCGTCGAGATTCAATACATCGGCCTCCAGCCGACTTGTCTCCAAGGGTCTATTGCTGCCTCGGGCACCTGATGGTCGTTCTCTTGTAAGTCTAGATTTTCGAATCCGACGCAAAAATGATAGTTAATTGAAACGTTCAGGGCCTCCTAATGCCGATGGAACACTCAAATTGCGTCGAGATTCAATACATCGTCCTCCAGCCGACTTGTCTCCAAGGGTCTAATGCTGCATCGGGAACCTTACGTTCGTTCTCTTGTAAGTCTAGATTTTCGAATCCGGCGCAAAAATGATTGTTAATTGTAACGTTCAGGGCCTCCTAATGACGATGGAACTCTCAAATTGCGTCGAGATTCAATACATCGGCCTCCAGCCGACTTGTCTCGAAGGGGATATCGCTGCCTCGGGCACCACATGGTCCGTCTCCGGTGCGTCTAGATTTTCGAATCCGACGCAAAAATGATAGTTAATTGTAACGTTCATGGCCTCCTAATGCCGATGGAACACTCAAATTGCGTCGAGATTCAATACATCGGCCTCCAGCCGACTTGTCTCCAAGGGTCTATTGCTGCCTCGGGCACCACATGGTCCTTCTCCTGTGAGTCTAGATTTTCGAACCCGACGCAAAACTGATAGTTAATTGTAACGTTTAGGGCCTCCTAATGACGATGGAACACTCAAATTGCGTCGAGATTCAATACATCGGCCTCCAGCCTACTTGTCTCCAAGGGTCTGTTGCTGCCTCGGGCACCTTATGGTTGTTCCCTGTGATTTTAGATTATCGAATCCGACGCAATAATGATAGTTAACTGTAACGTTTCGGGCCTCCTAATGACGATGGGACACTCAAATTGCGTCGAGATTCAATACATCGTCCTCCAGCCGACTTGTCTCCAAGGGTCTAATGCTGCCTCGGGAACCTTACGTTCGTTCTCTTGTAAATCTAGATTTTCGAATCCGACGCAAAAATGATTGTTAATTGTAACGTTCAGGGCCTCCTAATGACGATGGAACACTCAAATTGCGTCGAGATTCAATACATAGGCCTCCAGCCGACTTGTCTCGAAGGGTATATCTCTGCCTCGGGCACCACATGGTCCGTCTCCGGTGAGTCTAGATTTTCGAATCCGACGCAAAAATGATAGTTAATTGTAACGTTCAGGGCCTCCTAATGCCGATGGAACACTCAAATTGCGTCGAGATCCAATACATCGGCCTCCAGCCGACTTGTCTCCAAGGGTCTGTTGCTGCCTCGGGCACCACATGGTCCTTCTCCTGCGAGTCTAGATTGTCGAATCCGACGCAAAAATGATAGTGAATTGTAACGTTTAGGGCCTCCTAATGACGATGGAACACTCAAATTGCGTCGAGATTCAATACATCGGCCTCCAGCCGACTTGTCTCCAAGGGTCTGTTGCTGCCTCGGGCACCTTATGGTCGTTCTCTTGTAAGTCTAGATTATCGAATCCGACGCAAAAATGATAGTTAATTGTAACGTTTAGGGCCTCCTAATGACGATGGAACACTCAAATTGCGTCGAGATTCAATACATCGGCCTCCAGCCGACTTGTCTCCATGGGTCTAATGCTGCCTCGGGCACCTGATGGTCGTTCTCTTGTAAGTCTAGATTTTCGAATCCGACGCAAAAATGATAGTTAATTGAAACGTTCAGGGCCTCCTAATGCCGATGGAACACTCAAATTGCGTCGAGATTCAATACATCGTCCTCCAGCCGACTTGTCTCCAAGGGTCTAATGCTGCCTCGGGAACCTTACGTTCGTTCTCTTGTAAGTCTAGATTTTCGAATCCGACGCAAAACTGATAGTGAATTGTAACGTTTAGGGCCTCCTAATGACGATGGAACACTCAAATTGTGTCGAGATTCAATACATCGGCCACCAGCCGACTTGTCTCCAAGGGTCTGTTGCTGCCTCAGGCGCCTCATGGTCTTTCTCTTGTGAGTCTAAATTTTCGAATCCGATGCAAAAATGATAGTTAAATGTAACGTTCAGGGCCTTGTAATGACGATGGAACACTCAAATTGCGTCGAGATTCAATACATCGGCCTGCAGCCGACCTGTCTCCAAGGGTCTATTGCTGCCTCGGGCACCACATGGTCCTTCTCCTGCGAGTCTAGAATTTCGAATCCGACGCAAAAATGATAGTGAATTGTAACGTTTAGGGCCTCCTAATGACGATGGAACACTCAAATTGCGTCGAGATTCAATACATCGGCCTCCAGCCGACTTGTCTCCAAGGGTCTATTGCTGCCTCGGGCACCACATGGTCCTTCTCCTGTGAGTCTAGATTTTCGAACCCGACGCAAAACTGATAGTTAATTGTAACGTTTAGGGCCTCCTAATGACGATGGAACACTCAAATTGCGTCGAGATTCAATACATCGGCTTCCAGCCGACTTGTCTCCAAGGGTCTATTGTTGCCTCGGGCACCAGATGATCCTTCTCCTGTGAGTCTAGATTTTCGAATCCGACGCAAAAATGATAGTGAATTGTAACGTTTAGGGCCTCCTAATGACGATGGAACACTCAAATTGCGTCGAGATTCAATACATCGGCCTCCAGCTGACTTGTCTCCAAGGGTCTATTGCTGCCTCGAGCACCTCATGGTCCTTCTCCTGTGAGTCTAGATTTTCGAATCCGACGCAAAAATGATAGTTAATTGTAACGTTCAGGGCCTCCTAATGCCGATGGAACACTCAAATTGCGTCGAGATTCAATACATCGGCCACCAGCCGACATGTCTCCAAGGGTCTGTTGCTGCCTCAGGCACCTCATGGTCTTTCTCTTGTGAGTCTAAATTTTCGAATCCGATGCAAAAATGATAGTTAATTGTAACGTTCAGGGCCTTGTAATGACGATGGAACACTCAAATTGCGTCGAGATTCAATACATCGGCCTGCAGCCGACCTGTCTCCAAGGGTCTATTGCTGCCTCGGGCACCACATGGTCCTTCTCCTGCGAGTCTAGATTTTCGAATCCGACGCAAAAATGATAGTGAATTGTAACGTTTAGGGCCTCCTAATGACGATGGAACACTCAAATTGCGTCGAGATTCAATACATCGGCCTCCAGCCGACTTGTCCCCAAGGGTCTATTGCTGCCTCGGGCACCACATGGTCCTTCTCCTGTGAGTCTAAATTTTCGAATCCGACGCAAAAATGATAGTTAATTGTAACGTTCAGGGCCTTGTAGTGACGATGGAACACTCAAATTGCGTCGAGATTCAATACATCGGCCTGCAGCCGACTTGTCTCCAAGGGTCTGTTGCTGCCTCGGGCACCACATGGTCCGTCTCCGGTGAGTCTAGATTTTCGAATCCGACGCAAAAATGATAGTTAATTGTAACGTTCAGGGCCTCCTAATGCCGATGGAACACTCAAATTGCGTCGAGATTCAATACATCGGCCACCAGCCGACTTGTCTCCAAGGGTCTATTGCTGCATCGGGCGCCTTATGGTCGTACTAATGTGAGTCTAGATTTCCGAATCCGATGCAAAAATGATAGTTAATTGTAACGTTCAGGGCCTTGTAATGACGATGGAACACTCAAATTGCGTCGAGATTCAATACATCGGCCTCCAGCCGACTTGTCTCCAAGGGTCTGTTGCCGCCTCAGGCACCTCATGGTCTTTCTCCTGTGAGTCTAAATTTTCGAATCCGACGCAAAAATGATAGTTAAATGTAACGTTCAGGGCCTTGTAATGACGATGGAACACTCAAATTGCATCGAGATTCAATACATCGGCCTGCAGCCGACTTGTCTCCAAGGGTCTATTGCTGCCTCGGGCACCACACGGTCCTTCTCCTGCGAGTCTAGATTTTCGAATCCGACGCAAAAATGATAGTGAATTGTAACGTTTAGGGCCTCCTAATGACGATTGAACACTCAAATTGCGTCGAGATTCAATACATCGGCCTCCAGCCGACTTGTCTCCAATGGTCTGTTGCTGCCTCAGGCACCTCATGGTCTCTCTCCTGTGAGTCTAAATTTTCGAATCCGACGCAAAAATGATAGTTAAATGTAACGTTCAGGGCCTTGTAATGACGATGGAACACTCAAATTGCGTCGAGATTCAATACATCGGCCTCCAGCCGACTTGTCTCCAAGGGGATATCGCTGCCTCGGGCACCACATGTTCCGTCTCCGGTGAGTCTAGATTTTCGAATCCGACGCAAAAATGATAGTTAATTGTAACGTTCAGGGCCTTGTAATGACGATGGAACACTCAAATTGCGTCAAGATTCAATACATCGGCCTCCAGCCTACTTGTCTCCAAGGGTCTGTTGCTGCCTCGGGCACCTTATGGTTGTTCTCCTGTGATTTTAGATTATCGAATCCGACGCAATAATGATAGTTAACTGTAACGTTTCGGGCCTCCTAATGACGATGGGACACTCAAATTGCGTCGAGATTCAATACATCGTCCTCCAGCCGACTTGTCTCCAAGGGTCTAATGCTGAATCGGGAACCTTACGTTCGTTCTCTTGTAAGTGTAGATTTTCGAATCCGACGCAAAAATGATTGTTAATTGTAACGTTCAGGGCCTTGTAGTGACGATGGAACACTCAAATTGCGTCGAGATTCAATACATCGGCCTGCAGCCGACTTGTCTCCAAGGGTCTGTTGCTGCCTCGGGCACCACATGGTCCTTCTCCTGTGAGTCTAGATTTTCGAATCCGACGCAAAAATGATGGTGAATTGTAACGTTTAGGGCCTCCAAATGACGATGGAACACTCAAATTGCGTCGAGATTCAATACATCGGCCTCCAGCCGACTTGTCTCCAAGGGTCTGTTGCTGCCTCGGGCACCTTATGGTCGTTCTCCTGTGAGTCTAGATTTTCGAATCCGGCGCAAAAATGATAGTTAATTGTAACGTTCAGGGCCTCCTAATGCCGATGGAACACTCAAATTGCGTCGAGATCCAATACATCGGCCTCCAGCCGACTTGTCTCCAAGGGTCTATTGCTGCCTCGGGCACCACTTGGTCCTTCTCCTGCGAGTCTAGATTTTCGAATCCGACGCAAAAATGATAGTGAATTGTAACGTTTAGGGCCTCCTAATCACGATGGAACACACAAATTGCGTCGAGATTCAATACATCGGCCTCCAGCCGACTTGTCTCCAAGGGTCTATTGCTGCCTCGGGCACCTCATGGTCCTTCTCCTGTGAGTCTAGATTTTCGAATCCGACGCAAAAATGATAGTTATTTGTAAGGTTCAGGGCCTCCTAATGTCGATGGAACTCTCAAATTGCGTCGAGATTCAATACATCGGCCTCCAGCCGACTTGTCTCCAAGGGGATATCGCTGCCTCGGGCACCACATGGTCCGTCTCCGGTGAGTCTAAATTTTCGAATCCGACGCAAAAATGATAGTTAAATGTAACGTTCAGAGCCTTGTAATGACGATGGAACACTCAAATTGCATCGAGATTCAATACATCGGCCTGCAGCCGACTTGTCTCCAAGGGTCTATTGCTGCCTCGGGCACCACATGGTCCTTCTCCTGCGAGTCTAGATTTTCGAATCCGACGCAAAAATGATAGTGAATTGTAACGTTTAGGGCCTCCTAATGACGATGGAACACTCAAATTGCGTCGAGATTCAATACATCGGCCTCCAGCCGACTTGTCTCCAAGGGTCTGTTGCTGCCTCAGGCACCTCATGGTCTTTCTCCTGTGAGTCTAAATTTTCGAATCCGACGCAAAAATGATAGTTAAATGTAACGTTCAGGGCCTTGTAATGACGATGGAACACTCAAATTGCGTCGAGATCCAATACATCGGCCTCCAGCCGGCTTGTATCCAAGGGGAAATTGCAGTCTCGTGCACCATATGATCCTTCTCCTGTTAGTAGATTTTCGAATCCGACGCTAAAATGATAGTTAACTGTATCGTTCAGGGCCTCCTAATGCCGATGGAACACTCAAATTGCGTCGAGATTCAATACATCGGCCTGCAGCCGACTTGTCTCCAAGTGTCTATTGCTGCCTCGGGCACCACATGGTCCTTCTCCTGTGAGTCTAGATTATCGAATCCGACACAAAAATGATAGTTAATTGTAACGTTCAGGGCCTCCTAATGACGATGGAACACTCAAATTGCGTCGAGGTTCAATACATCGGCCTCCAGCCGACTTGTCTCCAAGGGTCTGTTGCTGCCTCGGCACCTTATGGTCGTTCTCCTGTGAGTTTAGATTATCGAATCCGACGCAAAAATGATAGTGAATTGTAACGTTCGGCGCCTCCTAATGACGATAGAAGACTCAAATTGCGTCGAGATTCAATACATCGACCTCCAGTCGACTTGTATCCAAGAGGATATTGCAGTCTCAGGCACCTCATGGTCGTTCTCCTGTGAGTCTAGATTATCGAATCCGACGCAAAAATGATAGTTAATTGTAACGTTCAGGGCCTCCTAATGCCGATGGAACACTCAAATTGCGTCGAGATTCAATACATCGGCCTCCAGCCGGCTTGTCTCCAAGGGTCTATTGCTGCCTCGGGCACCTTGTGGTCGTTCTCCTGTGAGTCTAAATTTTCGAATCCGACGCAAAAATGATAGTTAAATGTAACGTTCAGGGCCTTGTAATGACGATGGAACACTGAAATTGCATCGAGATTCAATACATCGGCCTGCAGCCGACTTGTCTCCAAGTGCCTCGGGCACCACATGGTCCTTCTCCTGCGAGTCTAGATTTTCGAATCCGACGCAAAAATGATAGCCAATTGTAACGTTTAGGGCCTCCTAATGAAGATGGAACACTCAAATTGCCTCGAGATACAATACATCGGCCTCCAGCCGACTTGTCTCCAAGGGTCTGTTGCTGCCTCGGGCACCTTACGGTCGTTTTCCTGTGAGTCTAGATTTTCGAATCCGACGCAAAAATGATAGTTAATTGTAACGTTCAGGGCCTCCTAATGCCGATGGAACACTCAAATTGCGTCGAGATCCAATACATCGGCCTCCAGCCGACTTGTCTCCAAGGGGATATCGCTGCCTCGGGCACCACATGTTCCGTCTCCGGTGAGTCTAGATTTTCGAATCCGACGCAAAAATGATCGTTAATTGTAACGTTCAGGGCCTCCTAATGCCGATGGAACACTCAAATTGCGTCGAGATTCAAAACATCGGCCTCCAGCCGACTTGTCTAAAAGGGTGTGTTGCTGCCTCGGGCACCACATGGTCCTTCTCCTGTGAGTCTAGATTTTCGAATCCGACGCAAAAATGATAGTGAATTGTAACGTTCAGGGCCTCCTAATGACGATGGAACTCTCAAATTGCGTCGAGATTCAATACATCGGCCTCCAGCCGACTTGTCTCCAAGGGGATATCGCTGCCTCGGGCACCACATGGTCCGTCTCCGGTGAGTCTAGATTTTCGAATCCGACGCAAAAATGATAGTTAATTGTAACGTTCAGGGCCTCCTAATGCCGATGGAACACTCAAATTGCGTCGAGATTCAATACATCGTCCTCCAGCCGACTTGTCTCCAAGGGTCTATTGCTGCCCCGGGCACCTTATGGTCGTTCTCCTGTGAGTCTAGATTTTCGAATCCGACGCAAAAATGAAAGTTAATTGTAACGTTCAGGGCCTTGTAATGACGATGGAACACTCAAATTGCGTGAAGATTCAATACATCGGCCTGCAGCCGACTTGTCTCCAAGGGTCTATTGCTGCCTCGGGCACCACATGGTCCTTCTCCTGTGAGTGTAGATTTTCGAATCCGACGCAAAAATGATAGTTAATTGTAACGTTCAGGGCCTCCTAATGACGATGGAACACTCAAATTGCGTCGAGATTCAATACATCGGCCTCCAGCCGACTTGTCTCCAAGGGTCTGTTGCTGCCACGGCACCTTATGGTCGTTCTCCTGTCAGTTTAGATTATCGAATCCGACGCAAAAATGATAGTTAATTGTAACGCTCAGGGCCTCCTAATGCCGATGGAACACTCAAATTGCGTCGAGATCCAATACATCGGCCTCCAGCCGACTTGTCTCCAAGGGGATATCGCTGCCTCGGGCACCACATGGTCCGTCTCCGGTGAGTATAGATTTTCGAATCCGACGCAAAAATGATAGTTAATTGTAACGTTCAGGGCCTCCTAATGCCGATGGAACACTCAAATTGCGTCGAGATTCAATACATCGGCCTCCAGCCGGCTTGTCTCCAAGGGTCTATTGCTGCCTCGGGCACCTTATGGTCGTTCTCCTGTGTGTCTAGATTTTCGAATCCGACGCAAAAATGAAAGTTAATTGTAACGTTCAGGGCCTTGTAATGACGATGGACACTCAAATTGCGTCAAGATTCAATACATCGGCCTGCAGCCGACTTGTCTCCAAGGGTCTATTGCTGCCTCGGGCACCACATGGTCCTTCTCCTGTGAGTGTAGATTTTCGAATCCGACGCAAAAATGATAGTTAATTGTAACGTTCAGGGCCTCCTAATGACGATGGAACACTCAAATTGCGTCGAGATTCAATACATCGGCCTCCAGCCGACTTGTCTCCAAGGGTCTGTTGCTGCCACGACACCTTATGGTCGTTCTCCTGTCAGTTTAGATTATCGAATCCGACGCAAAAATGATAGTTAATTGTAACGCTCAGGGCCTCCTAATGCCGATGGAACACTCAAATTGCGTCGAGATCCAATACATCGGCCTCCAGCCGACTTGTCTCCAAGGGGATATCGCTGCCTCGGGCACCACATGGTCCGTCTCCGGTGAGTATAGATTTTCGAATCCGACGCAAAAATGATAGTTAATTGTAACGTTCGGCGCCTCCTAATGACGATAGAAGACTCAAATTGCGTCGAGATTCAATACATCGACCTCCAGTCGACTTGTATCCAAGAGGATATTGCAGTCTCAGGCACCTCATGGTCGTTCTCTTGTAAGTCTAGATTTTCGAATCCGTCGCAAAAATGATAGTTAATTGTAACGTTCAGGGCCTCCTAATGACGATGGAACTCTCAAATTGCGTCGAGATTCAATACATCGGCCTCCAGCCGACTTGTCTCCAAGGGTCTATTGCTGCCTCGGGCACCTTATGGTCGTTCTCTTGTAAGTCTAGATTATCGAATCCGACGCAAAAATGATAGTTAATTGTACCGTTTAGGGCCTCCTAATGACGATGGAACACTCAAATTGCGTCGAGATTCAATACATCGGCCTCCAGCCGACTTGTCTCAAAGCGTCTATTGCTGCCTCGGGCACCTTATGGTCGTTCTCTTGTAAGTCTAGATTTTCGAATCCGACGCAAAAATGATAGTTAATTGTAACGTTCATGGCCTCCTAATGCCGATGGAACACTCAAATTGCGTCGAGATTCAATACATCGGCCTCCAGCCGACTTGTCTAAAAGGGTCTGTTGCTGCCTCGGGCACCACATGGTCCTTCTCCTGTGAGTCTAGATTTTCGAATCCGACGCAAAAATGATAGTGAATTGTAACGTTCAGGGCCTCCTAATGACGATGGAACTCTCAAATTGCGTCGAGATTCAATACATCGGCCTCCAGCCGACTTGTCTCCAAGGGGATATCGCTGCCTCGGGCACCACATGGTCCGTCTCCGGTGACTCTAGATTTTCGAATCCGACTCAAAAATGATAGTTAATTGTAACGTTCAGGGCCCCCTAATGCCGATGGAACACTCAAATTGCGTCGAGATTCAATACATCGGCCTCCAGCCGGCTTGTCTCCAAGGGTCTATTGCTGCCTCGGGCACCTTATGGTCGTTCTCCTGTGAGTCTAGATTTTCGAATCCGACGCAAAAATGAAAGTTAATTGTAACATTCAGGGCCTTGTAATGACGATGGACACTCAAATTGCGTCAAGATTCAATACATCGGCCTGCAGCCGACTTGTCTCCAAGGGTCTATTGCTGCCTCTGGCACCACATGGTCCTTCTCCTGTGAGTCTAGATTATCGAATCCGACGCAAAAATGATAGTTAATTGTAACGTTCAGGGCCTCCTAATGACGATGGAACACTCAAATTGCGTCGAGGTTCAATACATCGGCCTCCAGCCGACTTGTCTCCAAGGGTCTGTTGCTGCCTCGGGCACCACACGGTCCTTCTCCTGTGAGTCTAGATTTTCGAATCCGACGCAAAAACGATAGTGAATTGTAACGTTTAGGGCCTCCTAATGACGATGGAACGCTCAAATTGGGTCGAGATTCAATACATCGGCCTCCAGCCGACTTGTCTCCAAGGGTCTGTTGCTGCCTCGGGCACCTTATGGTCGTTTTCCTGTGAGTCTAGATTTTCGAATCCGACGCAAAAATGATAGTTAATTGTAACGTTGAGGGCGTCCTAATGCCGATGGAACACTCAAATTGCGTCGAGATCCAATACATCGGCCTCCAGCCGACTTGTCTCCAAGGGGATATCGCTGCCTCGGGCACCACATGGTCCGTCTCCGGTGAGTCTAGATTTTCGAATCCGACGCAAAAATGATAGTTAATTGTAACGTTCAGGGCCTCCTAATGCCGATGGAACACTCAAATTGCGTCGAGATTCAAAACATCGGCCTCCAGCCGATATGTCTAAAAGGGTCTGTTGCTGCCTCGGGCACCACATGGTCGTTCTCCTGTGGGTCTAGATTTTCGAATCCGACGCAAAAATGATAGTTAATTGTAACGTTCAGGGCCTCCTAATGCCGATGGAACACTCAAATTGCGTCGAGATTCAATACATCGGCCTCCAGCCGACTTGTCTCCAAGGGGATATCGCTGCCTCGGGCACCACATGGTCCTCCTGTGAGTGTAGATTTTCGAATCCGACGCAAAAATGATAGTTTATTGTAACGTTCAGGGCCTCCTAATGACGATGGAACACTCAAATTGCGTCGAGATTCAATACATCGGCCTCCAGCCGGCTTGTCTCCAAGGGTCTATTGCTGCCTCGGGCACCTTATGGTCGTTCTCCTGTGAGTCTAGATTTTCGAATCCGACGCAAAAATGAAAGTTAATTGTAACGCTCAGGGCCTTGTAATGACGATGGACACTCAAATTGCGTCAAGATTCAATACATCGGCCTGCAGCCGACTTGTCTCCAAGGGTCTATTGCTGCCTCGGGCACCACATGGTCCTTCTCCTGTGAGTCTAGATTATCGAATCCGACGCAAAAATGATAGTTAATTGTAACGTTTAGGGCCTCCTAATGACGATGGAACACTCAAATTGCGTCGAGATTCAATACATCGGCCTCCAGCCGACTTGTATCCAAGAGGATATTGCAGTCTCAGGCACCTCATGGTCGTTCTCCTGTGAGTCTAGATTTTTGAATCCGACGCAAAAATGATAGTTAATTGTAACGTTCAGGGCCTCCTAATGCCGATGGAACACTCAAATTGCGTCGAGATTCAATACATCGGCCACCAGCCGGCTTGTCTCCAAGGGTCTATTGCTGCCTCGGGCACCTTATGGTCGTTCTCCTGTGAGTCTAAATTTTCGAATCCGACGCAAAAATGGTAGTTAAATGTAACGTTCAGGGGCTTGTAATGACGATGGAACACTCAAATTGCATCGAGATTCAATACATCGGCCTGCAGCAGACTTGTCTCCAAGGGTCTATTGCTGCCTCGGGCACCACATGGTCCTTCTCCTGCGAGTCTAGATTTTCGAATCCGACGCAAAAATGATAGTGAATTGTAACGTTTAGGGCCTCCTAATGACGATGGAACACTCAAATTGCGTCGAGATTCAATACATCGGCCTCCAGCCGACTTGTCTCCAAGGGTCTGTTGCTGCCTCGGGCACCTTATGGTCGTTTTCCTGTGAGTATAGATTTTCGAATCCGACGCAAAAATGATAGTTCATTGTAACGTTCAGGGCCTCCTAATGCCGATGGAACACTCAAATTGCGTCGAGATCCAATACATCGGCCTCCAGCCGACTTGTCTCCAAGGGGATATCGCTGCCTCGGGCACCACATGGTCCGTCTCCGGTGAGTCTAGTTTTCGAATCCGACGCAAAAATGATAGTTAATTGTAACGTCCAGGGCCTCCTAATGCCGATGGAACACTCAAATTGCATCGAGATTCAATACATCGGCCTCCAGCCGACTTGTCTAAAAGGGTCTGTTGCTGCCTCGGGCACCACATGGTCCTTCTCCTGTGAGTCTAGATTTTCGAATCCGACGCAAAAATAATAGTGAATTGTAACGTTCAGGGCCTCCTAATGACGATGGAACTCTCAAATTGCGTCGAGATTCAATACATCGGCCTCCAGCCGACTTGTCTCCAAGGGGATATCGCTGCCTCGGGCACCACATGGTCCGTCTCCGGTGAGTCTAGATTTTCGAATCCGACTCAAAAATGATAGTTAATTGTAACGTTCAGGGCCTCCTAATGCCGATGGAACACTCAAATTGCGTCGAGATTCAATACATCGGCCTCCAGCCGGCTTGTCTCCAAGGGTCTATTGCTGCCTCGGGCACCTTATGGTCGTTCTCCTGTGAGTCTAGATTTTCGAATCCGACGCAAAAATGAAAGTTAATTGTAACGCTCAGAGCCTTGTAATGACGATGGACACTCAAATTGCGTCAAGATTCAATACATCGGCCTGCAGCCGACTTGTCTCCAAGGGTCTATTGCTGCCTCGGGCACCACATGGTCCTTCTCCTGTGAGTCTAGATTATCGAATCCGACGCAAAAATGATAGTTAATTGTAACGTTTAGGGCCTCCTCATGACGATGGAACACTCAAATTGCGTCGAGATTCAATACATCGGCCTCCAGCCGACTTGTATCCAAGAGGATATTGCAGTCTCAGGCACCTCATGGTCGTTCTCCTGTGAGTCTAGATTTTTGAATCCGACGCAGAAATGATAGTTAATTGTAACGTTCAGGGCCTCCTAATGCCGATGGAACACTCAAATTGCGTCGAGATTCAATACATCGGCCACCAGCCGGCTTGTCTCCAAGGGTCTATTGCTGCCTCGGGCACCTTATGGTCGTTCTCCTGTGAGTCTAAATTTTCGAATCCGACGCAAAAATGGTAGTTAAATGTAACGTTCAGGGGCTTGTAATGACGATGGAACACTCAAATTGCATCGAGATTCAATACATCGGCCTGCAGCAGACTTGTCTCCAAGGGTCTATTGCTGCCTCGGGCACCGCATGGTCCTTCTCCTGCGAGTCTAGATTTTCGAATCCGACGCAAAAATGATAGTGAATTGTAACGTTTAGGGCCTCCTAATGACGATGGAACACTCAAATTGCGTCGAGATTCAATACATCGGCCTCCAGCCGACTTGTCTCCAAGGGTCTGTTGCTGCCTCGGGCACCTTATGATCGTTTTCCTGTGAGTATAGATTTTCGAATCCGACGCAAAAATGATAGTTAATTGTAACGTTCAGGGCCTCCTAATGCCGATGGAACACTCAAATTGCTTCGAGATCCAATACATCGGCCTCCAGCCGACTTGTCTCCAAGGGGATATCGCTGCCTCGGGCACCACATGGTTCGTCTCCGGTGAGTCTAGTTTTCGAATCCGACGCAAAAATGATAGTTAATTGTAACGTTCAGGGCCTCCTAATGCCGATGGAACACTCAAATTGCGTCGAGATCCAATACATCGGCCTCCAGCCGACTTGTCTCCAAGGGTCTATTGCTGCCTCGGGCACCACATGGTCCGTCTCCGGTGAGTATAGATTTTCGAATCCGACGCAAAAATGATAGTTAATTGTAACGTTCAGGGCCTCCTAATGCCGATGGAACACTCAAATTGCATCGAGATTCAATACATCGGCCTCCAGCCGACTTGTCTAAAAGGGTCTGTTGCTGCCTCGGGCACCACATGGTCCTTCTCCTGTGAGTCTAGATTTTCGAATCCGACGCAAAAATGATAGTGAATTGTAACGTTCAGGGCCTCCTAATGACGATGGAACTCTCAAATTGCGTCGAGATTCAATACATCGGCCTCCAGCCGGCTTGTCTCCAAGGGTCTATTGCTGCCTCGGGCACCTTATGGTCGTTCTCCTGTGAGTCTAGATTTTCGAATCCGACGCAAAAATGAAAGTTAATTGTAACGCTCAGGGCCTTGTAATGACGATGGACACTCAAATTGCGACAAGATTCAATACATCGGCCTGCAGCCGACTTGTCTCCAAGGGTCTATTGCTGCCTCGGGCACCACATGGTCCTTCTCCTGTGAGTCTAGATTATCGAATCCGACGCAAAAATGATAGTTAATTGTAACGCTCAGGGCCTCCTAATGCCGATGGAACACTCAAATTGCGTCGAGATCCAATACATCGGCCTCCAGCCGACTTGTCTCCAAGGGGATATCGCTGCCTCGGGCACCACATGGTCCGTCTCCGGTGAGTATAGATTTTCGAATCCGACGCAAAAATGATAGTTAATTGTAACGTTCAGGGCCTCCTAATGCCGATGGAACACTCAAATTGCGTCGAGATTCAATACATCGGCCTCCAGCCGGCTTGTCTCCAAGGGTCTATTGCTGCCTCGGGCACCTTATGGTCGTTCTCCTGTGTGTCTAGATTTTCGAATCCGACGCAAAAATGAAAGTTAATTGAAACGTTCAGGGCCTTGTAATGACGATGGACACTCAAATTGCGTCAAGATTCAATACATCGGCCTGCAGCCGACTTGTCTCCAAGGGTCTATTGCTGCCTCGGGCACCACATGGTCCTTCTCCTGTGAGTGTAGATTTTCGAATCCGACGCAAAAATGATAGTTAATTGTAACGTTCAGGGCCTCCTAATGACGATGGAACACTCAAATTGCGTCGAGATTCAATACATCGGCCTCCAGCCGACTTGTCTCCAAGGGTCTGTTGCTGCCACGACACCTTATGGTCGTTCTCCTGTCAGTTTAGATTATCGAATCCGACGCAAAAATGATAGTTAATTGTAACGCTCAGGGCCTCCTAATGCCGATGGAACACTCAAATTGCGTCGAGATCCAATACATCGGCCTCCAGCCGACTTGTCTCCAAGGGGATATCGCTGCCTCGGGCACCACATGGTCCGTCTCCGGTGAGTATAGATTTTCGAATCCGACGCAAAAATGATAGTGAATTGTAACGTTCAGGGCCTCCTAATGACGATGGAACTCTCAAATTGCGTCGAGATTCAATACATCGGCCTCCAGCCGACTTGTCTCCAAGGGGATATCGCTGCCTCGGGCACCACATGGTCCGTCTCCGGTGACTAGATTTTCGAATCCGACTCAAAAATGATAGTTAATTGTAACGTTCAGGGCCTCCTAATGCCGATGGAACACTCAAATTGCGTCGAGATTCAATACATCGGCCTCCAGCCGGCTTGTCTCCAAGGGTCTATTGCTGCCTCGGGCACCTTATGGTCGTTCTCCTGTGAGTCTAGATTTTCGAATCCGACGCAAAAATGAAAGTTAATTGTAACGTTCAGGGCCTTGTAATGACGATGGACACTCAAATTGCGTCAAGATTCAATACATCGGCCTGCAGCCGACTTGTCTCCAAGGGTCTATTGCTGCCTCTGGCACCACATGGTCCTTCCCCTGTGAGTCTAGATTATCGAATCCGACGCAAAAATGATAGTTAATTGTAACGTTCAGGGCCTCCTAATGACGATGGAACACTCAAATTGCGTCGAGGTTCAATACATCGGCCTCCAGCCGACTTGTCTCCAAGGGTCTGTTGCTGCCTCGGGCACCACACGGTCCTTCTCCTGTGAGTCTAGATCTTCGAATCCGACGCAAAAACGATAGTGAATTGTAACGTTTAGGGCCTCCTAATGACGATGGAACGCTCAAATTGGGTCGAGATTCAATACATCGGCCTCCAGCCGACTTGTCTCCAAGGGTCTGTTGCTGCCTCGGGCACCTTATGGTCGTTTTCCTGTGAGTCTAGATTTTCGAATCCGACGCAAAAATGATAGTTAATTGTAACGTTGAGGGCGTCCTAATGCCGATGGAACACTCAAATTGCGTCGAGATCCAATACATCGGCCTCCAGCCGACTTGTCTCCAAGGGGATATCGCTGCCTCGGGCACCACATGGTCCGTCTCCGGTGAGTCTAGATTTTCGAATCCGACGCAAAAATGATAGTTAATTGTAACGTTCAGGGCCTCCTAATGCCGATGGAACACTCAAATTGCGTCGAGATTCAAAACATCGGCCTCCAGCCGATATGTCTAAAAGGGTCTGTTGCTGCCTCGGGCACCACATGGTCGTTCTCCTGTGGGTCTAGATTTTCGAATCCGACGCAAAAATGATAGTTAATTGTAACGTTCAGGGCCTCCTAATGCCGATGGAACACTCAAATTGCGTCGAGATTCAATACATCGGCCTCCAGCCGACTTGTCTCCAAGGGGATATCGCTGCCTCGGGCACCACATGGTCCTCCTGTGAGTGTAGATTTTCGAATCCGACGCAAAAATGATAGTTTATTGTAACGTTCAGGGCCTCCTAATGACGATGGAACACTCAAATTGCGTCGAGATTCAATACATCGGCCTCCAGCCGACTTGTCTCCAAGGGTCTGTTGCTGCCTCGGCACCTTATGGTCGTTCTCCTGTGAGTTTAGATTATCGAATCCGACGCAAAAATGATAGTTAATTGTAACGTTCAGGGCCTCCTAATGCCGATGGAACACTCAAATTGCGTCGAGATCCAATAGATCGGCCTCCAGCCGACTTGTCTCCAAGGGGATATCGCTGCCTCGGGCACCACATGGTCCGTCTCCGGTGAGTATAGATTTTCGAATCCGACGCAAAAATGATAGTTAATTGTAACGTTCAGGGCCTCCTAATGCCGATGGAACACTCAAATTGCATCGAGATTCAATACATCGGCCTCCAGCCGACTTGTCTAAAAGGGTCTGTTGCTGCCTCGGGCACCACATGGTCCTTCTCCTGTGAGTCTAGATTTTCGAATCCGACGCAAAAATGATAGTGAATTGTAACGTTCAGGGCCTCCTAATGACGATGGAAATCTCAAATTGCGTCGAGATTCAATACATCGGCCTCCAGCCGACTTGTCTCCAAGGGGATATCGCTGCCTCGGGCACCTCATGGTCCGTCTCCGGTGAGTCTAGATTTTCGAATCCGACTCAAAAATGATAGTTAATTGTAACGTTCAGGGCCTCCTAATGCCGATGGAACACTCAAATTGCGTCGAGATTCAATACATCGGCCTCCAGCCGGCTTGTCTCCAAGGGTCTATTGCTGCCTCGGGCACCTTATGGTCGTTCTCCTGTGAGTCTAGATTTTCGAATCCGACGCAAAAATGAAAGTTAATTGTAACGCTCAGGGCCTTGTAATGACGATGGACACTCAAATTGCGTCAAGATTCAATACATCGGCCTGCAGCCGACTTGTCTCCAAGGGTCTATTGCTGCCTCGGGCACCACATGGTCCTTCTCCTGTGAGTCTAGATTATCGAATCCGACGCAAAAATGATAGTTAATTGTAACGTTTAGGGCCTCCTAATGACGATGGAACACTCAAATTGCGTCGAGATTCAATACATCGGCCTCCAGCCGACTTGTATCCAAGAGGATATTGCAGTCTCAGGCACCTCATGGTCGTTCTCCTGTGAGTCTAGATTTTTGAATCCGACGCAAAAATGATAGTTAATTGTAACGTTCAGGGCCTCCTAATGCCGATGGAACACTCAAATTGCGTCGAGATTCAATACATCGGCCACCAGCCGGCTTGTCTCCAAGGGTCTATTGCTGCCTCGGGCACCTTATGGTCGTTCTCCTGTGAGTCTAAATTTTCGAATCCGACGCAAAAATGGTAGTTAAATGTAACGTTCAGGGGCTTGTAATGACGATGGAACACTCAAATTGCATCGAGATTCAATACATCGGCCTGCAGCAGACTTGTCTCCAAGGGTCTATTGCTGCCTCGGGCACCACATGGTCCTTCTCCTGCGAGTCTAGATTTTCGAATCCGACGCAAAAATGATAGTGAATTGTAACGTTTAGGGCCTCCTAATGACGATGGGACACTCAAATTGCGTCGAGATTCAATACATCGGCCTCCAGCCGACTTGTCTCCAAGGGTCTGTTGCTGCCTCGGGCACCTTATGGTCGTTTTCCTGTGAGTATAGATTTTCGAATCCGACGCAAAAATGATAGTTCATTGTAACGTTCAGGGCCTCCTAATGCCGATGGAACACTCAAATTGCGTCGAGATCCAATACATCGGCCTCCAGCCGACTTGTCTCCAAGGGGATATCGCTGCCTCGGGCACCACATGGTCCGTCTCCGGTGAGTCTAGTTTTCGAATCCGACGCAAAAATGATAGTTAATTGTAACGTCCAGGGCCTCCTAATGCCGATGGAACACTCAAATTGCATCGAGATTCAATACATCGCCCTCCAGCCGACTTGTCTAAAAGGGTCTGTTGCTGCCTCGGGCACCACATGGTCCTTCTCCTGTGAGTCTAGATTTTCGAATCCGACGCAAAAATGATAGTGAATTGTAACGTTCAGGGCCTCCTAATGACGATGGAACTCTCAAATTGCGTCGAGATTCAATACATCGGCCTCCAGCCGACTTGTCTCCAAGGGGATATCGCTGCCTCGGGCACCACATGGTCCGTCTCCGGTGAGTCTAGATTTTCGAATCCGACTCAAAAATGATAGTTAATTGTAACGTTCAGGGCCTCCTAATGCCGATGGAACACTCAAATTGCGTCGAGATTCAATACATCGGCCTCCAGCCGGCTTGTCTCCAAGGGTCTATTGCTGCCTCGGGCACCTTATGGTCGTTCTCCTGTGAGTCTAGATTTTCGAATCCGACGCAAAAATGAAAGTTAATTGTAACGCTCAGAGCCTTGTAATGACGATGGACACTCAAATTGCGTCAAGATTCAATACATCGGCCTGCAGCCGACTTGTCTCCAAGGGTCTATTGCTGCCTCGGGCACCACATGGTCCTTCTCCTGTGAGTCTAGATTATCGAATCCGACGCAAAAATGATAGTTAATTGTAACGTTTAGGGCCTCCTCATGACGATGGAACACTCAAATTGCGTCGAGATTCAATACATCGGCCTCCAGCCGACTTGTATCCAAGAGGATATTGCAGTCTCAGGCACCTCATGGTCGTTCTCCTGTGAGTCTAGATTTTTGAATCCGACGCAGAAATGATAGTTAATTGTAACGTTCAGGGCCTCCTAATGCCGATGGAACACTCAAATTGCGTCGAGATTCAATACATCGGCCACCAGCCGGCTTGTCTCCAAGGGTCTATTGCTGCCTCGGGCACCTTATGGTCGTTCTCCTGTGAGTCTAAATTTTCGAATCCGACGCAAAAATGGTAGTTAAATGTAACGTTCAGGGGCTTGTAATGACGATGGAACACTCAAATTGCATCGAGATTCAATACATCGGCCTGCAGCAGACTTGTCTCCAAGGGTCTATTGCTGCCTCGGGCACCGCATGGTCCTTCTCCTGCGAGTCTAGATTTTCGAATCCGACGCAAAAATGATAGTGAATTGTAACGTTTAGGGCCTCCTAATGACGATGGAACACTCAAATTGCGTCGAGATTCAATACATCGGCCTCCAGCCGACTTGTCTCCAAGGGTCTGTTGCTGCCTCGGGCACCTTATGGTCGTTTTCCTGTGAGTATAGATTTTCGAATCCGACGCAAAAATGATAGTTAATTGTAACGTTCAGGGCCTCCTAATGCCGATGGAACACTCAAATTGCTTCGAGATCCAATACATCGGCCTCCAGCCGACTTGTCTCCAAGGGGATATCGCTGCCTCGGGCACCACATGGTTCGTCTCCGGTGAGTCTAGTTTTCGAATCCGACGCAAAAATGATAGTTAATTGTAACGTTCAGGGCCTCCTAATGCCGATGGAACACTCAAATTGCGTCGAGATCCAATACATCGGCCTCCAGCCGACTTGTCTCCAAGGGGATATCGCTGCCTCGGGCACCACATGGTCCGTCTCCGGTGAGTATAGATTTTCGAATCCGACGCAAAAATGATAGTTAATTGTAACGTTCAGGGCCTCCTAATGCCGATGGAACACTCAAATTGCATCGAGATTCAATACATCGGCCTCCAGCCGACTTGTCTAAAAGGGTCTGTTGCTGCCTCGGGCACCACATGGTCCTTCTCCTGTGAGTCTAGATTTTCGAATCCGACGCAAAAATGATAGTGAATTGTAACGTTCAGGGCCTCCTAATGACGATGGAACTCTCAAATTGCGTCGAGATTCAATACATCGGCCTCCAGCCGACTTGTCTCCAAGGGGATATCGCTGCCTCGGGCACCACATGGTCCGTCTCCGGTGAGTCTAGATTTTCGAATCCGACTCAAAAATGATAGTTAATTGTAACGTTCAGGGCCTCCTAATGCCGATGGAACACTCAAATTGCGTCGAGATTCAATACATCGGCCTCCAGCCGGCTTGTCTCCAAGGGTCTATTGCTGCCTCGGGCACCTTATGGTCGTTCTCCTGTGAGTCTAGATTTTCGAATCCGACGCAAAAATGAAAGTTAATTGTAACGCTCAGGGCCTTGTAATGACGATGGACACTCAAATTGCGTCAAGATTCAATACATCGGCCTGCAGCCGACTTGTCTCCAAGGGTCTATTGCTGCCTCGGGCACCACATGGTCCTTCTCCTGTGAGTCTAGATTATCGAATCCGACGCAAAAATGATAGTTAATTGTAACGTTTAGGGCCTCCTAATGACGATGGAACACTCAAATTGCGTCGAGATTCAATACATCGGCCTCCAGCCGACTTGTATCCAAGAGGATATTGCAGTCTCAGGCACCTCATGGTCGTTCTCCTGTGAGTCTAGATTTTTGAATCCGACGCAAAAATGATAGTTAATTGTAACGTTCAGGGCCTCCTAATGCCGATGGAACACTCAAATTGCGTCGAGATTCAATACATCGGCCACCAGCCGGCTTGTCTCCAAGGGTCTATTGCTGCCTCGGGCACCTTATGGTCGTTCTCCTGTGAGTCTAAATTTTCGAATCCGACGCAAAAATGGTAGTTAAATGTAACGTTCAGGGGCTTGTAATGACGATGGAACACTCAAATTGCATCGAGATTCAATACATCGGCCTGCAGCAGACTTGTCTCCAAGGGTCTATTGCTGCCTCGGGCACCACATGGTCCTTCTCCTGCGAGTATAGATTTTCGAATCCGACGCAAAAATGATAGTGAATTGTAACGTTTAGGGCCTCCTAATGACGATGGAACACTCAAATTGCGTCGAGATTCAATACATCGGCCTCCAGCCGACTTGTCTCCAAGGGTCTGTTGCTGCCTCGGGCACCTTATGGTCGTTTTCCTGTGAGTATAGATTTTCGAATCCGACGCAAAAATGATAGTTCATTGTAACGTTCAGGGCCTCCTAATGCCGATGGAACACTCAAATTGCGTCGAGATCCAATACATCGGCCTCCAGCCGACTTGTCTCCAAGGGGATATCGCTTCCTCGGGCACCACATGGTCCGTCTCCGGTGAGTCTAGTTTTCGAATCCGACGCAAAAATGATAGTTAATTGTAACGTCCAGGGCCTCCTAATGCCGATGGAACACTCAAATTGCATCGAGATTCAATACATCGCCCTCCAGCCGACTTGTCTAAAAGGGTCTGTTGCTGCCTCGGGCACCACATGGTCCTTCTCCTGTGAGTCTAGATTTTCGAATCCGACGCAAAAATGATAGTGAATTGTAACGTTCAGGGCCTCCTAATGACGATGGAACTCTCAAATTGCGTCGAGATTCAATACATCGGCCTCCAGCCGACTTGTCTCCAAGGGGATATCGCTGCCTCGGGTACCACATGGTCCGTCTCCGGTGAGTCTAGATTTTCGAATCCGACTCAAAAATGATAGTTAATTGTAACGTTCAGGGCCTCCTAATGCCGATGGAACACTCAAATTGCGTCGAGATTCAATACATCGGCCTCCAGCCGGCTTGTCTCCAAGGGTCTATTGCTGCCTCGGGCACCTTATGGTCGTTCTCCTGTGAGTCTAGATTTTCGAATCCGACGCAAAAATGAAAGTTAATTGTAACGTTCAGGGCCTCCTAATGCCGATGGAACACTCAAATTGCGTCGAGATTCAATACATCGGCCTGCAGCCGACTTGTCTCCAAGGGTCTATTGCTGCCTCGGGCACCACATGGTCGTTCTCCTGTGAGTCTAGATTTTCGAATCCGACGCAAAAATGAAAGTTAATTGTAACGTTCAGGGCCTCCTAATGACGATGGAACACTCAAATTGCGTCGAGGTTCAATACATCGGCCTCCAGCCGATATGTCTCCAAGGGTCTGTTGCTGCCTCGGCACCTTATGGTCGTTCTCCTGTGAGTTTAGATTATCGAATCCGACGCAAAAATGATAGTGAATTGTAACGTTCGGCGCCTCCTAATGACGATAGAAGACTCAAATTGCGTCGAGATTCAATACATCGACCTCCAGTCGACTTGTATCCAAGAGGATATTGCAGTCTCAGGCACCTCATTTTCGTTCTCCTGTGAGTCTAGATTTTCGAATCCGACGCAAAAATGATAGTTAATTGTAACGTTCAGGGCCTCCTAATGCCGATGGAACACTCAAATTGCGTCGAGATTCAATACATCGGCCTCCAGCGGGCTTGCCTCCAAGGGTCTATTGCTGCCTCGGGCACCTTATGGTCGTTCTCCTGTGATTCTAAATTTTCGAATCCGACGCAAAAATGATAGTTAATTGTAACGTTCAGGTCCTCCTAATGCCGATGGAACACTCAAATTGCGTCGAGATTCAATACATCGGCCTCCAGCCGACTTGTCTAAAAGGGTCTGTTGCTGCCTCGGGCACCACATGGTCCTTCTCCTGTGAGTCTAGATTTTCGAATCCGACGCAAAAATGATAGTGAATTGTAACGTTCAGGGCCTCCTAATGACGATGGAACTCTCAAATTGCGTCGAGATTCCATACATCGGCCTCCAGCCGACTTGTCTCCAAGGGGATATCGCTGCCTCGGGCACCACATGGTCCGTCTCCGGTGAGTCTAGATTTTCGAATCCGACTCAAAAATGATAGTTAATTGTAACGTTCAGGGCCTCCTAATGCCGATGGAACACTCAAATAGCGTCGAGATTCAATACATCGGCCTCCAGCCGGCTTGTCTCCAAGGGTCTATTGCTGCCTCGGGCACCTTATGGTCGTTCTCCTGTGAGTCTAAATTTTCGAATCCGACGCAAAAATGATAGTTAAATGCAACGTTCAGGGCCTTGTAATGACGATGGAACACTCAAATTGCATCGAGATTCAATACATCGGCCTGCAGCCGACTTGTCTCCAAGGGTCTATTGCTGCCTCGGGCACCACATGGTCCTTCTCCTGCGAGTCTAGATTTTCGAATCCGACGCAAAAATGATAGTGAATTGTAACGTTTAGGGCCTCCTAATGACGATGGAACACTCACATTGCGTCGAGATTCAATACATCGGCCTCCAGTCGACTTGTCTCCAAGGGTCTGTTGCTGCCTCAGGCACCTCATGGTCTTTCTCCTGTGAGTCTAAATTTTCGAATCCGACGCAAAAATGATAGTGAATTGTAACGTTTAGGGCCTCCTAATGACGATGGAACACTCAAATTGCGTCGAGATTCAATACATCGGCCTCCAGCCGACTTGTCTCCAAGGGTCTGTTGCTGCCTCGGCACCTTATGGTCGTTCTCCTGTGAGTTTAGATTATCGAATCCGACGCAAAAATGATAGTTAATTGTAACGTTCAGGGCCTCCTAATGCCGATGGAACACTCAAATTGCGTCGAGATCCAATACATCGGCCTCCAGCCGACTTGTCTCCAAGGGGATATCGCTGCCTCGAGCACCACATGGTCCGTCTCCGGTGAGTCTAGATTTTCGAATCCGACGCAAAAATGATAGTTAATTGTAACGTTCGGCGCCTCCTAATGACGATAGAAGACTCAAATTGCGTCGAGATTCAATACATCGACCTCCAGTCGACTTGTATCCAAGAGGATATTGCAGTCTCAGGCACCTCATGGTCGTTCTCCTGTGAGTCTAGATTTTCGAATCCGACGCAAAAATGATAGTTAATTGTAACGTTCAGGGCCTCCTAATGCCGATGGAACACTAAAATTGCGTCGAGATTCAATACATCGGCCTCCAGCCGGCTTGTCTCCAAGGGTCTATTGCTGCCTCGGGCACCTTATGGTCGTTCGCCTGTGAGTCTAAATTTTCGAATCCGACGCAAAAATGATAGTTAAATGTAACGTTCAGGGCCTTGTAATGACGATGGAACACTCAAATTGCATCGAGATTCAATACATCGGCCTGCAGCCGACTTGTCTCCAAGGGTCTATTGCTGCCTCGGGCACCACATGGTCCTTCTCCTGCGAGTTTAGACGCAAAAATGATAGAGAATTGTAACGTTTAGGGCCTCCTAATGACGATAGAACACTCAAATTGCGTCGAGATTTAATACATCGGCCTCCAGCCGACTTGTCTCCAAGGGTCTGTTGCTGCCTCGGGCACCTTATGGTCGTTTTCCTGTAAGTCTAGACTTTCGAATCCGACGCAAAAATGATAGTTAATTGTAACGTTCAGGGCCTCCTAATGCCGATGGAACACTCAAATTGCGTCGAGATCCAATACATCGGCCTCCAGCCGACTTGTCTCCAAGGGGATATCGCTGCCTCGGGCACCACATGGTCCGTCTCCGGTGAGTCTAGATTTTCGAATCCGACGCAAAAATGATAGTTAATTGTAACGTTCAGGGCCTCCTAATGCCGATGGAACACTCAAATTGCGTCGAGATCCAATACATCGGCCTCCAGCCGACTTGTCTCCAAGGGGATATCGCTGCCTCGGGCACCACATGGTCCGTCTCCGGTGAGTCTAGATTTTCGAATCCGACGCAAAAATGATAGTTAATTGTAACGTTCAGGGCCTCCTAATGCCGATGGAACACTCAAATTGCGTCGAGATTCAAAACATCGGCCTCCAGCCGATTTGTCTAAAAGGGTCTGTTGCTGCCTCGGGCACCACATGGTCGTTCTCCTGTGAGTCTAGATTTTCGAATCCGACGCAAAAATGATAGTTAATTGTAACGTTCAGGGCCTCCTAATGCCGATGGAACACTCAAATTGCGTCGAGATTCAATACATCGGCCTCCAGCCGACTTGTCTCCAAGGGGATATCGCTGCCTCGAGCACCACATGGTCCTCCTGTGAGTGTAGATTTTCGAATCCGACGCAAAAATGATAGTTAATTGTAACGTTCAGGGCCTCCTAATGACGAAGGAACACTCAAATTGCGTCGAGATTCAATACATCGGCCTCCAGCCGACTTGTCTCCAAGGGTCTGTTGCTGCCTCGGCACCTTATGGTCGTTCTCCTGTGAGTTTAGATTATCGAATCCGACGCAAAAATGGTAGTTAATTGTAACGTTCAGGGCCTCCTAATGCCGATGGAACACTCAAATTGCGTCGAGATCCAATACATCGGCCTCCAGCCGACTTGTCTCCAAGGGGATATCGCTGCCTCGGGCACCACATGGTCCGTCTCCGGTGAGTATAGATTTTCGAATCCGACGCAAAAATGATAGTTAATTGTAACGTTCAGGGCCTCCTAATGCCGATGGAACCCTCAAATTGCGTCGAGATTCAATACATCGGCCTCCAGCCGACTTGTCTAAAAGGGTCTGTTGCTGCCTCGGGCACCACATGGTCCTTCTCCTGTGAGTCTAGATTTTCGAATCCGAGGCAAAAATGATAGTGAATTGTAACGTTCAGGGCCTCCTAATGACGATGGAACTCTCAAATTGCGTCGAGATTCAATACATCGGCCTCCAGCCGACTTGTCTCCAAGGGGATATCGCTGCCTCGGGCACCACATGGTCCGTCTCCGGTGAGTCTAGATTTTCGAATCCGACTCAAAAATGATAGTTAATTGTAACGTTCAGGGCCTCCTAATGCCGATGGAACACTCAAATTGCGTAGAGATTCAATACATCGGCCACCAGCCGGCTTGTCTCCAAGGGTCTATTGCTGCCTCGGGCACCTTATGGTCGTTCTCCTGTGAGTCTAAATTTTCGAATCCGACGCAAAAATGGTAGTTAAATGTAACGTTCAGGGGCTTGTAATGACGATGGAACACTCAAATTGCATCGAGATTCAATACATCGGCCTGCAGCAGACTTGTCTCCAAGGGTCTATTGCTGCCTCGGGCACCACATGGTCCTTCTCCTGCGAGTCTAGATTTTCGAATCCGACGCAAAAGTGATAGTGAATTGTAACGTTTAGGGCCTCCTAATGACGATGGAACACTCAAATTGCGTCGAGATTCAATACATCGGCCTCCAGCCGACTTGTCTCCAAGGGTCTGTTGCTGCCTCGGGCACCTTATGGTCGTTTTCCTGTGAGTATAGATTTTCGAATCCGACGCAAAAATGATAGTTAATTGTAACGTTCAGGGCCTCCTAATGCCGATGGAACACTCAAATTGCGTCGAGATCCAATACATCGGCCTCCAGCCGACTTGTCTCCAAGGGGATATCGCTGCCTCGGGCACCACATGGTCCGTCTCCGGTGAGTCTAGATTTTCGAATCCGACGCAAAAATGATAGTTAATTGTAACGTCCAGGGCCTCCTAATGCCGATGGAACACTCAAATTGCTTCGAGATTCAAAACATCGGCCTCCAGCCGACTTGTCTAAAAGGGTCTGTTGCTGCCTCGGGCACCACATGGTCCTTCTCCTGTGAGTCTAGATTTTCGAATCCGACGCAAAAATGATAGTTAATTGTAACGTCCAGGGCCTCCTAATGCCGATGGAACACTCAAATTGCTTCGAGATTCAAAACATCGGCCTCCAGCCGACTTGTCTAAAAGGGTCTGTTGCTGCCTCGGGCACCACATGGTCCTTCTCCTGTGAGTCTAGATTTTCGAATCCGACGCAAAAATGATAGTTAATTGTAACGTTCAGGGCCTCCTAATGACGATGGAACACTCAAATTGCGTCGAGATTCAATACATCGGCCTCCAGCCGACTTGTCTCCAAGGGTCTGTTGCTGCCTCGGCACCTTATGGTCGTTCTCCTGTGAGTTTAGATTATCGAATCCGACGCAAAAATGATAGTTAATTGTAACGTTCAGGGCCTCCTAATGCCGATGGAACACTCAAATTGCGTCGAGATTCAATACATCGGCCTGCAGCCGACTTGTCTCCAAGGGTCTATTGCTGCCTCGGGCACCACATGGTCCTTCTCCTGTGAGTCTAGATTATCGAATCGGACGCAAAAATGATAGTTAATTGTAACGTTCAGGGCCTCCTAATGACGATGGAACACTCAAATTGCGTCGAGGTTCAATACATCGGCCTCCAGCCGATATGTCTCCAAGGGTCTGTTGCTGCCTCGGCACCTTATGGTCGTTCTCCTGTGAGTTTAGATTATCGATTCCGACGCAAAAATGATAGTGAATTGTAACGTTCGGCGCCTCCTAATGACGATAGAAGACTCAAATTGCGTCGAGATTCAATACATCGGCCTCCAGCCGGCTTGCCTCCAAGGGTCTATTGCTGCCTCGGGCACCTTATGGTCGTTCTCCTGTGAGTCTAAATTTTTGAATCCGACGCAAAAATGATAGTTAAATGTAATGTTCAGGGCCTTGTAATGACGATGGAACACTCAAATTGCATCGAGATTCAATACATCGGCCTGCAGCCGACTTGTCTCCAAGGGTCTATTGCTGCCTCGGGCACCACATGGTCCTTCTCCTGCGAGTCTAGATTTTCGAATCCGACGCAAAAATGATAGTGAATTGTAACGTTTAGGGCCTCCTAATGACGATGGAACACTCAAATTGCGTCGAGATTCAATACATCGGCCTCCAGCCAACTTGTCTCCAAGGGTCGGTTGCTGCCTCAGGCACCTCATGGTCTTTCTCCTGTGAGTCTAAATTTCCGAATCCGACGCAAAAATGATAGTTAATTGTAACGTTCAGGGCCTCCTAATGCCGATGGAACACTCAAATTGCGTCGAGATTCAATTCATCGGCCTCCAGGCGACTTGTCTAAAAGGGTCTGTTGCTGCCTCGGGCACCACATGGTCCTTCTCCTGTGAGTCTAGATTTTCGAATCCGACGCAAAAATGATAGTGAATTGTAACGTTCAGGGCCTCCTAATGACGATGGAACTCTCAAATTGCGTCGAGATTCCATACATCGGCCTCCAGCCGACTTGTCTCCAAGGGTCTGTTGCTGCCTCGGGCACCTTATGGTCGTTTTCCTGTGAGTATAGATTTTCGAATCCGACGCAAAAATGATAGTTAATTGCAACGTTCAGGGCCTCCTAATGCCGATGGAACACTCAAATTGCGTCGAGATCCAATACATCGGCCTCCAGCCGACTTGTCTCCAAGGGGATATCGCTGCCTCGGGCACCACATGGTCCGTCTCCGGTGAGTCTAGATTTTCGAATCCGACGCAAAAATGATAGTTAATTGTAACGTCCAGGGCCTCCTAATGCCGATGGAACACTCAAATTGCTTCGAGATTCAAAACATCGGCCTCCAGCCGACTTGTCTAAAAGGGTCTGTTGCTGCCTCGGGCACCACATGGTCCTTCTCCTGTGAGTCTAGATTTTCGAATCCGACGCAAAAATGATAGTTAATTGTAACGTTCAGGGCCTCCTAATGACGATGGAACACTCAAATTGCGTCGAGATTCAATACATCGGCCTCCAGCCGACTTGTCTCCAAGGGTCTGTTGCTGCCTCGGCACCTTATGGTCGTTCTCCTGTGAGTTTAGATTATCGAATCCGACGCAAAAATGATAGTTAATTGTAACGTTCAGGGCCTCCTGATGCCGATGGAACACTCAAATTGCGTCGAGATTCAATACATCGGCCTGCAGCCGACTTGTCTCCAAGGGTCTATTGCTGCCTCGGGCACCACATGGTCCTTCTCCTGTGAGTCTAGATTATCGAATCGGACGCAAAAATGATAGTTAATTGTAACGTTCAGGGCCTCCTAATGACGATGGAACACTCAAATTGCGTCGAGGTTCAATACATCGGCCTCCAGCCGATATGTCTCCAAGGGTCTGTTGCTGCCTCGGCACCTTATGGTCGTTCTCCTGTGAGTTTAGATTATCGAATCCGACGCAAAAATGATAGTGAATTGTAACGTTCGGCGCCTCCTAATGACGATAGAAGACTCAAATTGCGTCGAGATTCAATACATCGGCCTCCAGCCGGCTTGCCTCCAAGGGTCTATTGCTGCCTCGGGCACCTTATGGTCGTTCTCCTGTGAGTCTAAATTTTTGAATCCGACGCAAAAATGATAGTTAAATGTAATGTTCAGGGCCTTGTAATGACGATGGAACACTCAAATTGCATCGAGATTCAATACATCGGCCTGCAGCCGACTTGTCTCCAAGGGTCTATTGCTGCCTCGGGCACCACATGGTCCTTCTCCTGCGAGTCTAGATTTTCGAATCCGACGCAAAAATGATAGTGAATTGTAACGTTTAGGGCCTCCTAATGACGATGGAACACTCAAATTGCGTCGAGATTCAATACATCGGCCTCCAGCCAACTTGTCTCCAAGGGTCGGTTGCTGCCTCAGGCACCTCATAGTCTTTCTCCTGTGAGTCTAAATTTCCGAATCCGACGCAAAAATGATAGTTAATTGTAACGTTCAGGGCCTCCTAATGCCGATGGAACACTCAAATTGCGTCGAGATTCAATTCATCGGCCTCCAGCCGACTTGTCTAAAAGGGTCTGTTGCTGCCTCGGGCACCACATGGTCCTTCTCCTGTGAGTCTAGATTTTCGAATCCGACGCAAAAATGATAGTGAATTGTAACGTTCAGGGCCTCCTAATGACGATGGAACTCTCAAATTGCGTCGAGATTCCATACATCGGCCTCCAGCCGACTTGTCTCCAAGGGGATATCGCTGCCTCGGGCACCACATGGTCCGTCTCCGGTGAGTCTAGATTTTCGAATCCGACTCAAAAATGATAGTTAATTGTAACGTTCAGGGCCTCCTAATGCCGATGGAACACTCAAATAGCGTCGAGATTCAATACATCGGCCTCCAGCCGGCTTGTCTCCAAGGGTCTATTGCTGCCTCGGGCACCTTATGGTCGTTCTCCTGTGAGTCTAAATTTTCGAATCCGACGCAAAAATGATAGTTAAATGTAACGTTCAGGGCCTTGTAATGACGATGGAACACTCAAATTGCATCGAGATTCAATACATCGGCCTGCAGCCGACTTGTCTCCAAGGGTCTATTGCTGCCTCGGGCACCACATGGTCCTTCTCCTGCGAGTCAAGATTTTCGAATCCGACGCAAAAATGATAGTGAATTGTAACGTTTAGGGCCTCCTAATGACGATGGAACACTCACATTGCGTCGAGATTCAATACATCGGCCTCCAGTCGACATGTCTCCAAGGGTCTGTTGCTGCCTCAGGCACCTCATGGTCTTTCTCCTGTGAGTCTAAATTTTCGAATCCGACGCAAAAATGATAGTTAAATGTAACGTTCAGGGCCTTGTAATGACGATGGAACACTCAAATTGCGTCGAGATTCAATACATCGGCCTCCAGCCGAGTTGTCTCCAAGGGTCTGTTGCTGCCTCAGGCACCTCATGGTCTTTCTCCTGTGAGTCTAAATTTTCGAATCCGACGCAAAAATGATAGTGAATTGTAACGTTTAGGGCCTCCTAATGACGATGGAACACTCAAATTGCGTCGAGATTCAATACATCGGCCCCCAGCCGACTTGTCTCCAAGGGTCTGTTGCTGCCTCGGGCACCTTATGGTCGTTTTCCTGTGAGTCTAGATTTTCGAATCCGACGCAAAAATGATAGTTAATTGTAACGTTCAGGGCCTCCTAATGCCGATGGAACACTCAAATTGCGTCGAGATCCAATACATCGGCCTCCAGCCGACTTGTCTCCAAGGGGATATCGCTGCCTCGGGCACCACATGGTCCGTCTCCGGTGAGTCTAGATTTTCGAATCCGACGCAAAAATGATAGTTAATTGTAACGTTCAGGGCCTCCTAATGCCGATGGAACACTCAAATTGCGTCGAGATTCAAAACATCGGCCTCCAGCCGACTTGTCTAAAAGGGTCTGTTGCTGCCTCGGGCACCACATGGTCCTTCTCCTGTGAGTCTAGATTTTCGAATCCGACGCAAAAATGATAGTGAATTGTAACGTTCGGCGCCTCCTAATGACGATAGAAGACTCAAATTGCGTCGAGATTCAATACATCGACCTCCAGTCGACTTGTATCCAAGAGGATATTGCAGTCTCAGGCACCTCATGGTCGTTCTCCTGTGAGGCTAGATTTCCGAATCCGACGCAAAAATGATAGTTAATTGTAACGTTCAGGGCCTCCTAATGCCGATGGAACACTCAAATTGCGTCGAGATTCAGTACATCGGCCTCCAGCCGGCTTGCCTCCAAGGGTCTATTGCTGCCTCGGGCACCTTATGGTCGTTCTCCTGTGAGTCTAAATTTTCGAATCCGACGCAAAAATGATAGTTAAATGTAATGTTCAGGGCCTTGTAATGACGATGGAACACTCAAATTGCATCGAGATTCAATACATCGGCCTGCAGCCGACTTGTCTCCAAGGGTCTATTGCTGCCTCGGGCACCACATGGTCCTTCTCCTGCAAGTCTAGATTTTCGAATCCGACGCAAAAATGATAGTGAATTGTAACGTTTAGGGCCTCCTAATGACGATGGAACACTCAAATTGCGTCGAGATTCAATACATCGGCCTCCAGCCGACTTGTCTCCAAGGGTCGGTTGCTGCCTCAGGCACCTCATGGTCTTTCTCCTGTGAGTCTAAATTTCCGAATCCGACGCAAAAATGATAGTTAATTGTAACGTTCAGGGCCTCCTAATGCCGATGGAACACTCAAATTGCGTCGAGATTCAATACATCGGCCTCCAGCCGACTTGTCTAAAAGGGTCTGTTGCTACCTCGGGCACCACATGGTCCTTCTCCTGTGAGTCTAGATTTTCGAATCCGACGCAAAAATGATAGTGAATTGTAACGTTCAGGGCCTCCTAATGACGATGGAACTCTCAAATTGCGTCGAGATTCCATACATCGGCCTCCAGCCGACTTGTCTCCAAGGGGATATCGCTGCCTCGGGCACCACATGGTCCTTCTCCTGCGAGTCTAGATTTTCGAATCCGACGCAAAAATGATAGTGAATTGTAACGTTTAGGGCCTCCTAATGACGATGGAACACTCACATTGCGTCGAGATTCAATACATCGGCCTCCAGTCGACATGTCTCCAAGGGTCTGTTGCTGCCTCAGGCACCTCATGGTCTTTCTCCTGTGAGTCTAAATTTTCGAATCCGACGCAAAAATGATAGTTAAATGTAACGTTCAGGGCCTTGTAATGACGATGGAACACTCAAATTGCGTCGAGATTCAATACATCGGCCTCCAGCCGAGTTGTCTCCAAGGGTCTGTTGCTGCCTCAGGCACCTCATGGTCTTTCTCCTGTGAGTCTAAATTTTCGAATCCGACGAAAAAATGATAGTGAATTGTAACGTTTAGGGCCTCCTAATGACGATGGAACACTCAAATTGCGTCGAGATTCAATACATCGGCCCCCAGCCGACTTGTCTCCAAGGGTCTGTTGCTGCCTCGGGCACCTTATGGTCGTTTTCCTGTGAGTCTAGATTTTCGAATCCGACGCAAAAATGATAGTTAATTGTAACGTTCAGGGCCTCCTAATGCCGATGGAACACTCAAATTGCGTCGAGATCCAATACATCGGCCTCCAGCCGACTTGTCTCCAAGGGGATATCGCTGCCTCGGGCACCACATGGTCCGTCTCCGGTGAGTCTAGATTTTCGAATCCGACGCAAAAATGATAGTTAATTGTAACGTTCAGGGCCTCCTAATGCCGATGGAACACTCAAATTGCGTCGAGATTCAAAACATCGGCCTCCAGCCGACTTGTCTAAAAGGGTCTGTTGCTGCCTCGGGCACCACATGATCCTTCTCCTGTGAGTCTAGATTTTCGAATCCGACGCAAAAATGATAGTGAATTGTAACGTTCAGGGCCTCCTAATGACGATGGAACTCTCAAATTGCGTCGAGATCAATACATCGGCCTCCAGCCGACTTGTCTCCAAGGGGACATCGCTGGCTCGGGCACCACATGGTCTTTCTCCTGTGAGTCTAGATTTTCGAATCCGACGCAAAAATGATAGTTAATTGTAACGTTCAGGGCCTCCTAATGACGATGGAACACTCAAATTGCGTCGAGATTCAATACATCGGCCTCCAGCCGACTTGTCTCCAAGGGTCTGTTGCTGCCTCGGGCACCTTCTGGTCGTTTTCCTGTGAGTCTAGATTTTCGAATCCGACGCAAAAATGATAGTTAATTGTAACGTTCAGGGCCTCCTAATGCCGATGGAACACTCAAATTGCGACGAGATTCAATACATCGACCTCCAGTCGACTTGTATCCAAGAGGATATTGCAGTCTCAGGCACCTCATGGTCGTTCTCCTGTGAGTCTAGATTTTCGAATCCGACGCAAAAATGATAGTTAATTGTAACGTTCAGGGCCTCCTAATGCCGATGGAACACTCAAATTGCGTCGAGATTCAATACATCGGCCTCCAGCCGGCTTGTCTCCAAGGGTCTATTGCTGCCTCGGGCATCTTATGGTCGTTCTCCTGTGAGTCTAAATTTTCGAATCCGACGCATAAATGATAGTTAAATGTAATGTTCAGGGCCTTGTAATGACGATGGAACACTCAAATTGCATCGAGATTCAATACATCGGCCTGCAGCCGACTTGTCTCCAAGGGTCTATTGCTGCCTCGGGCACCACATGGTCCTTCTCCTGCGAGTCTAGATTTTCGAATCCGACGCAAAAATGATAGTGAATTGTAACGTTTAGGGCCTCCTAATGACGATGGAACACTCAAATTGCGTCGAGATTCAATACATCGGCCTCCAGCCGACTTGTCTCCAAGGGTCTGTTGCTGCCTCAGGCACCTCATGGTCTTTCTCCTGTGAGTCTAAATTTTCGAATCCGACGCAAAAATGATAGTTAAATGTAACGTTCAGGGCCTTGTAATGACGATGGAACACTCAAATTGCGTCGAGATTCGATACATCGGCCTCCAGCCGACTTGTCTCCAAGGGTCTGTTGCTGCCTCAGGCACCTCATGGTCTTTCTCCTGTGAGTCTAAATTTTCGAATCCGACGCAAAAATGATAGTTAAATGTAACGTTCAGGGCCTTGTAATGACGATGGGACACTCAAATTGCGTCGAGATTCAATACATCGGCCTGCAGCCGACTTGTCTCCAAGGGTCTGTTGCTGCCTCAGGCACCTCATGGTCTTTCTCCTGTGAGTCTAAATTTTCGAATCCGACGCAAAAATGATAGTGAATTGTAACGTTTAGGGCCTCCTAATGACGATGGAACACTCAAATTGCGTCGAGATTCAATACATCGGCCCCCAGCCGACTTGTCTCCAAGGGTCTGTTGCTGCCTCGGGCACCTTATGGTCGTTTTCCTGTGAGTCTAGATTTTCGAATCCGACGCAAAAATGATAGTTAATTGTAACGTTCAGGGCCTCCTAATGCCGATGGAACACTCAAATTGCGTCGAGATCCAATACATCGGCCTCCAGCCGACTTGTCTCCAAGGGGATATCGCTGCCTCGGGCACCACATGGTCCGTCTCCGGTGAGTCTAGATTTTCGAATCCGACGCAAAAATGATAGTTAATTGTAACGTTCAGGGCCTCCTAATGCCGATGGAACACTCAAATTGCGTCGAGATTCAAAACATCGGCCTCCAGCCGACTTGTCTAAAAGGGTCTGTTGCTGCCTCGGGCACCACATGGTCCTTCTCCTGTGAGTCTAGATTTTCGAATCCGACGCAAAAATGATAGTGAATTGTAACGTTCGGCGCCTCCTAATGACGATAGAAGACTCAAATTGCGTCGAGATTCAATACATCGACCTCCAGTCGACTTGTATTCCAAGAGGATATTGCAGTCTCAGGCACCTCATGGTCGTTCTCCTGTGAGTCTAGATTTTCGAATCCGACGCAAAAATGATAGTTAATTGTAACGTTCAGGGCCTCCTAATGCGATGGAACACTCAAATTGCGTCGAGATTCAATACATCGGCCTCCAGCCGGCTTGCCTCCAAGGGTCTATTGCTGCCTCGGGCACCTTATGGTCGTTCTCCTGTGAGTCTAAATTTTCGAATCCGACGCAAAAATGATAGTTAAATGTAATGTTCAGGGCCTTGTAATGACGATGGAACACTCAAATTGCATCGAGATTCAATACATCGGCCTGCAGCCGACTTGTCTCCAAGGGTCTATTGCTGCCTCGGGCACCACGTGGTCCTTCTCCTGCAAGTCTAGATTTTCGAATCCGACGCAAAAATGATAGTGAATTGTAACGTTTAGGGCCTCCTAATGACGATGGAACACTCAAATTGCGTCGAGATTCAATACATCGGCCTCCAGCCGACTTGTCTCCAAGGGTCGGTTGCTGCCTCAGGCACCTCATGGTCTTTCTCCTGTGAGTCTAAATTTCCGAATCCGACGCAAAAATGATAGTTAATTGTAACGTTCAGGGCCTCCTAATGCCGATGGAACACTCAAATTGCGTCGAGATTCAATACATCGGCCTCCAGCCGACTTGTCTAAAAGGGTCTGTTGCTGCCTCGGGCACCACATGGTCCTTCTCCTGTGAGTCTAGATTTTCGAATCCGACGCAAAAATGATAGTGAATTGTAACGTTCAGGGCCTCCTAATGACGATGGAACTCTCAAATTGCGTCGAGATTCCATACATCGGCCTCCAGCCGACTTGTCTCCAAGGGGATATCGCTGCCTCGGGCACCACATGGTCCGTCTCCGGTGAGTCTAGATTTTCGAATCCGACTCAAAAATGATAGTTAATTGTAACGTTCAGGGCCTCCTAATGCCGATGGAACACTCAAATAGCGTCGAGATTCAATACATCGGCCTCCAGCCGGCTTGTCTCCAAGGGTCTATTGCTGCCTCGGGCACCTTATGGTCGTTCTCCTGTGAGTCTAAATTTTCGAATCCGACGCAAAAATGATAGTTAAATGTAACGTTCAGGGCCTTGTAATGACGATGGAACACTCAAATTGCATCGAGATTCAATACATCGGCCTGCAGCCGACCTGTCTCCAAGGGTCTATTGCTGCCTCGGGCACCACATGGTCCTTCTCCTGCGAGTCTAGATTTTCGAATCCGACGCAAAAATGATAGTGAATTGTAACGTTTAGGGCTCCTAAATGACGATGGAACACTCACATTGCGTCGAGATTCAATACATCGGCCTCCAGTCGACATGTCTCCAAGGGTCTGTTGCTGCCTCAGGCACCTCATGGTCTTTCTCCTGTGAGTCTAAATTTTCGAATCCGACGCAAAAATGATAGTTAAATGTAACGTTCAGGGCCTTGTAATGACGATGGAACACTCAAATTGCGTCGAGATTCAATACATCGGCCTCCAGCCGAGTTGTCTCCAAGGGTCTGTTGCTGCCTCAGGCACCTCATGGTCTTTCTCCTGTGAGTCTAAATTTTCGAATCCGACGAAAAAATGATAGTGAATTGTAACGTTTAGGGCCTCCTAATGACGATGGAACACTCAAATTGCGTCGAGATTCAATACATCGGCCCCCAGCCGACTTGTCTCCAAGGGTCTGTTGCTGCCTCGGGCACCTTATGGTCGTTTTCCTGTGAGTCTAGATTTTCGAATCCGACGCAAAAATGATAGTTAATTGTAACGTTCAGGGCCTCCTAATGCCGATGGAACACTCAAATTGCGTCGAGATCCAATACATCGGCCTCCAGCCGACTTGTCTCCAAGGGATATCGATGCCTCGGGCACCACATGGTCCGTCTCCGGTGAGTCTAGATTTTCGAATCCGACGCAAAAATGATAGTTAATTGTAACGTTCAGGGCCTCCTAATGCCGATGGAACACTCAAATTGCGTCGAGATTCAAAACATCGGCCTCCAGCCGACTTGTCTAAAAGGGTCTGTTGCTGCCTCGGGCACCACATGGTCCTTCTCCTGTGAGTCTAGATTTTCGAATCCGACGCAAAAATGATAGTGAATTGTAACGTTCAGGGCCTCCTAATGACGATGGAACTCTCAAATTGCGTCGAGATTCAATACATCGGCCTCCAGCCGACTTGTCTCCAAGGGGACATCGCTGGCTCGGGCACCACATGGTCCGTCTCCGGTGAGTCTAGATTTTCGAATCCGACGCAAAAATGATAGTTAATTGTAACGTTCAGAGCCTCCTAATGCGATGGAACACTCAAATTGCGTCGAGATTCAATACATCGGCCTCCAGACGACTTGTCTCCAAGGGTCTATTGCTGCCTCGGGCACCACATGGTCTTTCTCCTGTGAGTCTAGATTTTCGAATCCGACGCAAAAATGATAGTTAATTGTAACGTTCAGGGCCTCCTAATGACGATGGAACACTCAAATTGCGTCGAGATTCAATACATCGGCCTCCAGCCGACTTGTCTCCAAGGGTCTGTTGCTGCCTTGGGCACCTTATGGTCGTTTTCCTGTGAGTCTAGATTTTCGAATCCGACGCAAAAATGATAGTTAATTGTAACGTTCAGGGCCTCCTAATGCCGATGGAACACTCAAATTGCGTCGAGATTCAATACATCGACCTCCAGTCGACTTGTATCCAAGAGGATATTGCAGTCTCAGGCACCTCATGGTCGTCTCCTGTGAGTCTAGATTTGCGAATCCGACGCAAAAATGATAGTTAATTGTAACGTTTCAGGGCCTCCTAATGCCGATGGAACACTCAAATTGCGTCGAGATTCAATACATCGGCCTCCAGCCGGCTTGTCTCCAAGGGTCTATTGCTGCCTCGGGCACCTTATGGTCGTTCTCCTGTGAGTCTAAATTTTCGAATCCGACGCATAAATGATAGTTAAATGTAATGTTCAGGGCCTTGTAATGACGATGGAACACTCAAATTGCATCGAGATTCAATACATCGGCCTGCAGCCGACTTGTCTCCAAGGGTCTATTGCTGCCTCGGGCACCACATGGTCCTTCTCCTGCGAGTCTAGATTTTCGAATCCGACGCAAAAATGATAGTGAATTGTAACGTTTAGGGCCTCCTAATGACGATGGAACACTCAAATTGCGTCGAGATTCAATACATCGGCCTCCAGCCGACTTGTCTCCAAGGGTCTGTTGCTGCCTCAGGCACCTCATGGTCTTTCTCCTGTGAGTCTAAATTTTCGAATCCGACGCAAAAAATGATAGTTAAATGTAACGTTCAGGGCCTTGTAATGACGATGGAACACTCAAATTGCGTCGAGATTCAATACATCGGCCTCCAGCCGACTTGTCTCCAAGGGTCTGTTGCTGCCTCAGGCACCTCATGGTCTTTCTCCTGTGAGTCTAAATTTTCGAATCCGACGCAAAAATGATAGTTAAATGTAACGTTCAGGGCCTTGTAATGACGATGGAACACTCAAATTGCCGTCGAGATTCAATACATCGGCCTGCAGCCGACTTGTCTCCAAGGGTCTGTTGCTGCCTCGGGCACCACATGGTCCTTCTCCTGTGAGTCTAGATTTTCGAATCCGACGCAAAAATGATAGTGAATTGTAACGTTTAGGGCCTCCTAATGACGATGGAACACTCAAATTGCGTCGAGATTCAATACATCGTCCTCCAGCCGACTTGTCTCCAAGGGTCTTTTGCTGCCTCGGGCACCTTATGGTCGTTTTCCCTGTGAGTCTAGATTTTCGAATCCGACGCAAAAATGATAGTTAATTGTAAACGTTCAGTGCCGCCTAATGCCGATGGAACACTCAAATTGCGTCGAGATCCAATACATCGGCCTCCAGCCGACTTGTCTCCAAGGGGATATCGCTGCCTCGGGCACCACATGGTCCGTCTCCGGTGAGTCTAGATTTTCGAATCCGACGCAAAAATGATAGTTAATTGTAACGTTCAGGGCCTCCTAATGCCGATGGAACACTCAAATTGCGTCGAGATTCAAAACATTGGCCTCCAGCCGACTTGTCTAAAGGGTCTGTTGCTGCCTCGGGCACCACATGGTCCTTCTCCTGTGAGTCTAGATTTTCGAATCCGACGCAAAAATGATAGTGAATTGTAACGTTCAGGGCCTCCTAATGACGATGGAACTCTCAAATTGCGTCGAGATTCAATACATCGGCCTCCAGCCGACTTGTCTCCAAGGGGATATCGCTGCCTCGGGCACCACATGGTCCGTCTCCGGTGAGTCTAGATTTTCGAATCCGACTCAAAAATGATAGTTAATTGTAACGTTCAGGGCCTCCTAATGCCGATAGAACACTCAAATTGCGTCGAGATTCAATACATCGGCCTCCAGCCGGCTTGTCTCCAAGGGTCTATTGCTGCCTCGGGCACCTTATGGTCGTTCTCCTGTGAGTCTAGATTTTCGA